>NC_141898.1:15444468-16069468 GCF_030686135.1 Camelina sativa | reverse complement strand
TGTTGATACTTGCCTGAAGTCTTTAGTAGTAATCATGATCTCCGTTGCCTTACTGTGGATCACCTTCGAGTGACACTTCTACTTTTGTTGCCGGTAACACGAGCACGTTTAGCCTTAGTAAGGAAGAAAAAACATTGTAGCAAACATTTCTGCCATATATCTTTAGAACACCTTGTATGTTTTTGTCACTCTCAGCTCATAAGTGTGGTTGAAGATTTAATAGGGCTATGGATCATCTGCTGACTACTGCAATCCATTCTTCCTTGAGTTACTGTTTTGTCTTATTTTTACATGCTACGTTGGTCTTGTAGGCATTTGTTGGCCTTGGTGAGCTGCTGATACCATCTGACACAGGGGCTGCACTTGACGCCTTCAAAATGGTTAGTCTACTTAAAGTGTGATATTGATAATTGTATTTTATGTTCTAGTGCATAATAGCCTATTGTACATTATTAAAGAAAGACGTAACATTTTTCTGAGAACCATAAATGAAATTTTTCAGGCACGAACCCTCATGAAAAAGGGAGGCCAAGAAGTGCCTATAGAAGTCCTAAATGATATTGGTGCTTTACATTTTGAGAGAGAAGAATTTGAGGTTTGTAATGAGGTTGTTCCTGCTTGTTTGCTTTGAGTTTTTTCTATTGGCTACAATACCCTTTTCCTTGCAGTCTGCGCTTGATAATTTTAAGGAGGCTATGGGTGATGGAATATGGATTAGCTTCCTTGATCAAAAAGAAAATTTAGAACAGTTGGGTGTATCTGTTCTAGGATACAAGGATACTGGCATTTTCCATAGGCTGATTGAAAGTGGTCACTCTGTCGATGTACCTTGGAATAAAGTTACAACATTGTTTAACCTGGCTAGATTACTTGAGCAGCTACACAAAACAGAAGCAGCGACTTTTCTGTATCGGCTGATACTTTTCAAGGTTTATTTCCTACAACTTTATTTCGATATTATTTTCTATTTCACTTTATGATGAATTTTCTAGAGGTTGACATGAGGAGAAAAGAGGAAAAAATGTGAGGAGCCGTTTTTCTGATATTTTGTATTCAATAGATAATTTTGAGTTTTCTCAAAAATAGTTTGCTTCTGTTAAACCCTTCTTTCCCGGGGTTTGTTGTTATTTCATGTACTAAAAAATACAAAAATGAGAACATCGAGTCGGCAGCATGACTTCCGTGGTTTTAGTGTACTGGTTTCTGCTCGTTTGGGTTCAAAGCATCGTTTGGTACATGTGCCATATAATTTTCAGCTTTATGTTTCTTCTATATCTATAGTTTTTGGATACATTTACCATGTCTTACATAATATGCTTCAATGCTCACTCTGATGTATGCTTGATCTTTTTGTTTTTTCTTACGAACATCTGATGCTGACTCTTGATTTCTGTCGACTTAATCTGGCTGCCTATCCGGTGCAGTATCCTGGCTACATAGATGCTTATTTGAGGCTTGCTGCGAGTGCAAAAGCTCAGAACAATCTTCCACTGGCCATTGAACTGGTGTTCTACCATCTTCAGCATTAATTTTATCTTATCTGTATCATCTTGCTTTCTCTTTCTGACCGAGTTTTCCTACTTTCTCCTATAGGTGAATGAAGCTCTGAAAGTGGACGATAAGAATCCAAATGCGTTGTCTCTGCTTGGTGAATTGGAGCTTAAGAATGATGACTGGGTTAAGGCAAAGGAAACCTTTCGAGCTGCTAGTGATGCAACTGATGGGAAGGACTCATATGCTATTCTTTCACTGGTATGTATATACTTATAGTTCCACTTTTCTTTAGCGTTTCAGAATAAATAAAAATCAGATTAAGTTCCTTTTGGGTTGTTCAAAACACATCATATTCACAAATCGATTTATATGAGCACCTCACATCCAAAAATGGTTGTCCCATGCCTTTTCTGTGGGTCCAATCTAATCAGCTATAACTGTGATCTGGGATCTCTTGTACAACACTTCAGTCAAGATAACAATAGGGTTCTTTTTAATATATATATGGAAGACCAGCCCTTCATTCTGTATGTTTCCTTTACCAGCAGCCTGGTGAGAGCTGTTTGTCTAGCAGATAGATATCAAACTACCTTAGACTGGATTCTGTCTTGATAACCTAGTCTGGCGGGGCCTTAGATGATTAGAACTATTATTCTTCAAGTTATATATATATATATATGTTTTTTTGTGTGTAATATTTCATCCTGGAATGGTTTAGGGGAACTGGAATTATTTCGCGGCAATGCGCAATGAGAAAAGAAATCCAAAATTAGAAGCTACACATCTGGAGAAGGCCAAGGAACTCTATACAAAAGTATGATATATTAATTATTTCCTTTCTCTCTTCTCATTAGTAGTAATTTGAAAATATTTCCTGATAGATGTGCATATGGGTGTGTTGAGTGGATGGTGGACATTTGAATATTATTTTCATAGAGTAATTACGAAGTTCCTGCAGTCTGATATTTTGAAGCATAGCTGTTACACTAGGTGTCTTCTTTGTTACTATTAAATTTCGTCAAGTGTAGGTTGTAGAAATAAATTACATGTGTGTTTTAGTTAATTCTCGAGGACAGGAAGTTCTGGGCTAGCACAGTGCATTTAATAAATAGAGTGAGATAATGGAACAACATTTGAATGAAAAGTCAGCTGACCATATGAGTCAAGTGATCTGCTGTAGGTTCCTATTAATTCAGTTATCTTCTTGATAAAATGCCTGGAGAAACCTGAACGTTATTGTTGGAATTTTCTATGCTAGTAGCAGTGCATTCTCAAACAGGCGATGCTATCTTTCCACCAATGTTGATCTTCTTACTAATTGTTGATCGTTGGAATTAACAGGTCCTGACTCAACATAATTCCAACATGTATGCTGCCAACGGCTCTGGCATTGTATTGGCAGAGAAAGGCCAATTTGATATTGCCAAGGATGTTTTTACTCAGGTCAGCTTTTATCATTTACTGTTCATGGTTTAGGCTAGCTACATTCTTCAATTTATTGAAACTTTGTGAATGTTTTAGGTTCAAGAAGCTGCAAGCGGAAGTGTATTTCTTCAGATGCCTGATGTATGGGTGAATCTGGCTCATGTCTACTTTGCTCAAGGGAATTTTGCCTTAGCCGTGAAAATGGTTTGTCATATATATATACATATATACATATATTTTTTGGGGTTGATTTCTTTGTTTTGCTATGTATTCTGTTCATTAACTACGTTGTTTGGCAGTATCAAAACTGCTTGCGGAAGTTCTTTTACAACACAGACTCTCAAATTCTTCTTTACTTAGCCCGTACCCATTATGAGGCTGAGCAGTGGCAAGAGTGCAAAAAGACACTATTAAGGGCCATTCACTTGACTCCTTCAAATTACACATTCAGATTTGATTTGGGTGCTGTAATGCAGAAATCTTCATCTTCCACACTGCAAAAGAAAAAAAGAACAGCTGATGAGGTTAGCCAAAGATCATCTTTTTCCAAGCGACTGATATATTCCCTGGCTTCTTTCGGACTCTAGCCTTTAGTATCCCACGCTTAGAAGACAGGCAGATATCAGCATACATTGATTGAGAATTAATCAGATTATGAGCTTGCTTCTACAGCTTGTGTATCTAGAACTTTTCACGATAACGCTAGTAGCATAGTGTGCTGGTCATCCTTGCTAAGTAATGGCTAACCTTTGAAACCTTAGAAGTGATACTAGGATTTGTTTATGAGGAGATATTTAGACTATTAATTTGTTTGATGCTAATTGATTTCCACCTGACAAGGGAATCTGCTTGATGACTCCGCAGGTACGCTCAACAGTTGCAGAAGCAGAGAATGCTGTTCGTGTATTCACTCAATTGTCTGCTGCTTCAGACCTCCATGTTCATGGGTTTGATAGCAAAAAAATACAAACCCACGTTCAGTATTGCTCGCACCTGCTGGAAGCAGCAAAAGTTCACCGTGAAGCAGCTGAGCGTGAGGAGCTGCAGAACCGACAGAGACTAGAAGTTGCTCGTCAGGCTGCTTTGGCAGAAGAAGCACGCCGTAAAGCTGAAGAACAGAGGAAATACCAGGTAACTATAGACTTGCAAGTTAACCATTTGCAGCAACAAGATTGTTTTGGTGATGGTGGTTTCTATGGAAGGTTTTCAAATCATTGATATGCCTTTATGGGTTCTTTCTCTTGGGCAGTTGGAGAAACGAAAACAGGAGGATGAGCTGAGACGCCTAAAGCAAGAAGAAGAAAAATTTCAACGTATAAAGGTGGGAGGTCTCTTGCTTTTCATTACAATGTATATACATTATCAGATTTCTCAATGTTTCTGTGTAGTGTCAAGGAAAAAATACTCTTTGATCCATTGAATTTGGTTATTGTTAAGGGTATGTGCTTTTGTCAAGATGGTATCTTGAGAGATGTTTAAGACGACATACTGATTTTGTTTTGTAATAATTGATGCGCTAGGAACAATGGAAAACCTCCACTCCTGGATCTCATAAGCGGAAGGATAGAGTGGAAGATGATGATGGGGAAGGTAAGCCCAGTGAGAGGAGAAGAAAGAAAGGCGGAAAGAGAAGAAAGAAGGACAAAGGCTCAAGGGCTCGGCACTACGAGGATGATGAAGAAGAAGCTGTTACTATGGATGATCACAATGAAGTGGAAGATGAAGATGGTAACACTAATTATAACAGGGAAGATGAGATGGCGAATCAAGAAACTGAGGAACCTGTGGATGATGATGCTCTAGCAGCTGCTGGTCTCGAAGATCCTGATGTTGATGATGATGAGGTAATACATAAACTGTGATCCAAATCATTGAACAAACGCAAAAGAAAATGTCTTCAAACTGTCTGTTTTGGTAGGTACAGGTGCCTGCTTCGGTTGTGAGACGAAGAAGGGCGCTATCATCATCAGATGAAGAAGGTGAATTGATGGAGGATCAGCCAAATTCAAGCCCCCAGAGAGAGAAAGAAGAGAGCATTAGGGAAGAAGAAGGTGCTAACATGGAGGAAGAAGAGGAGGAAGAGGCCAGTTGAGATCTTTCAATACATGACGAACAGATCTCTCTTGTGTAACTTTAGTGACAAAGATTCCATTGATTCAATTTTTCTAGAAGTCAGAGTGTGAGGACAAATTACATTCACAGGCGACGGATATGATCAGTATGAATTTTGGGCTTTCTTAGATATTGAGCCTTGTTTTTATTGTTATTGTTAATGGAAGAGTAATATTGTTTGTTTTGGTTGTAACATAGAGATACAAACAACTTGACACATAGTGAATGGTTAGAATGGAAAGTTGTATGTGAAGAAGAGAAATCAAATAGAAAAAGCAAAATAGTAGTAACTTAAAACAAATAAGTATAAAGAAATAAAAATACAGAAGAGTGTTGTCAGAAGGAAGTGGAAGAGTCAGAAACGTGGGTGTGTGGTCTTGAAGGATTTGATACTGTTTCTGCAGTTTCTTCTGTTCCCTTTTGCTTTAATTTTGTGTTTTTAGGATTCATGTTGCTCTCTCTCTCTGTAGACTGTAAGGATCTCTTTCAACTTTTCAGAACATATTGACTGCAATTGTTTTTATAAACAAAATTACAAACACACAAAACAAAGTATATACATAATTTTGCTTTGTGGTGAGTGTAAGAGAATGCAAATCTAAAGCAGTAATAATAATTCAGTTTGATGAGAATGAGAAGTCGTCTTTCTCTCTCACTGAGTCAGAGCAGAAAGCTTTTGATTGGGTGTGTGGCTTTTTCAGACCTGACCAAAGTCAGTCAGGGAACAGAACTCAACTCAACTCGAATGCAAAACCTGTCTTTTCTCATCACTCTTCTCTCATCATTTTTCCTCATTTTTTTTTTCTTTTATCTTTTGTTACATAAACATTAAGAAAATAATTTTACTGTTTAACCAACACAAAAACTACTTATTTACTATCTACAGTGCTGTATATATATTTAAAAAAAAAATCAAAAGATTAGGTTTAAAGAACAAGTTTTTGACAAATCTACAAGAAATATATGATAGAAACTTGAATCCATATAATTGTTGCTAATCCATGACTTGGTTACTTATTCGGTTTAAAATTAACAAGCAAATAAAAACATCTCACATCACTAATCTATCTGTATATAGTTTTAGTTAGCAACATAACTAATACCAACTAAAAGTTTTTATCGCTATTCACATGTGTTGACAGTTTTCTTTAGATAAGCATTAGTGTTTTTTTTTTTTTTTTTTTTGACAAGAGACGAGTGTAAACAATATAAACATTGAAATCATACTAATTTAACTACTTTACACAAGTTCAAATATTTTATGCTAATATAATGCATGGTAAGAGGGGGGGATCTATGAACGGAACACACAAAAAAACTCCTAATCACTTAGAAAAAGAAAAAGAGAAATTTGCATTACCAACTTAACAAGAAACAGAGAACACAATAGACGATCATCAAATGAAGAGCGAAGTAGAAACAGAAGACTTAGAAGAAGGCCATTCATCAAGAAACCTATAAAGCCTCTTGCTCCTTTGCTCTTCTTCGTCTTCATCATCATCATCTCTTTGTTTCAACTTCTCCTCATCAAGCATCAATGGTCTCTCACGCGTCCCCAAGTCAGTACCAAGGATGAAGCAATGTCGATCCGGCTGCTTCTCCCTACACGAGCCTTCATCATCTTCCATTGCTGAGCCAGAGCAGCTTTTGATTGAACCGCAAGGTTCTATGGAGAAGAAATCATCCATGTATCCACTTCTTCTTCTTCTACTTACCCTTAAAACATTGTTTTTTTTTTCAGAGGAAAAGGGTCAATTTTTTGTGTTGCCATTAAGAGTAAAACAGAGGAGGAAGGTGAGTTTGAAACCTGGAAGAAGAGAGAGAAGACTCGAGAAAGAGATTTGGCGTGAATTGAGGAGGAGGAGTAAGTGGAAGAGGCTTTCTTGAGGATGAACGGTTCTTGCCTCTGTGCATATGCCTCTCGCAGTACTTGGAGTCAGGATAAGCTTCTTTGGAGCATCTCCATTTCTTGCCATCAGTTCTTCTACATCTTCCTGGCTCTGCATCTATCTTTCTTCCCATTCCCATCTCGTACACGTTCCACCCAACTACCAAACTCAAACTCATTACATCAGCACAAAACCCTGAAGATACTAGAATTGATAACTCATATAACAAGAAACCATCACATAATTCAAAACAAAGAAGATAAAAAAAGGTTGCTTACAGTGTGGAGAAAGAGTGGGAGAGAAGAAGCTTGACGGTAAAGGGGAAGAAGAAGAAGAAGAAGAAGAAGAGAAGAGAAAAGGTCTTTTGATGAGGAAGAGAAGATGAGGTGGAACTGGAACATTTGCAGCTAAGTACTTGAACACAAGTGCTTGGTTTTCAAGCTCTTCCCACTGTGACTCTGTGAATGGAATTCTAGTTGCCATGAAGAGAGAGAGAGAGATATGAAGAAGAAGAAGCTAAGAGAGATTAAAGATTGGGGTTGTATTGGAAAATTGAAAGTGTAAGAGAGTAGTAGGTATGTTTTTATTGATAAAGTTGTCCATTGGTCACCTGCAGTCTGCAGAATCTCTGTGCTTCATGTCCTCTTCTTGTTTATTATTCCTTTTTATTTTTTTTTTCTTTTAATTTTCTTTTCACTTAGTTTTGGTTCCATCTTAAGCACCATTTCAGTTTTTTTTTCCCTTTCTTAAAGCTAGATTTTGTGACAAGGGGCATGTGTATGTAACTTAAGTTTATCTCTTCCCATGAATTAATCTATTATGTATTATATTCAGATGTTTTGTAACTTTGGATTTTGTTAAGAGAAACTTTTCATTGAAACACGAGAACTTTGGTAACCGAAACGAGAATCTAACAAGTTAATGAGCTTAAGCGGCAAAAAGTGTAACAAGATATAAAATCAGAAATAATTAGGAAAAATTCTTCTTTTTTTTAATGGCATTTGTAGATTTTATCATTTTGATTTAAATACTTAAGATTTGTGCGTTTTAAAGATTTGTCTTAAAAAAAAATTTACGTATAATATTTTGGATTTTCTTTGTTCCATTCTTTAGAGTTTAGTATTTGTTATTAAATATGTATTTTATCAAAAAAAAAAGGTAATTGTCTTAAATACCACTAAAATAGGTTTTTTTTTTCTTTTTCAAGTAGGCAAAATTGACAAGTTTTACAAAGGCATTAAGCAAATGACAAATCTAAAAGTTTGTGGGACAAAATGGCAATTGCAGCAGTAATCCCATAAAATTAAGTAGTAATATTGGATTCTATTGATTTCGTTTTTGTGTCACTTATATACCTCAAAACTCTATAAAATAGGTGAGAAAGAAAACAAAATTAAAAGAAATTACTTATTTGTGAAAGTTGTAATAAGTTTATAAATTAATTAATATTATCTTAAGTTTATGTATATCGTGTAATGGAACTAGACATCCTTTGTTTAGAAAGAGGACTCGTGGTACTTGTAAACACATCGACAGTTATAAAATTAAGTGTACACGGTCCACTTGTGTTAAATATTTATGAGAAAATTTTAAGAAAAAAGTATGTGAGAGTGAGAGAGAGAGAGAGGTGGATGAGTCAGAGAGCAAATAATGAGTGAGTCTGCAAACTCTGATAACTTCTGCACCCTCTGCGACTCTTCCCTTTCACAGCTCTCACTCACTCCCATACACACCCATCACTACACTCATGCCACATCTCTTTCTCCAATTTTTGTTTAGTTTTGTGTTTTTCTAAATTCCATTTTATTTATCCAGAAATGAAACATACTAGATAACAACTTTCCCTATATACAAAATAAAATAATTATTAAATAATTTTATTTAAAAAATATATTATACTTATCGGTAAAAATATTATTTGAAATTTAATTTTTTTCTGTAGTATATATATTTTTAATTTTATTTGAATATATAAAATATAAATATAATAATTAAGATTTAATCCGTATAAATTAGTAAAATTTTAACTTTATATTATCACACCATATGGACCAAAAGTTCTTAAAATTCACTTTAAAGATTTTGTGAAAATGTCATTAAAGGATATAATTAAGTTATAAATATAATATAAGAATTTGATTTTAGTGTTATTTTTTTTAGAAAAATACAGTTAGTATATAAATATAAGTATTATTAAAAACTGCGGGTAAATTAAAAAATAATGTTTCGAATTTTCTGGTGACGACACATCATCTTTCTACAAAGAATGCTTCTGTACTAGGATTTATCCCGTGGTACACCACAGGTCCATTTCTTTTATTTTTTTGTTTGTTTTATAAATCAATAACTCCGTGCATTCTGAAAAAATTAATTCAAATATTTTATTATAAATTCGAATATGTCATTATAATTTCGAATCAATAAATTAGTTCTTCTATTTTTAACTATAACAAAATAACTCAAATGTAAAATAATCTATATCTAGATATACTTTTTTGGTTACAAAAATCCTAAAACAATTTTTTAAAATTTATATCTGTTTATAAAAATTCAAATCACATCATATGCTGAAAAAAATCTAACATTTTATTAATTTTATGTATTAAATAGTAATTCAACTAATTAAATATAAGATTAAACAAAAGTAAAAAGAGAATTATATTTTAATCTAATATATTGCTTTAAATTAGGTAGATAGATTTTAGGAAATTTGAAATTAATATTATCAAATAGGGAAATAATTGTGTTTGGTTGGAAGAATTGTAGAGAATTTAGTTGGTACATGTTTGGATACAAAGATAAAAAAAGATGGTACAAAAATGTACTTAAAAAATGTTAAGATAGATTAATATATATGCTTCTCTTACCTTTCTCACCCATGTTACTTTGTGCTCCTCTCGATAAAAAAACTAAAACTAAAATATGATTAGGCGTTTAGGGTTTATGTTCCAAATTCCAATCTTACATAAATATCTAGTTTCACAGCCAAGAAAAGATGATTCCGTTAATTAAATAGCATTTAGAGTTGATGTTTCAATCCGATATTCTATAGAAACAAGGATTCGATCTGTGGTATAACATGGAACAATTTTTATTTTCACATATAGTTATATAAATTTAAGTTTTAATATTTTTAGATTTAATCTAAATTACATGTGTAACTTTTAGACATTTAATCTTGCGATTGTGCATTTAGAGTTAGATAATAGTAAGGAGAATACATGTGTAACACTATCATCTAACTCATCTTACATCGAACTAAATGCTAATTATAGCTACCCACCATATCGGAAACTCTTAAAGTTTATTTTATCATAATAATTGTTTAGGTTTTATAGTCATCTCTGTCCAAATATGCACTTAGAACATTTAGAAGTATATATTGCATATATTTATACATTTGGAATATTATTAGGTGTTATGAAGCTCTAAAAGGCTATAAGGAAAGACTTGGTATTACTTCTGGAGATAAACAAGATGATTGGAAGTATCAGGAATGGAAAAGAAGGCACTCGACCATATACATGGTCGAGCATGCGGTCGGATTTATAACAAGCTCCTCAAAGATCAATTCGAATGAAGATTTTCCGTTGCGATTCAGCTTTTCCATCCTTCATAAATGTTGTAGGCAATCGAGTTACCTTTCCAACGCCGGTGGTCTGAGGTCAATCCGAGGTTTATTGCAAGAGTTATTCCTGTTTTATTGAACACATATCATCTATGAGAGTTACTTGACGGACCAACCATTCGACCATGGCACTCGACCGTGCATGGTTGAGCACTTCAAGCCGCCTATGTATTTTTTCTGCTAGCTACATCAAAATTTCTTTCCCTCACTATATATATCCTTTGTACTTTGTGGCCGCAAATGAGGTAGAAAATAAATTTTTAGGAGTGAGAGAGAGTCAGCAAACTTAGTTTTTCCCCCTTTGGGTTTTATTTATTTTTCTGCATCATTATCTATTTTTGTTCTTGATTTTTCCAGAATTTTCTTAGTTTGTAATCTTTATAACTTTCAGTGTGTTGAGAATCTGGGTTTGATACTTTGTATTGAATTAAAGATCTCTCTCTTATCTATCTTATCTTTCATTAATTTCTGGATTTGAGTATTTCATCATCATGATCTGTTCATCTGAGTAGTGAGTTAGGATTCTAGAGATGGATTGAGCTGGTTTAGGGTTGTGGTTGTTTAGATTGGTTAAGCTTGTTTGATAATATATCTCTTCTGGGTTAGATGTGCTCTAAGCTGTTCTTATATCTGAGAGGGTAAGAACAGATCTTAAGCTTCCTTGCATCATACCAATGTTTAGGTTGTTAGATAAAGCTAATGCTGGAGATTTTCATACTTATCCCAAGAGATTGGTTGTATAAGGTGATTTTTGACAAGTAATGGTCTGATTCTTAATGCATGTTTAGTATGGTTTCACCAATAAGAGTTGGGTTAGGATGTTACTTAAACTTGATCATTTATGTCATGAGAGTGGATTCTTATTGACTGTTTATTACTGCTTATCATCCTGTTTCATTACTTTCTGTTCTGTTTTAAGTTGTTACAATTGCATATGTTCTTCAGTTATGCACCACTCGACCACCTGCTCGACCATGCATTCGACCGAGTGCATACTCGAGTGCCAGTTTACTTTCTTGTTTATGTTCTGTTTCATTCCAGTTTGCTCTTAATTTCATTTGTTAGTAGTTTTCTCTTGCATAACATAGTTTATTGCACTTGTTCTATAGTTTAGTTATGCATTAGTACTGTCTTAGGTTTCCTTAGTTCATTGCATTTCATTTCTGTCATTAGGTTGTTAGAAACAAATCAACTTGATATTTGGCTTAACTTGAATGCATTGATCATGTCTTGACTGCTTACATATCACACTCTTTATGGATTGACATCTTTTATGCTACAACTACAGAAGGGTATTGAAACACCTTGCATCCCATTTGATCATCTTAGCCTAAGTCTGTTTGTATTTTATCATACATTCACTCATTCATAGGTTAAGATAGAAAAATACTAGTTTCAAAAATCATATAACATCTTTTTCTATCTTAAAGTAACCACACGTAAGAAATAAAACTAAGGAGACAAATGTTTTGAAACATTAGAAAAAGGAAAAACTGGAAATAAATGAAAAATAATTAAATATTTGTTTCTTTATGCATTCTTTATGCAAAAGCCTAATAGTATTATTTGTAATCTATGTGATATGTCAAATCCCAATTCACAATAAACTATATGAGTAATATCCGATGACCGATTTGTTATGTCTGGGAGGTTTTAAAGACTTGTTACCGACCATACAAATCACCACATAATCTTTCCATGTGTTTTGTCCTCACTCGCACAGTTCCGACAATCACTTTCCGGAAGGTCACCCATCCTGAAACTACTCCAACATAAGCATGCTTAACTGTAGAGTTCTCTCAAAACTCTTGACCAAAAATATATGTGCACTTTGGTGACATAGGTGGCCAAAATCAATTTTTTAAAAACCTTTCAGAAAACCGAGGTATCACAAAAAGAGATCAGAGGATTAAGCATGAAGAAGTTGAAAGAGATGCGGAAGCAAGAGAGAGAATAATAGAAGATGACCAAAAAGAGTCAAATGTAAAAATATACCAAGAGAGACACAAAAACATGTCTTACTCACCAGCAACTTCACTAACGTGAGATCTCTAAGTTGAATATCAAACAACTTCGACATAAAGCTAATCAAACATACTTGAAACGACCCGTCCCTTTTTTATTTATAGAATAATACTATTCAACTAGTGGTCCCATACCCACTAGCCGCCTAACCACAATCAAACCAAACAGCGGAAAAATAACCAACATATACCATTAAACAAATAACCAATAAATAATAAACCAATAATGTGGGCGATGGAAAAACAATACGTCTAGGAGTGGATAACTTCATTGATGTGCATCCTCCTAGATCAATACAAACATTATCTCCACAATCTCTTACACCACTTGAACATCTAATCTCCAAAACTGGTAGAGTTCGATCTTGGGATCTCGAGAAACTATCCTCAATGGTCCCACTGGCAGAGCAGGAGATAATCCAAAATATTCATCTTTCTCAAGTGGAAAAACCAGATAAACTTATTTGGAACTACACTCGGTCCGGTGACTACACTTTCAAATCTGGATACTGGTTTGTAACACACTATCCGTTTGACCATGGTGTGGTCCCTGATATATCCACGGATCAGTGGAACTCAAGAATAAGATCTGGAAACTGCGAATCCTACCAAAGATCAAACACTTCCTCTGGCGCATAGTATCAAGAGCATTATCGACAACAACTAGACTACAAACAAGGGGTATGAATATTGATCCTATATGTCCAAGATGTCACCAAACAGAGGAAACAATCCAACATGTTTTATTTTCATGTCCTTTTGCTCAAATGGCATGGAGACTTTCCAACACATCTTTATTAAATTTAAATCAACTGCCATCAACTACAGAGGAGACTATCTCTCAACTGACATCACTCTCATCTCAAACCATTAGCACTTTTGATTTCCTTATGCCTTTTTGTCTTTTATGGCATGTTTGGAAAGCACACAATAATATGGTCTTCAATAATTTCCGCGAAAGTGCAACTAAAACAGTTTTAATGGCGAAGTCAGACACAAAGGAATGAATTAATTCTTTAAAACCTCCGGTGCCCACATTGACTGTCCCCAGCGTGAACACTATCACTTGGTTGCCCCCAATACATCCGACTCTAAAGTGTAATTTCGACCCAAGTTATGACAATCATACTCAACAAGCAACATGTGGTTGGATTTTTAGAAATCATCAAGGTGACTCTCTTGTGTGGGGTGCAACTAGACTAAATTATGCAGGATCTCCTTTAGAAGCTGAAACAAAAAGAATTTTAGTTTCAATTCAACAAGCTTGGATAAGAGGATATCATTCAATTGTCTTTGAAGGTGACTGTGAAGTTTTAATCAAACTGGTTAATGGTCACCACTTGAATGCCTCCTTAACAAACCTTCTACATGATATAAAAAATTACACCAAGTTTCTTTTACCTTCACAAAGAGAGAATGTACTAGTGTGGCGCATGCTTTAGCTAAATTTGGTTGTATTGATAAATCATATTATGCTGATTCTGTATTGAAGCCTATTTGGCTTCTTGATACTCTTTGTAATGATTTTTCTTAATCAATATATTTCATTTGTGGAAAAAATAAAAAATAAACCAATAATTCAATAGCAATAATAATCCAACCAACAGAATCATAAAAAATCAAACCAGCAACCTAGCAATGGTCTAATGACCCAGCTCTAACAACCTAACGTAAGTCAGACCACATCAACGAGCCACTAGAACATCCTCCTCTTCTTCGCCTTGATTCCACGATCACAATTTGCCTTTACCTACACCACAACACATATGAGATGCGTGAGTATTTTATAAACACTCAGTGAGGTAATCCTCCCATCTACTGGGCTATACACACAAGCAATTGAGATAAATATAACCATCAAACAACAATCAACAAACAAACCAGGACAACTACATCGACCAACACCAACTGGGGTTGCATCGACCAACGCAAGCCTGCATCGACCGATGCAAGACTCACCTGCATCGACCGATGCAAGACTCACATGCATCGTTCGACACCAAGATTGCATCAACCGATGCATGCTCGACATTTCACGAAATCCCTATTTGCATTGATCGACACCTCCACATGGCATCGACCGATGCTCCTAGGTCAAATTGTGCCGTCCTTGCAGTGCATCGACCAATACACAAAGTGCATCGATCGACGCACATGCCGAGCATCGTTCTTCCGCAAAGCTTCTCGCCGGATCTCCATTCCTAAACCACCGAAACACGATCCAAATCCACAAAGAAGCCTCACAAAGCCCCAAGTGACACAAAAACGTTCTAACAAGCCAAGGAATCAATCACATAACACATAAACACGAAAATCAGAGAAATCTCAAGGTTAGATAAGCCATGGTCCTGCACTCACCTTTGCCAAAGAAGATTCTGACTCTAAACCGACGGATCTACACTCCTAAAAATCTCCTACAACGATCCCAACTACATATTTCTCCAAGAACAGTCACAAATCTTCCAAAAAAATCACCAAAGCCTCAAGAACACTGCTCTCTTTCTTTTTTCTCTCAGAAAACGACAAAAAGAGGCTAAGAAAGTCGGAGTATCGTTTTTATACTCACCCTTAAGGGTTTCCTAACCCAAAAAAGCAGCCCAACCGAGTGTTTAACTTCAATCGTCTTGCGACAAACCTGTCTTGCGTCACCGATGCACATCTCAAACCGCAATTCTGGTTCGCGGATGTTATAATACTTTTCTATTTTGGTGGCTTAAAAATTTCTAGGTTGTTCTCAACTAAAATAAAATTTCTATAATTTAATATTCAATAAATTAATAATGACTCTATATATACGATTAGACTAGTGTATATATAGTACAATTCAAAAAAATTAGAAGATACAATAACTTTTTTTTTTAAAAAGGTTGCAATATCTCGAAACAAAAATGAGGGTGTTGATGATCGACACCATGGGAGAGAGCCAGTCGACACAACCAATTTTTAGGGTGATCGCTTTGTTTTAGAACACCTGATTTAATAGATGTTTTTGGGAAAACTCTAAACGTCTCTTGTTAAAAGTCGAGCACATGGTTGTTTTGTGGCAGATACGAGGCCGATGGCCAATTTCCCCACGAGAACTATGGTATCGAGCCAAATAGAGCCCGTTCTTTACCCTTGGTTTATATGTCCCGGAAACCAAAGTTCGAAACCAATATACCCCCAAAACCAAAGTTTGAAATCTATTTTTCCCTGATTCTGGATTATAGCGGTTTAATGTCTAAACCCGAGAACAAACCATATATGTCCCAAAAATAAACCAATTGTTGAACCGGATTCATACTCCAACCCGACCCAGCGCCGATCATGTCTTGGATTGCGTTAAATCCGGTGAGTTTTTACGCTCAGAAAAAACAATAATCACTCCTTAGTTAGTATCTTTCTCTGAGTTGCAGAAGAGTTTGATGGAGTTCTCAGATTTTTTCTCCCGATTGTTTTTAGTTCGATTTGTTATTTTTGTGGAGGATAAAGAGTTATTTTTTCTCCCGATTGTTTTTAGTTGGATTCTTTTGCAGCCACTAAGATGTTAGAGAAAACAAGCTTAGATAGAGTAGCAGGGAAAGTGTGTGGACAGCTTGAACATGAAGGAAGAAAGGCCTCGATTCTTCTACGGAGTCTTGTGGCATAAAACTTTAAAAGCAACTGGTGAGCTGACGGTCCTTTTCCTAGTCTGATCAAACCAGTCAATACATGCTTCAATTCAGCTACACTAACTGAAGGTTGTTTAGCAATTTTAAGAAGCTGATCCTCAAGAACTGCCTTTCTTTCCATAAAAGCAGACTTGTAAGAGGACATCTCGACTGATCCTTTAAGATCTGGGCAGTTTCTTTCTTCAGCATCCATTGCCTCCAGTGCCTCATCCACTTTATTGGGTCGAAATCGGGTTTGCTTTGGTATAATTAAGGTTTAGTTTTTTCTTAATCGGTTAGGTAAATAATAAACCGATATAATCTATGGTATGGGTAAATTGATGTAGAAGAATAAAATCGGGGAGAAATAGATTTCGAACTTTGGTTTTGGGGGTATATTGGTTTCGAACTTTGGTTTCCGGGACATATAAACCGAGGATAAAGAACGGGCTCTATTTGACTCGATACCATAGTTCTCGTGGGGAAATTGGCCGTTGGCCCGGCAGATACGTGTGTTTTTCAATCCTTAGAGTAAGAGAGATTTTTTTATAGATTTTATGAGATAAGGTGAAAGAAAAAGGTTGAAACAACCCGAACTGTGTTTTTTTTAATCCATTATATATTAATCCCATAATTAGTAATCATTTTTTCCCGAAGTACATATTTTATCCAACCAACAAATAAAACCAGCAGAAAACATAACCAAAAGCATAAATCATTAAACCAGCAATGTCATACAACAAGAATTAAAAAAACCAGCAACTTAATGACAATTCTAACATCAATTGTTCCAGAACTAATTTCCTAACAAAAGCCACAACATAACAACCATAACACAATGGGTTCCTAGATAATTCTCCTCCTCATTGCCATGATCTCACAATTTTATTTTGCTTTTAGTTGCACCACAAACAAAAATGAGATGCGTAACTATTACCAAAAATATTTAGTGAGGAAATCTTCTCATCTACAAGGCTATAAACACAAGCGAAAAAACAAACACAAACAGAAAACAATCAAACCATGCAACAAAGAAACACCAGCCACGTCCGCTGGACAGTGGTGTCGAATGACGCCCACGCTCAACGCGCCAGAAACCCTACTGGTGTTGATCGGCACCCTTCAGTGATGACGATCGCCACCCATCACAACCATTCCGAATCCAGTTGGTGTCGACTGACACTCTCCTAGTATTAATCGAAACCGATGCCGCAAGCGTCCCCCATCGTTTATAAAAATATAAGGACTATAAATAAAATAATTCTTCAGAAAACAATTACTTAAAAAACTTCTTGTTTTTAAAACAACAATATAATTTTACTACTCCCTCCGTTTCAAAATATACGATGTTTTAACTAAAACACACAGATTAAGAAGTCTTTACTTTTAACAAGTTCAACCAATCAGAAACAATACTGCATAATATAAAATACTAAACTAATCTAAAAGTTGCATAGAAAATTGAAAATATCTTATATTATGAAACAAAAAACTTCTCTAAAACATCTTATATTTTGAAACGGAGGGAGTATAATTTAAATTTTACACAATTTTCATTGAATAATATTCACCGTTGATAGGTTTACGCAAAACATTTTTTTTGATACACTAAATATTATTATTTCTTTATTATTTTATTCAAACATTCTTTTAGGATATTTACTTTAGTTAATCAATTTTCAAACTTTTTTTATCATCATTGAATCGACAAGACCCGATTCATAGCCAGTCCCTACTATATGGGGTAACACAATTTAGTGGAGTCGAACTCCGGTGAGATCGGTCGTAGAGGTGGTGTTGTGACCACTTGACTAAAGACACTTCCCCAATTTTCAAAATTTTATTCGCCCCTATTTGGTTAACTAATGAATTTGGAATTAAATAAAACAATAAAACATACTAAAAAATCATTAACAAAAATATTAATTTAGTTAAAGATAAACCGACATATAATCTCATTTAATTGCAAAATATAAACCCTAATTTTCTTTTATAAATGTAATGCAATAGATAATCTTGTTTAATTGTAAAATCAATGTAGAATTCTTTTCTTTTATAGGAGTAACTAGACAATTAGAGCTTTTATAATTTATATTAATGGGCTTGCAAATATCACATATATAAAAGTAAGGTTTTACTCTCTCCTTATTGGTCCATTTGACAATGCAATCTTATTATATAAAGCTTGATGTCAAAGTTACTCATTAACAAGATCGTGACACGTGTCAATTGTATCATTTTCAGATGTTGACACATGTCAATTCTAAATTTATTAAAATTTTAAAAAATAAAAATGTAAAAATTCAAAACCTACCATAAAAAGGTTTTATATAAAAGTAAAATAGAGAAAAGAAAACCTAATTTTATTTAAAGTCTTTTAAAGATTTTTTTTTTGTAAACTTCCAAATGTAAAAAAAAATAACTATTAACAGTTTTAAAATATTAAAGGGCAATTATAACAAAATTATAAAATTTAAACAGCTTTAAAATTTTAAAAAGATCATTATAAGGAAATTATATATATATATATCATAAAATTCGAAATTAATATATATTATTTATTTTAATTTTAAGTTGCTAATTTTACAAGAAAAAGGATTATTTTTTATATAAGATTAAAAAATGATTGTGAAAATATATAATTAATTAATGTTTCTAAAAAAATGTATATACTCACCTTTACATAAAGAAAAAGATGGTTGAAGTAAAAAAAAAATAGGTCGTCTCATATTTTATTTCACCAATCAAATAATTTATTCAAAAAGACTGCTATTGTAATATATAAGATATGAGAATGTAATATTAACGTATGCGTTTTTGTAACTATAAAAATGTTAAAGTGAAGAGACATATAATAAGTTATTTAATGTGTTCATAAAGATAATTTGTTGGTAGTAGTAAAGACTAAAGAGTATATTTTAACAGTAAAATATATTTGTGTGTACAAATACACTTTTAGTGGTAATGTATATAGTAGATTTGTAAATGGATATACATTAGTGTATTATAGCAAAAAAAAACAACTATTTTCTATAACTAAAAGCTTATCTCTTTACTTTTATACATTGTTTTTACTTATAAAAAGAATTAAATATATATATTCTTTGTTAAATTAAATTTTATTTTAATAACTTTGAACTCATCTACAACTATTTTCTTTAACTAAAAGTATATCTATTTACTTTTTTCTTTTCAGCCAAACAATAAATTAAAAGGAAATTCCTTGATTAGTTGTCCAAGCTGGAGGGAAGAGGTTTACAAAAGAAACTTCAGAGATAAGAGAACGAGAAGCACGGACAAGACAATCTGTCTTCGTATTTGACGCACGCGGGATCCAAGAGATATAAAATAGTAGGTAGGACTCAGCGAGTTATACTCATCGAGTAGGTTGGAGAAGGACGACCAATCTTCAGGGACTGCACAATATTGAGTAACTCAACCGAATCAGTCTCGAAATGTTGACAAACGATCCCTGCAGCACGTATCCGCTCCATGACCCACAACAACCCTTCTAACTGCGAATGTAGGGGGAGGGGCTCCGTCTTAGACACTTGGCCCCAAACAACAACGTTCGCTCCTCACCAACGCAACACCATCAGCCCAATCTTGAATGCACATTAGTTGCTTTCCAAGAACCATCAATCTGACAACTAGGTGAAGAAACCTGGAAATCCGAAGAAGGAGATGGAGCTGACATGACAGCCGTAAAAGAGAGCGCCTCTTCCAATGCTAACTTATCGCCCAAAGCCTGAGCAATTATATCATTCGCCTCGATCCTAAACCTTGAAAAACCTTTTTATTTATGGCCTTCCAGATTACCCATAAAATACATGGTAATTGAACAAGTTGATCACGATCACCTTGTTGAGAGGCACTCCTCCAAAAAACAAAATCCAAATTTTAGTACACCGAGTCATATAGAAAACCCTCTGACGAGACCAGAATCGGAGATAAATCCCAAATTTCACACTAGCAAGGGCATTTAAAGAAATCATGATTAATAGTCTCAACCGCAGAGTCGCACCTTTTACACCAAATATCACATTGGACAACTCCTTGTATTAATTTATTTTTATAGATACTTTTTTACTACTTTGACCAAAAAAAAGGTAGTTTTTACATACTAAAAAAAATTATTTTATATTTTTTGTTATATTTAATTTTATTTTAAAACTTTAAACCCGCACATCGGGCGGGTCGTAATCTAGTTATTTATATTAAACCAAACAAAAAAAATCTTGACATTTAGCTCACATTTTAATATAAAACTAAAATTAAATAAATTATACATTAACTATATTTCTCCAGTCAATTGTATTAAAATAAATACTAAATTATAATTGTAACTCCCAATTTCCGAAATATAATTTTCCATCACTTCTCTTCCTATAAATACTCATTCTCTTATTCTCTTAGTCTCTCATTATTTCATTCTCTCATCCTCTTCCACTATATCTTAAATTTTGTTTTTGTGTGTTTTTTGTTATTGTTGTTGTATGGGTTAAAAAAATCAATTCAAATATTATTATAAAAGCTTAATTTTAAATTTTGAGGAGAGTTTGTATGATATGTATATGGATGAATTTCAAAAATATCCCTTTTGCAATACTATTTTTTAAAAATACCCCCTTTCAAACTTTACCAAAAAGCCACTAAAAATTTGCAAATTTTCAAAATTTGTGTGTAAGCTTATAAATATATACACAAATTACCTTTATATGTGTGTAAAATTTTTATATATATTTTATAAATACAATATAAATTAAAACCTTTTAAAAACTGTTTAAAAACCTTTTAAGAACCTTGTAAACCTTTTAAAAACCTTTTAAAATGTTTAAAACTTTATAAATATTTGGATTGAGTCTAGAGGTAGTAGTTACTATCTAGAAGTACCTTGTGAACCATATAAAACTTTATAATTTTTCATATTTAAAAAAAGGTATATTTGAAAATAGATAGATGAAAGGGGTATTTTTGAAAAGAGGCACACCCAAAAGGGTATTTTTCAAAAATTCTCATCTTACATTGTTTTTTATGTTTTAAAAGGTTTATCTCCATTGTCTATTTTAAATTAACATCTTATAAGTAATCATGTTTTCATACTTTTTTACAATATTCACCGCACAATAAGGTCATGAAGTTGAAAAGATCTATTTCTAATTCTCTATTATGTATTCTGGTTATCTCACATATTGATGTATTATTTTTAATAATTTATCATAATTAATTTATAAAACAAATTTAATAATTTTACTTACATATTTCTTATCTCAAATAATTTTTTGTAATTCATTTTAAATTTTTCTATCATTACATTTTTTTGTGATCCAATAAATAAATATGTAAAGATCAACATAAGATTTATTTTGTTAAAGATTTGAGGTTTTTGAAAACAAAAAGAACTTAATTAAAAAAATTTGGTCTTTGTGATTAAGGCAAAATGAAAAAATTTATCTTTAAAATTAAATTTAGATGAAACACTAGCACTCATATTTAACTGGAAGTGAAATATAGAAAATGTAACGCCCGTGAACCAAAAATCTTGGTTTTGGGATGTGTATCGATCGATGCAAGGCGGCACCGGTCGATGTAAGGTCTTCTTCTGCGGGACAATTTAAGTCAAAACACACGTTTGGGTTGCGTTTAGGGATTGGAAGCCCTAGGGATCGATATAAAAGGCTTATTTTCGATGCCCTTGACTTGTTTTGGCCGTGTTTCACTTCTGCAAAAGAGAAAATAGTTTCCAGAGAGTTTCCTGTGAGTTTTGTGCCTGTTCTTGAGAGATTTGTTCCTGTGAGAGGAGAAATGAGGCTGAGGACATGAGAGGAGCTTGCTAGGAGGCTGTTTTTGTTGGTTTTAGGATCAAATTCGTCATTCTAGAAGGTGAGTGCGTGACCATGGTAGAACTAAGCCATTAGATGTTTGATTGTGTGTTGTTTGCTTATGCACTTGTATGTGGATGTTTTCTGTGAGTTTCTGTGGCCTTTGGCGTCGGTTTCAACATCTTGGAGCCGAGAAGAGGCGGAGGAGATCGTGAGCGGCGTTTCGTCGCGTGACTGTATCGATCGATGCAAGGTGTGTATCGGTCGACACTGTTAGGAATTTGACGGAGATGCTTGGGATTGCATCGGTCGATGAAAGGAGTGCATCGGTTGATGAAAAGAGTGCATCGATCGATGCACTTATTTAAAAGATTTTATTGATCAACGCAAGGATGTTGCATCGGTCGACGCAAGTGCGTAGAGTCGACGCACTTGTTCAGAGTTGTCTGGTTTGCTTGTTTTCCTTCGTGTATTGTTTGTGCTTGCTTTTTCCCTTGTGTGTATAGCCTAGTAGATGGGAGGATCGCATCATAGAGTATTTACGATAATACTCACACATCTCATTTGTGTTGTGGTAAAGGCAAAATATGATTGTGGAATCAAGGCAATGAAGAGGAGGATGTTCTAGAGATTCGATTATTTTGTTCTAGGCTGCTGATTGGTTGCTAGAATGGAATGTAGTGGTCTAGAACAGATTTTTAGGTTGTTGGTTTCTTGTTCTATGACTTGGTTTATGTTATTAGCGGTGTTGGTTAGATGTTATTGTTTTATTTGTTATTGGTTATTTAATTCATTGGTTTAATGCTGGTTATTTTTGCTGTTTGGTTTGATTGAGGGTTAGGTTGTTAGTGAGTATGAGATCACTAGTTTAATATTATATTAAAAACAAAAAAATGGATCGGGTCGTTTAAAAAAATAATATAATTTTTTAAAATATCATTTAATTAAATCCTCTAAAGATAAAACCATTAGTATGAAATCTAGCACTACAAATTAAATTGATGAGTGAAAAACAAAAAGAAAAAGAAACTAAAAACAGAGAAGTTATCCTTAGGGTTTTAAAAATTCTTTAGATTGAAGTTCATATAATTTTATAAGAAAAATAATTTAGTTTGTCACTTCAAAAATAATATGAATTTGAATTATTATGTGTGAGTGTTGTGTTTATACTTTATATCAACAAACAACCAAATCATTTGAAAGTTTAAATTTTGATTGAGCCACTTGGTATTCCTTTTCTTTGAAGTCAAAACAAATTAACATATTTATTTCTACTTAACTAACATTTAAAATATGTATAATTCTACATTTCACAAATGTAACTCGGTAACTCCTAGCTAATAATTCTACATTCATTCCTCCCACTAATATTTATCTTTCAAGAAAAAATGTTTTTGGTTAAATTTTAATATTTTATTATTATTTTGATTAGATAAACTTATAGTCACACACACACACACACACACACACACATAGAAATAAATATGTTAATTTGTTTTGACTTAAAAGAAACCTGAAGATGCGGGGCATTGCTTGTGATTCAGTTTGTGCTAGATGTGGGGCTTACGAGGAAACAATTAATCATGCTATTTTTCGGTGTCCACCAGCTCGACAGGCTTGGGCTTTAGCTCAGGTGCTGGTGGACCCAGTCTCCTTTCCTACGAACTCCCTGTATGCCAATGTGGATCATTTCATGGGTTCGTCCAATCCGGGTTCTCAGGTTGCACATTTCCCTTGGATCATGTGGTATATATGGAAGGCGCAGAATGCTTCCGTATTTGAGAATGTAAGGGACAAGCCAGAGGAGGTTGTTAGGTTAGCAGTGGGGGAGGCGAACACGTGGCTACAAGCTCAGGCAGATGATGGGGATGAGGTTTTCTCCCAACTATCCAGTGTCTCTGGTGCTCGGGAACTGGGATGCGGGAGTTACATGCCTACGGTTTTCTCAGGTTATCAGTGTTTTGTTGATAGCTCGTGGAAAGAGGGTGATATTTTTGCGGGTGCAGGATGGGTGTGTTCCTCTTTTCCGGATGTTTCGCCGATGAAGGGTGCCGCCAATTTCCGCCGTAGTCTTTCCCCTTTGCATGTTGGAGTAGAAGCTTTTGTTTGGGCTTTGCGGTGCATGATTGGCAATGACTATCGAGATGTCGCTTTTTATATAGATTGCTCAGACTTGGTGAAGATGGTGTCTTCTCCTCAAGACTGGCCGGCCTTCAAGACATATCTCGACGATATCAAGATGGATAAGGAGGAGTTTTCGTCTTTCTCTTTATCTCTAATCTCAAAAAATGCTAATGTTAGTGCGGATTCGTTGGCACGCCAATCGCGTACCTCTCTGCATTCTGTTTTGTTTGTAAACAATTTTCCTCCACATTGGCTCTTTTTTTTGGCTCAACATCAATGGCACATTACATTCACCTCTAAAGACTTGAACCACAAAATAAATGCAATGGTTGATCAAGTACAACCCTGGAACACTAGGCGGATCCACATTGGCTCTTATGAGCTGATCTTTTATTGTTGTCAAAAAAAAAAAAATACCTCCCTCTGATTACAAGTGAACAATTTGCTGCGATAAGCTAGTTTCTTTTTTCCACAATTTCGGCGGTCAAACTATATGACGACACGACCCGGGTAAAAGAAACAAGAGATATTTGGCGAAATGATACATTTTTCAAACATAATTAGGAAACACATACATTCACTATTTATAATTGGGAAAAAACAAATTCACCACTGTTCAGCTATTTCCACATCCATTTTTGCCATTAAGGATTCTACTTAATTACATCATATGCCATTGTTTCCCATTTTCTTCCTTTTCTTGATTTTTCAAATATTTGTTAATATTATTTTTTTTTAGAAAACTTTTTAAATACAAAAATCTATGTTTTTTTTCATTACAATTTAGTATGAATTTTAATTAATAATTTTCAAATAAATTATATAAATATTTTGTATCCGTACACATTTTTAAGTGTACAGATGTTTATACACCTTATTAAGTGTACAGATGTCTGTACACCTTAATAATGTGTACAGATGTAATTTTTACAAAACCATTGGAGTACATACATCTGAAAACCTAAGAATTAAAAAAATTACAAATTTTAGATCCGTATACCTAATTAAGTGTACAATGTCTGTACACATTATTATGTGTACGGATGAAATTTGTTTAATTCTTAGGGTTTCAAATGTTTGTACATATGCTTGTACTGCAATGTTTTTATACAAATTACATCTGTAAAGTTAATAATGTGTACAGACATCTGTACTCATAATAATGTGTATAGACATATGTACACATACTAAGATGTACGTATACAAAAGATTTATATAATATATTTAAAAATTATTAAATAAAATTCATATCATATTGTAAAGAAAAAAAATGTATTTTTTGTATCTAAGAAGTTTTCTAAAAATAGATTATATTAACAATTATTTGAATAATTATGATTGGAGGAAAAAAAAGTTTTATTTCTTACCTACACACATACCCATTTTTGTAATTTTCTCACCAAAACTATACCCTACCATTTCTCCCTATCTCACAAACTCTCTATTACACAATACCCTATTTTTCTAATTTTAAATAGTGAATGTATTAGTTTTTCAATTAAGTTTAAAAAATGTACTAATTTGCTAACAAACCCAAGAAACAAACCTACTATTATACCACATTTGGGCCATTGCCATTTTACCTTGAGTGATGCCATGAAGATTTTAGGAAATAATCAAATAATAGGCAAAAAATAATATCATGACTATTTTATTAAGTGGATAACGATACTATTGTCATCCTTACATATCAATATATTGTTCTCTTTACAACATCGATAATAAAACTCAGAGGCGGGAAAAAGGAGCCAAGAAAGGATAATCCGTGTAACCAACGACTGGATCTTGAGTGTAAAACGTCTTCCGATTATATTTATTCAACTTTCCATCAATCTTGAACCGCGAAACCAAATCCGGGTTTGCAATAAACAGCCTGCCATATGAAACCAAATCCGCAGCACCTTGTTGAATAGCTTGCATGCCTA
The DNA here is from genome assembly GCF_030686135.1 of Camelina sativa. NCBI lineage: Eukaryota > Viridiplantae > Streptophyta > Magnoliopsida > Brassicales > Brassicaceae > Camelina > Camelina sativa. The sequence continues at coordinate 16,043,396 of NC_141898.1, read as the reverse complement.
GTTCCTTGTTGAATCCTCCACTAGACATAAAGGTTCCATTGTAAGCCGTTCGTAAGCTCTTCATTAGCTTAGCTTCTTCCTCATCACTGCCTTGCCTTCCAGACTCAGTTTGGCCGTATGCGTGGTAGCGAGGTTGTGTTACATGAAGGTAAGCGAGCTTCGAGCCATTAGCAACTTGTAACTTATTGAGCAAATCAACAACGGCTAGCCCGAGGGATAACGGGTCAGAATCAGTTGCGTCCATGTGGTCTATTGCCGGAGATACCCTCACGGCAACTTTACTAGCTCCTATGGCTGAAACCACACCTTCCACTACTTCTTGTAAGAATCTACAACGGTTTGCAATGGAGCCTCCGTATTGGTCAGTACGGTCATTGATCCCATCTTTCAAAAATTGATCAATGAGGTAACCATGCGCCCCGTGGATCTCAATCCCATCGAAACCAGCTCGGATCGCATTAAGAGCAGAGCGGCTATAATCCTCTACCACTTGAGGTATCTCGGAAGCTTCTAATGCTCGGGGTTTCGGGTATTTCCCGTGTGACCCATCAGGCAAAAGAACTCGCCACCTTTCGGAGATGGGTGTGTTTGTTGACGATATTGGCGACCCTCCATTAACTTGATACACTGTACAAAACCTCAAAATGTTATAATTACCCTATTCCTTAAAAAATTAGGAGTGGTTAATGACGTATGAACCTGGATGAGAAGCACGTCCAACATGCCATAACTGACAGAAGATGAAACCTCCCTTAGCGTGAACTGCTTCCACAACTTGCTTCCATGCCTTTACTTGTTCATCCGAATAGATTCCAGGCACATGTGGGAACCTAAAAAAATTATTTGTATCAGTTTTGTTCATTACAACAACATTACAAGGTTCATTCCTTGCAACATTATATATACCCGTTATTGTTTTAGGAGATACGAAGAAAACATTTGCTTTGAATATGTCCATATATAAATATAACATGATTCTTTTTATTTGCTTTTTCTTTATATGTGGCTGATAGATAAAAAAATCTCCATTCTTATCACGCCACACAACTATTGGTGGGTCCTGTCACCCACACATAAACTTGTATTGACATGACAAAATAACTCAAGAGCACACGTTTCTTTTATAGTGGAAAAAATGATAAATCACATCCTTTAAAAGTGAGACAAGCAAAAGTCACTAAAAAGAAAAAAACTTTTAAACACCATAATTCATTAGTCATATATATTAAAGATCATAGAGTTCTAATTCAAAACCAGATCCTTTAATGTAGAATCTCTAACCAAATAAACAACCTCTATTTAACAGAAGAAAACTCATATAAACACAGTAGTACTGATAATAGTTGTTTTTACGTTGTTCTTTTCTGTATATTTTAGAATTCTAATATTACTAATATGATAAAACAAAACAAATACAAAAAATAACACATATAAATAATATGCGTTGATTTAATATTATAATAATAGTCAGATTGTTTTCCAAACTACAAAATAAACTATGTTATTGAACAGTACAGGTAGTTCACGTCATCTCATAGCTACTTGAGGTCATCTCATCGCTGACGGTACATAAGTTTTGGTCTTAAAATTAAGGAATCCTAAAATTAATAAGGAAAAAGGAAAGATTGAAAAAGACGAGCTTACCCTGCAGATCCGGGAGAGACCATAGTGCCTTCGGTGATGAGAAAGCCGCCGGGGGTGGTGCGTTGAGCATAATACTCCGCCAACGCCGCATTCGGAACTCCGTTCAACGCCCTGCACCGCGTCATCGGCGCCAGAACCACTCTGAAAACGCAAACGCAATCGTGTGATGAGATTACAACAAAACACTTAAAAAAGACCATCAAATGATCAATTCAGCTGAACTCACCGATGAGAGAGATCGAATCTTCCCATCTTGTAAGAAGAGAAAAGAGTCTCGTTGGAGTTCCCTTGTGCCGCCGTCATATCTCCGCCGTTCTGGGAGAAGAAGAGATCATCAATAAGGATTACAATTTTTTTTTAAAAACAAAATCAGATCTGAGAAATCAACGGTCAACAAAAAAAAACATTGATTGGTAGTTGGATCTTCATTACACAATACGGACAAAAACACAAAACTAAAACAAAGTCTCTTAAGGAGTTTACCGTTTTGTGTTGTTTATTTGGAAATTGAAAATTTGGAGTGGATGATGGATGATGTATTGTTGTGTGTGGGACGACGTGGGAATTGCTAAATTTTATACCCAAAAAAAAAGTTGTGTGGTTGATGGATGGACCGGGGGAGGAACGTTCTACGCATCTTTTGGACCGAACCGACCATTACTTTCACGTGCTTATTTATTTTTATGATAAATTGGTCCGCGTGAGATATTTATTTGTTCCTATATTTGCTTCGTGAAATTAAAATATCAGTCCCATTGGTGGATATGTAGGGGGAAAAAATCTAAAAAATAGGCATCTACTTTTTTACAGATGTTAAGTGAGGATTATTAGTTTAAGATTTGAATTGAGTTTTGAAAATTTTAAATATTATGTAGAATCGGTTGTTATTAGATCAAGATTTTGTTTAACTCTGTTAAAGTTTAGTGTTTAATAGTTTGTGATTTGTAAAAAATCATTTAATATCTTAACAAATTTGGGTTATTAGATTCAGACTATTATAAAGTCATTAAAAGTTTTATGTTATTCAATTAAAACAAAAGAATCTAGGATTGTTAATGAGTTCAATTATTAGGTTATTGATTCATGATTTTAGACAATTTCTTTACAAAATAAAGTCATGGAAAGTATCATAAAAATACAGGGATTGTTTGGAGGACTTTCCAAAATTTTATAAAACTAATCAACAAAACTCTCTAGCAATCTTTAACAATCTTTCACTTATTCACTTTTAATGATTTTGTTGAACTCTTCAAAAAATCTTCATAAATTAGAATCCAATACCACCCGGGTCGCCGCTATAAACCAACCCATACTTATCCTGTTCTCAGCATTCCAACCCAAACTTTCGGACTCTTCATAAAACAACACAAACTTTATCTATTCTTTACATAATGACATGTACTTTTAAAAACATTAATAATCATACACCTTTAATCAAGACAAAGATTGCGGTTAATAAACCTGATTAAACCACTAAATCACGTTTTCTGTTCCATGTTTGACTTGAATCAACTAAAACTAACCATACGGCGTCATTTAGTTAGCACAAACAGATTAAAGACAATATGTGCAACAAAAATTACAAACCGATTTTGAGTAAAAATTAGGGTTCTTCGAATTTCGAAGAGTAGAGATGACGACCACTTCGTTGGTTGTATATGAGAGTGATCCAGATGATCCCTATTCCAATGGAAGTGATGAAGATTCTGATGGTCTCGAAGAAGTCTCTGAATGTGATGGAGACGATGAGGATAATGACGTCGAGAGTGGAGATAGTGGAGCCATGAATGGTAGCGATGAGTCTAGAGAGAATGGTAGCGATGAGGCTGGAGATGACGACGAAGATGGTGAAGCCATAAGGTAAGGCGACGCAAGGTAAAGCGAAAGAGAGATGAGTTTGAAGATGAAGAAGACAATGAGGAAAAAACGGAAAGGAACGAGAAGAAGAAGAAAAAAAAGGATGAAGATGAAGACGACATAGTTGAAAGGTTTGAGTTTGAAATAGAGGAATCTGAAGCAAACTGGTTTAATGAATTTAGGATTAATCGGAATACCATCCCAGAGAGTTCAGATGAAGAGGAAGATCCTGTAGTTATTAGAGATAGGAAAATTAGGATGGGAACTAATGATAAGTTAGCTATTGGAAGAACATTTTTTACTGGATTTGAGTTTAAAGAGGTTGTGTTACATCATGCTTTGAGGTCAAGAGAAAACATTAAACAAGACAGATGGGGGAAGGACAAAATCAGGTTTAGTTGTGCTCAGGATAAAGAGTGTGAATGGAAAGTCTATTGTGCATTTGATAAGGCTCAACAATTGTGGGTTTTGAAGACTAAGTGTGGATATCATAGATGCATTCCTAATGGGAAATGTAAGCTGTTTAAGAGTTCTGTGATTGGAAAGCTTTTCATGGATAAACTGAGGATGCAACTTAAGTACATGCCTCTTGATATTCGAAGGAACATTAAGGAGCAATGGAACATATTGAGTTCTATAGGACAAGTGCAGAGAGGAAGACTTCTAGTTTTGAAGTGGCTGCAAGAAGAATATGCTCAACATTTTGCTCACCTTAGAGGATATGCGGCTGAAATCATAGATTCAAATCCAAGATCCACTGTCATAGTTGATACAATCCCTAATGTTGATGTTGAGGTCATTAAAGATGTTTTTAACCGTTTTTATGTGTGTCTTGGAGCAATGAAAAAAGGTTTCTACTATTGTCGGCCTATCATTGGAATTAATGGAACTTTTTTGAAACAAGCCGTGAAAGGTTGCCTATTGACTACTATTGCTCATGATGCCAACAATCATATATACCCTATTGCATGAGCAGCTGTACAAACTGAAAATACTGATAATTGGATGTGGTTTCTGAAACTACTCAAGGATGATTTGAATCTAAAGGATGGGACAGATTATGTCATCATATCAGATCGTTCTAAAGTAAGTGTTCTTTTTAGTCTAATTGTTTAATATGTCTTGCATCATTCTTATTTGCTTATGTTTATTTTCTGTAATTTTGTAGGGAATCATAAGTTCTGTTAAGAGTGAGTTGTCGAATGCTGAGCACAGAATGTGTGTGAAACATATTGTGGATAACTTGAAGACTAGGCATGGTAATAAATACTTGCTTAAAGAACGTGTTTAGCACTTAGCTTGGAGTTACAACCATGCACAGTTTCAAGCAAACTTGAACAAGCTTAGAGCTTATGATTTGTCCTTGTATGATGATGTGATGAAGGAGGATCCAAAGAGTTGTTCAAGAGCTTATTATAGGATTGGTAGTAGTTGTGAGGATGTGGACAACAATGCAACAGAGCCTTTTAACTCCACAATTGTCAAGGCAAGAGCAAAGGCATTAGTTCCAATGTTGGAAACTATAAGAAGGCAGACAATGAGAAGAATTACAAAGAGAAATCTGAAAATAACAAAATGGAAAAAGAAGTTGTCAGAATATGCTACAAAGATTCTAGAGGGAGAGATAGAACATGCTATGCTATGTGAAATCACAAAAGGAACACATGGTCGATTTGATTTTTTTTGGATGGAAACTCACATTGTGTGAACTTATCAACAGGTAAATGGTAGTGTTCATGCTGCAAGTGGCAAATTACAGGGATTCCATGTGAACATGCTTATGCAGCAATCTTAGATGTTGATAAGGATGTTAATGATTTTGTATTCCCATTATTCAGTACTGAGATATGGAAAGAAGTGTATGATAAAGGTCTTGCTCCAGTTAGAGGTCCACGGTATTGGATGACTAAAAACTACATTTTGATAACCAAACCTCCAGATCCAGATCTTCCTCGGAGAAAGAAGGGACAGAAAAATTATTATGATCGGATTAAAAGGAAGAATGAGTCGCCCAAAAAGAAGAAGAAGAAGAAGAAGGCCCCAAAAAAGCATAAGGGAAACAAGGATGGAAAAGAAGATGGGACAATTAAACTCGGAAGGCAAGGGCGAATCATGCATTGTAGTAAGTGTGGTGAAGCTGGACACAATTCAGCTGGATGTGTTAAATTTCCAAAAGAAAAAAAGAGTAAGAAGAGTGTGACAAGTAAAAAGAGTGAGACAAGTATAGAGAGTAAGATGAATAATAAGAGTAAAAAACTTGATGAGGCTGGTCCTTCTACATTTCAAGCACCAGAGACCATCACACTCTCACAAGGACCAGAAACACTCACACAAGGAAGCACTATCTAGTTTGTCATGGCGCAGGTTTAGGAAGAAAGGGTTATGAGATGTAGTTGCAGGTTTTTGTTTGGTTTTGGGGGTTTCGTTGTAGATTTTTGTTTAGTTTCAGGTTTTTATTTGGTTTTGGGGGTTTAGTTGCAGGTTTTTGTTTGGTTTTGGAGGTTTAGTTGCAGGTTTTTGTTTGGTTTCAGGTTTTTGTTTGGTTTTGGGGGTTTAGTTGCAAGTTTCTGTTTGGTTTGAGGTTTATGTTTGGTTTTGGGGACCTAGTTGCAGGTTTTTTTTTGGTTTCAGGTTTTTGTTTGGTTTTGGGGTTGTGTTGCAGACTTGCAGGTTTTTGTTTTGTCAATTAATAACAGTTTCAGATTTATGTAGGCAGTTTCAGATTTATGTTTAGTTGGCTGGATGCTATTTTATCAGTTTAATGGTTACTTGCAATTTCAGATTTATGTTCATAGTTTTATGCCAATTAACACACGCTCATCAGTAACACATAACGTACAAAACAAAATCACATAATCGGAACAACAAAAAACATAACACCACAATCATTTCACTCTTCCCCATTGTCATAATCAACAACAAGAGGAGCTTCTCGATTAACTGAACAGTTTGACACTGAAGAATAGCTCATGATTTCTGAAATTAATATGTCAATTTTGAGAGAACACAAAATCCCCAAATCGATTTTGTTTATTATGTTTAGTCTCTAAACGACGTCGTATGGTTAGTATTGGTAGAGTCAAGTCAAACGTGGAACAATAAACACGATTTAGTGATTTAATCAGGTTTATTAATCGCAATCTTTGTCTTGATTAGAGGTGTATGATTATTAATATTTTTTAAAGTACATGTCGTTATGTAAAGAATAGAGAAAGTTTGTGTTGTTTTATGAAGAGTCCGAAAGTTTGGGTTGGAATATTGAGAACGAGATAAGTAAGGGTTGGAATATAACGATGACCCAATACTACCCACTAAATATTTTAATTTATTTATTAAAAAATACATCTTATTTAAATATATTTTATCTTGTTGGTAGACTGAAACATGAAACTTTTTTTTCTTTGAAACATGAAACTTAACAACCATTATGAAATTATTGATAGTGTGAAATTTTAATCCTACATGTGTAAACCATATTTAAATCATTACACAACAATTAGACAATTGGGTATATGTACTAGATAACACAATTTTAGAGAAAAATTAAGGAACTACCATTTGACCAAATAGTTCCCAAATTATACAGTACATTTGCCTTCATCTTCTCCATAATACCCTCTCTTTGTTTTTTAGTCCAAGGATACAACAACTCTCTTAACTCTCATTCTTGTCCATCTTCATCTCTTACTTTTTTACCACCATCACTTCCTCTCTCCTCATTCTCCAACTGCTCTTGATTCTCCACCTTCTTTATCTCTCTGATGTTATCAACAATAGTGTCAGAGACCTCGGTCTTTGAGCCATACCGTCTCACTCTCGGATCATCACCCTTGAGATCTCGGTACCAAGGGAACTTGAAACTAATCTTTCTTGTGTGTGGTGTGAATGTATGAATGAATGATGCAAAGTCAAACAAACATAAGCAATGATGATCAGATGGTATGCAAGAGGTTTCAATACTTTTATGCAGTTGTAGTATAAGAGATGTCAATTCATAAAGTGTGTGATGTGTATGCAATCAAGATGTAAACATTGATTCAAGTTAAGCCAAATATAAATGTTGTTTGAAACTAACAATCCTAATGACAGAAATGTAAATGCAGAAAGTAAAATGCTTAGAACAGAAACTGAATGCAAAAGAAACAATTGTAAACAATGATGAATCTAAATTAAACAAGAGCAATAACTAGATATGAGTAATGAAACAAAACAGTAAAGATGCAGAATGTAAACTGAAATGAAACAGAAAGTAAATAAAACAACCCAAAGGTGCCCGATTAAGCACTCGACTGTGTGTGTGGTCGAGTGGTTGGATACAAAGAACAAATGCAATATTGACAACTTAAAACAGAAACAAATGCAATAAAACAAGATAAGATGCGGTAATAAACAATCAGATAACAAAGTAGGCTTCCAGAGATGGATTCATGGGATGGTTGATAACTCTTTAATTTACATGTTTTTAGCATCCTTTTTTGTCCATATTTTGCATTGTTCATAACCTTAACTTAGCATTTTTAGGTCATTAACTGTAGGAATTCACTTTTAGACCATTTATGGTGTTGCATTTTTGCATTTGCATGTTTTGGATGAAAACAAGTGCTAAAGAGCCTAAAATGGGGGAAAACAAGGACAAACTCGAACATGTACCCGAAGGAGCCATCGAGCTGGAAGAACAAGTCCAAACCCCAACACGATCGAGGAGGATCCAAGAGCATGAAGAGCAACCCGAAGATCCACCCGAGGAGTAACCCGACTTCATCCTCGTGTACCCCATCGAGTAGACCATCAGGCAGGTCTGGGAAGCTAGGTCAAAAGGGTTTCCATATATAAACCCCCTCCTCTCCTAGCTTGAAAACGAGCATGCCGCAGACCCTCAAACCAGAGAGCGAGAGCTTCTGTGAGAGAACTGAGCGACTCAAACACTTTTCCTTTTGTTTTTACATTTTCTTTCATAATTTTTATCGTTTTTCTTAGATTTCTATCTTGTACTCTTTCTACTTTACTCTACCGTTTAATACAATGCAATTTTCATTCTTATTCGTTGTTATGTTTCTTGTTATTATGTCTGAGTAGTGTAGTAAAGTTTCTAGGGATGGGATAGATGATTTTATGTTCTTGATCGGTTAGGATGCCTTAGTTTGGTTGTAAATGTTTGATAGATTTCCTTCTAGGTTGGTGTTCTTAATGCTGTCAACAGACCGAGAGGTTGATATTAGACCTAGGGTGTTTTACCATCGAGCGGTGTAGATGAGATGCTTGAATCAGCCAATGCTAGAGGTTCACTCGCTCTGAGTAAGAGATTAGATGAGTTAGGGTTTACTGACAATAATGAATCGATCTTAATGCCTGCTTGGTCATGTTTCTCCAACGAGAGTTGGCTAGGGAAGTGATCAAGGTTGATTGTTGCTAGTGAGAGAGTGTGGTGACAAAGTTTTAGAGATTCATTGTCTAGGAAATAATTGCTTGAGGCATGTAAGGCATCTGTACTGGTCAAGAATACTTAGGATTCAATTACCCCATCCTTAGAAGCTTTCGTAATTTAATTGTTTGCATTTTCTTTCATTACTCGACCACTTACCCGATCAGGTACACGATAACCTATATCGAGTAATACCTCGAGCTGTTCATATCCTAATTGCTTACTCGATCACCCCACATGATCATGTACTCGATTGCTTGCATCGAGTGCTTAGGTCGTGTGGTTTCTTTGTTTATATTCTTGTCTTTCATTTATTCTAGGACTGTTAGATCAAAACCCTATCTGCTTGGCTTGACTTGTAACGTTCTGATCATATCCTTCCTGCTAGCAATAGACAACCATTTGGATTGATACCCTGGGTGAAAACTGAGAGGGTAGCTGAGAGAGAAGTTGAGGAAGAGGATCAACGAGCAGAGGAGGAGAACCAAGAGAGAGAGGAGGAGCAGAGAGAGAGAACACGCCAAGCCTCGCGAAGGCTAAAGCAAAATGAGGTGGAGACTCCAGAAAGACTCTTCAAGATCTTCCGGAAGATGAGCTTTGTCGGTATCCGATACCCTCACCGTGAGACCATGAAGCAGTTAGGCATCGCTAGAGATGTTGAGTTCTTGTTCGACATGTGCCACCTGGGCCAAATGATGCGATCCCACCTTGAAGCCTATGAGGAGGAGACAGTCCACTTTCTCTCGGCCTTGAAGCTGCACTACTTTGAGGACCACCCGACCCTACTACCCGATGGGGGGATCAGGTTCATCACCTTCTCCGTGAGGAACAAGGAGTACCGGCTCAGTTTCAAAGAGATGGAGACGCTGTATGGCTTCAAAGCTGGCAGTGGAGAAGGAATGGAGGTTAGCAAGAAAGAGATGAGGTCCGTATGGAGAACAATAGGAGACAAGATCCCCTACAAGTCCACAAGCTCGAAATCCGCTCAAATAAGGAGCTCCGTTTTGAGGTATTTTCACAAGTCCCTCGCATGCACTCTTTTTGCTAGAAAAGAGACTGGGAATGTGAACGATCACGAGCTTCAATTGATAGATATTGCATTGTGTGGAGTTTTGGACAATGCTAGGGATGGTACACCACTAGTTGGAGATATTGCGGATACTAGTATGTTGTTTGTACTGCTCGGTCAGTTCCTCTACCTCAAGTCATGGGCGATTAAGAGAAGAGAAGGAGGCGGAGAGATCTCCATTGGAGGACTGATTACACCGATCTTGGTGGCATGCGATGTGCCCTTGAAGGGAATTGTGCACGAACCAAGATGGCTGGATGCGGGTTACCTCGTGCTGGCGAGATTTTTGGCCCATGAGAGGCCTAATGATATGATGCTTTTCAAGTTCATCCATCCAACCGCTGGAGCCGCCCAAATGATCCTACCTAACATCATATGCACCAAGGTTTGGCTGGGAGACAACATCGATTTTGCACCACCTTTGGAGGAGCTGTACAATCCAGAGGAGGAGTCCGAAGCTGAGAAGAGAGAGGAGACCAGGCAGAGACAGGGAGATAGCTCGGAAGATTTCGATTTTGAGGAGTATGTATGCTCTCAAAAGCAACCGGTTGGAGTGAGGGAAGCCCACAAGAGGATCAGATGGTTGGAGAGGATGAACAAGTTTTTGGTGAAGAAGGTGAAAGATCTCACCGGTTCGGTGAAGACTATGGGAGGTCAGATCAAGGAGCTGCAAGACAAGGAAAGTTGTGCCTCAGCTCCTACCTCGGCACAAGCGCCAACTTGGATGGGGAGAAGCGGACCGCTAGGAGGAACTCGAGGACTACCACCTCCAGAACCTTACAGAGCATCATCATACGAGCCTCAAGTTGAGGAGAACATCACCCGACCTGAAGCATCGTGGAGAAGACATTCAGATGCTTATCCGACGCCTAACCAGATGGGATACATGATGAAGTACCCGATGCACCCATCGAGCACCCAATCGGGTGATTACTCAGGTATTTTCCCTCTGCCTTACCAGATGCCATTCACGATGCCGTACACGATGCACCCTGCGAGTGAATACACGGGTGATCATTCTGGACCTCTTCCGCCGTACCCGTCGTACTACCTGATACCCTACCCGATGAGCTACGTGATCCCACCCTCGATCAACACCTCAGATGCTGGTCCGAGTAAGTCGTCTGTGCGTATTTCCGAGCTCTCTGACGAGCAAACACCGGCACCTGCTGAAGCCGGAGACGACCCTGGCTACACGTTGGCGAGTTTGGAGGCTGCTGCAACCTCCTTCTTCACCAACCCATAAAGTACCACTTTCATCCGACCCCTATATATAACATTGCATTTAGTTTAATTCATTTTGTGTGATTCTTGGACTCTTTTTCCAACTTTTATTTACACAGAGACTGTGTAATTTAAGTTTGGGGTAGGGTCCTAGAATGTATTTATCATTGTGTTTTATTTTATTATTTTTCTTATTTCAAATTTTTGCATGCTATTTTTATCCATTTGAAGCTGCATCTATGTGTATCGAAAAACCCAAAAAAAAAAATTAAAAAAAAAAAAGAGTGTTCATGTAGTTGCATTTACATATTAGGATTGAGTCTAGTTTGTTTCATATAGGATTGTTGCATATGCATCTTAGGGGACAATGATTAAAACTACCTTGTTTAAAATCAAACCTTAGGATTGAAGCTGTAGCCCTTAGTCAAAGTTCATTGTTGCTAGATCAATCTTTGGAAAAAAATGAAAAATCTTTGCTTAGAACCTTGTGTCTTTTGAATGCTTCCTCCATTTGTTTAACATTAGAACATCTCTATATTATTGGATTTAATTTGAACTTTAATTGTCTTTCTTATGGAACTTGAATACTTGCTCATGGTAACTCTAAACTCGGGTTAGCACTCCATTTTTCCAATCTTTTTCGTTTAACCTGATTGCTTGTCCTACCCATGAACCCAAACCTTTCTTTCAAACCTTGTTGTGAATTGTTGAGTGAGGCCTTTTTTTATTATGCTATAGGTTGTGAAACCTTGAGAGTATTAAGAACGACAAAGGACTGCCTCTCGATTTAGCTAAGTTAGGATTTGAACTAGCTAATAGATTCGGTTTTGAAAGATAGGTGGTTAGTATGTTTATTTGGGGTTGGGTTATGGAATAATAATAATAATAATAATAAAAGTCTCTAAGGATAGAATCAATTAGCTCTAAGTCTCTAAGTAAAAAAAAAAAAAAAGGAAAAATCTTGCTATAGTCTCCTAGAAAGAAAGAATAATATACATTATTCTAGCAAAAAAAAAAAGAGAGAGAGTTGGAAGTTTAAAGTTTAAACCTTAGGGAGTAAAAAAAAAAAAGAGTTAAAATTAAGGATGTGGGTAGTTTAATTCTAGGGGATTTGATAAAATTAAAAAAAAAAAAAAGTGAATGAGAAAAGGGTAGAACATCAAGAGTTAAGTTTTGTATGCCCAAATTGTTCTCAATCGTAGATAGTTTTTACAACTGTCTAGCATTCCTTCTTTGAGAGAAAACCACCCAAAGAATTTGTTTGAAACCACCTTACTAAAAAGCCTTACCCTTGAAACCGATTGAGCTTGATTCACCTTCCATTTGCAAGAATTCGCCAAACACTTAATTGAATGTGAAAGAGATGTTCTCTATCTTTAGTTGGAGGTTGAACTAGATCGATGCATGGTAATAAGCATAGAAAAATATTTGTAAGTATGTTGATTGATCTTAGCACCATTAAACTATCTTTAAGGACTATAGCTTGAATTCTTCGCTTAGCATATAAAGGTTATGAGTCCCCACTTTCAAACCGCACCCTCTTACTTCCTTGCTAGAAGACTAGCAAGATTTAAGTTTGGAAGTCTGATAACTCTCTAATTTACATGTTTTTAGCATCCTTTTTTGTCCATATTTTGCATTTTTCATAACCTTAACTTATCATTTTTAGGCCATTAACTGTAAGAATTCACTTTTAGACCATTTAGGGTGTTGCATTTTTGCATTTGCATGTTTTGGATGAAAACAGGTGCTAAAGAGCCTAAAATGGGGAAAAACAAGGTCAAACTCGAACATGTACCCGAAGGAGCCATCGAGCTGGAAGAACAAGTCCGAACCCCAACACGATCGAGGAGGATCCAAGAGCATGAAGAACAACCAGAAGATCCACCCGAGGAGTAACCCGACTTCATCCTCGTGTACCTCATCGAGTAGACCATCAGGCAGGTCTAGGAAGCTAGGTCAAAAGGGTTTCCATATATAAACCCCCTCCTCTCCTAGCTCGAAAACGAGCACGCCGCAGACCCTCAAATCAGAGAGCGAGAGCTTCTGTGAGAGAACTGAGCGACTCAAACACTTTTCCTTTTGTTTTTACATTTTCTTTCATAGTTTTTATCGTTTTTCTTAGATTTCTATCTTGTACTCTTTCTACTTTACTCTAATGTTTAATATAATGCAATTTTCATTCTTATTCGTTGTTATGTTTCTTGTTATTATGTCTGAGTAGTGTAGTAAAGTTTCTATGGATGTGATAGATGATTTTGTGTTCTTGATCGGTTAGGATGCCTTAGTTTGATTGTAAATGTTTGATAGATTTCCTTCTAGGTTGGTGTTCTTAATGTTTTCAACAGACCGAGAGGTTGAGATTAGACCTAGGGTGCTTTACCACCGAGAGGTGTAGAAGAGATACTTGAATCAGCTAATGCTAGAGGTTCACTCGCTCTGAGTAAGAGATTAGATGAGTTAGGGTTTACTAACAATAATGAATCGATCTTAATGCCTGTTTGGTCATGTTTCTCCAACTAGAGTTGAGTAGGGAAAGTGATCAAGGTTGATTGTTGCTAGTGTAAGAGTGTGGTGACAAAGTTTTAGAGATTCATTGTCTAGAAAATAATTGCTTGAGGCCTGTAAGGCATCTGTACTGGTCAAGAATACTTAGGATTCAATTACCCCATCCTTAGAAGCTTTCGTAATTTAATTGTTTGCATTTTCTTTCATTACTCGACCACTTTCCCGAGCAGGTACACGATAACCTGTATCGAGTAATACCTCGAGCTGTTCATATCCTAATTGCTTACTCGATCACCGCATACGATCCTGTACTTGATTGCTTGCATCGAGTGCTTAGGTCGTGTGGTTTCTTTGTTTATATTCTTGTCTTTCATTTATTCTAGGATTGTTAGATCAAAACCCTATCTGCTTGGCTTGACTTGTAATGTTCTGATCATATCCTTCCTGCTAGCCATAGACAACCATTTGGATTGATAACCCTTTGTACTATAACTGCATAGGGAATTGATACTCTTGGTGAAAACTTGTCTATCAATGGTGTTCAAGCTGTGGCTATCTAAACTGGTTAACAAACCTCAATCAAACATGAGCTATCTCTAGACAATGATCTTAATAACTCACTAATCCACTCTCATGCGAAAAGTGATCAAGTTGAAGTAACATCCTAACCCAACTCTCATTGGTGAAACCATACTAAACATGCATTAAGAACCAGACCATTACTGGTCAAAAATCACCTTATACAACCAATCTCTTGGGATAAGCATGATAATCTCCAGTATTAGCTTTATCTAACAACCTAAACATTGGTATGATGCAAGGAATCTTAAGATCTATTCTTACCCTCTCAGATATAAGAACAGCTTAGAGCACATCTAACCCAGAAGAGATATATTATCAAACAAGCTTAACCAATCTAAACAACCACAGCCCTAAACCAGCCTAATCCATCTCCAGAATCCTAACTCACTACTCAGATGAACAGAACATGATGATGATGAACATAAACCCAGAAAATGATGAAACTAACATGATAAGATAGATGAGATGATGAACTACAACTTATTATAAAGAAACAAACTCATATTATAAATACCCAGACAGTTATGAGACTTACAAGGTATGAAAATCTGAAGAAAAATAAGAACAAAAGTAGTAATTGATGTAAACAAAAGCTAAAACCCCAAAAGGGGTAAAAACTAGATTTTTTTTTTGTGGCTACAGATATTTTTCTGACCTAAAGAGGCTTATCGGCGGCCATGGGGTACATTAGATATATATAGGACAAGATGGAAGCCCTAAAATAGCTAGCTGACAAAATAGAGAGGCGGCTCGATGTGCTCGACCACAAGTGGTCGAGTGGCTATGGTCGAGTCCTTGCTTCCTCTGTTTCTCACTGGTTAAGTCCTTCAGCAGCAAACGGTCGAGTGTCTCAGGGTGTGATGGTCGAGTGGCCTCTAAACCTTGGTTTCCAGCTTGTTTCAGCTTCTATCTACTTCACTGGTTGCACTCTACTCCTCTTAAGCTCCATTTCCATACTCCTTGAGTCCACATCACTTGTTTAAACAAGAAACAATGCAAATGCAATGCAAATCCTACTCTAATACACAAACAGACCTTAAACTACATGAAAGTGATGAAACTATCTAGCAAACCATGCAAAAGATGTAAATAAACAAATGTTAAACATGGTAAAATATATGCATATCAGAACTACTCATCCCCTCATAGGAACTAATCATCCGCTCAGAGGAACTAATCATCCATTTAGGAATACTAATCTTCTCCTCTGCTACTCTCGGGGTCGCAATCTCTCAAGCCTGCGGTGCGCCAGGCAAATTAATCATCCCCTCAGCAGATTTAATCATCTCCCCATGAGAACTAATCATCTCTCCCACGAGAACTAATCATCTCCAGATGAGCAAACAAGTCTTAACAGTTATAAGCATCATGGTTTACGTAAATCATCTCAATGTCTTACCAACCACCATATTCCCTCACTGAAATATCAACACAACCATGACCACTCTTCAGGTCAACCTCTTAACATCCCAACTACTCTGGGTGTTTACACATGCTTTATCTCTAAATGGAAAAGTTCTAATTTTTCATAAAACTTTCTTATTTCCAGAACCGCATAATCATTAGACTCCAACACAAACCAAAAATTCATAAGAACTTATCATCTTATTAAATCCTCCCCCACCAGCATTGTCAGAAAATTTGCAATATGGTAAATTGGGCCTGAGCAACCTGCTGCCACACTCACAACACCAGTTGAACAGACACCCACACTAGCCACACTTTCATACCCACTCTTAACCTGCATGAAATTCCTGCCTTGCTATTCCGAGATACTGAAACCACTCCGATAAAGTAGTTCCCAACTTAACTTCTCGAACACCGTTCTCGGATGACCTTATCCGAACAATTTCTTTCTTACTTGTCTCTTCTAGATCAAATATCTCAACAACTCCTCTGTGAATATTCTTAGCACTTAACGCATCTAAACGATCTAGACAAGTCTATAACCATTATAGAGATGATCGCACCAGGATTCCTAATCCTCACATAGGATCCGCGAGAAATGACCTCACCGGAACCCCATAATTCTGACCAGACAACCGGTGTAGAAATCGCTCTTTACAAAAACTCCTACAAGTACACCAAACCCCACTTCATCTAGTTACTAAATCGCACAACAAACCAGTCCTAGCGACCAAGTACTAAGAGAGGTGGGCTGGAATAATTGATTTCGTCCAGCCACAGAAAACATTTCCCCATGAATACTCCAATTCACAAACAACTTCTCCAGTGTCGATCGACACCTCCATCTAGTGCTTATACCCATCGCACCACCTGCGATCCAACACACATGGTGTCGATCGACACTTTCCTAGTCTCGGTCGACATTGATGCCCACGACATCTCCTCATTCAAACTTTTCACATCCAAACCTAACTCCAGCCGTTCTCCAGCTATCCAAAACCACAACAATATGCTGGTGTTGACCGACACCACCTTGATGTCGCTCGACACCCCAACCTTACCATAAAATAGTCTATGCCTGACCGCAATAAAAACAATTGACTAAATCACAAACCAACCATTCATTTTACAAACCCACCGTTCGATATGGATTTTGTAGCACCACGAAGCTCTCCACCAAATTTCAGCCAAAACGGATTTCGTTTCATCCTCCAAATGTTGCCTCAAAGTTGCCATCCTGGACTAGTCTATATTGTCTGTATGTGAGTGTTGGGTCCACCGAATCATCTGTTCTCTTCACCTCCCTAACATCGAGAGATCCCTAAATCTCTCTTCTCTTCTTTAGGGCAGGAAAAATATTGGGGAAAGGAACCCCTCACATGAAGAGAATGTTCTATTCTTATAGAGTAAGTTTAGAGTTTCTCTAAAACTGCTAAACCACATTGAATCTGAGATTAAATGAAACTGTAATCTTTAAACTGTTTGGTGTCGAGCGACATCTCCTTAGTGCCGACTGACACCCAGCTTCAAAACTGGTACTTGGTTCACGCAATTTACAAATACTCACATGGAAGTATATTTTTTTGGGTGAAAGATAAGATACTGGTTGTGGATGCTTAATGTCAATATTATAATTTGTCGAGATAAAAGAAAATTACTATGTGTTATGAAGACTATCTTTAACAAATGGTACATTGGTAAAGGGAGAAAAGTCCCGTCACCTAGATTCGAGTAGCATTGGCCACGGGGATTCGAAATTTGGGCCTAGAAAGACTTTAGGTTCACTACTAAAGAAAAGGAGAAAAAAAAAAAAGGCTATTTTTAACAAATGATAGATTGCTCGTTTATTTTATGTGCATTTAACATTTTCTTGCTTATGAAATTTTTATTTGTGTCTACTTTTTGTGTGTCTTCATTGATTTTGTAATTGTGTTAGCATTTGTTTCTTGAATTTAGATTAAAAGGATATATTGACCATTTTCGAACCTATAATTATAAACAAATTATTTGTTTAGTTGGTTATAATTTTGTTTTTGAATTGAAGTGTATTATAATTACTAAATTTTCAATTATGTCTAAATTACTCTTATCTTCCGTAAGTTAATAAAACACTTCAATTATTGCTGCACTCGATTCAAGCCATGCCTCGTGAACATGATAAGGTTTACCAGACCTATTATCGTAAGAAGAAGAAAGTTAACATTGAAGAGGAAAACAAGTCTTTCTCGTCACCTCCCAGTCAACCAAGGCTAAGGAAGAAACTCAGAACAAAGGAGAGGGTCTGACTTAAAAGAGTCAGAGTCAAAAGACTTGTTTTCCTTAAGAGGGTTCGAAGGTGAAGAGAAGTCTATTTAAGTGAGGAAGCTCACGCCTTTTTCCTTTTATGCTTTTTTGTTACTTTGTGTGGTGAACAAGCCTGCGAGCTTGAGGAGGTGATCGCTATGAGATCTACCTGAGTTTCATTGTATAACCAATATCTACTTGACAATCGTTACTTGCTTGTTCCCTGTTAAGCGATTTTTAATCTAAAAGCAATTATGGTTTTCCTTTGCCTCTATTTCTTATTTCTGGGTTTGAGTGAGTTTTTGGTTAACTTAAACCTTAACATTGGTGCGGTAAAACTGGGTTGATCTTGTGTTTTATGATGAATCGTGACGGTTCGGAGTTGTGTGAGGATGATTCTATTTGTTCCGATGAGATCCAGACACATCTGAAGTTTTTACAGGGTGGGTTTAAGCGTTTTTACAAGGTGGAAACGGAGACGAACTTGCTTCGATGGAAGAGGTGTTACGCTTAGTGGTGAAGACGTTGTCCTGTTGGGAGATTCACACCGGCAAACAAGTGGAGGACAAGAGCGCCTCTGGTTCGCCGTTTCCGGTGCCTCTTTCCAGTGCATCGATGTCCTTAGAGCCTGGGGGTCTTGGGTTACCTTTGGAAACTCGAGCGAGCTTGCTTGAGAAGATTACGATGCCGATCTTCACGGGGTCGCTCGCTTATGCTTGGATCTTTCATGTTGAGCGTTTCTTCCGTTTGGGTCGTTATGGTGATGCCGCAAAATTGGATTTGGTCTCTCTGAGTTTGGCTGGTGACGTCTTGAAATGGTTCAACTGGGAGGTGACGAGAGCGGAGTTTCAGTCCTGGGATGAGTTCAAACAGCGTCTGTTGATTCGATTTGGGGTAACAAACTTATTGCCATCCGCCAGGTTGGGATTGTGGCGGAGTATGTGACAGAGTTTCAGGATCTCTCTGCTCAATTTGCTGGCTTGGATGATACACATTTGGAGAAATTTTTTTACAATGGGCTGAAACATGAGATGAAGGAGGTTAATAAGATGAAAGAGTCTAAGGGTGTACCTAATTATATTGCGGCGGTTGAGTCTAGCTTTTTTTGTCGTATGATGCGTACCGATGGTGTCCTTGCTACATCACTGAGAAAACCAATCTCATAACTAATTCGTCGTGTGATATTTCGCTTTAAAATCTTTTGCCTTAAAAAGACCACACGACGGCTGCAAGTGCACATCTAATAGATAATAATATTTAAGGATCGATTCCACAAAGAAAGAGTTGTTGTTTGGAGAATTCGTCGGAAGAGAAGTAAGGCTAGGGCTCAATAAAATGGGGGTATTGGTTGTCACGGTCGTAGTAAGAAAATAAACGTAAATAAAAGCAAGTAAAATAAATAAGAAAAGCGTTGGGCATCAAGGAAAATCGCAGGGGATCGATGATCTATCTATCTAGGAAAGTTTAGGGTTAGTTTGTTTATCTAAGACTTGGACTATATAACACAAATGAACCATTATGTTATAGATCACAAGCTAACCGTCTAAGATCCCTATGCTCCGTTACTCAACTGTCGCAGGCAACGATGCATAGATCAAAGCACTTAAAACAGGTTCGGTTCTAATCCATGAAGTTCCATAGGTAAGTGGTATGTGCTTCCTATGACACGAAACACATCTAAGCTGGGTCAAGCACATATGCAAGTTTTTGGCGACGCACACACACTTTAGATCATAGTTAGTTCATGAGGCTAACTTAAAGCATTAAACAAAAACTTAGAATTAAAGTATAGAATAAACAGAATTTAAATCTAACAAATCTTAAAAATTGCCACCTAAACTAAGATCATCTCCCCGCTTTGATTATCCCTTTAAACCCAACTAGAAAACTACTCTAGCATGTTTAAGGAAATTTTCAAAGCAAGGTTTAATAAACACTAAAACATAAAAGAATAAATAGAGAAAAGGGTTTTAGATATTACTTCAATGATTGTAAAACAAAGTGTATGATCTTCTTCCTTTAGAAATAAAGAACAAAGCTTCACAAAGAGGAACGAGAGAGGGCTCTGGTTGTTGGCTGCTCCTCTGGTCATGATCTCTTGGCTGCTCCAATTTGTGCACACTAAACCCTAGGGCTTAGATGAGTATTTATAGGGTTTTGAAGGCTTAGGATTTTGTAAAGGTATAAATTTCTTTTCTTGATGATTGCAGGACAAGGGGCGGCGTAGGAAGGTTCTGGAACGTGGTGAAGGCTTGGACTGGGCCGCCGTGATGGTTGATGCTCAGGCCTTCAATATAAGCCCATCGGCTGGATGCTTCTCCTTACGTCGGTTTATAACATGTCTTAGTAAATCGGGCATATCTTCCTTATAAATGAACATATTGACTTGATTCCACTTCGAGGAGAAATATGACTCTTTCGGATTTCCATATACACTAAGCTCGTCAAAATGTGAGTTCTGAAAGTTCTTCAAAAGTGTCACGTAATGTAAAGCTCTGGATATGCCCTGAAACGTATTTTCCTTGTCTTTTGGTCATTTTTGCTATAAAATCTGTAAAACCTTCTTGAAACCTGAAATAATTGATAATAGACATTAAAGCCTTGAAATCATGTCAAACTCTTCCTAAATGCATACTAAAACTATAGCTAAAATAAAAAAAAAAATAATGATGTTATCAACTCCCCCAGACTTAGACTTTGTTTGTTCTCAAGCAAAAAATCAAAGTAAATCATCGAAAAGAGGTTTTGGAAATCACGGGAATTCACTTATCTTCAGGGATATTGTCTTTGCACTCTTCTTCGCCTTGACATTAGGAACTTCCATTTGTAATCGTCCATGAGAATCATCAACGCTCCTTGATCCAACAATTCTTCGGAGTTACCGGAATCTCCATTGTCATCTCTTTACATAAATTTAAGCAATAATAATAAGTGAAATCTTACCAAGGGAAGATCGATCAAATGCTTGTCGACTCTCTTCAAGCCAAGACTTTCTTCGTATGATTCCTTTCCTCTCCCTTTTCTCACTTCCCAGGAATCTATTTCTCCCTAATTTTCAAGGCTATCATTTTATTTTATTTACAGATCCCTTGCTCTTTTTCATTTTTTTTTATTGGACATGCTTCCATGAAATCCAAAGTATGCACGGGTTTACGCGACATCACTTGGCTCACTTCTTTGCTACCTATATCCTTATTCTTTTCTTCTCCTTTTTTTTTGTTTCTTTTCTATTCTTTTTTTTAAGAGTTTCGAAGGGAAGAGAGAGGGGAACATACTTTTTGAAGAAGTGCAATGTCTTGTGTGGCTTGAATGTAGAGTTCTAGTCCAATGTATACCAATTTCCAGGGCTTGATAATTAAGTTCGGTTTAGGTCCTATAAAATTTAGAGACAACGTTAGATCATCCAAATATCCATCAAATAGAGATTTGGGGATTGTTGAGTCAGCTCACAGTCTTTCCAAACTTCGGTTCTGTTGTCAAGCATAATCAAGAGTCATAAGAGTGTTAATCCAAATCAAATAAACCATTAGAATAAGATCATAATCCCCTAGTAGCTTTGACTCAATAAAAAAAATGTGACTTGATAAAAATGTCAACATTATTGATGTAAAAAGTGGAAAAATGTCTCAAGTCAACAAAATAGAAAGTAGCATTAGTATAGGATGGAACATCCTTCCCCCCAGACTTAAATCACACCGTCCTGGGTGGGAAAAAAAGAAAGAGTTGAGAATTAAAAATCATAAGGAAGAGTGTAGGGTTTAAGAACAATGTCACCTTGATGGAATGATGTTTGTCGACTCTAAACATTTTCAGGTTGCGTAAAAATCGTCTAGAGGTCGGCTGTAGAAATGAAATGTGGTGACTAACCGTTTATACTTCCTTTGGTTGCTTGGCATCCAATATGAACTAGGCTAAGATCATTCAAATTGTGTTTGATATATCTCTAAATGTATCCTCCTTGAAACAAAAACCTAAAACCATCGATAATAATGATAAAATAAAAATAACAAAAACATACCTAAATTATAGAATGGTGATGGTTGGTGGTGAGGATGGTGGTGGTTTGGAGTTGTCTTGCGGTACACGGATGAATGGTCACAGGCAATAGCAGCTGGTACGTTTATGGTATGTGGTACATAGGACATGGTATTGGCTACGAATGGTATGGCTGTTGGGGACTCTCGGCATCGATCACATGAGGATTGTGATTTATTTGTCGCCTTCGCCGTGCTTCAGTCACATTGGAGGTGGTCGGTCAGTAGGTAGTACTTGTCAATAGTCATAGTGTGTTGCCAATCCATGGACCTTTTTCTTCCTTCTCTTTTTGGCTTTTCTATTTTCTATTTTTTTGTGTTTTTTTTTTATATTTAAAAATCTGTAACTAAAATGTAAAAATATAAAAAATAAAAGAAAATAAATCCTAAAAATATAAACTTACTAGACATGGATTGCCTCCCAAGCAGCGCGCATGTTTAACATCGTTGGCTAGACGTTAGCTTGGTTTCTCAAGCAGGGTGAGGAGAGTCAGTTGTCCTTAGACAAGCTCTCTTGGATCTTTCTCTAATGTATGCATCAGGTGGTTCTCTAGCATAATCTTTTTATGAAAGGTTTAGATTCATAAAAAATGTCTTTATTGATGTTGGTGAGAGTCATTCTCCGGTTAGGCCAGTCCATGACGGCTCCAGCTGTGGCTAGGAATGCTCCTCCAAGGATAAGTGGTGTAAACCTCCCTTTCTCGGCATTGATGACTTGAAAATCGGTTGGAACATTGCAAATTCCGACTCTCACATGAATGTCTTGGACCATTCCTTCGGGAACTGTGAATGAGGAATTAGCGAGTCCTATGCGTATGTCCGAAGGTTGTAAGTGTCTCAAGCCAATCTTCGTAGCAGCATCGGTTGACATGATGTTGATACATGAACCAGAATCACATAATGCATCTTTAAATTCAACTCCATTTATAAAACAAGTGATGAGGAATCGGCTAGGGCTCTCCACGTTGTGTTGTGTATAAAATGGTCGTGGGTAGTGTAACACTTGATCATATAGCTCCGTCATCTATTTCCTTGACTCACAACTTTCAAGAAAGAACCGGTCAATGTGATAAATAGAACAAGCTTTTGCAAAAGTGGTACCATGTGGTAGTCTCCCAACTGCTCGGTTGAAATCGCCTAGATCTCTAATGCTTATCATGCGTGGGTACCAACAGTTGTTCAAGAGGGTGAGA
This sequence comes from Camelina sativa, assembly GCF_030686135.1. Classification (NCBI taxonomy): domain Eukaryota; kingdom Viridiplantae; phylum Streptophyta; class Magnoliopsida; order Brassicales; family Brassicaceae; genus Camelina; species Camelina sativa. Next base: position 16,020,173 of record NC_141898.1, on the reverse strand, counting down.
CCTCATGGTTAATGTTGAAACCGTGTTCCCTTGAATAGCTCATATTCTTCTTCATAAATCTCCCCTTCTTCAAGTTCTTGCAAAGGCTGGACTCCTTTGAAGGTTGTGATGGTGTTACAAGCGACATGGGGAATTGATTCTTTTTCTCCTTGTTGAGAGGTCTCATGTGTGTTGAGGTTGAAAGTTTCGGCCTCCATGGAACCTTGTAGCTTGTTTTCCACGAAATCCTCTTGTGTATTTGTAAAAGAAAATTTTCCTTTCTCTAAAAGGAAACATGAATGTTTTCCTTTTTCGTCAAAGGTTTTATTTTCTTATCCTTCCTCCTCGTCGGGTTGAGTTTCTTCTTCCTTGTGTCCAGCAACACGTGAGGTTAGATCCTCAATCTTAGCAGCAAGATCTTGGTTCTTCTCCTTTATTTTGGATTCAATCTCCTTAAGCATCTTGTGGCTCTCCTTTGCGAACGAGAACTCATTCGATATAAGTTTTTCAAAACTTTTTTGTTGAAAGCCGAGACCAAACATCTTCCTCTCGCCTTCATAGGCTCTGTTATCAAGCTTCTGCACACGCCTACTTGTGTCTAAATCCTTGTTGAACAAAACTCCATACTTGGACTCATGGTCCTTTGTTAAATCTAAACCTTCATTCGCCAAGTCTCTAATGTTTATAGCAATGTCTTGAGCACTCTTGAGATATCTCTCTTGTTCTTCTTCAAGACAATGGAGCTTCTTCTCCATGGCTTCAGTATCTTTAGATCTTTGCTCCTCTATGCTTCTAAATTTAAGAGTTATGTCATCCATTTTTCCCGAAAGATCAGACTCGGCTTTGTCAAGCTTCTCATGTAGCATTTTACCTCGGTAGAAAGCTTCTTGGTGTTGAAATTGTTGAAAATTGTTGTTTTCAAGAGTTTCTTCATTAGGGATCCGAAATGTCATGCAACAGTAGAAGTCTTTGAGCTCTTCTTCTCCATCTTTTTTAGTAGATGATAGATCATATGACTCATCATTCTCTATTGGCAAATCTTCATAATGGTTCTCCTTGGCATTTTCTTCAAAATAAGCATCTCCTTCATCGGTTTGGTAGTATTCTTCTCTAGTCCACTCCTTGGAATTGTTAGAATCGGTTGGATACTCATGTGAGGCTGCATGTTCTTCTTCAGCATCTGTAGGTTGAAATAATTGATCATCACTCCAATTATTGTACTCGCCGGATTTATTGAACAAGGCCTTCAATTTTCCACTCTAGGCGGTTCTCGATGGTGTAACCCATAATGATAATCTTCGTCCTATCATCATCAATATACTCCATGTTGTTTAAGAACTGATTGTTGACAACATTGATTTGTTCCTCCAAGCGTGTGACGTCCTTGGAGATAATCTCGAGTTTAGCTCCAAACTCAATACTCATCTTATCCAATTTAGCATTTAGAACTTTATCAGCCTCCTCTTGACTTGATATAAGTTCTTCCATCATCTTCATAAGCTTTTTTTCAGTGTAAAAGCTCCTTGAAGTGATTGGTTTTCGAGTATCATATAAAACATTTTCATTGACATCAACATTCATGGCATCTTGCGAATCAAGGTACTGGTCCGTTGCAAAGCATGGAACGTCCTTGTGGTACTACATGTATGAGTGGGCAGCTGGGTAGTAAGCTGGTCCTGTGAGTGTTCGGCCTTCAGATGGTCGAGTAAAAGGGTGGCGACATGGGTGCCTAAAGGTTGGTACATCGGCTGGTCGTGAGTGACCAAGTCATGGACCTTGTAGCGAGTGAACTTGTGGACCGGATGGGTCTCCGTCGAGGTTATTCCTCAAGGTCTCCTGAAACGAGTGAAAATCAAAAATAAAACTTAAAAATTAAGGTGTCCTAGACATTACTCTAGTTCCTAGACTCTTGTAAACAACAATCTCTCCCCAAAAATGGCGCCAAAAAGTTTGTGATGCATGTGATATTTTGCTTCAAAATCTTTTACCTTAAACATACCACACGACGGCTACAAGTGCACAGCTAATCGGTAGTAGTATTTGAGGATCAATCCCACAGAAAGAGAGTTGTTGTTTAGAGAATCTGTCGGAACATATGTGGCTAGGACTCAATAAAATGGGGGTTTTGGTTGTCACGGTCGTAGTAAGCAAATAAACGTAAATAAATAAGAAAAGCGTTGGGCATCAAGGAAAACCGCAGGGGATCGATGATCTATCTATCTAGGAAAGTTTAGGGTTAGTTTGTTTATCTAAGACTCGGACTATGAAACACGAATGAACCATTAACTTATAGATCACAAGCTAACCGTCTAAGATCACTATGCTCCGTTATTCAACTGTCACAGGCAACGACGCATAGATCAAAGCACTTAAAATAGGTTCAATTCTAATCCATGAAGTTTCATAGGTAAGTGGTATGTGCTTCCTATGACACGACACACATCTAAGCTAGGTCAAGCACATATGCAAGTTTTTGGCGACGCACACACACTTTAGATCATAGTTAGTACATGAGGCTAATGATATATCATGGTTTTTGTGGTTTTTAGCCATGATATAAGTATGATTTTTGAGTTTTTTTATTTGTTTTCTAGGTTATTTTTGAGTCTTTATAGGTTTAGGTACTCATTGGCACGGATGGAATACAAAAGAGCTAAAAAGGGTGATCTGGAGCATAATCAAAGCATTAAGACTGATCAACGAAGGTGGGAGACGAGTTCAAGAGTATGCATCGACCGATGCAACCAAAGCATCAATCGATGCAGTCCCTAAAAGCCAAATCGGAAGTTTTAGAAGATTTACAAAATTTGCCCAAGTTTCCCTTATTTGCAATTAAGGCCCAAAACGTGTTTTAGAGTATATTTAGGATTTTTATAGTCATTGTTAGGACGGAAGTTTGATTCTAGCAAGTTATTTTCTGCAACCTTTTTTACAGAAGAGATATTGAGAGCTTTGGAGAGATAGATCTGATTTCATCTATAGAAAGAAGATTCTTAAACTCCCTTCTTACTTCTTAATATCTATTGCTTATTATTCAGAAAAGATGTTTTGTTCTTCATTGAATAAGTCTGAGTAGTTTGCTTGTTAGGTTCAGAGTTTTTTATAGGGTTTTTTGGTTTATTAGATCTGTTATTTTTAGGGTTCATTATCTTCTGTGATCTTCATCTTAGGTTGTTCTTCATATTAATTCTTGATTGATCACCTAGAATTAATAACTTAGGAAAATAAATTGATATGAGAATATAATTGATTTTCCTGATAAAACCTTTTGATGAGCAAAATTACTTTCTGCAAAGAGATTTGATTTAGTGATTTTGTGAACAATCTAAACTTGTTTTTAAAGCTGATTTATTACCTAGAATTTTGCAAAGAGATTTGGATTTTCTGGTTTTAAATTTAGATAATATTTGCAGTGAGAACTGATTTATTTTACATAAGAGTTTAGAGTTCTAGATCTGATTTTCAATTGCTTGAACCCTATTAAATTATTGATTTAATATTCTGTAATTTCCTGAGAAATTCTCTAGGCCTACCTTTTTAGTTCCCTGAATTTACAACACTTTTTACTTCTGTTTATGCATTGTTTTTAAATTAATATTTTGATTTAGCATAATTAAAAGATTAATAAGTCTATTGTGTGATCTAGAGTCTCTGTGGATTCGACCCCTAGAGTATTACAACTACAAGGCTGTTAGTACCATTAGGGTATTACAATTTGAGCATATCAGCTAACTTAAAGCATTACGCAAATACTTAGAATTAAAGTATAGAATAAACAGAATTTAAATCTAACAAACCTTAAAAATTGTCACCTAAACTAAGATCATCTCCCTGCTTTGATTATCCCTTTAAACCCAACTAGAAAACTACTCTAGCATGTTTAAGGGGATCATCAAAGCAAGGTTTAATAAACTCATAATCATAAAAGAATAAATAAAAAAAAGGGTTTCAGATATTATTTCAATGATTGTAAAACCATGTGTAGGATCTTCTTCCTTTAAAAACAAAGAATAAAGAAAATAGAATATAAAAGATTTTGTGAACTTCAAAGCTTCAAAGAGAGGAACGAGAGAGGGCTCTGGTCGTTGGCTGCTCCTCTGGTCATGATCTCTTGGCTGCTCCAATTTGTGCACACTAAACCCTAGGGCTTAGATGAGTATTTATATGATTTTGAAGGCTTAGGGTTTTTTAAAGGTATAAACGTCTTTTCTTGATGAGTGCAGGACAAGGGGCTGCATAGGAGGGTTCTGGAACGTGGTGAAGGCTTGGACTGCGCCGCCGTGATGGTTGCTGGTCAGGCCTTCAATAAAAGCCCATCGGCTGGATGTTTTTCCTTACGTCGATTTATAACTCGTCTCGGTAAATCGGGCATATCTTCCTTATGAGTGAACGGATTGACTTGATTACATTTCGAGGAGAAATATGACTCTTTCAGCTTTTCATAGACACCAAGATCGTCAAAATGTGAGTTCTAGAAATTCTTCAAAAGTGTCTCGAACTGTAAAGCTCTAGATCTGTCCTGAAACGTATTTTCCTTATCTTCTGGTCATTTTTCCTATAAAACCTGTAAAACCTTATTGAAATCTAAAATACTTGATAATAGACATGAATGCCTTAAAATCATGTCAAACTCTTCCGAAATGCATACTAAAACTATAGCCAAAATGAGTTAAATAATGATGTTATCACTCCTCCTCCTGTGGGAGTTTCTCACTATCAGGTGGTGACTCGATCTCCAAAGTTTAGTCGAAAATAGAGACCTCACCCGCGTATTCACCATAATGATGTTGAATTGGATGCTATTCGCAGTCAAGGTTGTGTTTTAAGTGTAAAAGTAAGTACTATTGTGGCCATGTGTGTCCACAGAGGGAGTTGCGTGTTCTCACGGTGGTCAATGGTTATGAATTGGAGGTTCTCGATGAGAATATGGTGGAATGTGCGGAGGAGGCACCGGCAGAGGCAACTCTGATGGTGTGTCAACCTAACTCAGGACATTATCTTTCAATTCCTTTGTTGGTTTACACTCACCATGCACTACGAAGCTGGTTGGATTGGTGGGAAAGCACAAGGTCATTTTCATGATTGATTGTGGCGCTTCTCACAACTTTATCACTCCAACAGTGGCTGCCAAGCTCAAGTTAAAAATCACTCCTAACACGGGTTTGGATGTGTTGTTAGGCAATGGCGTCACTGTCCAAGTCACGAGTGTGTGCCCGACAAATTTCCTATTCCAGTCATCGATTAGTTGCTCGATGAGCTCCATGGTTCAACGATCTATTCTAAGTTGGATTTACGCTTTGGTTATCATCAAATCACGATGAAGCCTTAGGATATTGAGAAAACGACATTTCACACATTGGAGAGCCATTATGAGTTTCTTGTCATGCCCTTTGGTCTCACAAATGCTCCTGCCACCTTTCAGACCCTCTTGAACAAAGTGTTTAAACCCTATTTGCAGAAGTTTGTTTTGGTGTTTTTTGATGATATCCTGGTGTTCAGCAACAATATATCAACTCATGTAGAGCATTTACGGCTGGTATTGCAGTTGTTGGATGAGCACAGCCTCTTTGCTAACATGAAGAAATGTTCATTTGGGGTTCATCAGGTTGAATACCTTGGACATTTCATTTCTTCTGCAGCGGTTGCTACAGATCCAGCCAAGATAGATGCAATGCGTCTCTGGCCTTCTCCGGTGAATGTCAAGCAGCTGCGAGGGTTTTTGGGACACAAGGGTTATTATCGTTGGTTTATTCAGGGTTATGGCATTATTGTCAAGCCACTAACCGATCTACTTCGCAAGAATCAATTCTCTTGGTCTAACGAGGCTCAAAATGCATTCATACGGTTGAAGGATGCCATGATTTTCGGTCATGTGCTAGGTCTCCCTAATTTTACTAAGAAATTTACAGTGGAAACTGATGCGTCTGGCGTGGGTGTGGGAGCCGTGCTTATGCAGGAGCAGCGTCCCCTAGCCTATTTCAGTCATGGGCTATCTCCAAGGGAACAACTCAAGCCAGCTTATGAACGAGATTTAATGGCTATTGTTTGGGCAGTGTTGAAATGGAAACATTATTTCATTGGGCGTCATTTTGCAGTGCACACAGACCATCGCAGTTTGAAATATTTGTTGGAGCAGAAGGAAGTCAGCTTCGAATATCAACGGTGGTTAACCAAGTTGTTGGGTTTTGACATGGATATCATCTATAAACCATGAGTGGAGAATAAGGTTGCGGATGGGTTGTCAAGAATGCACCAGTCACTGATACTTGCTTCCTCCTCTAACGTATTTGCTTTAACAGTTCCTGGCGTGTTGCAAATGGAGGATATTTACAAGGAGATTGATTCTGATGTTACGGTACAAACCTTGCTCGCCAAGGTTACAAACCTTGCTCGCCAAGGTTACAAACCTTGCTCGCCAAGGTTTGTGCTCACCCTGAGAAGTTTGCTAACTATCTGTTGAAAGAGGGTCGCCTTTGGTATAAACACAGGCTGCTTCTTCCTAAGAATTTTGTGTTTATACCTCTCATCCTCCAAGGATGTCACGACAGTAAAGTGGGTGGTCATGGTGGTATCGTCAAGACCAAAAAACGTATTTCGGCGTTGTTTCATTGGGAGGGTCTACATCAGACTTTGCAAAAGTACGTGGCTAAATGTTTTATTTGCCAAACCCACAAAGCTTCGACACTCTCTCCCGCTGATCTTGTTCAGCCTTTTCATGTTCCTGCTCTTGTCTGGGAGGATCTTTCTCTTGACTTTGTGGAAGGGCTTCCTAAATCGGGAGGGTAGAATGCAATTCTTGTGGTGGTTGATCGTTTTAGCAAGTTTGCCCACTTCCTGGGTTTATCACATCCATTCACTGCTGCTGAGGTTGCTAAGAGGGTTACGATCCCTTGCCGAGGCTAACAAGGTCAGCTGCTTTAAGCTTATTTAGCGGCTTCTCCCAGGTAAAGGTTCTTTGTCAGTTAACTGGATCCAACGAGAACTTCTTCGCTCTGCTTCCTTCTGGTCAGTCAGTGCTACTACTAGCTATGGTAGTTGGATGTGGAAGAGACCAAGCAAAGGTTTTCTCATCAGTAGAGGTTAAAAGTGGACTGCAGACCTTCTTTTTGCATGATCATTGGTCTGTGTTGGGGCGATTATATGATGTTTTAGGCCATCGTGGGTTTATTGCTCTTTGTATTCCTTCGTCAGCTTCCGTAGCTGAAGTATTGTCTACTCACCGCAGGCGTCGTCATAGGGAAGCTTTGTTATATCATGTTGAAGATGAGCTTGACAAACTCCGTGGCCGGGAACATTTTCTCGAGGTAGATGTCGCTCTGTGGCGCCAAGTAAATACTGAGTTTCGACCTTGTTTCTCCTCTTTGGATACATGGATGCAGCTACGTCACGGTAAGCCACAGGTTACCTGGTCTAGGGCTATCTGGTTCTCCGATTTTGTCCCAAAGTTCTCGTTCATGCTCTGGCTTGCTGCAAGGAACAGACTCACAACGGGTGCTCGTATGATTGAGTAGAATAGAGGGGTAAATCCATCCTGTGGGTTTTGCCAAGCTCCACTGGAAACGCTGGAACATCTCTTCTTTGGTTGTGTTGACACTTCTTGGAATAGGTCGGCGTTAACCTGCAACCTCTTTCAGCGCCATTCTACGAATAGTTTTCACATATACTATCTCAACTCTCTGTTTCAACGTTCCAAGGGACTACATGCTATCTTCTTCGGCTCGTTTTCCAGGTTGTTGTCCACACCATCTGGTGCGAGCGGAACAAGCGGCGTCATGGAGAGCAACCACGCACTATGACTCAGCTCACTCAGGTTATAGACCGCCTAATCCGCAATATGGTCTCCTCCGTCCAGCGGCGTTGTCCTGACAAGCTAAGGGATGGGTTACATATTTGGTTCCAATCACGATAGCAACTTTCTGAACTTTCACATGTTCTAATTTTTTTCAAATATCTTTCATTACAAGGACACAACTATTGTACAAAGGTTTTTTTGATTTGAATATAATTTCACATTCATTCAAAAAACAAGTAGAAACATCCTAAGAACAATATATATCTTCCTGATTAAAAACGAAGACACTGCCTAAACTAGTCAGAAGAGAGGTTCAGACAGCAAACTTGGCTCGAAAGACCAGTGAACAAACTTATAACAGCAAGAATTTAATAAACAGTATTGAGCCCGCTAGAAATGGATGCATCTCAAAGCATAGAGGAATTTAGAGGACGATACCGATTGATGAAATTGTAGGGCTAAAAACATCATTTTTGCTTCGGAGATAAGTATGAACCTGCTCCGGTTTCCAAATCAACCAAAGCAGCTCCTAGGTCGGTACCTTAAAAAAAGTCCTTAATGCATTGGTAAAATAATATCTGCAACAAGTTACAACAACACCAAACAGAGAAAGAGTTTTGGTTCATGTAAGTTATTATTATTAATAGGTGGTAGTAAACTAGTAAATACCATAGGAGTAGAGGCTTTTGTCTTATAAACCTCTTCCTCGAAGTTTGACATTTTCATATTGACATGAATAACTTTGCCATTTAACTCCCGGGAACAGAGTAGCTAGTGTGAATGCTTTTAGTTTCCTGAGATATGTTCGAGTCGCGACTTCGTTTCGTAATTGAAGTAAAAGAAGAAAATTTTGAACAGCCCAAAAAGAGGAAATATCTCTTCTTCTCTCTTGTTGTAATAAAAGCCCAACAACTTCTGAAATTCAAAATTTAGAGGAAAACGAAACCAAACTTTTTAACATGGATCTGTCATTGAACAACAAGTATTGAAAAGGGAAGACGATTCAAGACCTGGCCTCATGTTTTCTGTCTTTCTCTCTCAGACTACTTGTAGCGTTTTTAGGTTTTGTTTTGTTCAACGTAGGGCGGGCGCTTAAGCGAATCGAACCGGATACGTATATTTATTCAGTTTTGGTTTAAATTCGAACCCTTTCTTTTAATGATCTGCTTTACAATGGTAAAAAACGTAAAAAAGATTCGATACTGTTTTAGTAAGCTCCGAGGAGATATACAGTAAATTAAAATGATTTTGGTGATTTATATAGTTTATCTTTTAAAAAATAAATATTAAAATCCCTTTTATTTTATTCTTATATAGATAAATATGAGAATTTTAGTTAAATAATTATATTTGAAGAGTTACAAAAATTCTTAAAGACAAAAAGAAATGGGAAAATACATAATACACAACTTAATAGATAATATTAATAAATTGTGATATTTCACGGAAGAATGATAACTTTTATAATAGTAAATCGAAAAATCTAAAAAAATCCAAACCGACAGTTTCTTCATCTTTTTCTTTCTTACCTAAACCCTCATTTACTAAACAAAATCATGATTTTAATTAGATATAGTACGTCTAGTTAGTTGTATTAGAGGTTAATATATTAAATTACCGAAAAGTGATAATTCTCAAAGCTATAAATCGAAATACCAAAAGTCTGATATTTGAAAGCATCGAAAAAAAATTGCTACAATCAAATCAACTCTTAATTAAAAAGGTAAAAAACAGAAAAACGAAAAATATAATCAAATAATTAATCAGTTGTGAACTATATTATAATTTTGGAGTTAACAAGATTTATTATTAGAAGAATCAAAGGAGAAGAGATGAGTATATGGATTTTAGAGAGAATCTTATAGAAATAGTAAGACTTCTCGCTACACGTTTTACTCTTCTACATAATTAAAAATGTTAATAGTGGTTTTTAACCCGATGGGTGGGACCCATAAAAAATAAGAAACCCAAAGATCTGATTTTTATGTTAAATTTTCACTGGCTTAAAATGGTTTAGGTACCCGAATTGGATAGTCTCATTCGATTTATCTTATTAGGTTATGGATACCCACGAGACTTAAAAAAAAAAAATCACATGTGATAAACGATGTCGTTTTTCTTCTTTTAGTCAACAATTAACCCTAAAACTAAAATCCCAAAGTGGCAAAATCAATTTCTCTCTGTCAGCCACCATCCTCACCGGAGCCACCATTCCGTCTTCTCTTCCTTCTCCCCAGATTTGAGATTTCAATGTTCTCAGTGCTCTCTCACAAAAGATTCTTTGTCGACCCAACCCAGATTTAGGCCCTGAATGGAAGCATATAATTTGTGGTATTGGCAAAAAAAATATGAATAACGCACACAATCACCATTCACCATTATTATTCAGTTGTTTGCGTTTTTCCATAAAGTAAAAAATGATTCATTTGCGTTTTTCCAACGAGTGTAATAACTCATGGACCGCGTTTGGTTTTTGATCCTTCAATTATGCAGCGGGTTGTTTTAAAAAACGCACCTGAATAAACAAAATATTTATTTATGTTTATTTTAACTTATGATTTGAAAATAACTAATCAACATTCTATATATCAACAAATTTCTCTGTGTTAAATTTGTTTTAATTTAAAATTTTGTTAAATGATTTCATAAATTTTTTGTTTTAAGTAAATTTGGATATTGAAGATTCAAAATAATTTTTTATTAACACAAAGAATATTATAATTTACAATTATTTTAATTATCTATATTTTTACTAGTTTATTCATATAACTATTTTAATAACTTTATTCATATAATTATTTTAATAACAACAATATCTATACATATATATAATTTTATTGTGAACCGCAGTTATTTTTTTCACCAATCAAACATTATTTTGTACCGATTATTTTGGAATAACCGCACTTGTCCCGCAAATACATTTGTCCCGCACGTACCGCAGTTGAACCGTACCGCACTAACAAATTTTTTGTCCTGCACCATTAAAACCGCGGTTACCATTCGGACCCTTAGAGATTCATTCAGTAAGAAACTGAAACTCTCTCGCCCTTTAAATCTCATTTGCTTTCTTCGCATCTTCTCTTGTGTGTGTGTGTGTGTTTTTTGTTTGGGCTTCTTCTTCACCTGTACTTTGCATCTTCTCAGTGCTCTTTTTATGTTTTTGCTTCCTTGATCTCTGATTGTTTCTCTCTGTCTCTTTCGAACAGATTTGCTCGTGAATACATCTGGTTCGATTTGCCTGTGAACCAACTAGTAGATCGATACCTTCACCGTCAAACTTGATGCCCTTGGAGAAGGAACATACGGTGTCGTTGTTTTTGTTTTTGTTTTGAATGAGAAAAATATTGTTGTTGTTTTTGTGACTTTTTTTTTGGTTTTGATATTTATATATGTTAACAAGACTCTTAAATATATTTGTATACTTTATCTATATGATATAAGATTATATATTTTTGAAATTTGTCACAGATATATTAAATAAACAAAATACATAATAGAAATTTGGTACCAAAAATCGAAAGACGCTAAAATCATAATGTAAAATGCAAAATACATCACATAAGACAAAAAAATTTGGGTACCCACGGATTTACCCATAAAACTAAAAACCCATTCGGTTTACTCACAAAACTTAAAACACATTTGGAGTTTTAGGAATTCGGGCTTTTTCTGGGTGGGTTTTTTTGGATTCAGGCCGGACTGGGTTTTTTTACTTACCACAACATCCCTATACATAACTCATATTTATAATGGGAGGAGATATAGACAAGTATAAAGAGGTTAGTGACGAGTGGTGATCAAGTATTACATGCATTGCAATAGGGGAGACACTTGTTGTTATGGATTGCATGAGGAGAAACACTTGTTGTGATGGATACTCACACTTAGTTTATAACACTCCCTCTTGAGTATTTATCACCAGTGTGAGTTACACACTGCCTCATTAAAAACCTCATCATGGAAAAGCCTAGTGGGATAAAAATCATGACAATGGAAAAAGAGTATAGTAGTGTAAACTCTCCTTCGAAAAAACTTAACAAATCTCGTAGATGCTGCATTTCAATACTATGAATATGTTTTCTGAACGTTGAAGTAGGAAGTGCCTTTGTAAATAGATCTGTTGCATTGTCACTTGAGCGGATATATTGGATATCAACTTCCTTCTTTTCTTCGAGTTCTTGAGTGTAGGAGAAAAATCTTGGAGGTATATGCTTTATTCTATCACTCTTGATGTAACCTTCTTTGATTTGGGCAACACAAGCAGCATTTTCTTCGAATAATGTTGTTGGCTCTTTCCTGGTGACTATTCCACTAGATTCTTGTATGTGGTTAGTCATTGATCTGATCCATACACATTCCCTCGACGCTTCATGAAGAGCAATTATTTCTGCATGATTTGAGGAAGTGGCGACCAAATTCTGTTTCTGTGAGCGCCACGAGATTGCAATTCCTCCAATTGTGAAAACATATCAAGTTTGGGATCGGGATTTTAAAACTAACTAGACCAACCAAAGAGTTTCTAGGATATAATAATCCCGAGTCAATCGTATTGAAGATAACGAAATATATGTTTTATCCCACTCCAATATCTACAGATAGGGGATGAGTTGTATCTTGCAAATAGATTAGTAGCAAATGCAATATCTGGTCTAGTGCAATTTGCAAGATACGTGAGTCTACCGATAGCACTCATATAAAGTACTTAAGGACCAAGTATTTTCTCGTTATTTTCACAAGGTTTGAATGGATCATTATCGACATTAAAAGATCTATTGACCATTGGAGTACTCAAAGAATTCGCTTTATCCATATTAAAGCGCTTTAAAATCTTTTTCGTATACACAAATATTCCATCTTGGAATGCTCTATTTGGAGCCCGAGACAAAATTTTGTCTTTCCAAGATCTTTCATTTCAAACTCTTCTTTCATATGAATACTTGCATCATCAATCTTCTCTTGAATTCCAGTTATATTTATATCATCAACATATACATCAATGATCACAAATCCCGATGAAGATTTTTAATAAAGATGCATGGACATATTTCACTATTAACATACCTTTTCTTTACTAGGTATTCGCTTAAGCGATTATACCACATACGTCCAGATTGTTTTAATTCGTAAAGTTATCGCTGTAATTTGATCGCACAAATTTTCTTAGACTTAGAGTCTAATGCCTCAAGAATCTTAAATCATTATGGGATTTTCATGTATACATCATTATCCAATGATCTATATAAAAATGTTGTCACTACATTCATAAGGTACATTTCTAAATTCTTAGAAGTCGTTAGACTCATTAAGTACTTGAATGTAATTGCATCTATGACTGGAGAATATATTTCTTCATAATCAACTTCAAAGTACCTGAATGAAATTGCATCCATGACTGGAGAATATATTTCTTCATAATCAACTTCAGGTCTTTGAGAAAAACCTTGTGCAACAAGTCGTGCTTTATATCGTGTGATTTCATCTTTCTCATTTTTTTTGCACAAATACATTTCTTTTATTGAGGGAGAGTAACTCAAGTTGCATAGCTTTTTTCATTTCTCCCAATCAGACTTATGTTGGCATTCTAAAACAGATCTTGGATTTGGATATCTTTTTCATAATCGGTCTTTTTAGATACAGAAAAGAGAATATTTTATTATCATCATCGATTTTATTTTTATATTATAATATTTCATTTTTGACATAGTTAATAGAAATCTCATATGTAGGTTTTCAATGATTATATATATTTTTTTGGATTAATGATTATGTAAATAGTAAAATAATATTACCAAAATTTGACCCAAAAAAACGGGAAAATTCAGTTGTCAAAAAAAAAAAAAAAAAAAGGGAAAATCCCATTAAAAATAAAAATAAAAAAATGGTTCGTGCACTTTGAGCAGAGGAGATGGTTACACACATTGCATCGGTTGGCGCGAAAATCGGCAATAAACCCTAATTTATCCCAGACCGACGCTTCTTCTTCCTCTTCCACACCTAAACCCCACACCACATAAACCCTTTTCCTCTAGAATTTGATTTCCATGACGATTCTTCGATCTCGTAAAATCCCTTCGGCCTCAGCCAAGCCACTCCCTAAAGAATCGGACATCGAGCCCTCCACTCCTTGTCGTACACAAGAGCCCGATGTTCACCGTTCGCCGGATGAGATCGCTCCCAAATCGGGTCCTACTGTTGAACCCACTCACACAACCCGGAGGCGTAGTCTTCGTCTTGCACACCAATGCGACGACGTCGGCGATGACTGTGTCACTGAGAAAGGGGTTAGTGTTTCAGTTTGTGGCGAGAGCATGCCCAATAATATAGATGTTAAGTTTTTGAGTTTGCGGTCAGGGAAGAAAGTTGCTAAGAGGGGAATTGAAGAACATGGTATTGAAACAATTGAATCTAGGAGATTTGATTTCGAAACCCAATTTGATGCATTGGAGAGTGGGGTCAGTAAACGCAAGAGGGTTTGTGTTGATTTGGTTGAAGATAATATTGTGAGAAAGGAATCAGAGAATAGTGGGATTTCTGGAGATTGTGGAGTGGTTAATGTAGATTTCAAACTGGATTCACAGTCTGGAAGAATGGTTAATGAGGAGATGGGATATACTAGTGGTAATGACTCTTTACCGGAGGATTGTGCTGAAGAAAATGAGAGCAAGAACAAAGGAAAGGCTGTATTGGAAGATTCCTCTGGATTAAATGATGTGCAGGTGATTTGTGTTGAGAGTTACGACATGCCAAGTAGCTCTATGGGTACTAGGAGAAGATATACTCGGGAGGAGAAGGGAAAGGGTATTCAGGTGGAGACTGTCTCTTCTCCAATCACGGTTGAGGTTGTCGAAGTTGTTGAAGAAGAAATGGAGATTGAGAATGAGAATCCCCCTGATGCCTCTGTACCAGAATTGTCTGCGACGACGGTTAATGCAGAACCAACGCAGAATCATAACAGTAATGAAACTGGAAACGGTTCAAGAAGTCGGCACTTTCGCGACATTGCCAGGAGAAATGCTTCCAGATTTGCTCATTTTGATGCTCGAATGGAGGAAGAAGAGGACTTGTCAGATAGAGAGGGTGAACAACAGGTCGAAGATTGGCCTGGCCCTTTCTCTACTGCCATGAAAATAATTAAGGACCGGGAAGAAAACACGACTTCGTATTTTGGTATTGGTGTCTCCAACAAAGAAAGATCTTCACCAACTATTTGGGTTCCTAGAATAAACTGTACTTCTGCCCCTCGAAAAGCTCCATCTCTGCAAGAGCTATCTTTGCAAATTCTTGTCAAGAATGCTGATGCCATCGTTTCGCTTGACTATGTTCCGGACGCACTAAGGGTTAAACTTTGTCAATCGCTATGTGATTCTAGGCGAATGGACGTACACTTTCTTGATCTTCTTGTCCGTGGATCTCCAACAGAAATTTGTGTTCCAGATTGCTCATGGCTGACCGAGGAACAATTCACTGAATGTTTTAAGAACTGTGACACCAGCAGTTTGATGGTAACTTACTCTTACAGTTTTATTTTTACTTTACTACAGCATCATATGTTGCATTTAGGTGAATGTATATATATTTTTATTCTGTCAGGACAGCATTTTCTGCATCATTTTATTCTTGTAGGTAATTGGCTTTTATTGGATATTGAACCGTACGTGAGGTTCGCTGACCGTTACTGGAAAATGATTATACTGAACGGAATGAATCATGAATTATCCTATGATAAACATCTGGTCATACTTGAGATAAAGTTCTTAGCTCGCAAGATAAGCTTTTAGGTGTACATTGTAACTAAAGTCCACATTTCCCCTTTCTGAAACAGGTTCTTCAACTCGACCAATGTGGACGTTGTATGCCAGATTATGTACTACACCTCACCTTAGCAAGGTCACCAAAACAGTTGCCAGTGCTATCTTCTTTATCCTTAAGTGGTGCATGCCGGCTCTCCGATGTGGGGCTAGAGGCACTTGTTTCTGCTGCTCCTGCGATTACATCTATTAATCTCAGCCAATGCTCTCTTCTAACATCATCTAGCATTGATATGTTATCTTATTCGTTGGGGTCAGTTTTAAGGGAATTGTATATCAACGAGTGCCAAAACATTGATATGAAGCTTATTCTACCAGCATTAAAAAAGTTCGAGAAGTTGGAAATATTGTCCCTTGCGGATCTTCCTTCAGTCAAGGGTCAGTTCTTGAAGGAGTTTGTTACTGCTAGAGGACAAACCCTGAAGCAGCTAATTTTGACCAACTCTGGGTATGCCTATTGAATTTCCTTGTTTCACCCCTTTTGATCCGGTCACTATTTTCTTATTTGACTTTGGTGCAGGAAATTATCTGATTCTTCTATTAAAATCATCTCTGAAAAATGTCCCAATTTAACCGTGCTTGACCTGGCTAACGTATGTAAGTTGACGGATTCTTCTCTGGGCTACCTTGCAAATGGCTGTCAAGCTCTGGAGAAATTGATTTTTTGTCGCAACTCTTTTAGGCAAGTCTCTATACCCATATGTATTCATGGTTACTGGAAAGTTACTATCTCATTTAAATGGTCATGCCAATATTGGTAAAACCACACAAGGTTGATCCATGATTTTCTTATTTTCCGTTATGTGTGAGAAACTTATGGTGCTACTTAGTTAAATGACTCTGCCACAATGTTGATGTGAAATCACTACACATAGTCATGTTCTTGTGAACTGTGATGGTTGTGTTGAATGTCAAAGTTAACAAACGCTTCATATGTCTCTCTATAGTGATGAAGCTGTAGCTGCATTTGTAGAAACTGCAGGCCATTGTCTGGAGGAGCTATCACTAAACAATGTTAAGAAGGTAAATGGATCTCTTTCCCACTTTGCCATCAATCCACAGAGTCATGCTCAAGTCAGACACTAACACATTTGTTTTATGTTCAGGTTGGCCACAACACGGCCCTAGCAATTGCCAAACATTCAGAAAAGTTGCAGATTTTGGATGTATCCTGGTGCCGAGATATGTCAGACGATTTATTAGGCTACATCGTCGATAACTGTTCATCTCTGAAAGTGTTGAAGGTCTTTGGATGCACTCAGGTAAAAAATTGAAAACCCAAGATCCCATCCTCCCCTTTCCAAAGAAACAGACAAACCCTGAATAAGAAACCTGTTTTATCTCTTTTGCAGGTGACGGATGTATTCGTTAAAGGTCACTCAAATCCTACGGTGAAGATCTTAGGTTTGAAGATGGTTCCCTTCTTGGGTCACCTTACAAAGAACTTTGCTGATTACTGAAAGAAACTCAATATCTCCCTCTGCTTTGTTTGGTTTTAGAGAAGAGCAGAGACAGTCTACTAAATTGTCCAAACATGTGTTTTTGGTTGATACCTAATCTAGTATTTATTAAATTGACAAGATCGAAAATCCAAGTTTACTTCTATTTTTGAGTTCGAATGAATTTAGAGGTTAAAATGTTTTGATATTGAATTAAAACAATATTGAATGCAAATCATATTGGTTTGGCTTTTGGATCAATCATTTGACTCATTCCGGTTGGTTTAGAATAAACTATTCATCTTGGGTTCTGATGAACTATGCAATTCTCCGAAGTCCATGGCGTTTTTGGTTGTTTGAGGTATGAATCCAAAACCATATACTGTATATACTTTTTCGCAAAGCACGCATATTTTGTACATGGAAACTAAAGATTGATTGATACACACACTTCACACACTTCACTATACTTTACATAACAGTCTTAAGACATTTCACTATACTTTTACATAACAAACAAATGCAATAACAAGTGAGCCAGCCATTAATCACTCTTCTGTGTCTTGATTCTTCTCTCCCATTCTCAAAAACAAAAACAATCGAGGAAAGGCAGAGAGAACCAAGATTGTTGCTTGTGTGTTATCTTGTGTACTGGAGCAAGTATGTATCATCTAATGATTCAAGTTTACCAGTTTCGACGATCTGGTCCAATAACGCAACATATGCGTCAGGTCAGGATATCAATTATCAAATTTTAGAGTAATGAATTTGAGGTTTTTACCTCGAAACCGGTCTTCTGGTATAACTCCTGAGCAACTGAATTGGTTTTATGTACATGAACATACACTTGTTCAACTCCTGCAACCAATAAAATCCACACATGGTTTTAGATCCTTGTCTACAAATGTTCAAGTTAATTTAACGGCTTCGATACAATCATTACAAGGACGGCCTTTCTCTTTTCCATCAATATTATTTACCACTCAATCTGGCTGACTCGACGGCGAAACGTAACATGTTACAAGCAATGCCCTGGCGGCGAGCTGATTTCGCAACACATAGATTAGCAATATAACCATACCTATTTGATCCTTCCCGGTTTATGCTACAGAACAATTGAGACTTGACCTTTTCCTGCACATAATGTAACTTTTTATTAGGAGTCTTTCGACACACACACACCCAAGACAAGAAATTGAATCCCAAACATTTAAAGAAAATTATACCCCAGGAAAAGTCTCTCCCTGCAAGAAAAACCGAATGCTCAAATCAAGCGTCCCAACAACACTTTTGATTACTGAACGTTTAATATTCTTCTCTTCCTTCTTTACCTGAAGAATACAATACAACAACCAACTCTCAATTTCTCAAACTCGTTCCATTCTCAGTTCTAGTTTTCACTATTAAGTGCAAACAGTAGAATAATACCGCAACAATACAGGAACATGTTTGCCCGTGCATCCCTTTACATCTTCTTTTTATAGCATTAAACTCCTGAAACGTAAGAAAAAGACAGTAATTGGGGATATCATCATTACTTTGAAGAAAGCTTCCTCCACTCCAGTTAAGGAAAGAGCTAAAAAATAAAACTGATATCAGCTTCTTCTACCTGCTCTGCAAATTTCCTTTTGTAGTTATCAATATATCTGTGTTTTTACAAAAAGATCACAACAATTAATCAGATATACCAATCATCTCCTTTCAACCTAAACTATTCAATACTACTTCCTACAGCATCATTCAGTCGCATCCTAGGCTCTAAAAGACTACTACTATCAACACTATAGCCAATACAGATCATTTCTTTGTTTGCTTAACAACTAAGATTACTCCTAACTCTGATTCTTAAAATGGCTAAGCTAACCTTTCACTGGAACGATCTTCCCAATGGCTCTCTGCACGAAGCCAAGCTGCAGTCTAACTCGAACCAAACACACAAAAATCAATATAAGAAGAAGAAGAAGAAGAAGAAGAAACCATAAACGAAACTGACTGACTCTGAGGTAAAGACCTTACCCAATACTCTTCATCAAGCATGGCCTCTCTTGCAACGAATTTACCAAATTCAAATCTATCTTCATGGCCAAACTCTGGCTCAGCAGGCTGCAAACGATCGAATCTCAAACCATCAGGTCTTAATTGATCAACTTGAGGAGGTGGTTTTGATATCTTCACAGATAGCTCTTCCTTCTTAGACGTATCAGAAGATCTCGAATTGATCGTTGTTAATTTCCAAAGAGGGATGGAAGCTCTACGAAATCTCTGCCGGAAAATTCGAGATCGACCGTGCGTGACTCGAAGCAGCTCAGTCCGATGAATCGAAATCGTCGACATCGATCGCCGCCGTACCCAGAAGCAACTTTGACCTGAGAATGTCGTTAACCCACCGGAAGAGAGAAGAAAAGAGAGTCAAAATGGATAAAAAAAAAAAAAAAAAAAAGACAGATAACGATTAAGGGCAAGATCGTCATTTTAACATGTAGACAAGTTGCCGCGTTTGTATCGAACGGTCGTAATTGTGTGGCGTGGCTAATTGGAAAGGCGTAGATTGATTTGACAATTGTCATCTTCTTTTTTCCTCCACATACACAACAGTATTAGGAAAAAACAGCTCCATAGTGAATTAGAAAAATAAACTAAAACGTTGCCGACGTCTCATTATTTGCAACTTTCAATCCATTTTCCATACATGAGGTCCAATTCTTTTGTAGGTTTTGACTGTGAACCCTATATTATTGCGGTATAAATATATCGCTGTAAAATAAATGTATTGTTAGGTTCAGTATATCGTTTTAAATAGATTAGTCAAAAATAAAATAATTTTTGTTGACTAAAATCATATCTGAAACCCACCAAACCCGCATATATTTAAACTCAATCCAATTCGTTTCGACTATATTTTAAAGAATAAACATTTAATATGAGGACAAAAACTGTAGCGTCAATTTTTTATATATATATATAAAGAATATATAGTTACTCTATAGTCTGTAGGCTGCAGTATATTAATATCATTCAACAAAGACTACGAATACAAACATACGATGTTCTATACGACTATACAGAATAACACACGAGTACGTACCAAATAATATTACAGTATATATGATCAAGGTTAAGGACTTACTCCAAAACCTAAAGCTTCGAGAACTTCAACTGGATCAAGTTCATCAATATCCCTTTCTTCAACCTTAGCCCAATCAATATACTTATCCACTGGGTCTACCTCATCCCTTGTGACCGAAGACGATAAGTTGGTTTCACGAGGAAATGTTTCTTGAGGTTGGTTCTCCCTTGATTCTTGTAATGCATTGAGCTGGGCTTCAACAACTTCAAGAGTATTGTATGGAGGATATGAATTGTACGTAGGGTGTGGAACAGGTGCTGGTATTGATGGTGGTGTCGTTGAGAAAAGAAATACATTGTTGAAAGTGTCCTGAAAAAAAAAATTTATCGTAACAATAATACGAATATGTGATTTAATTGATAACGTATATTTAAGATATGGTCATCAATATTGTTTACCTGATGAAGAGAATCAACTGTTGATGGTACCGTGGGCGATATAAAAGTTTTTTTTTTTTGGTTTAAATGTGAAGATTTCATTCCAATAGAGATTACATAGTTTATATACCGATTACAAAAAACCTATTATCACAGGAACTAGAGGCAAAAAAGAACAATTAAAATTACAAAGGATGAGAAATACGACTAAAGTAAACTTCAAGGAGAGAGGGAGAGTGCAAATCGGACCCTGGGAAAGACAGGAGGCGGTCCCGGATTGTGCGGTCGACAGAGAGGCGGAGTGTAACGGCGGAGGATTGAGACGCTGAGAAGATCCTCGCATTCCTCTCCTTCCAGAGATGGTAGACCACCGTTTGGAAGAGAAGTTTGACGATTGCAGTGGCTTTGACGGTGTGCGGCTGACTGTGAGTGAGGATCCAAGCTGAGGACGCTAGAAGAGCGGTTGGAGGACTGGGAAAGAGTTTCGCAGCGAAGAACCCCCAGAGCTCTGAGGAGAAAGGACAAGTGAAGAAAAGGTGGTCATGGGTTTCTGTACCATTCGAGCAGAGAACACAGGCAGTGGGGACACTCATTCCCCAACCTCTGAGTCTATCTCTCGTAGGCAGCCGATTTAAAAGTGTCAACCAGGTAATAAAGGAGAACCGGGGCACATTTTGTGTAAATCATACCACGTCAGCCCAAGGGACTACAGGAGAGTGGAGCCTTAGTTGTTCCCAGGTTTCTTTGGAGGAGAAGGTGGGACGGTAGTCACCTGCAGCATTACGCCAGAGGTAGGAGTCTCGGCCATTGCAATCATTTGGTGCAGGAGTTTCAGTAAGGGCAACCAATAAGGCCTGAGAGTTTTCTGATCGAGCTGCCGGTAAAGCCCAATTTCCATCTCTCGAAGCATCTAGAAGTTGCATTGCCATATGGATCATGAATGACACAACCATCATTGAGGTGAAGCTGTTGTTGCGCATCCATCCACTGTGGCTCTATAGTCATATATGGATTGATAAAACCTTGAGCCATGTTGTAAATCTGACCGTCGTTGAACTGTAGATTTCCTTGAGTTGGATACATCGATGGCTCGTACATTGAGAATGTGTTGCTTGTGTTTTGAGTAAATTCACTCAATGGAAGACAAGCCATGTTGTTAATGTGACCGTCGTTGAACTGTAGATATCCTTGAGTTGGATACATCGATGGCTGGTACATTGAAAATGTGTTGCTTGTGTTTTGATGAGTAAATTCACTCAATGAAAGACAAGCCATACCGTCGTCGTTGATATTTTGTGGAATGATGATAGACGGTTGTTGTGAATAGTTCATTGTGAATGGATTTGTTTCTCCCTCGGGAAAATGGTATGACATTAATGGTAATAACCATTGCTCTTGTGCATATGAAAATGGTTGTTGTGATATAGAAGTTGATGTCGCAACATAGTCGTTGTGTTGACTAGGTAAAGTTGGAGTCGTACTTGCCTTACAATATTGTGTCTCAAACATATTGCGTTGACTTTTTGCAAAAGCCTTTTGCATTTTTTGTGCTTTGCGTCGACATCTCTGTAAACGTCGATCGTTCTACAACATACATCAAATTTTTTAAAAAAACTTTTATCACACATGCTTACCATCACATATATATGTCTAAATTAAGGGCAATTAAAAAATAATAATAAGTTTACCTCAATAAGCCTGTAGAGTGATCCTTCGACTTCTTTTTCTTTCTTTGGTTTTGGTTTAACAGCTCCCACACATCTAGGCTTTCTACTTAATATTATATATCAATATGTTCATACTCTCGTAAGTATAATTAGGTTTTTTTTAAAAATAACATGAATAGCTTTGGAAAGAAACTCTCATATGAATACAGTTTTTTCTCTTACATTTTCACTTGTGGGCGAGATATCGATGAGTTTAATGAAGCACATGTTTTAATGTCACGAGCACTTTTAAAACCTGTAGAAGCAAGATAAAAAGATAAGACACTATTTCTTTATGTATACATTATTTGTCTGAATATATATATATATATATATATATAATTAATTAATTTAAAATATAGGAAAATAAAAAGACACATCAACAAAAATAATCCAAATTCAAAATTTAGTAATGATGAACATAAGAATTTTTTTATATGCCATAACAATTTTTTATGTGATATCGAGAAATATAAATTAAAAAGAGCGGCACAAGATAAGTTTAGTGTAATGTTATATTATAAACACTACTCTTTTTAATTATTAACTAAGTAAGGACCCACTTAAATATGAGAACATATATAGAAATAAATATAAATACTTACTTCTGATATTTAAATTCTCAATAATAATCCAAATAAAGCAAACAACATGCTCAGTGAAGTCGAGAATCTGATATGATCATGGGAAGTGGGAAGCAGCAACAACAATATAAGAAGATGCATTGCACAATCCAATTGATTCCAACGCAAAGTGTAATCTTTAGCATTCAAAAATGGATTGATTGGGTATGATTGAAGGTGTGGATATAGAGAGCATTCAAATATCCATCTTTGATGTTAAACCCAAGAGATTATTTTTAGAATACGCTATGCCATATCATCTCGATTTAAAAACTAGATTTGGTTAGACAAATTCATATATCTACCTAACTTGTATTAAAGATCCAACGATTAGACATTTCTTTACGTTTATTGCATGAACGTCCATCAAACTAGTGATTACTGAATCGTATAACTGACATGAAACTACCCACAAGTAATTGTGCTTTCAGCATCTCTGTAAAACAAAATCTTATGGATATTCTTATGTTTCGGTTGTGAACACCATAGTGCTTGTGCATTCCCATGTTTGCCTTCTGATGATATTGTCAAGATCTCGTCCTTGTTCGCGCAATGTTTGTTCTCCTCAAGCATGCCCATCACGAAGAGTACCTGAATGTAACCAAAAAAAGAAAAGTTACACTAACAATTTATTAGATCGAGTGACTAGTTTGAAAAAAACCCACATAAGACCTACACTTAAGGATTGGTTATAGATAATCTGAATGGGTGATAATGGCCTCTACTCTGTCCAGCGATGCCTCTAAACGCCCGGAGCTCATATTGAACAACGGTTCCTCAGTACCAAGGGCCCTGTTTCATTCATCAGCTAAGCATTGTGACCAAAAACAGAAGGGCAAAAGTGTTTTGTTTTGAAAAATACTGGATACATGAAGATTTGTGACTTACCCAGTAACCTCTGGGAGTACAAAATCAGCTCTCCATCCAAACCGGAGATCGATACCAGGACTAAGACCAAGCATAGTTTTGTTTCGAATCCGAGACACACCATCTCCACCCAAACATGTGGTAAGCTTCCATTTCCAACCAATTGCATTCATTTGAAAATTATGTCCAACACCAACCTGCATATGATTAGACTAACAACATATGTATCAACAGCTTCCACATAGAGACACAAGAGACGGCATACAACAACAAAAAAACCTGGAGGTTTAGGAATCTGGTCAGAGGAATCTTCTTTGATAAAACGCGAACTTCTTGGTGTAGTGGCTCAAATATAAACTTCCACTTCCTTTCTGGACATAGAGGCTTCAAAACCAGCTTTGCGTGGTAATCATTTGTAGGTTCGTTGTATAACTGGATTAAGTAGAAGAAAAAAACAGTTATGACACATCTCATGGCTGAGGGCTCAAACAACACAGAACATATGTGAGAATGCATCAATAGATGAACTATCCCTCATAAACCCAATAGCTAGCTCCATCAATCGATACTCAAACTTTACAACTTCAAACAAGCTTTGCGTTGTAATCATATATTCATATGTTGTATCAAAAAAAGAGTGAATGATGGCACATCTCATGGCTCAAACAGCACAAGAACATATGCGACAATGCAATCGATAGATGAACTACCTCCAATCTATAAACCGAGTACTTAGCTCCACACTCAAATCCATAAAGTTCCAAACTTTACAACTTCAAGACAAGCTTCGCGTGGTAAACATTCGTGGGTTCGTTATATAACAGTACAGACGCAAAAAGACATCTCATGGCTCAATCAACAGCACAGAATCAGGTCTCTTTGAATGCATATGTAAATGCATCAATAGATGTAACAAACTGAAAACTAAACTACACTCAAATCCATTATCCTTAAAGTTTCAAACTTTACAACTCCATACCCAATTTTATTGGTGAGTAAGACCAAAATTCAAAGATATGTTGAGAACCTAGACGAGAAAAGAAGAGAGAGAGAGCGAGAGAGGACCTCTAGATTGACGCCAACGCGAAGACCTTGAAGCTCTTTGCGGAACTTGACGAATAGCTCCGACGGCATTAGGTTGATTTTGTATAGGTCCTCCCATGACGGAGGCTCCTCCGGTCTCGAACTCGGTGGCTCCATACAAAATCCACCGCTCTCCACTTATCCCAACAAAACAAAAAGGATTTCTGGGGTTTTTGTTCGGAAAACACACCGGTTCGGGTCTGGTACCGCGTACCGGTACTATTTACCGGTTTAATAGGACCGGAGATTTAAAGAAGCCACTAAACCATCACCCAGTTTCTGTTACTTATAACAGAAGTGTAGATAGATAGCCACCATAACTGTATGATACACATTCTTAACAACTTGTAGTCTAATCATTTGATCCAAGATCTCATTTTTATCAATGTAACAATTTATACAAGTAAGAGCTGTTTTGCTGCTACAAATCACTTTACTTCACAACCGAAACAAAGCTACGTCCAAGGAGAAATGAACAAAGAAAAAGCCTATACAAACTTGTTTCATTACAGAGAGATTCCAACATTTTTTTAGTTACACCATCAAACTCCTGAGATATGTTAAGACCTAGCTTTTGATTTCCATTTCACAATTAAGGTTGCTCAGATGTAGTCTCATACATCTGCTTTCTACGCTCGCCTGCTACTTCCTTCTGTAGTTCTGAGTTCGACATCCGCTCCACTTCCAAAGCTCTCTCAAGCTGTGACATTTATAAACAAAAACAGATTCAGTTATCAAATTTGTCCACTACAAAATACCAAAAAGGTTGTTTCTTATGATTACATTAGCTGCCCTCATGCTCCATTCACTCAAAATTGCCCTCAGCCTTTCGTTTTCTTCAATATACTGCAACCAACACACAAACAAACTTAGAATGTTAAACAAGTCTTTAAAGATTTTTCTTACAATACCGGTTGTCTCTGCTAAACCTGATTGTTGGTACTGCTGACTCGCTGAACCTCTG
The DNA here is from genome assembly GCF_030686135.1 of Camelina sativa. Classification (NCBI taxonomy): domain Eukaryota; kingdom Viridiplantae; phylum Streptophyta; class Magnoliopsida; order Brassicales; family Brassicaceae; genus Camelina; species Camelina sativa. Next base: position 15,994,405 of record NC_141898.1, on the reverse strand, counting down.
CATCTCTCTCTGCTATCAAAGAACGAGCAAGCCTTAGCTCAGACTGAAGCTGATTCATCTGCAAAAAAAAAAAAAAAAAAACATTCACATTGTTAAAATTTACAAATTTGTTATAGAGTTTTTGTTTCATCATATAGAGAAAGACAGATGGGAGCTTCAAAATCAAGTATTACCTCAGCTGAAAGTGTCCTCAGCTCTTGATCTCGAGCAGCTAGAAGATGTGCCAGATCAACCTATCGAGCATTATAATACATTTAACTGTATCAATGAGGAATTAAACTATTTGATAATATAAAGGAAGCAAAAGCCAATCCTCACCTGAGGTGTGCTCCCATCATCAGATTGTTCATATTTGCTTAGTTTCTCTTGCAAACACAGAATCTTCGAAAAACACCAATAACAAAAATAAGCAACGTCGTTGAAAAATGTATTAAAACAAATGTTTGTATCTGTAGCATTCATGTACCTCCTCGCTTAGAAAATGGAGGTTTTCACGCTGATATTGTAACAAAGCCATTTGTTGATCAGAAAGCCGGCCTTCATAATACCTTTCATACCAAAACAAAGAAACAAGAAACAAATTTGTCCATTATTGACTAGCGCAAAGCATAAAATTTCTAAAAATCAGATACATCAAGGACATTCATCAATACCTCAAACCTTCCATCGAACTTGACGGCTGAAGAGGAGAATATAATGACTTCAAGACATCTGGCCGTGAATTAACGGAATTGTATTGGTGCACATAACCTGCAATCAACAGCATTTATCAATTTCAAAAAGTACTTTCGTAAAACTACTGGTCTCAAAGTGATGATAATATCAATTCAGTTCCACATTAACATATAACATTTTAGCAAATGTACAGAGGTAAAAGCTTGGTAACATTTTGGTTTATATAAAAGTATCGACGATATAGGAGAACAAGCCACTGACCGATGTATAAACCCATGAAGAAGCCAGCGCACACTGCTTCAACCAACATGATGATGCTGCAGATCATACATACATTAAAAAAAATCATGGTTGAAAATAGTTTTCCTCCACCCTATCAAGAACTGCTCTTGTTTCATAATTGGTATTATTCATAACTAAAATCTTTTAATAGTGAAAATAATTTGGGAATCTTGGTAAAATTCTTAAATAGTTTATAAGCATAGATAACACTTTTTCAAATTAATTAACATCACCCAATGCAATAAAGGTAGGTTTCACTAAGATACTCAACGTGGAAACAGTAAGCTACCAACCGTTGTAAAGAAGAAATCGAAAGAATACGGATATGGGGCTTCCATACTATCACAAGAAGCATCGCAGCAGTCCCTGGCATAATAATATCAAAGGTACTAATTAATCACGAGGCAATAACAAGTGGCCTCAAAAGAACTCGGAAACAAAGTAAGACATCAGCCAAGGAAGAAGTTTGGTTAAAATCAGATTTTCCATGTTAATCTTGATGAACTAACATGTTAAAGTGCTACTTAAAGTTTCCTTTCCTATATATAGCAACAAAAGACCTTTATTCATTTTATATTTGCTAGATCTTTGATCTCAAGTGAAAAAAAAGAATTTGTGAAGCCAAGTCTGCTGCATATGTTCATTCTCAAGAATTAACATAACTCGTAGATATCTTAGATAGTAGAGTTATTAGAGTTTTTAAAAAAGGAAAAGGAAAAAAGATAGCATACCATATGCAGCGATTGCAAACGGTAGACGTACAACATGCTTTAACTTTTGACTGAAACTGTAATAACCCTGCATGCATACAATTCTCAATATTAATCAGTCTTTTACTAAAATAAATGCCATCACTCAAACAATTCTCATAAAAATTTACCCTCTTTAACTAAATCTACTCTTTCAAACCAAAAACGTAGTCAAAGTATATGCAACACTCTCTGACGTTTCGTACCTGGAGACGTATTTTCTGGACTTGATAAACAAAATATTGTTGAAAGATACCTGGAATAGGCCACATAGAAATTAACTTAGGAATGCCAACAAAATATGGATCCGTAATAAAACTGGCAAACAAAAGGTTATAGGGCTGCAGCATATGACGAATAGAGGCCAGTGAGAGAGAGAGAGAGGGAGACAAATCGATGTTGTACTACGTGTGTTCTGTTCATATGCTTATTGACACATATAATCAATGCTAAGTTTGAAAGAGCACAATCATTCCCGTGCTCTCGATCAACAACAAAACGAGAAAAGAGATAGCATATAGAGGTTTACAATATTTAAAAAGACAAACTAATAAGAGTAGAGAATAAGCTTTTAAGATAGTCTAAGGTTTGAGCAAGACCTATGTTCTCTCTAGATAATTAAATACCATAGACTTTTGCAGTAACAGAGTTTTCAGCTCATCTAACTAACAAACTAGAGAGTCGAGTGGGCGGTGTTACATAAGGCCTAAGAAGAATGTGAAATCTATCAGATTATTGGGTTGGTTGTGGAAATGGTCTGGTCATATGTTCATCATTGTAATCAAAAAATTCAAGACCAAAATAATAAAGGAAGGAACTTGTTACTGTTCATCAGGATACAGAACCAGAACCTATCACAAACATACATGCATAAGCTTTAAACACTAGTAAAACCAAAATCTAAGAGAAATATGTTCAAAACCTGTGACAACCAAAAGCGCAACATCGCAGCAGCAGAGCAAAGAAGGTGTCAAGTACTGAACTTGGTGAAATATCCAAGGAGCTCCTACAGCTAAAATAGCATAACCTGCCTAATGTAAAAAAGCAAAAAAAAAAAAAAAAAAAAAAAAAAAAAAAAACTATCAAAGGCAACATTAAAAATGCGTGTAGCCCTATGAACTGGTAAAACCAAAAAGATCCGAGTAAACAAAACTTGCCAATAGAACTATATAGAGATAACTCCCAACAAGGCTTCTAGATTTCCTGTGACCAAACAATGGTGCTTCATGCAATATATCAAGAAACCTACCAAAGAGCACAAAATAATAATATTATGAATTTTTAGATCCACCCACAAAACTTAGAAGCACACACATTGGCAAAAGTGTAACTTTTTTTTTTTTTTAGTTTGGAAACAAAATAAAGGATGTATCTTTATACGGATTTGCATGAAAACGAAAGCTAATCACAAACCCAAATCGAAATAAAGATTTTAAAATTTTTAATTTAAAGAAGGAGAGGGAGGAATAAGCGTTTACATAGCGTTCTCTTCGTTGGTCATCGGATTAGACGAAGCACGTCTCTCCGTTGACATCTTCGAACACTGATTTTGTAATTTCTCTGATCAAACTAATTGACTCGATCTAAGATGGGAATTATGATAAACATAAAACAACAATATGAAATTTTTGATCAGAGAAGTCGAATCGAGACAAAATTTTCCGGCCGGAAACATATTTTTTAATTTGTTTTTCTGTCTGATTAACCAGAAAAAAAAAACAAAAAAAAAAAAAAAAACAATTAAAGACGAAAGACTTAGTTTCGGTTTGGTTCGGTTTTTTTCCAACATTAGATAAAGATTTTTATTCGGATCCAATTTCGGTTTGGTTTTAATGTTTTAGTTCAAATCCCGATTTGATTTTTACTTAATTTTACAGTTTTTTTTTTACCTTTTCGTACATTTTCAGGCAAGAGGCGAAAAACAGTTTCGTACATTTAAATGTACTTTTCTATATATTTAATAAATACTAATAATTTTTTAGTAATTTTAGTTAAACATTTTTTTTTTGGAAAATTCAGTGATTGAAATTTTTTACCATTTAGGTTGTTATAAAAAATTCGGTTAAATGAATTTCGGTTCGGTTTTAGTAGGTCCTAAGGTTCGGTTAATGGGTAGCCTCTACCTCTCCTAGAGGGTCCTAAAGGTTCCTCTGTACTGTTTCAGTTTCACACATTGATCTGAAAAAAAAACACAGATGAGGTTGACCAAAACAAGCCCTAGCTCTAGCTCCTCCTCCTCCTCCTCCTTCCAAATCAAACTCGCCGCCACGCCGTAATGATTCGAACAACGTTCGCAACCGCCATTGCTCATTTCCACACGCATTCTCATGGAGGAGCTCAAGCTCGTCCTCTACAGAGCAATAATAAACGGGAAGTGATGCATTGCCCTGAAGCTTGGTTAGTCAAAATCGTCTCTACTCTGTTCGTCTACAGAGTTCCAGATTCAGATCTCTGTTTCTGTTACTTGAGTAAGAATCTGAATCCGTTTATCGCCTTTGAGGTTGTGAAGAAACTGGATAATAACAATCCTCACTTAGGGTTTCGGTTTTGGGAGTTTAGTAGATTCAAATTGAACATTCGCCACTCGTTTTGGACTTATAATTTGCTCACTAGGTCGCTTTGTAAAGCCGGTATGCACGATTTAGCTGGTCAGATGTTTGAGTCTATGAAGAGCGATGGGGTTTCTCCGAACAGTCGGTTATTAGGGTTCTTGGTGGCTTCTTTTGCTGAGAAGGGTAAGCTTCATTTCGCTACTGCGTTGCTTCTTCAGTCTTATGAGGTTGAAGGATGTTTTATGGTTGTGAACAGTTTGTTGAATACGTTAGTGAAGTTGGACCGTGTGGAAGATGCGATGAAGCTCTTCGATCAACATTTGAGATTTCAGTCTTGCAATGATACTAAGACCTTTAACATTTTGATTCGAGGTTTGTGTTGCGTAGGGAAAGCAGAGAAAGCGTTAGAGCTGTTGGGTGAGATGAGGAGCAGTTTTGGTTGTTCTCCTGATATTGTTACTTATAATACTCTTATTAAGGGATTTTGCAAGAGTAATGAGCTAGCCAGAGCAAATGAGATGTTGAACGATGTTAAGTCGAGCAGTGGTTGCTCTCCGGATGTTGTTACATATACATCGATGATCTCAGGGTATTGCAAAGCCGGAAAGATGCAAGAAGCATCTCGTTTGTTAGATGACATGCTTCATTTTGGAATATACCCAACTACTATAACTTTTAATGTTCTCGTGGATGGTTATGCGAAAGCTGGTGAGATGCCTTGTGCTGAAGACATTCGTGGGAAAATGATTTCTTTTGGCTGTTTCCCAGACGTTGTGACCCTCACTTCCTTAATTGATGGATACTGTAGAGTAGGACAAGTGAACCAAGGGTTTAGACTTTGGGAAGAGATGAATGCCAAAGGAATGTTTCCTAATGAATATACCTATTCTATTCTTATCAACGCACTCTGTAAAGAGAATAGCCTGCTCAAGGCTCGTGAACTTTTGGGGCAGTTAGCTAATAAGGATGTTATCACAAAACCATTTATGTACAACCCTGTCATTGATGGGTTTTGTAAAGCTGGGAATGTCAATGAGGCAAATGTTATTGTGGAAGAGATGGAGAAGAAGAAATGCAAACCAGATAAGATCACATTTACGATTCTTATAATTGGGCATTGCATGAAAGGAAGGATGTTTGAAGCAGTCAGCATTTTCCACAAAATGGTGGCAATAGGTTGTTCACCGGATAAGATTACTGTGAATTCTTTGTTATCATGTCTTCTTAAGGCTGGAATGGCTAAGGAGGCCTATCTCCTTAACCAGATAGTACGTAAAGGCCAAAGTAATAATGTGGCACCTCTGGAGACGAAAACAGCAAATGCGACTCTGGCGGCCTGCTAGGCTTTCTATACTATACCTCTGTGCATTGGCCTTTCTACCACCAGACATTCTCTACACATGTTAAGCGTAGCTAGAAGAAGAGAAGACAAACAGACAAAAACCTCACAGTAAGCATCTTTTCACATTCCTTAGATTCACTAGATCCTAACTCTATTTTGAAGAATTGCATAAATATTACTTTGTAAAATATGTTTATATATCGCTCTTAGTTAGCCAGTTGGCATTCTGCAGGCTTCTGATGCTTGTTGTGTCAATTTTTATTTAATATCTTGTTCTAATGCCAGAGATGACAATTCAGTGTAAACTGCTGAAAGACTAACCAAAATAGCTCATCTGCAAGAACAGGGGTATTCAGTTTCTTAGAAGCTAGAAAAATACGCAGAAATAGATTTAGGATCCCTTCAGTTACTTTTTCCAGTTGTGACACCTAGATTTGACCGGGTAAAGGATGATTGAGCTTGTGAAAGATTAAAGAGATATTTGAGAAGTCTAAGTTCACATGTTTGAAATAGAAGATAATTGCTTCATCTGTAGCATGTTTTTTCTAAAGAAACTGTTGCCATGTTGAATCCTCTTCCTTACGATTTGCAGGGTAAGAACTATGAGGCTGCTCAGCATGTTTTTTGGCAATACCAGAAAAGGCTGCACTGATTCAAGTCAAAACCAGGTGAAGAAAAAGTGCCTGAACGAATGACCTCGCGAAGAAGTTCCAGTGCACAAAGCCACAAACTCAGTTCTTAGTTAGCTAACTTCCAGTACCTTAGAGGATAAGATGACTGGTTATCCGAGTTTTTTTATGGAGGGAACCAGATTGGTTTCATGACTCTTGTAAATCAGTTTGGGACTGGAAGAGAGAAATATATATATATATATATATATATATATATATATATATATGGTAATGGCTTATCTTGTCACAAAATATCCTTTTCATCAAACAAAGATGTTTTTCTGTTACGCTCAAACTCAAACACAGCTTCTTCAATTGTTTTCAAGTTCAAGAATTGTCTAAGGGTAAACTGCAGCACTAATTAGAAACTAATTACACTTTAAATAGGTTTCTCACTTGGAAATTTACAATCATAAGAGGAATAATAAGTCTATCAGTTGCTAAATAACAAACCTAGAACCACAATTTATTCTCTTAAAGAAAGATAAGAAAGCCGACTGGGATCATATGCCGTACATACTACTCATTAAAGACAAACAAGCAAGCTCACGAAATGGAATTTGTAAGTTCAGTCAACGATCAAGACCCTAATTCTTGCTTTTGAAGACCAGGCTGTCCAGTGCAACACCCATCATTCAAGCCATTGTCCCCATAGATGGTTGCACTTATTATTGCCGAGGCCAAGAAGGCTGCTGCATTCGCGACTTCATCTGCATTATTGCCATTACTAAACCGTAAGATTGATTCCAAGACAAAACAAGTTTAAAAAAAAGGCCGGCTCGAAGGAAAAGAACCAGCGGTCAGTATAAAATTGTGTTGGTTAAATTTTTATTGTTTGCTACTCCCAATGTTTGTTTTTCAAGGAACAAACGAGACTAATAAAAAAACAAAAAGAGAGCTCAGGAGTGTGGCTTATACATCTGAGAAATCAGAAGAATGCGAAGGACCCAACCAAAGCGGATACCAATTTCATCACAGCTCATGCACCAGCCGGGAATCGAACCCGGGTCTGTACCGTGGCAGGGTACTATTCTACCACTAGACCACTGGTGCTTTGATGGATGTTACTAAATTTTACATTTTAATAAAAAGAAAAAAAAATATATATACCGGGGTACCTCAAGTTCAGATTGTATGTGTTTGGATGCTAGCATCCGGTTTAAATTTAATCAATCCAAAATTACGGAATCTGACTCGTAAAAACGTAAACTGATGAAATAATTAATGAAAGTAGAAAATCTCCATATTCGCAAAAGCTCAAAACCCTTCCGTCTCTCTTCCGATTTAATATGAAAAGTTAAGAAATTCACACAAAAGAAAGAAAAGCAACGATTTTTATCACTTTTGTGAGTTAAGGTCCTATCATCATTCTCTAGTTTTACAAACCAGATCCTAACATAACAATTTTGGGTAAAATACAACTTTCTCTTTTTCTTTAGATCATTCTCTTGGGTTCGATATTTTATATATATATATATATATATATATATATATGGTGGCTCTCAACGGTTTAATCAGATTGGCCGCTATTGCGGATCTTAATCCTTTATTGTTTATATCTTAATGCTCAAAAACATATATAACCATTGGCAGAATGAATACTACAACAGTTGAGCAGAAGTTCCGAAACAGCATTGGTCTAACAAAGAAGCTAGCTAATTCCAATTAGAACTAGTTATTAGCCAATATTGTAGCAAACAATCTATTATGATCAATGCAAGATTAGCGATATGTACCGTGGCAAAGATTGTTCTTTTGAGAGATATATGAAGAGAGTGGAGAGAGATAAGAGGAGTGTGGGAGTCTTAACTGATAATTGGGTTTTGGTGACAAGCTAAGGGACATATATAGTGAAATGTGGTACGGTTACAGAAAGTGAAAGAAGAATAACAAGCAGCTATTTTTCTTCTCTACCTGGACCGGTCGTCTATCACCCACTTCTAAGTGCAAAAAAAGATGAAAGATAGAGAAACAACACAACAACACAACATGACACATTACGGCGTCGTTTTAAAAAAAAAACAAATGTAAAAATGATTATTGCTTTGCCATTTTCCATAGGCTTCTTTAATTTCTACTACATAAGTAGTACTTGCATTAATTTCTTCCTGTCTATACTAAATCAAGAAACAAAACACAATGAGAAATTAGAATCGAGAATGAGAACTCGAATTGCTTTCTTTATTTCAAATATCAACGTATGCAAATGTCAAGATAATTGAGACTGCAAAACTATCGAGTACATAGTTACGTATTAATTGGTATATCCTTCTAGTCATTAATTATAGAAAAATGATCAAATGGGATCCACTCTGTGCGACCAAGTAAAAATGTCAACTCAAACTGAAGCAAAGCGAATCTCTCAAAATATATATATAAATTATATATATAGTTCAGAAGAGACGAATAAGTCGCCGTCTTCACACAACGCGTTTGAGATCTTCCTCCTCACCTTTGTTCTCATTATTGTTTTTTCTTCTAATTATTGATATCTAAAACCGTAAAACGATGTGTTCTAGAAGCTTGACGCATTTTGTCTATCTAATCTATCTATAAATAATACATATTAATTGCATCTCTACCAAACTCTCTTTTTCATCTTTGTTTGTTGAGATGTAAATTTCTGGATTTTTTTGTTATTCTTGGTTTGGACCAAAGTATTTTGTTGACTATATATGCTGCTTGGAGAAGAAGGACAAGCAGGAGGAGTGTTAATCAATCTTCTAGAACCGTTTTATTTTAAGTTTACTCTTTCATAGTAATATTATCGTTATCAAATTGCATGACAACACTACAATTTTAGTTGTTAGCTTATTTGTTATTAATGTGAAATTGTATATGTTTACCATGCAAAACCTTAATTAACCAAATAAAAAGTTCATAAAACCCTAGATATTTTCTCAAAGTCTCTATTTGGAAGATAGTCATTGCCCACTTCTTAAAAGTGAGAAGGAACACTAAAACAAAAGATATTATATATATATATATATATATATATATAGTCTCTTTATTCATATGTTTACAATTAGAGATATAGTTTTGAAATTAAAATAATAATATAGGAATACCTAGAAGAAGAAAAAAGTGAAATAAAATCTTTAACAAAAAAAAAATTGGAAATAGGTTAAAAAGAAGAAAATTTTCACAAATTATATAACTATAATTAATTACAGTTTTTCTTTTTGTTAAAGAATAATTACTAGCTCTGAACTTTGGTTTGTTCGGTTTGAGAAAATGTCTAAGATTAACCAAACTAACCAGAATTCTCGGTTTACCAAACTAAATTTGAATTATTACCGATCGGTTAATTACATAACCGAAATCAAGCCGAACAACCAAAATCTCACTTCGGTTCAATCCGGTTAATTATCCCAGCTCAAATAATTACAGTTTGATAGGAAAGAGGAATTTTCAATCACTCCGTCTATCCCTTTCTAAAATCGAGATTTTTCTTTGTACAGTTGTTTAAAGAGTATATCTTTCCATATATAAAGATAAAAGATTGGAACCGAAAGATATTTCATGCAAATGAATATGCGATGCTTCTTTACTTCGCCATGATCAAAGATTTTTACAGAGTTTTTTGAAAAATGTTATTTTACCGAAACGGGTATCGTGATTATTACCAGAACTTGTAGTCAAATTTGACCGAAGACAGCCCTATATCTAGCTTGTAAAACTACTAGAAATGACAAAAACAAAATCGAACCACACAAACAAAACAGCTTTATTATTGTTTCTTTTGAATTTATTTACTCAAACTTCCAAATATCTAAATATTTTCCGGGGGAAAAAAATACAAAAGAAATAATTGTTTGATCTGAAACTTCTTTTTTTTGGCGTCATTGCATCAGAATCACATGTATAAATGGTCCATTGACGAAACGAAAAGATAACACGTAGTTGTTTATCGTTAGAGAAAGGCGCAAAGCTGTCATCGTCTACAATTTTGGAAGCACCCACCACTAACTTAAAAATCAACTCGTTCATTTCCTTTGAAAAATATCAAACAAAGATAAAAATAAGCGTGTGTCACAAAGAAAACTACGGTTAGAAAATATATAGCCATCACTCTAGAACGAAAGAGTAGCATTAGTAGTAGTAGGTGAATTTGAATTGAAATTAGTAATCAAAAGTCTTCGTCCTCTCTCTCTCTCTCTCTCTCTCATTCTCTCCTCGTGACCTTTAAATACCAAACCGGAGTTAATAAATATAGCATAAAAACTTTATATTATAAAATCGTCTTCTCATTTTCTTTAAAGAAGAACCCATTCATCATCTCTCCCATTCCAAACCAAAACCGAGAAGAAGAAGAAGAAAAGAAACACACAAATAAACAATGGCGGTGAAGAAGAAAGTATCATGGAGATCACTAATCGTTGGATGTCTAGGAGATCCAGAAACCCTAATGGCTTCTTCTAAAAAAACCAAAAGAAAAGATGATGTCATCAAGAAACAGAGCTCTTTCCAAAGACTATCGATTCTTGATTTGAGTAATCCAAGTTCCAACACTTTATCAGAAGATTTGTCCATTTCTTTGGCCGGATCAGATCTCCACGTGTTCACCTTAGCCGAGCTTAAAGTCATCACACAAAGCTTTTCATCGACTAATTTCCTCGGCGAAGGAGGGTTTGGTCCTGTTCATAAAGGTTTTATCGATGATAAGCTTCGTCCTGGTCTTAAAGCTCAGCCTGTAGCTGTCAAATTACTCGATCTTGAAGGTCTTCAAGGTCACCGTGAATGGCTGGTTAGTACCTTTAAATTTGCCTTAGATATTTCTCTTTTTTTTTTTTTAGTTTGATGATGATGAGTCTCTCTTAATCTTTTTTTTCAGACGGAAGTTATGTTTTTAGGACAGCTAAAGCACAAAAATCTTGTGAAATTGATTGGTTATTGTTGCGAGGAAGAACATAGGACTCTTGTTTATGAGTTCATGCCTCGTGGAAGCTTAGAGAATCAACTGTTCAGAAGTGAGTCTCTCTCTCTCTCTCTCTCTCTCTCTCTCTCTCTCTCTCTCTCTCTCTCTCTCTCTCTCTCTCTCTCTCTTTTTCTCTATGTTCTCTTAATCGTCCATTAATGATCAAATCCCGACAAGAATATGTCCTAACAGAATTTTTATATTACTCTTTTCAGGGTACTCTGCGTCACTTCCTTGGTCTACGAGGATGAAGATTGCTCATGGAGCCGCAACGGGACTTCAATTTCTACACGAAGCCAAAAACCCCGTTATCTATCGTGATTTCAAAGCCTCCAATATCTTGTTAGATTCCGTAAGTCTTCTGAACCGTTTTATTTAATTGTAATACTTATTCACTTAATAAATAAAATAAAATAAAAACTCTAACAGCTTTAATCTCAAATCTTGTTTCCAGGACTACACGGCTAAACTCTCTGACTTCGGGTTAGCCAAAGACGGACCAGAAGGAGACGACACTCACGTGTCAACACGAGTGATGGGCACACAAGGCTACGCGGCTCCTGAATACATTATGACCGGTCATTTAACAGCGAGAAGTGACATATACAGCTTCGGAGTCGTGTTGCTAGAACTTTTGACCGGACGAAGATCGGTAGACAAGAAACGATCATCGAGGGAACAGAACCTCGTGGATTGGGCTCGTCCAATGCTCAATGACCCACGTAAGCTAAGTCGAATCATGGACCCGAGACTTGAAGGTCAGTACTCAGAGACAGGAGCAAGAAAAGCAGCAACGTTGGCTTACCAATGCTTAAGCCATCGACCCAAGAACCGGCCTTGTATGAGTGCCGTCGTCTCTATACTCAATGATCTTAAGGACTATAATGATATTCCTATGGGGACATTTACTTACACGGTACCAAACACTCCGGACAAGTCAGTCTCGGACAATAAAGAAGATGAAGGTCGTGTTGGTAATAAGCCACGTAAGAGTAGTCACCATCATCATCAAAAACAAAGTAACCATCCCCGGTCGTCGCCATCGCCGACGGCTAAGTCGCCTTCTCCAACGGCCAAGTCGCCATCTCCTACTGCCAAGTCGCCGAGGAATTTAAGAGAAACCCACCGGAGAACGTTAAGAAATGGTGTGAATTCGCCGTTGCGGAGTGAGGCAGGTGGGGAACGGTACTGAGTTTTTCTAGTCTCACCTACTCTTAAAACTCTCTTTTTTTTCCTTCTTAAATCTGATGTAAATAATTTGTATTTTCGTAATGTAAAAATATATTGTTATTTTTTTTAAAGTGAAAAATATTAAGATAGTCTTTTCGTTGGACGAAAAATCGAGTTCACTTTTTGTTTTTTCAGTCTTTTTGTTTTGTTTGGATTTGGTCCAATATTTGAACATTCATTCTTTTGTTTATGAACATTTCGTCGTCTAAAGAAAAACGCGTTATTCACCGTTCGTTTTTTTCTCGTAAGGAAAGTGCTCGATCTCTTTTTAATTCTATGTACTTTCAATAATTTGGGTAAATTTACAGCTTTTACGAGTTACGACTCTAATGTGATTTATCACACAACACCAACAACATATGCATATAGCTTTTTGAAACAAGTGGGTTGAAACTCTTTACAAGTATCATAGAAATAAAAAAAAAATTAGAAAAAGAAAAATCAATGGATGTTCTTGCTTTATTGGTTTTTTTTTTTTTTTTTCTTACAAACGTTCTTGCTTTATTGGTGGTATTCAAAGTTTTGTGTCTTCTAACAACTTAGTGGATCAGTCTTAAAAAGTAAATGTAAATCAAGTCTAACACCACATTTATATTAATTATTCTACAAGTTTTGCATATATCTGAATTATTCGTATTTCCATGATCCGGTAGATGTGTGATGATATGGTTAATTTATGACCATCTTTGTTTAATAATTTTGGGAATTGTTATATGATACTAGTCACCTAGTTTGAATCATTCGGATACAGCGCTTGCGCATTTAGTTTCTTTTGTAATAGTCTAAATTAGGCGTGCATGAGTGTTTGTGTATATATTTACAAATGAGCAGACAAATATCTGCGACCAAATCGATCTTCATTGTTTGTAAGAGTCAAATTACAGATAAGCTAACGATTTGCAATTATAAAGTCTCTTAACTTTCCTGCCAGTTACCTACTAATATCCCACTATGCCCAATTGTTAATTTAAAATTACTATCCTATTATGTGAAGTCTTAGAACTACAGCTAGCTAGTGTAAAAAAATATGTTTATAACCATTATTTGTACTTGTAAAAATGAAGAATACTGATATGGTATTTCTTATTAGGATTCAATTCAGTACTGGATCAGAATATATTAGTCTTTATATATCATTTTTTGAATATGTCAGTAACAGTTTTTTTTGTGAGGATATTAATTTCCAAAATTTATAGCTAGTTTCTAAAATTTTATTTCAACTTATTATAAAGAAAATATGATTGGATTGTATTTTATTCTTTTCAAGTTATCAGAACTTTCTTAAGATCTAATATAATAAAGTAGGCTTACAGCTTATAAGAAAACTCTATCTATCTGCCACATGGCACCTCTGAATCTTTTGTTTAAATAGTTAGGCCTTGATTGGAAGAGCATATATGAAAAAGCTTTTTTAATTTTATCATTCAATCAACATTTATTAGGAGAGCATATAAGGGAGCATTTAGAAGCTACAGATACTCTCATATGCTCTCTTCCTATATGCTCTCATTTGAAGCATTTCCCAAGCATTTAGAAATAAAATTTAAATATATATTAAATTAATTTTAAATAATTAATTTATTTTGTAAAAATAGAAAATTATGATTTTATAAAAGATAAATTTATTTGTTATGAGATAATATATATGAGAAACTACTTAATGTTATTATTAAAAATAATATAATAATTTATTTAATACATTAAAATATTAATGTGGATATAACGTTTATAATATATATTTTTGTTTTATTTTAGTTTAATGTGTTATATTATATATATTTTAAAAAGTTATTGAAATTAAAAATGTAAATATAGATATAAACTTTTATAAAAAATTATAATATATATTAATTATTTGTAATTAATGTGTAACATTATAAATATATATAATTAAAAATTATTAAATTACACATTTATATATATATATATATACATAACAATTTATAAAATTGATTAAATCTAAAATATATTTTTTAAAAATCATATAGCAATGAGTGATAATTAATTTTTTTAATGAAACACATTTAAATTATATATTTTTAATTAATATCATAGATTTAATATAAATATAATATTTAATACTCCACTGCTATACCAATCAAGTAAATGTGTTATATTAATCAGAGCATACAGCTTATGCAGCTTAATGTTTATGCTGCTTAATGCTAATGCTATAGTATATGTGGTTCCAATCAAGCCCTTAATGGGCCACATAAATATTTTGACTTTCCAAAACAAAACCAACGGAATCTCACAGTTATGTCTTCTCTTCTTTCTCGTCTCTCTCTTTTCCCCACCCCTCCCCTCTTATCTGTTCAATTACCGCTAGAAACCCTAATCAATCGCATCTTCGTTTTCATGGTGTTTCGTTGACTAACAACAAAGATCTTAAATCAATATTTCGTTTGTAAAAAATTACGTTAACGTCGTTAAAAATCGTAACAATGAATATGATATGTGGGAAATTGGAAAATCGTGATAGTTCATGTATTTTTTAATTACCTATAATATAGTTTAAGTATTTTTCTGGCAAAGAAAAAAGTTCGTGTTTTTTTCTGGCAAATATCAAATAAGTCATGTATTTTTGTGGCATTTTTCCCTTTTTTTGTTTCATCTTTCTAATTTAAAAATATGAGAAACATACTCTTCTATTTTTGATTATTATCATCTAATTTAAAAATATATAAATTATTTTTATATTTAATTTGTTTGTGACATGTGACATATTGTCATGTAATTTTCTTTTAAATTTATTTTGTGGTCTCTTTTTAATATTTTCTTACCTAATTATTTTATATATTTTATATTATATATTTTTTTCTAATTTCATTTACTTTCTCCTTACTGGTCTATTTAGTGTTTATTTTCTTAAACATACAATATTTATTTTTAATTAAATCTAAAATACAACATATTTAATCATATACATTAATTCATACTTTAAATATACACTTTACTACTAAATTGTAATAGAAATTACATAAATTGTGAATTGACTATTTTGTTTTCTCCATTCACTTTCAGTTAAGTACCCTAGCAATTATAATTATAACTCCTCTAATTTAATTTTTGAGAAATGTAACTTCTATCACTTCTTATCCTATAAATAATCATTCTCACATCCTCCTCCATCATATCTGAAATCCTAAATATTTTTTTGTTCTTTTTTTTTGTTTTAAATGTTCTTGCATTGGTTGAAAACTCAATGAAGATTATATTTTTATATTATATAATATTTTCTAATTTCAGTTACTCTCTCCTTAATGGTCTATCTGGTATTTTTTTTTTAAAACATAGAATATTTATTTTTAATGAAACCTAAAATACAACATATTTAATCATATACATTAATTCATACTATAAATATACACTTTAGTACTAAATTGTAACTAAAATTACATAAACTATGAATTGACTATTTGTTTTTTCCATTCACTTTCAGTTAAATACCCTAGCAATTATAATTATAACTCCTCTAGTTTAATTTTTGAGAAATGTAACTTCCATCATTTCTTATCATATAAATAATCATTTTCACATCCTCCTCCATCATATCTCAAATCCTAAATATTTTCTTTGTTTTTTTTTGTTTTTAATGTTCTTGCATTGGTTGAAAACTCAATGAAGATAATATTGTAAGAGTTTAATAATATATATTACATTGTTCTCCATTTTATTTCTTCTTGCTTTTATGTACTTCTTTCTTTACTTTAGATGTTAGATTATTTCTTACATATTCATATATATTTATTTGATTCTTAAAAATATGTAATGTTCCAACTTCTAAGGAAAGACAAATTTGTAATATAATTATGAAATATCAAATCAATTTTTCTTAACTCTCTCTTACCTCTAAAAAAATTGTAATACATTTTTTAAGAATACTCATCATTATATTTAGTTTCTGATTAAACATATAATTACATAAAGATCATTAAGCTATATTTATTTAATTCAAATATGTACTTCAAAAGGATTTCTATATATAAAAAACAATATAATATTCTATTTTCTGTCTAGCTTTTACTACAAAGATGAAACAATTATAACTAAATCTAGCAATATAAATTAAAATGAGGGCAATATAAAAAAGAGACTTAAAAGTAAAATTAATCTTTGGGAATTGTACTTTAAAGTTTTGCTTGCACTTCATATGATTTTATAGAGAACAATATTGTTTCTCTCATTTAATACTTTAGGTTATGTGTTAGCTTATATGGACAACTTAAATTAATATTTGAATATCATAGTTAATTTTCATTTTATCATTTTTTAACCTCAAATCCTCAGAGAAACTAATGAAAATTATTATCAAATTTAAATAATAATAAAACATAGAAAATCAAGAGATATGTATGTGTGATTATATTTAAATTAGTTATATATTATGAATTTTTATGATTTTTTTAAAAATGTAAATTTCCTAAAAACATTTAGATTTAGATTTTTTTGCTTTTTATGATTATTAAATAAATTAAATTAATTAACATAATTTATTATATATATAACAATCAGTGGGATATAATCATATAACCTAGTATTGGAATATGGATGCAAAACACACAATATTTCTAGATTGTTAAAAATGTTAACTTGTTATTGATAATGGTACAAATAACGATGTAATTGGCAGGCCTTTTAGTTTAATGGGTTTGACTCTATGATGCCATGTATATATACTCTATCCGGGCTAATATCCAAAGTCCTGAATTTGTAATTGTGTGATAGGATATGTGGTTTACGTTCTTTATCCAACAATGAATGAAGAATATATGTTTTTTTAGAGGGTACTGAACTTGGTATTTTAAAAGATTTTAGAGTATTCTTAAAATTTTAAGTTATTCAATTGATGATTTTAAAAAATCTTTTAAAATCATATGTTATTCAATTTGAATTTATGTAAACTTATTTAAACTACTCTAGAATCTCTTGTTATTCAATCAATGATTTATAAATCTTACTTAAAATTTACTGTTATTCAAAATTTCACAACTTTTTTAAAAACTGATACTTTACATGATTCTATGAGACTTTTTCTGTTTCTTAGTTGAAAAATAAGTCTAATAAAATTACACCTTCTTGAATAGTTTTTAAAAGGATTTTCAGTTATTACAAGGCAATTGGAATGCCTATAGGTTTCCTCTTCTTCTCTCCTTCACACTTCCCACCAAAAACACTTCCCACTAATTCTTTGCTTTCCCGGGGAAATCAATACTCATGCTTTTGCTTCATAACCTCACCACAAGTTTGCCAATTTCTCTCAACACGCCGGACTAAACTCACCAACCCCTAAACACCGAAAAGAAGAAAAAAATTCATTAACAAAGAGTAAATGTAGGGTTAGCTTTAACCCAACGAAACAAAAAAGGGCAAGGAAGAAGGAGAAAATCTTAAAACCCTATAAGGACCAAATTGACGAAATAGAAGATACGGAGGAGACACGAAAACAAACGAATTGAAGCTAAAAAAGTTTTACTGGGAAGATAACAAAACCTAAAGAGAAACGGATCAAGAACCATAGAATGGAAGTAAGAGAAATATGAATGAACAAAGAGAAAGAAGGTGAATAATTTACAAAAAAAAATTTGTTTGTGTTGTGAAAGATTCTAAAATCATCCAAAGTTAATAACAAAATCTCGTAGAATCACATTCATTTTTTTTGTTTTTTAAATATAAAAACTTTAAAAAATAAACAAATCTCCTAAAAACTCAATCAAATCTTTCAAAACTCTAAAATATTAAAATCATACCAAATACAAGTTCAATACCCCTCTTAATATTCGAGTTGATTTCAAGAGTGTTCAAGTTAGCAAGCTGAAGTTAACATAAAAAAAAAAAAATGATTCATATTATGGAGATTGTCAAAGTTGGTGCCATTTAGTAGGAGAGATGGTCCAACAACCGCATATAAAAACAACAACAACAAAAAAAAAAAAAAAAAAAACCCTCAACCAATCAAAGTTCTTGGGATGCAAACTAGAACGTAACAATGGTTTGCATCAAAGGAACGTCGGTTACTATGGTCATCTCAAATCATTGTTTTGTTCTAGTTTATGTGTAGGTACTAGTGTGATATGTCACAATTCACAAATGTCTGTTTACAATATTGTCTTCCTAGAAACATAATCTGTGAAAAATATATAAGATTTTCTTACATGAGTTGATATCTAAAGTAAGTGTTCAAGTTAGCAAGCTGATTTTTTCAAAAAAAAAAAAAAGTTAGCAAGCTGAAGTTAAAAAGTGTATATATAGTGTTCCATGAAACAAGCCGTAAATTTCACAGTAGGGATCTTTTTTTTGATAAAGTTCACAGTAGGGATCTTCTTTACTTTTTTAATCTTTTACCACGAAAGCTTTATGGTTCTTTTTTTTGGCAACTGCATTTATACTAGAATATATAACCTGGGTTACAAAGAGACTTAGGGGAAGTCTTATACTGTACAAAGACAAAAGACTAAAAGTTAGTCGAACCCAATTAGCTTTATGGTTCTAAACATGCTTTATGGTTCTAAACATGCGTGTTAATGTCATGTCCATATTTCCATACAATGCATACATTAATAAAATGAAAAAGCCAGAAAACCATCATGTTCATGATGCGATTTAGGGCCTCAGTTAACATCCAATAATTCGAAAGAAACACAACTTTCACAAGTAAGCAAGTACGGTTGGTCAGTGGTAATATGATGAAGCCGAAGTTTTTCATTTAAAAGAAACAACTAGTACTACTGTATACTAAATGATTATCATATGTATATCTCTCGTACTTTTTTTTTTTTTTTTTTTTTTTAAAGCTGCAAAAGCAGTATAGAAATAGGCCAATATCTCTCGGACTTTATAAAACTTGGCGTGCATGGTATTCTAGCCATGCTCATATCAAATTTATCTGAGCCTGAATCATATCAAATATATTCTATTCACTATACTTTGATTCTTGTCTTGTTCTTATGTAATTCATATCTCAATTTTGTAAATAAAAACCAACAGAATTTTTATTTTTATCTTTTCTTTTTAAGTGCATATATAAAGAGAAGTTAGTGGATAGTTATATATATTGATAGAAAAATCTATTGCGTGAGACACGGAGTAGTGATGGTTGGAGAGCATATAATGGGTTGAAAGTGTAACACTACACTATTTAAGGTCACAATCATTGAATTCGACACTCTCCAGTCTGTCTTCCAATCTCTCTATCTTATATCTTCTCAATTTGATTTGATATATAGAGTAACCCACTGAAAATGTACTTTATTCACGAATATGAGACCAATTAAGTTGAATTTTGTAAATTGGTGCAGAGTGACATGCTCCACTGATACTATATACATATGCAACAACTACTTTCCCGAGATAGCTAATTTTTATGTATTTGTTGTGGGTCTGAGATTCTGATCCCGAGGGAGTATTTTATTACGATACTTTAGATTTTAGATGCCGATTCATTATTAATGCGGAACTCCTTACACAATGCTTCTTAGATCATTCCTTTTAATGTGAGGAATACCATTATCTATCATTGAATTTATTCGTTATATAAATAGATAAAAATAAAATAATTCATAACACTATAGGAGTATACACTATATAGTCTCAGAGGCACGAACTGGATTAAAAAAATCCTTTTCTCCCGAGTGTTGTTCTCTCCCTCTCTCAAACAGTAAAATCCTAGTTTTTTCAGATCTATGACTGGGAAGTCACTACGGTGGTTGGCGCTTCTCGCTGACATCGTCAGTGGCTTCTCCTTTTCGTTTGTGTTATAGTTTTTTGGTTCTGCAATTCGTTTATCTCTTGTATTTCGTTGGAGAAAAGCTTATTTTGGTGGAAATAGTAGATCTTCACGTCGAGGGTGTTTGGTTATGTCGGTGGTCAGCTGCTCCAGAGAGGGTTGTTGTTGGGTGTCCGAGATCTATAGATCTGGCGGGTGCTCTGTTCTTGTTGGAGGATCTCGAGATTTGGTTTTTGTGAATCCATGGCCATGGTCTCGTCTGTTTCTACTGTCCGGTAAGCCGGCCTTCTAACCGTTTCTTCTTTAACGTTTTGCTAGGGTTAGATGGAATCGCTTTAGTTGGTTGTTATTAGTGGTAGATTTATGGTGGTCCTTAGTAGTATTGAGCAGTTTTAGTAGCTTTCGATTGGGATGTTTCGGCTCCTTTCTAAGCAGAGGTTTCGTTTTGTTTGAATGTGATGGTAGAACCTTAAGTTTGTTGAGTTCCTTCTTCTTCTTGTTGTTCATAATGGGTGATAGTCATCTCCGTTTTCGTCGGTCTCGTCTATGTGATTGGTGTTCTATGAGAAGTTAGGCCTCGCTCCTCACGTTTTGAAGACTTCTAGTTTGACGTTCTTTGGCGTATAAACGTCGTTGTCGCTTCCGGAAGTGAGTGGTCTTGCTTGCCGTGTTATGAAGTCCCTGGTTCTTGGTTACGAGAGATCGACTCTCATCGTGCTAGGAGGTGGTTGATGTTATTCTTGAGTTGAATGTGGGCATCCTTGGTAAATCTCATCCGTTTGTGCGTTAGAAGAAGAAGTTTTTTGCTCTCTTGGTTCTATTGTTTTTGTTAAGGTTTTATGGCCAGTTGCTTTTTCTTAGATTAAGGTTGTTGTTCCCTTTCTTTTTTGTTATCAAATGCTCTGTTTTGTATGGGTTTTTTAGTTCCTTTGTTAGTTTCCGGGAAAATCTTGTTTTCCTCCGACCTTTGACTCCGGAGACATCCTTGTAGTCAGCCTGCTTAAGCCTCCCCTATTTTGGGCGTAGTATTCCACTTTGTATTCTACCTTGGTTGGAACCAAATATTTTAATAATAATAGTAGTTGACGAAAAAAAAAGATAAAAATAATTTCTTTAATCACATGTATATACTAGAATTCTGCATACATCATGGATTTATAAATAAGTGCATTATTCCGATCCAGAATTAAGGAAAAAAAAATAGCATCACTGTTCAACGTTAAAAAAACAAAAAATCATTGATTTTACATTACTCTTTTTTCTAGCTACCAATATATAGGTACTGATTGGTGAACACAAATAAAGTATTACAAGTGGTACATCTTTAAATTTTTAAAAGTTAATGCAGCAGATAAATTGTATGTAGTTCATTTTTTTTTTTTGTCTTTTTGTAGTAAATGCAGGAAAAATATATGCAGATCTGGTCTACAACTTTTTTTGATGCTGTTCATTCTTGATTTGCATTTAAACAGTCAAATATTTGATCTATTTTTATTCTGCTTGATCTGCTTAAACCACTTAATCTGTTTTGCCTGATATGCTTTTCCATTCAAAGCCTAAGATTATGTGATCTGACTTGTGACAAAATATTGGAATCCAAAAAAAAGAAGTGAAGGGAACATTTTGTAAGCATTTTAAGGTGAAATTTTGAAGAGAAGCGTAAAATAACCATTTCTATAGATTTAAATTAGTTAAATCGATAATGAAGATCTCAAATCCGACTATAGTAAATGAAGGAAATGCTTAAAGTCTTAAACAACATATTTAGTATTGATGATGACGATTTAATGTCATCTTATATATATTGTGAAATGAAAGAGTTTACGGTTTACATGATCCAAATTTCAATACCGAGTTATTGGGTCTTCAAGTCAAATTCCCTAGTCAGAAAACTTTGATCTTGACGTGGTTGTGTAGATTAGCCCATACATGCGTGGGAGATAATGTGTCTGCCTAAGGTCAACGCTTATAAGGGTGGTGTCTAGCTCACCTCACCTATACATGCCTCTGAATATAAATATATGATGTGTGAGCACAAAATGTATATTGGCTTGGGCAATTTAATTAGGTCTACGAACCACGTAGGTTGGATGATGAAGGTGGTGGAGAATTAGAGACAACTGAGTCAGAGAAAGAGATGGGTTGTCGAAGTGAAAAGAGAGGAAATATCATGGTTTTTGTTAATCAACAAAGGTAATGACACGTAATAGTCTTTGTTGGCAACTAAGCAACATATCTAGTGATACATAAATAGTATAATAAGACTTAGCGTGCAAGTCAGATTAAGTCAATTAATCTTTACTAATGCACATGCATACTCATTCACAAGTCCACACATGGCTATTTTAAAGCTAAAACTTTAGCTAATTATACTTAAATAGTTATAGAAATAAATGCAAGTCCGTATGCACATGAAAATTATTGAAATAAATTCATAACGTGCATGTAACAGAGATAATACACACTTTCATAATTTTACGAAATTTACGGTGACAATACTATGTTTGAAAAGGATTTTTTTTAGAATTTCAGGATATATAGATTCAGATCTCTAAAAAGCTGTTTAATTTTTGGATCGGCTATACTTGCCGGATCAGTAATAATTTCAAATATTAATATAAAATTAGAATTACCTCAAATAAATTTGATATATATCAAAAATAAAATAAAAATAAAACATGTCATATGAAATTTTCAACTAAATTATCATATATATATTTTTTTTAATTACCAAGGTCGTTTAAGAAAATTAAATGTTTTCAAAATTAGATACCAACAAATATTTTGGAAAATTAGATTTGTCTACATTTATTTTAAGAAAATTATATTTGTAAGTGATTCCAAATCGAAACTAAATATCATAATTTAAAGTTAAAATATAGATCCAGTTATAAAAAATTGAATTATTGTCATATTTGGATCAAATTAAATTTTATCTTGTAACGGAGATCTAAAATCCTTTATATTTTGCTCATCTATCATGTTACCCCATTATGTTTGAAGAAAATAGAACCCTCATCTCCACACATTTTAATCTGATCTCTCTTTATGGTTTCTCTTGAGTCGTTCTTCACGTAAAAATTGAATAAAACAGTAATGGTATGGAGTAATGATGCATTGTTGCTTAGAAATACTTTACATGAAACAAGGTAAAAAAAATTCACATATTTGCGGCGGATAATTTTGTTACATACAACAAATATTCCTGGATCTTAAAATTACGATGCAATGTAATGATATTACAAATAATAGATGTACCAATTACCAATTGTTAACTTCCAACTTTTTCGGTTTTAGAGTCTTTTTTAGAAAACAATATAGATTGTCAACATGGTTTTTTGTAACAATATATGATTATGTTCTTGTCAAAACCTTTATATGGAGACAGAGAACTCTCTCGGTCAGCTACACAGTTCATTGATTAGCAAGTAATCAGGCATGCCACTTTATCTCTATCCTGGATAAAGCCAAATATTTCATTCAGAGAGAGACTGAGAGAAACAGATGTTGCTTCTCAATGGATAACTAAGTTTTCATCATTTTAACAAGTATTTTACCACACGACAAATTTGCATTCTAAAAGATCTGTCAAAAAAGTATTGAAAGTATAGAAAATAAATAAATTACAACAAAACACATGAAGAACACATTTTTCAATGTGCATTACTAAAGGTAACATTACCTTTCGACCACCGACCTTCAAGTAATAAATACATAAATCCCATATATAATAAAATGGAAGTGCACAACATTGTTTTGTAGATTATATAATTTTAATAAGTTAATTACAAATAGTTTATATATTAATAATAGATTAATTAGTTACAAATAAGTTATACCAAAAATTTTAAAGAGAATATTCTAAAGAATCATGTCATCTAAATTACTATATTAATTTTCTTTATTAAATTATTCATCAAATAAAATCTTTTGATATCTAACTTAACATATTAATTTATTAATTATCATTATACTTCACCTCTCATTTTATATATGAGTCTATTTTGTGAATCAAATAAATTATCATATTATTTATTATAATTAAAAAATAGTTTTATTTCCGGATATACCATAAGTTAAATTTTTAAAAACAAATATAAATTATTCAATCTATAACATATTCAAGATTTAGTAATATTATTCTTTAAAAATAATATCTATTGAATTAAAATTTTTACTTAGTAACGGGTCAAAATTTGAATATTTAAATTCAATTTCATATTTTTTGGTTGAATTTAATAATTTTATATAATATAATAAACTTTCAATAATTTATTTTGAAATATTTTTAATATATTGAAACTTGATATAAAAGTTAGAAACTATAAACACTCTAAATTTGATTTGTTATAGCAATGTCAATAATATATCACTATAATATGAAAGAATTTCAAAAAACCAAGTATATTAAAACAAAAAAATATAATAATATATTAAATTACTCCTAATATAATAACTCGCTTTTTAAAAACCAAATTTACAAAATTATGTCTTATAATGACATTCAAGTCATGATGTAGAATATACATTGTTGAAATAACTTCACATATATAACCTAATACAACATATTAAATTTTTATTTTAAAATATAAAATATACAAAATTTTGTATAAAATAAAATTTGTCCAGTGTTATAGCACGGATACTTATCTAAAATCATTAACAATATAAAACTTATAAAATAAGTGTCTTTTTTCAAGTCATCATATTTAGCATATAATTTTATTGCATAATGTTTTATCCAAAAAAACTTTTAAAAACAATCACATAAATTCTATTTTATATAAAAATTATAATATAAATAAAATGAATTTCAAGAGCACGTGTAATTTAGTTAGTGTGTAAATTGAGCACAAACACCACATTGAATACCATTATACTAGTGTGCATCACTATACCACATACGTCGAATTTATTTGCACATTTTAACTTACTAATATAAGACCTCATATGCTTTACCATGTCAAACATGTCAACAACATAACTCGTTTATGTTTTTATCGCTAGCAAGTTTGATTTGAGAACTCAATAATCTGGTATTTGTGTAAGAGATGGTTTAATATAGGACCTTCTTGTAATTATATGTAACTTAATTACTCATGTAAACCTACTATATATATTGTAAAGTGTTATGTCTAATAAGATCATGTATTCAGTTGTATATGGTATTAGAGCATTTCGATACCTAAACCCTAAATTTTTTTTTTCTGGCCGCCTCTTCCCTTCTTCTCTTTTTTCTCTCCGCTTCTGATTATGTCTGATACAAGCTCACCGACCACAACTTCTGAGACTATTGTTGTCTCCTCCTCCCCTGTTCTGTTGAACGTCAATATGTCGAATGTGACAAAACTCACTCCGACAAACTTTTTCATGTGGAGTCGTCAAGTCCTTGCACTTCTTAATGGCTATGATCTGTCTGCTTATGTTGATGGATCTGGATCTGTTCCCCCTAGACGAGTACCACCAATGGTGTTGTTACTCCTAATCCCGACTACAATCTTTGGAAGCGTCAAGATTGGTTGATCTACAACGCTCTGCTTAGTGCAATTTCCCTCTCAAGATTGGTTGATCTACATCTGGACCACCTTGTCCACCACTTATGCTAATCCGAGCCATGGCCATGTCCAACAACTTTGGGTGCAACTAAAACGTTGGACGAAGGGGATGAAGTCCATTAATGACTATTATCAAGGTTTTACAACTCGATTTGATCAACTAGCTCACCTAGGGAAACCGGTTGAGCATGAGTCTCAAATTGAGCTCATCCTTGAAAGTCTCCCTGATGACTACAAGACTGTGGTCGACCAGATCGAGGAACGTGATCGCATCCCTTCCTTGACCGAGGTGTATGAGAAGCTGCTGAACTTTGAGTCTAAACTAGCGACCAAGGCTGCGACTCCTCCTCTCTTGCCGGTGACAGCGAACGTTTCTTCCTATCGCGGTAACAATAACAACTCTCGCAATCATGGTCATTCCCACACCCGCAACAACAACGGCGGTAACAACAACTAGAACCACCAACAGTCTCAGCCCAATCGCTCCCAGTACACTCCGCGTCCGTACCAAGGCAAGTGCCAAATCTGTGGTGTTCACGGCCACAGTGCGCGTCACTGCTCATAGCTCCAACTTCAATCTCTACCTCCTGGTCTGACCAACTCTTTGGTCTCATCTTATCCGCCATGGCAACCATGCGCTCATATGCTAACGACACAACCTTACAATGCGAGTAACTGGATTATGGACAGTGGTGCTACACACCATCTTACGTTCGACTTGAACAATCTCGCATTGCAACAACCCTATACGGGTGGTGAAGAGGTCATCATTGCCAATGGTACAGGTTTGAAGATCACGAACACTGGTTCTGCTTTACTCCCAACTCCATCTCATTCTCTTCTTTTGAAAGATGTGTTATGTGTTCCAGATGTTCGCAAAAACCTTATCTTTGTTTATCGGTTGTGTAATAATAATGGTGTGACGGTTACTTTCTGTCCTACTTCATTTCATGTGAGATATCTCAGCACGGGGATCCGGTTGCTGCAAGGCAAGACTAGGAATGAGATGTATAAGTGACCGGTCACATTGCCGTTTGTGACGTCTCTATTTGCTTCACCTTCTCCAAAAATGGACATCACCTCTCGGCACTTGAGACTTGGCCATCCTTTCTTTTCTATTTAACAAACACTTATTCATAAATTTTCCTTACCTGTTTCTCAATCTTTACACAAACATTTATCTTGTTCTGGCTGTTCCATTAATAAAAGTCACAAACTTCCATTTTATTCAAACACAATCACCTCCCATCATCCTCTTGAGTATTTATACACAGATGTTTGGACTTCTCCTATTGTTTCTGTTGATAACTATAAGTACTACTTAGTTATTGTTGACCATTATACTAGATACACCTGGGTATATCCTCTCAAACTCAAGTCTCAGGTCCGTGAGGTGTTTGTTGCGTTCACGACGTTGGTGGAAAACAAATTTAAATGCAAAATTGGCACACTCTATTCTGACAAGGTGGGGAGTTCATTGCGCTGCGATTGTTTCTCACTACACGTGGTATTACACACCTCACCACGCCGCCTCACACTCTAGAGCACAATGGCATCTCCAAACGGAAACATCGTCATGTCGTTGAGACTGGCCTCATCCTGCTGACCACTGCGTCTATGCCCCTAAGTTACTAGACTTATCCATTCGGGGTTGCGGTCTATCTTATCAATCGCATGGTGACATTGGTTTTGTCCAATGAGTCTCCGTATGTGAAGTTGTTTGGACAGCCTCCAAATTATCACAAGCTCCGCATCTTTGGTTGTATGTGTTACCCATGGATACGCCCGTACACAGCTCACAAACTTTCTGCACGTTCTGTCCTGTGTGTGTTCTTAGGGTATTCACTCAGCCAAAGTGCGTATCTTTGCTTGGATAGGCAATCTGGTCGCATATACACATCTCGACATGTTCGTTTTGAGAAAGACCAGTATCCCTTCGCAGCTCCTACTCTGGTACGGGTGTCCTCCTCTTCCCCGGAACCTGTTCTGGACACTACTCCCACCGTTGTTCCTCTTGTGCCAACGCCACTCGTGTCATCTCTTCCGTCGTCGCCACCCCAGAGCTCGGAACCTCACCCCACCGTACCAACTTTGCCTCTGCTCCAACCGGCATCGCCTCTACTCCAACCGGCATCGCCTCCTCTCTCACCAACGCGAGTCTCCTCCACACACTCGTCTCCAACGACTTCAGCCTCACACTCCATGGACGTCAACACGAGCCCAGGCCCCTCTTCCTCCTCACCTACAACACTAGACCCATCACCACTATCAAGTCCAACCATACCTACACTTTCACCATCTCCAAATCCGACACCGTCGCCAACTCTCCCTCCGTCACCAGGTCCGATACCTGCACCTACACCGGCACCTCCTCCATCACCGCACCCCGTCCCTATTCCTCCACCACCACCAAATAACCATCTTATGCAAACCCGAGCCAAAAATAATATCACTAAACCTAACACCAAATACTCCCTCACCGCTACCTCTACACCCTTACGTCCTAGTATTCCTAAAACCGTTGCTAAAGCGTTGCGGGATCCAAATTGGAGACAAGCAATGTGTGATGAGATCAATCCCAGACGCGGAATGGTACTTCAGAGCTGGTCCCTCCACACGCGTCGCAAAATGTAATCGGTTGTAAGTGGTTCTTTACCCTCAAATGTAAACCTACTGGTGAGCTTGACAGGTATAAAGCGAGTCTTGTTGCGAAGGGGTTTAAACAACAATATGATCATGATTACACCGAGACATTCAGCCCGGTAATCAATTCCACCAATGTACGTGCGGTACTCCATGTTGTTGTTTCTATAGGCTGGAGTCTTCGACAAATCGATGTGAACAATGCCTTCTTGCAATGGTCACTTAATGATGAAGTTTATGTTGCGCAACCTCTTGGCTTCGTTGATCATGATCGTCCGCATTATGTTTGCCGCCTACACAAAGCTTTATACGGTCTCAAGCAAGCTCCTCGTGCGTGGTATCAGGAACTTCGATCGTATCTCCTCCAACTTGGGTTTAAGAACTTGGTAGCGGATACTTCTTTGTTTACGCAACATCAGAATGGTGATACTATCCACGTGTTGGTTTATGTTGATGATATGTTGATCACGGGCAACAATGATACTCTTCTCACTCAGTTTATTGCTCACCTAGAGGCTTGGTTCTCTCTTAAAGATCTTGGTGAGATGAGCTATTTCCTCGGGTTAGAGGCCACACGCACATCCAAGGGTCTTCATCTCATGCAGAAAAGTATATCGTTGATCTTCTCACTAAAACCAACATGTTGAACTCCAGACCGGTTTCCATTCTAATGGTACCTACTCCTCCGCTGACTCTAATGTCCGGAACACCTCTAGAGAAGCCAAGTGAGTATTGGGCGGTGATCGGCAGCTTTCAGTATCTTTCATTCACAAGACCGGACATCGCTTACGCAGTAAACTGCCTGTCACAATTCATGCACAGTCTGACGGACCTTCATTGGCAGGCGGCGAAACGAATACTCCACTATCTCGCTGGCACACCGTCTCATGGAATCTTTCTCCGAGCTGATTCCCCGACCATCTTACATGCCTACTTTGATGCGGACTAGTCTCGTTACCTAGACAACTGTATATCGACGAATTCTTATATCCTCTACCTCAATGGAAACCCTATCTCCTGGTCCTCCAAGAAACAACAGAGCGTTGCTCGCTCTTCCACCGAAGCAGAGTACCGCGCCGTGGCTAACACCGCCTCTGAACTGAGCTGGGTGTGTACTCTTCTGACAGAACTCGGCATCACTCTATCCTCGCCTCCGGTTATTTACTGTGATAATGTCGGCGCAACCTATCTATCAGCTAATCATGTGTTTTCACTCCCGCATGAAACATGGTGCCATCGACTTTCATTTTGTGCGTGAGTATGTCCAGAATGGTGCTCTCCGGGTATCACATGTCTTCACTCACGACCAGCTCGCTGATGTGCTGACCAAACCTCTGCCTTATCTGCACTTTCTGGACTTCATGAGCAAGATTGGAGTAGCTCCAGCTCCTCCATCTTGAGGGGGCGTGTAAGAGAGGGTTTAATATAGGACCTCCTTGTAATTATATGTAACTTAATTACTCATGTAAACCTATTGTATATTGTAAAGTGTTATGTCTAACATTGTGCATTCAGTTGTATAATTTGAACTTAACATGTCAAGCCTCAACTTAAGTCGAGTAAAATCATTTACAAAAGCTCCCATGTCAAAGAGTAAGTAAAAGGATCCCGAATATTCAAAGCCTACACTTAAAAGATGATTATACAGTTTAATTAAACCATATGATCTTAACACTTTTAAATTATATCACCATATGATCTTAACACTTTTGATTTAACATGTCGTCGATCTTAACTCATTTCATCATGTGACTTGTGAATTCTTATTTTTTTCTTCCTCTAACTAAAAGTAAAATATTACAAAATTTTTGTTTCAACTTTTCATCAATCAAAGCTGTGAGGTAAAAAGTATATGATTAATATCAAATCAATATGGTAAGTTAAAGGTAAAATATTACTTATTAATTTTGATTGGTTATTAAATATTTTTGAAATATATTAAAACATTTTTGGTTTTACAAAGTAATTCAACTGCAGAGATTAGTATTTGAGGCCTTTAACTCTTAATGACTATTGATTATTGACTTTTTCCTTAAACATCTATATTCCTAATGAAAATTTGATAGAGTGTTTTTATAAAAAAGAATAAGTTTTATTATCTACTTCCGTAATATTAATAAAAGAATTATTGTTGATTTTTTTAATTAAATTATATTTTTTTGAAGATAGGCAAAATTGTAAAAAAGTAATTGAATAGTTTTATTTATTTTTAGTTGTAGTAGTAGTAGTAGTTGCTATCCTTAAATGATCTTAATTCTCAAAAGACAGTCCAACAACTTAATTAGTTACCCTTAAAAGATGTTAATTCTCAACAACATTTCATCAAACTATACAAACAAATTCTCAAACCCAATATAAAAGAAAATGTTTCCCGTGTAAAAAAATTCCAAAATTCTTGTGGAGAGAAACAAAATCTATGGTTATTAAATGTTAAACCTATTAAAAAAAAAATTAATAAGAAGAAGAAGAAAAATTGAAAAAGATACAAAAAGAACGTTGAAAAAGAAAAAGAACAAAAGAAGGAACGTGGAAAAAGAAAAAGAATGGGCCAACACAGCCAATGAAGTTAGCGCTGGACACGTGACGGATACAATTGGGCGTCCAATTCGAGTAAATTGAACTTAAGTTTTAACTTTAACTCTATAATATATTTATAAAATAATAATAAATAATAATAATATGAAATATTAAAAGGTATTTACGGATCGGGTAACAAAACGGGTAAAAGAACGGGTAACGGGATGGATATTGAAAACTAAACTAATACTCTATATTTGTTCTTTATTCATAAATAATATAATTATAATACCCTTTACTTGATCCTAAAATTGTGGATATCCTTTTTTCAGGACGGGTATGAACTGAGTAACGAGTTGAATACGGATAACGAGTATTAGTTTCCAGGCTGAAATGAAGTAGTCTCTATCGTGTCTCCAGCTGTGTGTTCCCACACTCTTTTCAAAACTCCCCCACCGACGATGGCATTCCCGTTATTTCTATCCTAACGGTCACACGTCCCTTTCGTGCCCAACCCTTTTTCTTTTTTTCTCTCTCTCTTTATCTTCTTCTTCTTCTTATTATTATTATTATTCCTAATTCTCTCACTCTCTCTTCTCTGCTTCTATCATTCACAGTCATGGCCTCTTCCTCCATCACCATCATCACCACCTTCCTCTTCCTCTTCCTCCTCCACCACGCTTCCGCTAAAAAAACATACATCGTCCGAGTCAAACACTCCGATAAACCAGACTCATTCCAAACTCACCACGATTGGTACACTTCCCAACTCCAATCGGAATCATCTCTCCTCTACACTTACACAACCTCTTTCCATGGCTACTCCGCTTACCTCGACTCCGACGAAGCCGATTCTCTCCTCCGCGACTCCGATTCGGTCCTCGACGTCTTCGAAGATCCAGTCTACACGCTGCACACCACTCGCACACCTGAATTCCTCGGTCTCAATTCCGAATTCGGTGTTTACACTGGCCAAGATCTCGGCTCGGCTTCCAACGGTGTCATTATCGGAGTTTTGGATACCGGTGTTTGGCCTGAATCTAAAAGTTTCGATGATACTGATATGCCTGAGATTCCTTCTAAATGGAAAGGCGAATGTGAATCTGGTTCCGATTTCGATTCCAAATTGTGTAACAAGAAGCTAATCGGAGCTAGAAGCTTCTCCAAAGGCTTTCAGATGGCTTCAGGAGGAGGTGGTTTCTCTAGTAAACGTGAATCTGTTTCTCCTCGCGATGTCGACGGACACGGAACTCACACTTCAACTACCGCCGCTGGATCCGCAGTTAGAAACGCTAGCTTCCTCGGTTACGCCGCCGGTACGGCTAGAGGTATGGCGACTCGTGCTCGTGTTGCTACTTATAAGGTTTGTTGGAGTACTGGTTGTTTTGGATCTGATATCCTCGCTGCTATGGATCGAGCTATACTTGATGGTGTCGATGTGCTTTCGTTATCTCTTGGTGGTGGTTCCGCTCCGTATTATCGCGATACCATTGCGATTGGATCGTTTTCGGCTATGGAGAAAGGTGTTTTTGTGTCTTGCTCAGCTGGTAACAGTGGTCCGACTAGAGCTTCGGTTGCTAATGTTGCGCCTTGGGTTATGACTGTTGGTGCTGGAACGTTAGATAGAGATTTTCCGGCTTTTGCGAATCTAGGTAACGGGAAGAGACTTACCGGCGTTTCGCTTTATAGTGGTGTAGGAATGGGAACGAAGCCTCTTGAATTGGTTTATAATCAAGGGAATAGTAGTTCTAGTAATCTTTGTTTACCTGGTTCGCTTGATTCGACTCTAGTTCGTGGTAAGATCGTTGTTTGTGATAGAGGTGTGAATGCTAGAGTTGAGAAAGGAGCTATGGTGAGAGATGCTGGTGGTTTAGGGATGATAATAGCGAATACTGCGGCTAGTGGGGAGGAGCTTGTGGCGGATAGTCATTTGCTTCCGGCGATTGCTGTAGGGAAGAAGACTGGTGATTTACTTAGGGAGTATGTTAAGTCAGATTCTAATCCAACTGCTCTTCTTGTTTTTAAAGGAACGGTTCTTGATGTTAAGCCGTCCCCTGTGGTTGCTGCTTTTAGCTCGAGAGGTCCAAATACTGTTACTCCTGAGATCTTGAAACCTGATGTTATTGGTCCTGGAGTTAACATCTTGGCTGGTTGGTCTGATGCTATTGGTCCTACTGGTCTTGAGAAGGACTCGAGGAGGACTCAGTTCAACATCATGTCAGGTATTATTACTTACGCTTCACAGGTTAATGATACTCAATTTTGAAACATGGTTTTGGTTGCATATTCGAATTAGTGATTATCTATGGTCATGAAAGCTTGGGAAATTGGTTTGAACTGACATGAAAAGGGTCTGATTCTTGGGGAGTTTTAATTTTCACCCTTTAACAACATTAGTATTACCTTTGGTCTGATTCTTGAAAACTTGATATGATTACATATTCAATCATTGGAGTTTGGATTTGTTTTGTTTGACATGAAACGTGTCTGATTTTTGTTAGGTACGTCAATGTCATGCCCACACATCAGTGGTTTAGCTGGTCTTTTGAAAGCAGCTCACCCTGAGTGGAGTCCAAGTGCTATCAAATCAGCCCTCATGACCACAGCTTACGTTCTTGACAACACCAACTCCCCACTCCATGATGCTGCAGACAACAGCCTCTCTAACCCACATGCTCACGGCTCGGGACATGTAGATCCCCTAAAGGCTCTCTCACCGGGTCTTGTCTACGACATCTCAACCGAGGAATACATTAGGTTCTTGTGCTCTCTAGAGTACACAGTAGATCACATTGTTGCGATAGTGAAACGACCAAGCGTCAACTGCTCAAAGAAGTTCTCAGATCCTGGTCAGCTCAACTACCCAAGTTTCTCGGTTTTGTTTGGAGGTAAAAGAGTAGTGCGGTACACTAGGGAAGTAACAAATGTTGGTGCAGCAAGCTCGGTTTACAAAGTGATGGTTAATGGGGCTCCTAGTGTTGGGGTCTCGGTTAAACCATTAAAGCTTGCGTTTAAAAGCGTGGGAGAGAAGAAGAGGTACACAGTCACGTTTGTTAGCAAGAAGGGAGTGAGTATGACGAACAAAGCTGAGTTTGGATCCATCACTTGGATCAATCCGCAGCACGAAGTAAGAAGTCCCGTTGCATTCTCTTGGAACCGGTTTTGAAACAAAATAACGAAACACAAATCTAACATCCCTAGTGATGTTTTTTATTTTAAGTTAATTTCCTCTTGGGATGATTTCGGTATCTAGATGATTGGGTTTAGGCTAAACAAAAACCCATCCAGAGCCGTAATGATAATCATCACGTAGTGGGAAGTGTTCATGTTTGGTTTTTGAGTCATTGAGTGTGTAGGTGAAGAAGGCATCCCAAAAAAAAAGTTCGGGATGGTAGAAGAAAATGTTGTCAGGAAAAGAATGTTGATGTCATTTGTGTTGCTTCAAGTTTTCCATTTAACTATTTTACTGATGAAATTGTCTTTTTAAAAAATTAATAAGCAACAAGAAAACGACGTCGTAATGTGTGAAATCACTCAAGAGTCTAGACAAAGAGCTGGAGGACATGACATGCCCTCAATACAAAATCACGTGAAGCTAACAAGTACTGATGACATATTATGAGTCTCTTGCAACATCCATGTTTACGGAGAAGTTTTAAAATATGCATCAACTTGGCATAAGCTAATACAACTAAAAGACAATAGATTTGACGCAATTGGGTATAATTGTTCAGCAACTGGATATAAACAACAATCAAAGAGTAGTGTGTTTCATGAGTAATCATCTTATTTGTTTCCTCTTCGGATGCTAATAAAAGAAAAACAATGAAAGTTACTTCAAGTAATAGGTTTTTTTTTTCAAGTCATATATATTGGCATCCACATTTATAAGAACATAATATTAGTAATTAGAAGCACGTACGTATATACACTCATATATAATCTCTTAAGTAAAGAAATAGGTAAAAAAAATTATAATGTTTAAATTACACTCATGGGTAATTATTTTGTGGCTAAAACAATGAGAGCATTTTCTTACTATGAAAGTAAGCTAATTATTTGGAAACGGGTAAGAGAGAATAAACGAAGATGAAAAAGGGTAATTTGACTTGCACACAACTATCCTCCGCCTTCACAAGTAATCAATCTCCCACACGGATACGTATGTTACTAAACATTTCACATTTTCCACATGGAATATTTTGTTTTATTCCCCTATAGTACCAATGAACTGCAAACTTTTAGATTTGGAATTTTTGTGTCACAAGAAACTCGATGATTTTTGATTATCCCACACGGTTTGGTTTAACAAATTATTGCATCATGTATATACTTATTAATATTTTAATATTGTGTATATATTGTATTGAGACTAAATACCAAAAAGAAATAGAAAAAAGGTTGAGACGTGGTGCTTAAAAATGTTAAAAGTCAAAACGTAAGTCGCCGAACATTTGAAATAACTGAAAAATGTAGTGGACCATTTCTTCTTCTTTCTTGCTTTCTTTAGAGTCAAGAAACTAAAAAAGAAAAAGTGACCCATACGGCCATACGAATATTTATATATAAGAATAACACAAGAGTTTAGCTTGTTAGTAGAAAGAAAATGAAAGCAGTGGTGAGCAAGTTGCATTGTTCCTCGATGGAGGAGGTGATGGTTGTGAGACGGCGGCCACACGTGGTTAACGGTGGTGGCTTCGTGGTCACAGATTGCAAAGAGAAGATCGTTTTCAAGATCGACGGTTGTGGAGTTCTTGGCATCAAAGGAGAGTTAGTTCTCAGAGATGGTGATGGCAACGATTTGCTTCTCATCCACAAAAAGGTACCTTTTTGTTTTTATCCCAACTATCTCATCCTTGTTCTAACATTCATACCCCAAAAAAGTAAATTATCATCGATTTTCCAAATTTGTATATTAATTTTCAAAATTTTCCCGTGAAAACATAAGTTTATACTTACCTCCATTTCAAAATATAGAATATTTTAACTAAAATCATGCATATGTGTTTACTTTTAAAAATTTCAACTAAGAAGAAGCAATACTGCATAATATAAAATATTAAATTAATGTAAAAGTTGCATAAAAACTTAAAAACATTTTATTTTATAAAACAAAAAATCTTTTCTAAAACATCTTATATTATGAAAAAGATGGAGTATTTCTCTAAATATTAGAAAACAATTCTAAAATGATATTTTAATTAGCTTTTGGAAAAAAGTGACATAGTGGTGAAGTAGCTATCTAAACAACGACAAATTAATAAATGATTTACTTTATACGTTAAAGATCTTAAGATAGATGAACGTAATGCGTCAAGATAAAGCAACCCCTTTAAAATAAATCTATCTTTCTTTAGAGGAGAAATAATTATTATGATTGGTTTATAGAATAATATGTGTGTTGATTGGTGTAGGGAGGAGTGGTGCAGGCTTTGAGCATTCATAACAAGTGGAGAGGTTATAGTTACGACTACCAAGGAAGTACTAAACCGATTTTCACATTAAGGGATCCCAAACACTCTTGCTTCTCCATAATCGGTTCAATCCGCATCTCCGTCCAACCGGGGAATTGCTACTTTGATGTAAGAGGATATTTCCCGGATAGGGATTGTAGCATCATTGATTCCACGGGAAATGTCATTGCTCAGATAAAAGAATGGGTTGGGAGCAGAGATATATATAAGGTGGTGACAAAACCAAGTGTCGATAAAGCTTTTGTTTTTGGAGTAATTGCGGTTCTTGACTATATCTATGGTGAATCTACAAGTTGTTGATCCGCTCTTCACTATATCATCTGCACATTTCGGTTCGCTAGACTCAGCCTGAGTATGTTGTTCCTTGTAAAGTTCAGAGACTCGTGTTGTTTATGTAGTAATATAATTAGTTTAATTTAACTATGTAATGGTTTTTTATGTTAAATATATATATGTGAGCAAAACTTACTCTTGGTTGTTTTGCTCCTTTTAATTTTTTAGATAAGTATGTACAATGTGTTTCTATCTTTATAACTATGTTAGAGTGAAAAGGAAAAGAAGATATTAAAGAAAATATAACAAGCTAGAGTTTAAAACAGATGCCAATGGACAACTCTGATCTGCTTCTTCCCAATGATGAAAGGTGCTGTCGCAAACCATCGTCGCATCAAGTTCTTTAATCACGGTTTTGAGATGTAATCAAGAGAGGTGATCCTTTTTTGGATAGTCTGTAAATGGGAGAACTACCGATTTGTATTAATCAAAGTAATAGAACAATGGTTTTTTTAAACTCTTTTTTTATTAATAGAAAATCTGTTCACAAGTTTGTTATAAATAATTTATTAGTCTCTCAAAACTCTCTATTTATAAGATACACAACAAATCTTAGAAACTTTCAAGAAACCTCAAGCCCTCTTTTTAAATTCTTAGCTCTTCTTCTTCTAAAGCTAAAACATAATGACTATGTTATATATTTCTTGTTTGTGCTAAAGCTTACAACAACTTTTGTACCCTATTTATGAAACTAAACATATGTTATATAACAAGCAAATCCCCTATTCTATCTCTGATAGGATTCAAATAATTTCATTTTTCTTTGTGGATTAGGAAATTCTCCTCTTTCTTCATGTTTCTTTTTTATTTGTAAATAGGAAACTCTTCAGTCTTTTAGAAGCACCATGTGCCTTCTAAACCTTTGCGAAGTATCATGCTTCTGGATCCTTCCAGTTCCATGTTGTCAACCGACATAGCTAACTCGTTACCCTGGTCTTGAACTAGTGCTTTGTCCATTTGAAGTAGTACATCCACTCGTTCAAATGTTGCATCTTCATAGTCTTTTAGGTTGGTAGAAAAAGCAATTGGAGGCTTGTCAAAGGTTACCCTTTTGCTGGACCGGTTAGTCTTTTGTCGAGAGGACACTCTCTCTATCTCTTGGGTTGTTATAATCCTTTATCCTTTTACTTTGTAGTAATAGCTATTTCGTTTGTTGTTTCTTTGTCTAGGTTCTAAAGTTAGTTATGCAAACAACATATGGTGATTCTCTATATTTTTTACCTATGTAAGTTGTAAGGCTCTTGTTAGGCTCTCCCTAGAGAAGATTTTCACAATGAAATGTGGGTTTAGATTGGTAGAAAAAAATGAGAGAGAATCTGTGACAATCCGTCCCGTGACCCTACTAGCCCACCACTAGCTTGTCCCCATGGACCCCGAGCTGGCTCTGCAGGGCATCGATCCTAACCCCTCATCGTGGAAAGAAAATCACATCCAAATCCACCAGTAGGTTATTGGTGCGTCAGGTGTTCCTCGAACCATGGTCCCCAACCTTTAACAACCTTCCCACAGAACAAACTGTCACCAATTGATTGGATGTCCACGGTGAGGGGTTAGGATCGATGCCCTGCAGGGCCAGCTCAGGGTCCATGGGGGCAAGCTAGCGGTGGGCTAGTGGGGTCACGGGACGGGTTGTCACATAAAAATTGCAGATCAATTGGTGACAGCTTGTCCTGTGAAAAGGTTGTTAAAGGGTGGGGACTAGAGTTCGAGGAGCGCCTGGCGCACCAATAACCTACTGGTGGATTTGGATGTGATTTCCTTTCCACGGTGAGGGGTTAGGATCGATGCCCTGCAGGGCCAGCTTGGGGTCCATGGGAGCAAGCTAGCGGTGGGATCACGGGACGGCTTGTCACAAAATCAAGTGGGTTCTTACCAAAAAAACCTCACGGATACTTATTACTATCAACAAGAACTCAACAGCTCCGACTTGTTCTGTCAAGATCACAAGTGAATTGGATCAGAAGTGGAGTCGAGTAACAGTGAAGAAAGAAGATGAAGAGATTGCTCCAAGGACTGGAGTGATTAAAACGATAATGGGCTCTACCTCGCACCGGCCCGTTACCATCAAGCCCACAACTATTCAAGCTTGTCCAACCTTCCAACGTCTACCTCCACATGCACAAATGGACGAAAACACAGTCAACAAAGCAAAGACCACAATTGACCGTACGGAGCCAATATAACTGAAGAATATATTTGAGTGTCTTAGACTCATGTGATGAGTGAGCTGTCCTATGGCAGCAAAAACCTAATATTGTAATGTTTATATAAGGACAAGTGATGTAACCTAATCAATCTAAGGAAATAAAGAGTAAAATTTTCTTTACCTAAAGAGCCGATGAGCTCATTCTTTAATTACTTATTAGAAATTCTATAACTAATTGTTATATTTTAAGTATAATAGTTTTATATTCAATATCTAAAATTTAAATTTTATTTATAAATTATATTAAAAATAAATATTTATTGTTAAGTGATCATCATAAATTTATAATCGGTGAAGATGCTTTGGTACCGATGATTGAATGAGAATCCCTCGAAGTCGTGGCCAACTTCCCCGTATAACCTATTTTATATTATTTTTTAATTTATCTAGAAATTTGTTAATAAGAATCAGATTTGGGTAGTTACTGGTAAAAAATATTTATGTTAATATCATTAAAGATAAGTTGAGTATAAGGACACTTATCTTAATTCTAATTAATTCATTTTGACTATATATTTGGTCAAAGAGTATCATCATTTCTTTACATTTCTGCTTGGAATATTGTGTACATTTGTGGTATCCTACTTATATCTTGAAAAATAGAAAATTCAAGTTTAAGGGTAAATGGGTAATTTTTGAATGTGAAGGTGAATGCTAGTCCTCTTGAATTTTTCTTTAATATATTATATTATTTATTGAATTCTCTATAAGTTTGTTAATAAGGATAAAAATTGAATATCTTGAATGACTACAATAATAATAATTCAAAAAAGAATTATAATTGATATGATTTATAATTTTATTAAATAAAGTAATTATTTTAATGCTAGGAAAATAAAGATAAATCGTCCATGTAATTCCTCATATATGAGGAGATTCTCACATGTAAAACATCAGTGAAATCAATATCTCTTTTCTTTCTCTTAAAAAGATTAACAACATACATAATTTTTTTTTTAGTAAATGGAAAAATAATTGTGTTTCTTACACATTAAAGGTACGGTTCACTACTTATGAGCCGTTCCAAACACTGCCTAAATGGAAGTTAATTAAGGAATTTGATGATGTGCTTCATGAAGACTCGTACATTAGATAGTGGACGAATAAATTTATTTACATAAAGGCTTGCATAAAATGATGAAATGTGTCAAATTTAGATATATTTTATTCATATAGTTTTGAGAGTGCACATTAAATTATAAGTTAATTAGTTATTAGGAGGACTAGACATGGGAGAATGTAGAGATTTCAAATGGTGTTTGCAACAACAATAATCAATACCAGCAAATTGCCTACAATATCCTTCTTTCCATTTTCCACCCAAAGATTGACATGATGCATTGCATTTCGATGCGCCTATCCACCTCTCCTCTAGCATACATGTTTTATCAACCAGAGGACATGTTTGGCCTATTTGATGTATAAACATATACATTAGTAATATTTTTCATTAATTTAATAATCTAAATAATATATAAATAGGGAATTTAAACACCTTTTGTAAGTAATGAATTTGAAGATTTACCAAGTGAAAAAATGTCGAATTTTGAAAAAAAAACAAAAAAAAATATAAACATTGACAAATAAATGTGTTTACCTGAAATCATGGGCATAAGGATGAGAGCAGAAATCATGAACGACGAGTGTAATAGAAGAGATGACAAATTTATGACTGCCATTAGTTTTGTTTCTAGAGGATACCAACAAGTCTCAAGGAGAATAATATCTGCATAATAAAAATTGTAAACAATGTAAAAAGAAGTTCAGGATATACCATTTTACCACCAAAAAAAACTTATAAATTGCTCAAAAATGTTTTCCTGGATCGATAAAAACTTGTTTTCCTCTTCAGAAAAAAAGTAAGATTTATTTTTACGAAATTATACCTATTTTGATTTTATTTACGTTTTAGCTTTTTAATATTTGGGTAGAGGAATTGAGAATTGTGTGTTTTGGTTTTGTGTGTGTGTGTATATATATATACTTTAGATGTGTGTACACATAAATATACATTATATCTAAGATCTTCTATAGAAGAATATGTAATGAGTTTCCATTACAAATATATATTTTTTAGTATTATTTGGTTATTTTGACTATATATTTGGTCAAAGGGTGTCATCATTTCTTTATATTTATGCTTAAAGTATTGTTTACATTTATGGTGTCTTGCTTATATCTAAAAAAATCAATATTAAATTTATATTATATATATATGGATTTCATAAACACATGTAAATGGAAAATTAATACTCATGCATAATGCATTTTTCAATGATAGAGCTTCTTTTACTTTTATATTTAGGGTGTGAATGGAAGCACATTCAAGTCCGTATTTAAAGATTTTTTTTTAAAAAATGCTTTAAGTCACCATTCGTATACATCTTCAATAATTTGCGTTTTGGGGAAAAGTAAAACAAAACCT
Organism: Camelina sativa; assembly: GCF_030686135.1. Lineage (NCBI taxonomy): Eukaryota > Viridiplantae > Streptophyta > Magnoliopsida > Brassicales > Brassicaceae > Camelina > Camelina sativa. Next base: position 15,953,107 of record NC_141898.1, on the reverse strand, counting down.
ACTTTGTGTTTTTGAAGAGAAGAAATTAACAAGTGGACCGCTTTTTGTGTCCAGCAACCATTTATCTAGTGGTTTTCAAATAACGCACAACTGAACAAGATGTATAAAACTTTAATTTATTTTAGCTATTTATTTTAAAAGAGAATAATAATCAGTTATATTTAACAATAATCTATGTTAAATGTATTTTCAATTAAATTTTAAAACTTCTGTTAATTAAATTACTAAAAAAAATAATTCAACATTTCTTCAAAATTTATACAATAATCACTTTAAATATGAAAAACAGATTTTAGAAGAAAAAATTATATCATCAAAATGTATAATATCTGTTTTAACTAGATTTAAAATGTTGAAAAAGAAATTCGAATTTTCAATAGAATGAATTTATTTTTAAAACAATGTATTTCTTCACTATTTTAATTAACAAAAATTTACATAATTAATTTAAAATAATTTGGTTTTTAAAGTTTATAAATAATATACAAAATTACTATTTCATTAACAATAAAGAAAATAATTTAATTTATAATATATTTACTTATAATGTCTATTTATAATATATAATTATAATAGTTATTTATAAAATAATATGAAATCCGCACCGCAAATAGTTTTTCACCAATCAAACATTATTTTGTACCGCTTAATTTTACAGTAACCGCACTTGTCCCGCAAATATATTTCTCCCGCACGTACCACAGTTCAACCCTACCGCACTATAAAACCGCTTGTCCCGCACAACCAAATCCGTCGTTACCTGATGTTCATATATTTTACCCTGTTTTCCCTTAATATATTCACATCTTTTGCATCTTTTGCTATCTATTTTGACCATTATTGCATAGCTTTAGGACTGTTCTTGCATTAGAGTTTAGTTGCATTGCATTTGCATCTTTTCATGCATAAACAGGTGATTTTGGAGCTTAAGGAGCATGGAAGCAATGCTGAGGAGAAGTAAAGCAATCATGAGGAGAAAGCAAGAGAGCTAAGGCTGAAGAACCAAGGTCCGGAGTCCAACTCGACTGCCCACTTGACCAGACACTCGACCGTGTGCTGAGAGGGACTCGACCGTGTGCTGAGAGGGACTCGACTGAGTGGGAGGAGCACAAGAGGAGCCAACTCGACCGGTCACTCGACCGAGCACCAGGTCGAGTTGGTCGAGCCGTCTGGCTATTTTGTCTTTTAGCGTTTTTAGGGCTTCCACTACTTTTTCTATATAAGGGCTTGTACCTGCAGCTACCAAAGAGCCCAGCTTTTTAGAGAGTCAAAAACTTAGTTTTTACCTTTTTGGGAATTATTCCTTTTGCACTTTTATTTTCTTAAGATCTTGTACTTCTTTTAAAAGGAGAAAAAAGACTAAATTCTTCAATATTGTTGGTTTCATAACTTTTAGAATATTGAGAATTTGAGTTTGATTCTTTCTTCAATATTGTAGATATTTGCTTTATCTATCTAATCATGCAAGTTTCATCATTTTCTGGGTTTATGATTTTGATGTTCATCATGTATGCTTGTGAGTAGTTGCTTAGGATATTGAGGATGTGTTAGGCTGGTTGTGTTTGAGGTTTGTTTGATTTGGTCAAGCTTGATTGTTGTAGATCTCTTCTAGGCTAGATGTTCTTAATGCTGATCCTATATCTCAGAGGGTAGGATCTGATTTCAAGCATCTTAGCATCACACCAATGTCTAAGAAGCATAGATAAGACTAGATCTAGAGACTATCATTAGGCTTGCTAAGAGATTAGAAGTCTTGTTTGATTTTTGACATATTGCTTAATGCTTGCTTGTGTAGATTCTTTACTTTGTGAGAACAAGTCTAGAGATGCATGAGTTGGATTGTTTCTTGCCATGAGAGTGGATTAAACATGTCTTAGAAATATATGTCTAGAGATTAGTTCAAGTTGTTTGAGATTTGTTGACCAAGTTAGATGACCTCAATCATTAGTCCAGCCCATGAATCCCTCCTCAAGACCTTTCTTGTTTATTGATTTCTTAGCTTAAATCTTGTTGTTTGATCGTTGTTTGATTCGTTTTGGTATTGCTCTGTTTTTCTTGTGTTGCTCTGTTTTGCATATTTGTCCAGCTCGACCCTGCACTCGATCTACACTCGATCGGGTGCTTGCTCGAGTTCCAACCCAGAACTTGTGTTTATGATTTGTGTTTGTCCTGTTTCATTCTAGTTGCATTTCTGTTGCATTCATTTAGTATCCTGTTCATTACTTACATTGCATTAGTTCAATACTTGCATTTCCATAGTTTCTATTTCTGTTTTAGCTTCATAATTGTCATAATCATTCTGTTCCATTTGCATTTAGCTCCTAGTTCTTGTAGTTTTACTTTCTGCACTTTCCATTTCATCATAGGATTGTTAGTAATATTAATTTAGAGATACTTAATATTATATGAATTTTTTGCAGCAATTTAGAATAGGAAATATCCTTGTAACCAAAAAGATCTAATCAGTAAAACTTATAACGCAAAATCGCAAATACAGTCACATATATTGCCGTCGTTAGAGCAAAATACAGAACATGAATTACAAGTATACAACACATGATAAAATCATTTATTTACTACATGATCAAAAATTAATTAATTAATAAAACCTATATTATATTTCAGTGAAAAATCTTTGGAGGATTTTCAAAAATACCATTTTTCCATGTCACTTTTCAAAAATACCCTTTCATGGTGTCTATTTTCAAAAATACCCCTTTTTAATATATAAAATGACTAAATTCTAAACCTTAAACCCCAAATACTAAATCATAATCCCTAAAAACTATATCCTAAATGTAAAAATGAGAACCCAAACCTTAAAAAAAAAAATCTAAAAATTAGTTTAACATATTGTATTTGTGTAAAAGAGGGCAACCATGAAAATGTTTTAAAAAAAAGGATATTTTTGAAAAGAAATATCTGAAAAAAGGCATTTCTAACAAATTCTCTAGCACTAGGAAGCACATAAAAATTTGCATACTAACAGATCAACAAAGAAACTGATGGATATTTTATAATATACGTATTCGTTTGTAATGTAGCCTAAGTCCACATATTAGAATAGTAATGTAAATAGGTGTTATCTATTTAATATAGCTGTCAATTGGGCGCGCCGTCCATGGACATACCCATGTCCATATACATATGGGCTGACCATGGTCAGACCAAAAAATAAATGGTCTATTTGGGCATTTGACCATTTTTGTCCATTGACCATATGGGCTTAACCAAATGGACAATGGGTTGCCCACTTACAAAAATGAGAAATTCCATTTACAACTAAATAATTTTAAATTATTATATTTTACATTTATAAATTTTTGGCGGGAAAACACAATTTTACGATTTTGGCGGGAAAACGTAATTTTACGGTTTTGGCGGGAAAACACAGTTTTACGGTTTTGGCGGAAAAACACAATTTTACAGTTTTGGTGGAAAAACGTAATTTTACGGTTTTGGCGGAAAAACATAATTTTACGGTTTTGGCGAGAAAACGTAATTTTACGGTTTTGGCGGGAAAACACAGTTTTACGGTTTTGGCAAAAAATGTGGATTCTCTAATTTTGGTTTTGAGGAGAAATTGTAATTACGTAATTTTCCACCAAACTCATAATTTTAGAAGAGAAATAACAAAAAAAAATTAGATTTTATCAAAGAAACAACAAAATAAAATTCAGATTTTATAAAAGAAAATAACAAAAATAATACTCAGATTTTATAAGTGAATAAAAACAAAAATAAATTCAAATTTTATAAAAGAAAATAACAAAAATAAAACTTAGATTTTATAAGTGAATAGCAAAAAAGAATAACAAAAATAAAATTCAGATTTTATAAGTGAATGACAATAAAAAAAAATAGGTTGTCCATGGTCATGACCATTTGGAAATGGTCTTAATGGACATGAACACTTTGTGAACCATTGTCCATTTGGGACTGTCTAACTTTGGCCCATGCAAAAGAATGTCCAGATGGACTCGCCCAAATGGTCCATGGACTGACCATTTGACAGCTCTACTATTTAACCATGTTTGATTGAAATTTAACGCTGACCAGTAATGCCGTAACAGTCGTAACGGCTGTTAAGTTCCAGGTTAGAATCTACCAACGATTTAAAGATAACATTTCATTTGGCACCAATTTAATATTTCGAGTATTTTTATTCCAACCAATAAATATTTAGATGTTAAATATTCGAATAACAATTAGTTGGGTCTTTTTTTGAAAAATTTCCCTATTTTATATTAAATTTTCTTTGGGTGCTTTCCAGCTTTTCAAATGTGGTCTCTATCATAGATACCGATTATCCAAAACGTAATTTCATTCTCTTCGGTAGTTGAAATTTTAGATCACCTTTTATACAGAGCGAAGGAATCTGCATGTGCAACTGATGTGGTTCTTAAGACTATCTCCAATAGTTAGATCCAATTTACGGGATCCAACTATATTTATAATTGAAACAATGCGAATCTCAAAAGTTAGACACTTATGAATGTTCATTATATTTTGACAAAGTCCAATGGTGTATGAGTAAAAAGAAAGAAGAATACTTGACACACACTCTAAACAAAACTTATCAAGATTTTCACTGTATCGCCAATAGAGAGGCAAATATCATAAAGAGTTTCTGAGACTATCTTCCAAAACTTGTATCACTGTATGAGTAGTAGTTGCGCCTGCAATGAAGCGCCACCCAAAATTCATTCCCTCCTGTGAGATTTCTCATCAAATTCAAACATTTCTTCACTCTCTCCTGTTAAAGAAGGACAATGATCCATTGATCAAATTCTGATGAAATGTGTGTTCTTGAAACAGCAAAGGTTCCGCTAATATATTAGATGAGTTTACCTGTTTTACATATATGAGATTTAGACATTGAGTTTTCGTCATCAATGCATTATGTTTCTCCTGAAATGGAAACAGACACTGCCGCTGCTTCAGATATCTCAGAAGTTCTGAAGTCTAAGATATCAACTGCGGCATTCAATTAATATAAACAAAAACGTATTAAGCCTTCCCCTTTAAACAGAGCAAGCTAGTTCCAAACAAGGAAATAATATTATAGCTTGCTTTCGTTTCAATAATGGTGGTGTTCAAGATGAACCTTGACGATCTATAAATCAAATCCTTTCTGAGACGTGATTGCTGGTCTTGTCGACGAAATAATCAATGAAGGAGAACAGAGTTAGAGCTTGCAATCTCCAATTCAATGTGTTGAGTACCAAAACGTCCATCCTTTTTAAATTGTTTTGGCCTCAAACACAAACTTAGGATCTCCCACCTGCTCATAAAAAAACCATTAGGAACATTTTCAAGATTAGTTCCACTAAACCGCTATTTTTCGATTGTTCTCAAGACTGAGCAGCTATATATTAACGAATAAAAAATGTGTGCTGAACCTGTAAATCAACATTCAACAGTTAGAAGAATAAAGCTATTAAAGAATATCTCCACATTCATCCAGTGGACTTTCCACAGTAGACAATATAAGAGGAGCCAACCTTGAGAAGTGATTGATTCTAGAAGATCAAAAAGATAACACCAACTAGGATCATCCAACCAAAGCTAAGCCATCGACTCACTCGATTGTCATTTGTCAAGTCGATGGATCTTGGGTAAGCTGCCTCGAGTTTTCTAGGTGGTACTGCTTAAAATTTAGTTTGAAGCATTCATCTAGGGTTGAGGAGCTGGCGCTAGATTCTTTCTTTATCCGCTTACATGTAGAGTTTGAATCCGAGCAATGTTATATCATATTTATCTATCTTTATTCTTTAACCAATGCCGTTTTGAGATAGATTGTAAGATTTAACTCTTTTTTTTTTTTTTTTATTGTAAGAGGGTTTGACCTTATATGGAAAAATAGAGTTTCGTGTCGGCACATGCATTGTTACAATGTGGAAGACAATTCAAAAATAAAAAGGGGAAGAAAAGAGTCTTAATAACATATAAAATCTTCTACCTTCGCAGCAAAGGGAATCCAAGAAGTTGAAATCATGATGTATAACAAAAGAGTTCAGTTTATTAGTAAAAGAAAGGGAATACAAGATTATAGAGAATGTAGAAAAATAAAATTCTGACAAAGATGATGATGACTCAATAATACAAAAATCGCTATCCAAATAAACCACAACATTTCTTTGATCGACATAGACACCTCTTCTTCTGCCGAACTCCTGGAGATGCTCCATAATCATATCTTAACTCTGTTAATGGAGGTATATGCTTCATTGCGAAAAATCCAATGTACATACACCATAAACCATTTTGTTCACGAGCAATCGGCTGCCAGAAAACGTTGGGTGAACAACTATGGTTCATAAATCGAGCCACATTTCCTGACTTCTTTGCACTAATCACCAATGATAAATTAACACGAATCGCCTCAGAGACTTTATTTGAAGCATCCTCACCAACAAGCTCAGGTTCATAATTCCACTTAAACGAGTTATAAACCCTTGAAGTATCGAATACATAATCATCCTCTTCTTCACCTTTTGCTATGATCCTGTCACCAGCAAATTCGCAAATGAAGCTTCCTGCTCGAATAGGATCCCATGACCTTAAACCCCAGCCACAATACATTGTCTTAAACACTTCGAAACTGAAGTTCAACCCGGTCTGAATCACTTTATTTTTGCATTTATCAGAACAAGCACACGACCCACCACATTCGAAAACCATGGGTCCACGAGTTACTAAAGCCTTGTCAACGTACGGTAAGCCGCCTACATTTCTCTGAACACATGCACAATTACCACTTCTCGAAGCGCATGACCCCTGTCGACAAGTGCAACGATCAACCATCGGTTGAATATTGACAACTGCACGTTTGAGTGATGTCACATAAGTAAACAAGGCAGGACCATTCTTCTCCTCATCAACTTCATTCACCACAGATACCTTTAGATTCTCAGCTCCATTAGAGAGATCTTCAAGAATAAGACCTGGTCTTGTAGTCAAACCATTCTTCCATTGTTGTACTGATTTCCAAATACCAAAAGCAGGTTTTTGATCAGGTTGCCTCACCAATTTGAATTTGAACACCTTGAACCCATTTTGACCTTTCTCTTCCCACATACTTGTAATGAAATATATTCCATCATATATGTAAATCTTACCATTTGTCCTTTTTTCATCCTTCACACCTCTTATCACTCTCACGGCACTTAACTTCCAAAGAGCTGCCTCTAGTGGGATATTCAACCCCTCAAGCTTTTGGTCTGATGGCTGATGATCATGAAACTTGGTTGTACCACCAAACCCTGTAAATATTAATGACTCGGGATCTTCAGTTTTATCAGCATTTTCCCCTGAAGAGACTACACTTACAGCAATTGGTGTATTCTCTCCGCTGCCTTCGACTCCTATAAACTCAACTCCAACAGGGGCTGAATGGAGCCCGACCAAACCCATTTCACCCCAGATGAAAAAGATGTCTCCTACATCAACTCCGGGAACGGAACCGAATCGCTTTTTTGTGTTTGTACACAGTTTGAGTCTCTTACAAGTACTTATGGCTGTTGCAACCTCACCATGCACATTCTCAGTTTGGCTCAAACGCCTCCTTGTTGCGTCGAAGCGCATCATCAAACTAGTCACTAGCGCACGGTTTCCCGTCTCTTGATCCTTCTCACTGATTCCACCTAGAAAGTATGGAATTGATTCGTTACGTCTACCACTCATCTTCAACCTTTTTTTGTCGAGATTTGTCAACTCACAGGTCGACCACGTCCTCTTTCAATCTGAGCAAAATTAGGACATGCATCAACAACATAAATTTGAATGGTAAGATTTCATACTAGAATATGGTAATAAGCCTCGTGAACATTATTAATAAACGACGCGAGAAACTAGATTACATATCTAACTTTTTGACAGGAATAGATTAATCTTTAAATATCGTAAATCAGTGAAGATCTAATCAAAGCAAATACACACATATACAAACATAATAAATATGTATTCAAACATAAACACGAGTAAAATATTGAAAATATATATATATATATATATATATATATATATATATATTGATACATCACTCACATTTTGAAGAAACAAGAGGCTGGGGAGAAATGCTGATGAGAGAATATATGAAAACAAATGTTTGAAACAAGTGAATGTAATTATTTTCTTTTCAGTGCGAAGAAAATGACAGAGTATATGAACTCATATTTAAAGAGTTTTGCAAGGGCTCTATTTTTTGATGGAAAATAAAGGCCGTTAGATCAAGTTTGAAAGATCTATACCGTCCAAGTTTCAAACATTAAAAACCTGTAGATATGTTTCCTATCTTAGTCCTTATGTCACTATCTTTTAATAAATGTATATCCAATGTATTCTATTTTGATAGTCAATATTAACATTAATTAAGATATTTTCCATCATTGGATTATTAATTTATTTTGCTTAGTCTTATATTACCTGTTTATCATTGGATTTAATAAAAGTTAGCATAAAATAATTTATTTTCTATATTTGAAAAATATTTCTTATTATTTTTTTTCCTCTTGATTTTTGTAAGAAGTTAAAATAATATTTAATAAATCTAGTCTTTAACACATATTTTTTAAAAAATATCTAGTCAAATTTTGATGAACCTAAATTCCCCTATTTTATTTGAGAAAACATGCATGCGAAAGCCCATATGAACATTTTCTAGTTTCTTATCATACATGTAAATTCAAGGGGTAATTGGAGAATTGGACAGTTTTTAAAACTTTATTTGGTGTATAGAAGATAGAACTAGGCCTGGGCATAAAATCCGAATCCGAAAATCCGAACTGAATCTGAACCAAAAAAATCGGATAAAAACCGAACCGATATTGAAGAAATAACCGATCGGTTTTTGTTTTCATTATTTTTGGATATTGGATTAAATCCGATCCGAACCGATATCCAATAGATATCCGAATATAACCGATAATATAAGAAACAACTTTATAAAGATAGATGTATACATAACTATATACGATATACATAAATCGTAGATATAGATATACACACCTAACTATATACAATATGCACGAATCATAGATATACTCCTATATCTACGTTATTGTTTACTTTGGTTTTTATTTTTTATTATTAACACGGTCTTATATCTCACTTTGGATATTAGTATGTCACACTTTTATGTATTGGTATAATTTTATGTTAGTTTGAACTTTAAACTTGTTATTTGTTTTATTTTTATTTTTTCACATACTCGGTTAGTATAGTTTTTTGGATACAATCGTATTAAAAAATATCCGAATAAAACCTTATCCAATAAATTTGGTTTAATTTTGGTTATCAACAATATATCCGAACCGATCCGAAATTTGAATTATCTGAACCGAAACTGATCCGAATTTTTTAAATATCCTAATGGATGCTGGAGTCAATATCCAAAAAATCTGAAATCCGAAATATCCGAACCGAATCCGATCCGATATCCGAACACAGAACCATTCACTATTTATATTAGGAGAATAGAAATCTTTACTTTTTTTTTTCCTTTTTCCCTTAAATTACAATTTTGTCATCAAAAAAATTATTACAATATGATTTTAATTTTAAAAACTTTTTTGAGAATTAATGAGAACAATTTTGTTAGATTTTGTAAATCTATAACCAAAATCCTATCTCTTATACGTACTCTCTTTTTAGTGTCGGTACCTCCAGACTTGTTTTCGTATTTTTTTTGGCATGCACAGTACTTTTTGATGTCCAACAATTATTCCAAGTACTAGGCCTAGCACGTAATACTTGTTCACATAACAGTACACTCGCTATTTATCATATTAACACTTTTTTTTGCATAATATGAGTCCTCCGTTTAGTGTATAGTACTATAGTGTATCCCCTATATAATAAAACGGAAGTACACGATATTTTTTTCTAGATTATATAATAGATATATTTATGATTTTTTGGTTATAAACTTATGATATAGGTGTATCATAATATACGGGTTAGTCTGATTTTTGGTAAGTAAAGATAGTATGGATTTAGTTAATTATAGTAACATATAAATCAATTATAGGTAACATTTAAAAGATAAGAAAATCTCTCAACCTAATTAAAAAAAAATATGTGATTCTTCTTTCACATTTATTTTATTTTATATTTAAATTATTTTAATTTTTTATCTAATATATTTAGTTAATAAAATTTATGATTTTTTCTGCATATGATATAATTTAAATTTTTAAAACAGACATATATTGCTCAACTGATGAATAAAAAAAATATACAAAATGCCTACATCACCTAAGAAAATTAGGCTAAGATTCAAAGTCATATTAATAAAAAAGAGACCAAAATGATTTTGAATACGAATGAGCAGAAACCTTGATTTATCAGACATTGAAATTAAAAAAATTTATGCATTTTATTATGGTTCTTTATTTTAAAGAATTTCAATTTTTAATAACTTTAAAAATTCAAATGTATATATTTTTTAAAATTTTAAAGATTATTAATATTTCAATTATTTAAACATTTATCTTTTTAAAAAATGTTTAAGATATGAATAATATTTAAACTTTATAAGAAGTTCAAATATTATAAGTATTTAAATTTCTAAAATAATAAAATTTCTTCAAACATTTTCAATTTTAATAATATATACAAATTAAAATATCATATGACGGGTTATATGGGAGGACATGTTTGAGTTGATATTAATAGAAAATTAAAATGTCATTAATTCAGTGCTACACGGATAAAATATCATCTCATTAATTTGTGAACTTTTTAAAAACTTTAAAGATTATTAATATTTCAATTATTAAAATATTAATTTTTTTATAACTGTTTATGATATTAATAATATTTAAACTTTATAAGAAGTTCAAATATTATAAGTAGTTCAATTTCTAAAAAAAAAATAAACTTTATCAAAACATTTTAAATTTTAAAAATATATTTAGATTTTTATGAAGTTTTTCTGCGGTGTACAACGAATTAAAATATCACACGACGGGTTATATGGTAATAGAAACTTAAAATGTCATTAATTCGGTGCTACATGGATAAAATATCATCTCATTATTTTGTTAACAATATGAATATTAGATTAATAGACGTATCTAATTAAATCAATTAATTAATATTGTAACAAAATAATTAATATGCGGTATAGTGTAGGTTAAGTCATATAATTAATAATCAAAATACAATATATAATTTTAAAAAACTAAACAAATCAAATAAAATTAACAAACAGAAATTAATATTTTTATCAAATAACTTAAACTGCCGTGTACCGCGAGTCAAAATCTAGATCTACTAGAATAGATCTTACAAAATAGATGTTATTTTCATAAATTATATTCAACATATGATTTCATGGCATAATGTTTAAGAAAAAAAATTAAAACAAATAAAACAATAATATATATATATATAACATTTTAAATAAAAATTATAAAATAAATGTTAACCAGTACTCTAGTAGTACGGTCCAATTCTAGTAGTACGTATTAAAGATAAAGACACAAGACAAGGAGTACGTATACACTTATACACTTAACGAAGTAATAGGGGTTCGTTAACATGTAATACTTGTGCACATGGGGTGAGTATACCTGATCTCATATTCGTACTCTAATTCTCGTGTTCGGACCCACTGGTTTATGTTTGATAACTACATTTTTAATTTATTTCTTTTTGTTTATCAGAACTACTAAATTTAAAATATAGAATAAAACCTTTGGTTTTAATTATCTTTACATAATAATGAAAATAAGATACTAGATTTTTAAAAAAACAATTCTAAATAATTCACTCGGCATTTAGTCATTTACTATTAATAATTTTCTTATATAATATACTAGGTTTGAAACTTCACGTACGTGCAGGGTTATTTTTAATATTTTCATGTAAACTTCTACTCTACTCGACCTGCATAAATGATATACAGAGCTGTGCCTACGTGATGCAAAAAGAAACTCTCGCCTACGGCCAAAATTTTTGGCAAAATTATAGATGATAATATACTTCTAATCATTGTAATTAACTTAGCTACAATCTCACCTTTTATATTGAAACAACATGGTATTTTTAATTTTGGATAACATAATACTTAATGAAGTCTTTTAAATTAAAAACTGATCAAACCAAAAATCAAACATTGAAATTACATATTGTTATCCCTAATATATTCACATTCTTAGATTAATAGTAATGTTGCCACTTTTTATACCAAAGAAGGGATAAGACATGATGTTTCAAAAAAAAAAATCTTATTGTTGATTTTCCTCCTTTATCTATGTGTGAAATTAATTGTTAGTTTAGAAACAATTGTTTTATATGCATTGTAGAAGAAAAAAATCAACACTGCCTCCGGCCTGCATATCTCTAGGCACGGCTCTGATGATATATATAAGAAAAAATTAAGATATAATTTAGATACGTGATATTACGTCTATATTATTCTAAATGTAATCTAAATATTTCTAACTATTTGTTTAAGGATGTTAAATCAAATTTGGATTCGGTTTCAGTTTCATTTACTTCACGTATTTAACCTAGATGTATATATTTTAGAATGAGATACTCATCTTGTTCTGTATATGTTACACTAAATATATTGAAATTGAATTTAACTGAAACCGTCTTGTTAAATATATGGGACCACTAAATGTTGTTACTATTGAGATAATCGTCTTGTTCTGTAGATTAGATACTCGTCTTGTTTTGAATTTAACCATAACCAGTAGTTAATAAACCGTAATCGTACCCGTGTTTATGCCTACTTATCCATACCCATTCCGTTGCATATCATAGAATTTCCAGATGACCTAAATATAATTATCAAGCGATCAAACCCATCTAATATGTCTGATTGCAACGTTTAAATTTTCTTTTTGACCAGAAAAAACTCATTCCTCGTAATTCACATGAGTAAATAGTCCGCATATGTTCTGCTTGAATTCTTGTTCCCAAATTCTCGTCTTGTATTTTGCCATACATGAATATACCCACACAAAATTCTCATAACATGATTATTATTAAACTAATTTGAACAATTTCCTAAAATATAATAAATCTGTTGTTTAATCTTCTTCTTAATATGTAAATTGGGTCATTTTGGCAACATGGATATTTGATATGATTTTTTTAAAACTCTTAAGTGTATTCCCCAGTTAATAGTATAGATTTCCTTCAATTATTGAATGAAATATTTATTAGTTATACTAATGACAATTTAATGTAAATCCCCTATAGATTTAATGATCTTCGATTATTTCACCATTAGAGCTTTATAAAATTATTAGAAAGGTAACATTATTTATATTTTTGAAGATATGATTTTAAATATTTTTTTTTACATCTCATAATATAGTTATATTATTATATTACAATACATAATAAAATTCATTTAATTTTGAAAATATGTAGGAGATGATATTTATCAATTTTTGAATAATATTTACCAATTTATAGGAGCAAAATATTGTGTATATAAATAAATTGAATATCAGTGGCAGTTGACAAAAGAAATATATGTAGCAGTGACAGTTTTATGTAATTTTATGGAATACTAAGGGTGAACGATAAATTGGATATGAAGCTCTCTGGCGACGACACGTCAGTTTTTTCTCCAAAATATTTCTCTTTTAATATATAGGGGATATATAACATATATTGTCTAGTGTTGCAATAGTATTGTCGACAATATTCTGATCTTTTATCTTTAAAAGAGTTCATTCAATATTCATAATTTTAAAAGTTCTAACGTCAATGTCGATCGTTGAGCTAATTATAGAGAACATTTAAACATATCGATATCCTACATTAAATCCGAATATACAAAGTTTTATGAACAGTTTTAGTGGGATGTCGCTACAATGATGTTGTCCAAATGCATCATCTGCCATAATAGAATTTCCGACTGAGTCAAGAATGCTTAAATGATGAAACGTTTAAACCCCATAATGAATATCTATTCACTAATCCAAGTTACATATTTTTGTAAAATCTCATATGTTATTTGCATACGTTAATTTCTCAAAGCAATATCACGATTGCATCCTTCATTGTTTACGAGAACATATTAAGATAATTAGATTTCGATGATGACTAGTTTTGTGTTCAGCGCTAACAGACCTTATTTCATATGGCGTTTGTCATAGGACCAAGTGACTGCAGATGACGTTTCCCTTGTTGATTATTTCTTATTTTCAGACAATTTTTACCAGTGGTACTTCAGTAGTTCAAACATTACAAAGTAATTTGCTTTAATGCAAGTGTACAGAGAGGGGAACATCCACAAATCGCAATGCCGACTCTTTACTTCAACCAGATGAGTTTCCTGTCATCTTCTGCGCAAAGCTGCTTATGTCAAATGCATTATTGCTATTCTTAGTTATGACCCCCTGCAGACAGGACACGTTGAGGATTGAGATGAGTATAAAAATCTTCCGGTTTTGTTCAAACCTCAGAATAAACTTAGAACAAGTAAGCTTTGGAAAACGAACCTTCTCGGTTATGATTCCCGCAATCAGCTCTGCTGGAGTCACATCAAAAGCTGGGTTCCAAACCGAGATCCCTGGTGCTGCAATGCGTTCACCAAGTCCTCCATGTGTGTGCAGCAACTCCTTCGGAGATCTTTCTTCTATCACGATTTCTTTTCCAGACGAAAGTGAGAGATCAACTGAGGTAAGAGGTGCAGCGACGTAAAATGGGATCCCGTGATGTTTTGCGCACAGGGCAAGACTGTAAGTCCCAATCTTGTTAGCAGTATCACCTGAAATATATGAATTGAATTGGTTTAAAAGTGAAGTGATTCATACAAAAGGAATCAGACTCGGTAGAGCAAAATGGATTATCTAAGGTGTTCGAGTGTACCATTTGAAGCCACGCGATCTGCTCCAACGATGACACCATCCACACGACCATCTTTCATCAGTGCAGCTGCAGCTGAGTCTGCAATGAGAGTTGCAGGGATTTTCTCATGCACCAACTCAAACGCTGTAAGCCTCGATCCCTGTCAATTGTCATTTTTAGTAATTCAAAAGACTTTCCAACAACAGTTCAACAGAGATATGAAAAACCATATAAAGCAATGGATCCAGGGGAGTATCTACTATAGATTAAGGTATTAAAGTACATGATACAAATGTCAAACTACAGGTACTTATCTTCCCAAACAACTTATGATATTCTAGATTTCTACGGATTCTTATTCTTAAAAGGCTCTTTCGATGACCATTAGTATTCAAAAAGAAAGAGCATCAGCTAATGAGTTTTACTTGATTAAATGGACGAGTTTCTGTGCAGTATCCCCTTTCTAAGATTCCTTGAGTGTGGAGTGCGCGAATGACCCCGAGCGCAGTTCCATATCCAGCAGTAGCAAGGCTACATAGAAAAGGAAATTCTTAGTTACTATCTGACTGACACAAATCGATTTGGTTGAAACTGCAGGCTTATATGTAGTAAGTAACATGCTATTACTCAACTTGAGTTAGTTTTTCAAAACATAGATATACATGTCTGTGTATCTATGCAATTCAGAATCTATCTAAATCCGTACCTGCCAGTGTTGCAATGGGTCAGAATAGAAAGCTTGTCAGGATTCTTGGCTTGTTGCCTCAACAAGCTTGCACCAAAGGTTCCTATTGCTTTGTTCGAAGCGACATCATCCTCAAGCATATCCTCAGCAGCTTTAATATATGCCTGAAGAACAACAAGCACATCGAATGAACTAAACTTACAAAAGCAAAAAAAGGCTCACTCTTTGTGCATAAAAACTTGGTGTTACGGACTGTTACCTTGAAAATAGAGTTGGTTTCAGTCGAAATAGCCAAAGCATTTGCTATAACTTTTTTAAGTTTCAATGCAGCATCTGCAAGATTAACTGCTGTTGGCCGGCTAAAGAAGCATACAGAGAGCAAATAATTTAGCAATCAAACAAACAAGCACCAAGATACTAAAAAATTGGTCTAATGATCCATTCCAAATTCAGTACCTTGAAACTAAATAATCCAACTTCTTCTCAAGAAACGCAACAGCATCTGCAGATGATCCATCAAAACCATTAAAGTTAAAGACTTCCACAGCCAAAGCAAGTGCTGCAGCAATGGCTATAGCGGGAGCACCACGTACAACCATTTCCTGTATAGCACTCCTGTTAAAAACCATCAAATTTACTAACTTTTTTCTGCAGAATTCTCTCAGAGAATCTAAATCAAAAAGGTAAAGACTTTAACCATCCATCTGAAGCATCACGGATCTCTAAGTAAGTTGTCTCCAAAGGAAGCTTCCTCTGTTATCAATTTAGACGAAATTGAAATACGTTTTCAACAAACAGATTGGGAAAAAGTAGAAAATTCGAAAACTTTATAGTAAGTGAAAGGGGTATAGAGAACCTGGTCAAGCAACTGGAGAGAGCCAGGCTTGTAGCAGATAGCTTTGAGGGTCGTGTCTCCTTCACCAGACATGGATGGAACTGTGGAGACTCCTTTTTGCAGTTCGTTCACAGATTGGTTTAGAGAAAGACAGAACAAAAAGGAATACAATAGTGGCGTAAGTGAGAATCAGGTGCCTACAGTATACCAAGCCGGCGTGAAGCACACTAATCGACGTCGTTTTCTCTGGAAATACTGTATAATTTTTTTAGTCATTTAGGGCGTGAAACGAACCGGTTTAAACAAATCCATGTCTAAAAATTTGGCTCGAATTGATTTATTTAAGAAATTAATTAAAAGGAAACAAACCCGTAATTGAAATTCTTATTTATAACTTTCTAAATATTTTAGTAACTGAATATTATTTTGTGGAAAGCTTATCAAAAACATGTTTTTTGTGAAAATTATTAAAATCTGTTAATTTAAGTATTTAACAATAAACAATTTTTTGTGTTACTCTTTCTTAACCAATTATAAAATTATGTTAATTTAACCACAGCAAAAACAAAGTAATAAGGTAAACACACAAAACTAGAGCCCAATCCACACCTAGAACTTGTAGTATTTAATCTTTACACTCGTGGCAAACAAATAGATCATTTTGTTTTAGTTGTATTTTAATTTTTTGATAATTATTCCTCCTATTAATCGTAAACACACTTATCAAACTAACATTAGTTTTGTAAAAAATTACAATCAAATGTCATTGGTTTTATGACCAATTTTTTAATTTCTCCTAGCGATACAATTGTCACTAAACAGTTTGTCACAAACGGATAAACAGGCGGATCGTAATTACCCGGTTATATGTTTAATCTCATTCGTTCGTTTTTAACTTATTTTTAAATCGTGACCGTTCATTTGAACGAACTTAGCCGAAGATTTCTGGATATATATCCATTATATTATAGAAAAGAGGTTTAATCTTGTAAAGCCCATATGGTTACAGAATATATCAATATTCATTATGGAAAACAGATTCAATCTTGCAAGGTCCATATGGTTACAGAATATACCAATATCCAAAATTCTGCAAACCATAAAATTCATAATACTCCAAAATATATATATTTTCCATATACTGTTAAACAGAATGATGATTTGATTGGTATCATAATCAAATCTTCATAAAATCAATCTTTTAAAATGTGTCTATACTGTATATAAATTATTTGAAAATCTATGAAAACAAATATAAAAAATTAAAATCTGTCAGTCGTAACGTTTGATAGAAGTACGTGAAAGGTCTCTTTGTAGGTTCATAAACAACTAGAACACTCCTTTCAGTTTCCTATCACCAAAACAACCTTACTTCAAATCTCTCAAAAAACAAAAAGTTGTTTCGTCAACACCAATGGCAACCACAAGAGTTTCTGATTTACGTCCAGGAATGACTGATTGGAGGATACACACAAAGGTGTTGAGTACTTGGTTTACCCATGACTTCTTCGAGAAAAGTGTGATGATCTTGGCTGATGATAAGGTAAAAAACTAAACTTGGATATGTTTTATACAGAGTTTATAGCCAATTAATCATTTCGTTTACTGATTTAACAAAATCTCTGAGACAATTTTTAAATTGGATATGCAAGGGTGACACTATTGAAGCAACTATTATCCACACTCCAAAAATGAAAAAAAAATCCAAGATATATCAACGACAGAGAATGGTACTGGATTTCTAATTTTAAGGTCATCAATCCAACACTCACAGAGAGAAACACACCACATCGTTACCAGATCAAAACTTTGGAGGATACAGAAATGATCATACTCGCAGATTTAAGTTCGAAAAATTTCTTTCGTTTCAAAGACTTTGAAGACGTAAAAAACAGAAGATCCACTGACGGCTTATCTTTTGGTTAGTCTTTTTAACTTACCAATTTGTTGGAATCGTTTTAGTTTTACAAATATTTATTATTTTGTTTATTGCAACATAGATGTATTTGGATGTATAATTGATGTGAAGCATAAAAGAATCTATGATAGTGCCAATGTCGAAACTGGGATAGCCGACGGTTATGATGAAGTAGTCTTCACTCTCTTGAATGGCAGGTAATAAATTCTGTGAAAACTTTTGAGTAGTTGTATTATGAGTATCAAGTGTTCATTTCCAAATTAAGTTCATCAATTACTATCATATATAGTCTCAAGTGTTCCCTTTCGAGATAGTTAGATAAAAATCATAATAATGTTGTTTTTACTAAAAATATAGGAATGAAACTCTCAAGTGTTGTGCAAAAAGAGATTATGCGGAATATTTCATGTATTATTGGAATAAAAAGGATGTCATCTTACATACAAATCCGATCTAGTGTTTTGTGTTTTACGATTCTGGAATGTTGGTGTTAGTGAAGGTATGTTTCTGCAGCTAAAGCATCTACAACCACAAGTTACAGTCGTTACCAATCGGGCCTGAATTTGGATTTAAATAGGATACCAATCAGTTGTAAATCAGCTTTAAACGTGGAGGTGTTAGTGTGAGTACAATTATGAACGTATTTTTTTTACAGCTTTTGCTTATAACAAAATAAAAATTCTAGAATGAGGATGAAGATAATTAAAAAGCTATTTGCCCTATGTTTGCTCTAGGTTTGGGGGATTATTAAGGATTTTGCCTCTCTTCACTCTAATTATTTTAAATCTGCCATTTTCTTCAAATATTTTAGATTTGCCACTTTTAATCACTTCAAATTTATACATTTGTGATATTTTTTTGTGCTAAAAAGCATACTTTATAACAAATATTAAAACCTACAAAAATTGAAACAAAATAAAACCCAAACATAATGTGTAGAATTTTGTTAAAAAATCTTGAAAAATGGCAAATCCATAAAATTTTATCCAAAGTGGCAAAATCTACAAATGCCCCTAAGAAAAGTGGTTTGGGCTTACAATTGCCAGTTTTTTTTTGCTTCAGTTTCATAAAACATAGAGATTTGATTTGTTCAATTTTTATTTCCTTTTCTTTTTCTTTCTTTCACATGATCTTTTGTGATTGTTTTAATTTTTCTTTATAACTATATAAATAAATTTATTTGGCATAATTTTATTGGATGGGTGAGTTGTGCTTTATAGGATCATCCTCGTCCACGATATCTTAAATATTTTTCTATTTTTATGTTGTTATATAGATTGAAAATCAATGAAAATATCATTTTAAGAATTTGATCTAACGAAGTTTCAATTTTTTGTAACGCCTTGTTATACTTACTTCTTCATACTTATGAATGAAAAACAATTTAAGTTTTGATGACTATAAAATAAAATTTTCAATTAAAAAAAGAAAGAAAACAGTTCTAATCATTGCACAACAAGAGAGTTAAGTTGAAAATATCCATCTCCATTATCTATTTTTTGATGGTGAATTCTTTTCTAACATATTCATGCATTTTTTTATTTTGCGATATTTAATGGTATAATTTATTTGCAATACATTTATAAAAAAAGGTCTTACTTCTTTCTGATCCCAAATAAAGTTTTGTAATTCATTTTAATATATGACATTATCTTTAGTTTTTATGATCTAATAGATTATTATATAAAAATTGTTATAATGTTTATTTTATTTAAAATTTGAGGGCTAAGTGTTTTTCAAAAACAAAAAGAAATTGGTTAGAAAATATTGGTCCTTAGATTAATAAAAAAAAAACATAAAATCAGATGTTTCCTGAAAGTTAAAGTTAGTTAGAATATAAAATTAGAATGAAACCTAGCAGTAGCTCAACTTAAATGATGTGAAATGTAGAAGAAAAAAAACTTATGGATTTGCTGTTTTTATAAATCTAAAAACACAATTTTAGAATAATGTTTGGGTTTTATTGGTTTCATTTTTTCTTAGAATTTAGTATTTGTTATCAAATATGTATTTTAGTAAAAAAATTGTATTAAGACACACTTTCGAAAAGTCAAAAATGACAAATCCACAAAAATCGAGTGGAAATAACATAATCATTAAAAATTTGAGTGAGAAAATAGCGAAATCCATAAAAATCCCTATCATTTCCTTCCCCATCTCTATTTTAATCAAAGTTTGTAAATGGGAGGGATTTTTTCCTTTATTTTAAAATAATCAAATAAAAAAAAACCAATTACGACTTGGCGATGGGAGGGCTTATCAATTATCACAATCATTTGTATCATCTATTATTGGGCTTTTAAATCTAACGAAACTATTGACGGACTAAAAAAAAAAGGAAGAAAAATATTCTAAAATAGCACTAAAACAAGTTTTATGGACAACTATATCACACATTCCATAAATTTCAAAAAATAGCATTATTTAACACATCAAAATATTTAAAATTAATTTTAAAGTTTTTTTTTTTAGGTTTGAGTTCTCAATTTCAAATTTAGGGTATAGTTTTGAGGGGTAGGGTTTAGTATTTTGAATTTAGGATTTAATTTTGAAAGAATAATTAGTGCTATTTTTGGAATTTTAGACATGTTATGCTATTTTTTGAAATATTTATTTGAATGCTATTTTTGAGAATCTCCCAAAAACGAAACCCCTCACCAAAACGTTGTCGTTTCCTTTTCTTCCCTTGATTCCAGCCCTCATCGTCCTTCTTGTCAAGCGAGCTCTCATCGTCGACCTGTATCTCCACTCCCCTCACTCTCTATCGTTTCGTCCGTCGGTTTTTGCTCTAGAGGAGAAGAAAGGTTAATTTCTGTTTATCAAAATCTTTCAGTTTCGTTTCAATTCCGTTGATTTTGTTGTTTCACCGATCCAATCCTATAACCCCTAATTCCTTTTCTTTGGTCAAGTTTTTATTCCAAAAAAAGCTATACTGACTGAAAAAGTGCGGTCGAATCCATTTTGAATTTGATAAATCTGCATAGATTGAACCATACTTGTACTGCAAAAGAAACTTTGCAATTGTTAAGTGATAGAGTAATTATATTCTAAATTTATAAGAATATCGATCATAACCTGTCCCATAATAAATTTATTAAAGTTTATTAATTATAATATTTTAGACCTTCTATAAAATTTTATTAACTATATATAAAATAACAAATTCAGAGTAAAATAGGTAACATAAGATTAACTTCATACTAAATCGATAATTTATTATTCCATTTGTATATAAAAGAAATCTAAAATATAGACATTAAAAGATAGTTAACTTCATACCTAAAATGCATGGCCACGAATATAAATTCATGAGCATGTAATCTTTGCTTCTTTCCATTAGATTCGCGAGCATAATCAATTAGTGATTAGTTTTTCTAAAACTAATTAAACTTGAAGAAGAATGTTATAGAAATTAAATAACTTTTTTCAAATTAGATGTCTTTGAATAATGATGTAACTACAACTATATTATATTTTTAATAATGTAGAAAATTCTATATATTGAAGACAGGAAATCTGGAGGAATTTATTTTAAAATTAAAACTTTGAAATAATTAAATAGGATTGGTTGGAGCAAATATAGAGTTTCCTATAATATTGGAATGAAAAAAAAATTGTTTAGTTTTGCAGAAAATTAGGTTGGGAGGTGGAGATAATTTAGGAACATGAGTCAAGATTTCTGGATGGATAGGAGGATATACTCGATTCACATATCTTATTTTTGCATATTTAGATTTTATCTTTTATTTTTTTTAAATATGTTTTAATGATAATAACATTAGTTGTAAATACTTTCAAACTCCAAGACTACTTTGATAAGATTGCTGTAAAAATGTTAATATAGACATTAATTTTGTAGAAAATTACATGAAAATGTCATTAGAAACATGCTTAGTCAAACTTTTGTTTTTTTTTGTTTTTTTTTTTTCTTACTAAAGATTATTGAGAATTATTATTAGGCGTGGGCGTTCAGTTTACTCGGGTTATTCGGTTTATTTGGTTTTTCAAAATTTCAGTTTTCAAAATTTTACCAAATTAACCCGAAATAAAATTTGGTTCGGGTTATTCGGTAATCGGTTTATTCGGGTCAGTTATCTGCTCTAAAATGTTTTCTGAACTAAACCAATTTGTTTTCTATTTCGGTTTATTTTAACCGAATTAGAATAAATATACAGAATATAGGCAAAAAATGAATCTGAAAGATCTAATAACAAGCCTAATTACAATTTCAAAACTAAGCCCATTACCAAAATCCCATCGGCTTAGCATGGCAGGAAACAAATCCCATCCAATCGCGAGGTACAAAACAAATCCCATCCAATCGCCAGGTACGAAACAAATATCATGTTCGTCCAATTACCAGGTACAAACCAATCCCAGGTCCGCCCATCAAGAGGCACGAAACAAATCCCATGTTCGTGTCCCCACACACCATCTCATTTCATATCACTACACATCAATCATCAAGTTAAACACCTACTCATTATTTTATGCATCATATTGTACCATGTCATCATACATTATTATCATACCTCTAATTATCACATCATCACACAATATCAAAAAATAGACATAACCAATCAAAACATAGTTTCCAAGCCTATACAAGCAATTTATGAAGAACATGCTTAGAAAGTAACCATTGTGTTTCGGCAATTACCACCCTCACCTTTGCCGCTTAAATGCTGAAAGTCAATTCTCCTTTTCCTCCTAATCTCAGACCCAAGATTCATGAACACTCCTACAAAGCTGCAGCTCCATTCAACCTCGTTTGCCAACCAAACATTAAACTGTCACCATTACTCTATACAAACGAGCTTCAGAAACACATGGGTAAAACCACAACTTACCGTTAAAATCACGATCCCACCGTTGAATATTTAGGTTGTAGTACCGTGAAGCTCTCCAAAAAATCTCAGCTCGATCAGATAAGTTTTGGACCACCAAACGCTGTTCCAAGGAGACAACCTCAAATCTAATTTCTAGAGTTTCTGGTTTGGGCAGCTCCAGTAATTTCTTGCGCCGGAAGCAACCCACATAACTTCTTGGATATAACTCAGATCGGACTTCCGTCAGTTGTTACGATCTCATGGCTTGATGTTGATCACGCCGATGCTTCAATATTGCTAAACCGATGTTACATGTGGCGCCGACGAGCCTCCAAAGACGCCTCTCCAAACTGCTCTTAATTATTTCCTTCTTACTCTTTCTTGTTCTTCTCTTCTCTACCTTTGATTTACTCTGACTTTGCTCCTCCAACACCATCGAAACTTGCCACAGTCACAGTAATGTTATTAGATCCGTCAACTCCGCGACGTCTCCTTATCTCTCTCTCTACTCCTCACGGCACCATCGTTTCTTCTTCTTTCTCTCTTCTCTTTCCCGATCTCTCTTGCTCTTTCTTACTCTCTTGCAGCATAGGTCTTAGGGTTTTGGTGGGCGTTCCCTTTGACGGCACGTGACGAATACATCGGTTATATGCTATGCTTTTAAGTTGCACCTACCAAGTATGCTATACGCCGGTGCTTCTATATTGCTAAACTGTTGATATATTCTTTGTAAATCACGGTCGGTTATCAATTTATTATTTACAGGAAAGCATCTTTTTCTCTCTCTTTATCTCTCTCTCCTTCTCCAGAAACCAAACCTATCAATTATCAAATTCGAAACACCATAGAAACTCATAACCTTGTCAACTGGTCGAAGCTCCCCTATCAATATCCTCAGATCTCTGTTTGAACTTTTGAGTTTTGTGGATTTCCATTGAGCGAAGATGGTTTGTACCAACTGGTATTCTGTTTCGAAACAAACAGTTCCCCGGGAAAGCGGATCTCCATGGCTAATGCTTTTTACTGAAGACAGTACTGATTGCGTGTTGTAAAAGTTATGGTTTACAGGAGAGCAGCTGGGAGAAAGTGTACTTCAGGGAGTCGATTCCTGGCAAGCTGCGGTAAATGGTTCCTGATACTAGATTCTCGATCCAAATTATATATTATAGATGTGTTTAGTACTGGGAATATAATTGATCTTCCTCCATTAGAGTCGCTTCTATCAAACGACTCTACTCTGAAACGTATGGAAGATAGAGATAGAGAGTTTGAATGGGAATTAACTAGTGGCTCTATTTACTCATTATACGCTGATGAAATTAGGGGACGTTGATATGTTACGGTTTTGACTCACTTTGACCCTGTTTATTTGATAGTTTTGTAGTTGTTTGAGTCCTTTTCAGGTTATAATAAGAGGCTAGGAAGCTAAAAGCAAGGATTGGAACAGCAGGAGCAATCAGAGCAGAAAGGAGTTGAATTGGAGCAGAAAAGCTGATTTTAGACCCAGGAGCACATGCTCCCGATTTCCGAGCCCATGCTCCCAACTCTACGGATTCATGACGACACGTGGCAAGCATCTAGGCGCCGATTCCCTGCCTAATTCCCCTTATTTTAGGCGATCCTTTGTGAGAGAAAGAGGGAGGAGATCGATTTTTAATAGGGAGATTTGATTTGGATTCTTTCCTTATTTTTCTCTACTTGTATGCTATTTAACCTAGGGTTTTTAGGAGAAAAATATACTCTTTTCTTTTGGGTTTTTGAGCGACGTTTTGTGGGGGAGGAAGAGCGGCTACCTTGTTTATCATTCTCTGAACCCTTTTTATTTTTATGCTATTGAATTTCTCATCTATGTTGGCTATTCAATTCTCTATGTCTGAGTAGTTTTCTTTGCTAGATTAGGGGTTTCAAAAGGGGTTTCATGGGTTAGCAACAGAACACAAATAGGGCTTTATATAATCGATTGTCTTCACTATTGTTAGACTTAATGCTTAGGTTGATTTGATCACCCAATCTATGATTCTAGGTTTATCTATTCATCAAAAGTGTAATAGGTTGCTAGAAAAGACATTAGTGGGCAAATTATCCTAGACCTGCGAAAGTTGATGTGTAGGTGATTTGTGAACTTATCATTCCTGTTCTTTAATGCTTGTCTGCGATTCTGGGCTCAAACGACAGTTTAGGGTTTATGGACCGCCGAGCATGTGCTCCGGATGTCTGAGCACGTGCTCCGCGTTTCCGCACAGAATCGACCAGATAGAGTTATTGATGCCACGACAGTGGATCAGTTTATATTTATGTTTGAGTTCTAGACTGGTACTTAATTTATGCCCTGAATAGTTGTTTGGTTGTTATCTCTGAAATTCCCGAGAATCACCCCTGATCTAGTGTTTTGTTTATTGCCTTTCTATACCGTTTTTAATCGCTTAATTGTTACCAAAAACCAACTTTGAATTGTCTTAGCTTGAAATTGAACCAATAGAACCATAGAGTAAAACTTGGTCTTCGTGGGATTCGACCCCTAAGTACTACTTCTTTGCTGTGCACTTGCAGTAGGAAAATAGGGTTTAAAACTCTGTGTATCAAGTTTTTGGCGCCGTTGCCGGGGACCAAAATTTTGCCTTTGGTTTTCGGCGAAATTACTAGACTAAGACCTTACTGATTTGTCTTTCTGCTTCTTCTTTGCGTGTGTTTCAGGTGCATGTCAAGAAGATCTACAAGAAGAAACAACACCGAAGAACTAGTTGCTTTGTCAGCCGCAGAGCTCTCTTTGGCAGAAAGAACAAACCGCAAGAACAGAAAGTTTCAATCCGTCAACATGGGTGACAACAGAAACAATGAGGATATGGCTGCCGAGTTGCAGCAACTTCGACAACAGTTGGGGCAGTTGCTCCGTGCTCAACACGAAAGAGCCGCGCCGCCGCAACCGTCCATTGGGGACAAGGACAACCCGCATGTGTCCTACACCAACCGAGCTTCGATTGTTCCTCCCACCATCCCGAACCAAGATTTTGAGATCAAGCCACAGATGATCTCTCTAGTGAAGTAGCACCTATTTCACGGTCTCCCAGCTGAGATTCCGATGGACCACATCGAGAATTTTGAGGAGATATGTAGCACCACTGGTTCAAATGGGATACCGCCTGGCTTTCTGAAGTGCAAGCTCTTTCCCTTCTCTCTTGCGGATAGAGCTTCACGTTGGCTGAAGTCATTGCCACCTGGGTCTCTGACATCATGGGAACAGTGTAGGTCTGCGTTTCTGGACCATTTCTACACCAAGGCTAAGACCGCTGCCCTCAGGAACAAGATTTCATCGTTCCAACAGCACACTGGAGAAGCCTTCTGCGAGGCTTGGGAGAGGTACAAAGAGTACCGTAGAGAGTGTCCGCACCATGGATTCAGTGATGAACAGATCCTGGGCATTTTCTATGATGGAGTTAACTGGGACTACAGAAACGTTCTCAACTCGGCCAGCAATGGGGATTTTATGACAAAGTCTAAGGAAGGAGCATATCAGTTGATTGAGAACCTAGCTGCAAGCTCCAGCAACAAGGCCCCTGAGTATGACAGGTCCGTGAAGGTCAACAGTGTCGATACGCAAAAGATTGATGAGTTCACAGCCAAGGTGAACCTTCTTCTGAAGGGGAGCCAGAAAACTGTCCATTTTGTCGATGAGACCAGAGACATGCCGCTAGCTCAGGAGATTTGTGATGGAGAGGATGAAACAAAGGAGGTTAATTATGTGAGTGGGCAAGGTTTTGTGCAGAACAGGGGTTTCAACCCGAACTACAGAAGCCATCCGAATTTGTCCTACAGAAGCACCAACGTGGAGAACCCTCAGGATCAGGTGTATCCGCAGCAAGGAGCTCAGAATCAGATGGGTTATCAGAAAACCTTCTCAAACAACTTCCAATGCAAACAGTTTGTGCCCACTCAAAACCGTTTCCAAGGGGGGAACCAGCAGGCATATACAAGTGCTCAGCAAGCACTGCCTTACACCAACCAGCAGTTGGGACCTTCATCTGCTAGCAGCTCTCAGGATGAGCTGAAAAACATGATGCAACAACTCTTGGTGAATCAACAAAAAACTTCAGTGGAAATCAACGCTAAGGTCGATACCATGTACAATGACCTTAATGGGAAGTATGAGGCAGTGATGTCACATGTGAAGAAGCTTGATGTTCAGGTTGCACAGACTGCTGAAGCCGTGAAAAGAACTCCTGGGACTCTGCCCGGAAAAGGGGAAGCAAACCCGCGGAATGAGTATGTCTATGCGATTGAGCTAAGGGGAGAAAAGAAGTTACCCCCTAGAGAAGCACCATCCGCTAGGATTGACAAGGGCAAGGGTATTGCTGAAGAATACCTTCCTCAACATGCTGCTGAGACTCCACCGTTGAGTCAAAAAGAAGCCGAAGCATCCAGCGTGCACGTGCTCCCGACTCCCGATCAAACCGTTCCAACTAAGGTACCTCCTGCACGCGTGTACATCCCTAGGGTTCCTTACCCTGTTCCTCCTAAGAAATCTCGCAAGGATTTGGAGGATGCAAAGTGCAAGGAGATGTTGAGAGAATTGACGGTAAAACTACCCCTAGCTGAAGCTGTTCAGATGATACCTGCTTTGAAGAGATATGTGAAAGGGTTGGTTTCTGGGAGAGTGTCAGAGGAAGAGAACGTGATGATGGTTTCAAGAGAGTGCAGTGCTGTGCTGCAAAACAAAGTGCTAAAGAAGAGAGATGATCCAGGGCGATTTGTCTTATCCGTGAGAATCGGTAAAACGATTTTTGCAAACTCCCTCTGTGATCTAGGTTCTAGTGTGAACCTTATGCCATATTCAGTGGCTAAAAGGCTGGGATACACGAAGTTCAAGTCTACACGGATTTCGTTAGTATTCGCGGATAGATCCACCAAGCGCCCCATAGGAGTGTTGGAGGATTTACATGTCCAGATAGGGGACACGCTTATACCAGCAGACTTTGTGGTTCTGGAACTTGAAGAAGAACCATGTGACCCCCTGATCTTAGGTAGATCATTCTTATGCACAGCTGGTGCGATTATAGATGTGCAAGGGGGAGCGATCGATCTCCAGCTGGGGGATATGATTGCAAGGTTTGAGATGAATAAGCTGCTCAAGAAACCTATGATAGATGGTCAGACTTTCGTGGTTGATGATGGTTCAGAGGTTGCACATGAGGTTACCGATGAAGTTCTCACTCTCGACCCGTTGGAGGTTGCCTTGACAAAGGCAGAAGGAATGTTGGAAGAAGATGCGGAGCACATGCTCGCAGGACGCGAGCAACCCGATGCACATGCTCGGCAAACTGAGAAAAAAAGAAAAAAAGATGCGGAGCACATGCTCGCAGGACGCGAGCAACCCGATGCACATGCTCGGCAAACTAAAAACAAAAGAAGAAAAAGAGAAGAGCGATTGGGCCAGGTAAGTTTAAAGAATTTCAGGCCCATGCCCACCAGGCCCATACCGATTTCAGTGATTTTTGAGACTAGATTGCTTTATTATCCACCACGTCGGAGGCGCCGCCTTGCCCGTTCGGAGAGCGAGAGCCCAGACAATTCCGACGCCTGATCACGGTTACACACACCATCATTGTTCTATCCGCCTTATTTTCTTTTCATTTTTGTTGCTATCTTTATTTTTCTTCTTGTCTAGGTCTCTCTTTGGCTTATTTTCACACCGGAGACGGTGTGAAGTAAGTCCGGGGGAGGGTCACCTATGACCCTTGTTTTCTTCATTTTTCTTTTTATTGAGTCAGTTTGTCATGTGAGTCGAACCAAAACTTGTGGGAATTAGGACCGAAATCTGTGATGTTTTTAACCATTTGTGAGTTTGACCGTTTCCTAGTGACCATTGTTGCAGAACTAAGAGTACAGAGACGAGCTAATACCTCTTCACATTCAGACCCTTCTCCTGGCCAGAAAAGCTTCATCCCATTAAGGTTTCACCGGAAAGACTTAGACTCTACTTTATTGGAACCTAACCGGATTTAAATTCTTCTCGTTTTGGGCATTAGGATAGGGAACGTGTCACATATTCAGGACTTCTTATTCATTTTGCCAATCTTGCTGATCCTGAATAGCTAGCTCATTTTAAGTTAGTACCCACCCCGAGCCTAACCTCCTTTCAAACCACTTGCACTTGTATTTTTGTTTTCTCATTCTGTGCAGCTATGTGCAAAACGGTCGGGGAGAGCAGGACTGACACAATCTCTAACTCGCTCTTGCTGGAGAACCAAAGAGGAAAAAGCCGGACGGACAGAGCACGTGCTCCAACCCAGCGAGCACCTGCTCCGAAATTATATAAATCCGAGTCCGCGAGTTGTTTTGAGCAGAGAGAGAGCCTAGGATACGGTCCGCATGCTCCTGGGGCAATATCAGAAGAAGATCCCCCATCATCCTTCATATGTCTCATCAAAAAAAAAAAAAAAAAAAAACGTTTAAGGATGATGGAAAGGGACCAGAGCTAGTGTTACACACCCCCGAGCATGCGTTGTAACCTGAGGAGAAAAGAGAGGCTGAGTTTGGGAAGATAAGAAGAGGAGAGCGATTAGAGGTTGTGGACATCAATGAGTCCACTCTCCCTTACCATTTTGTGCGATATCCTGCATCTTTTTCGAAGTAATGGTAACCCCTAAACACTCTATAGCTCCACCATTAAAACAGCCTTTTATCTACCAAGCCTCGATTTCACTAGCTTAATGCCCTTAATGAGAAGCTCACGCCAATTTTAATTGAATGTAAAGAGTCTTTGTCTGGAAAGTGATCTTTTTCTGGGTTTGATTGCCAATTATGGTTCTGGTTTTGGAGATGTTTGCTGGAGAAGTTTTTGGTATAGCTTGTTCTAATACATGTGGTCTGCAGGTCATGGTCTACTCACGGTTTCTGAGATTTTTGCGAGTTCCCACCTTGGCTCTCTTGGCGCTTGGTTTGAGTTTGTTTGAGGACAAACAAAGATCTAAGTCCGGGGGAGTTGATATGTTACGGTTTTGACTCACTTTGACCCTGTTTATTTGATAGTTTTGTAGTTGTTTGAGTCCTTTTCAGGTTATAATAAGAGGCTAGGAAGCTAAAAGCAAGGATTGGAACAACAGGAGCAATCGGAGCAGAAAAGAGTTGAATTGGAGCAGAAAAGCTGATTTTAGACCCAGGAGCACATGCTCCCGATTTCCGAGCCCATGCTCCCAACTCTACGGATTCATGACGACACGTGGCAAGCATCTAGGCGCCGATTCCCTGCCTAATTCCCCTTATTTTAGGCGATCCTTTGTGAGAGAAAGAGGGAGGAGATCGATTTTTAATAGGGAGATTTGATTTGGATTCTTTCCTTATTTTTCTCTACTTGTATGCTATTTAACCTAGGGTTTTTAGGAGAAAAATATACTCTTTTCTTTTGGGTTTTTGAGCGACGTTTTGTGGGGGAGGAAGAGCGGCTACCTTGTTTATCATTCTCTGAACCCTTTTTATTTTTATGCTATTGAATTTCTCATCTATGTTGGCTATTCAATTCTCTATGTCTGAGTAGTTTTCTTTGCTAGATTAGGGGTTTCAAAAGGGGTTTCATGGGTTAGCAACAGAACACAAATAGGGCTTTATATAATCGATTGTCTTCACTATTGTTAGACTTAATGCTTAGGTTGATTTGATCACCCAATCTATGATTCTAGGTTTATCTATTCATCAAAAGTGTAATAGGTTGCTAGAAAAGACATTAGTGGGCAAATTATCCTAGACCTGCGAAAGTTGATGTGTAGGTGATTTGTGAACTTATCATTCCTGTTCTTTAATGCTTGTCTGCGATTCTGGGCTCAAACGACAGTTTAGGGTTTATGGACCGCCGAGCATGTGCTCCGGATGTCTGAGCACGTGCTCCGCGTTTCCGCACAGAATCGACCAGATAGAGTTATTGATGCCACGACAGTGGATCAGTTTATATTTATGTTTGAGTTCTAGACTGGTACTTAATTTATGCCCTGAATAGTTGTTTGGTTGCTATCTCTGAAATTCCCGAGAATCACCCCTGATCTAGTGTTTTGTTTATTGCCTTTCTATACCGTTTTTAATCGCTTAATTGTTACCAAAAACCAACTTTGAATTGTCTTAGCTTGAAATTGAACCAATAGAACCATAGAGTAAAACTTGGTCTTCGTGGGATTCGACCCCTAAGTACTACTTCTTTGCTGTGCACTTGCAGTAGGAAAATAGGGTTTAAAACTCTGTGTATCAGACGTCTGTGGGTAGACGAGAAGACGCAAGAGTTAGCTTTAGTGTGGTTCTTTGACGCTCCTGTTTGTTTTTTACGGTTTTACAAGAAAGGGAATGCTCATTACGATCTCATTCGGATTAGCTATGGTATCCCCAGGATGTTAACTGGCCTACTACGTCTGGTTCTTCAGGGTTACATGTAAGAATTACAAACAGATGAGTATGAGAAGAATAGAGAATGGTATAGAATGATCAAGAGAGAAAGAGAGAAAGAGAGAGAGCGTCTAGGTTAGAATAGAGGAGAAGGAGAGATTCTCATTCCTTGAGTACCATTGACCTAGTTACATTTTATATATATGTATACAAGAAGATCAAATAAGGAAAGTCCTAACTCTATACAAAACGACATCATATGACATATAGACAAGTATTGGCGTGTTCATCTTAATACTCCCCCTCAAGCTTAACCATGTGAGTAACAGTTGAGCTTGGAACTATGAACACCCACCTCATTGAAAAAACCTTAGTGTATAAAACCCATTTGGAACAAAAACACACTAAGGGAAAAAGAGTATGGGTCAGTATTTTAGGGTCTTCGTTTGTGGCCGAGTGAGGTTCATGAGCCCGAGTTTGGAGTGTATATACTCACAAGCTTTTGAACTTGCCACTTTGGTGAAGATGTCTGCCAATTGTTCTGAACTCTCGGTGTGGCATGGTAAGATCACTCCAAGTTGAACTTTCTCCCTGACTTTATGACAGTCCACCTCTATGTGCTTGGTCCTTTCATGAAATACTGAGTTGGTTGCAATGTGGATGGCCGCTTCATTGTCACAGTGCATTGTGATCGGTTGTGAAGTGTTGACGCCTAGATCCTTCAAGAGTGCTTTGAGCCACATTAGTTCGGTTGTGAGCTTCCTCATTGCCCTGTATTCAGATTCCGCACTTGTGAGAGAGACCACCTTTTGCTTTTTACTCTTCCAAGTGACAAGGTTGCCTCCCACAAATGTACAATAACCCGTTGTTGAACGTCTATCTTCATGATCTCCCGCATAATCTGCATCACAGTATCCTACAAGCTCTGTATTTTTGTTGCATCCCATCCAAATGCCTTGTCCAGGGGCTCCTTTGAGGTACTTGAGTATGCGGCTTACCATCTCCCAATGATGTATTGTTGGCTTTTGCATATGTTGGCTTACCTGGTTCACAGAAAAGCATATATCAGGTCGAGTTATGGTGAGATAAATGAGCTTATCTACCAACCGTCGATACTGTTTTACATCTTCGAATAGAGCTTCATCGAACTCCCCCTTACGGTTTGACTTGTAGTTTTCTTTGAGTGGTGTTTCAACCGGTCTTGATCCGAGTTTACCTACATCTTTCAAAAGATCAAGTGTGTACTTTCTTTGTGATAAAAAGAGTCCTTCTTCAGAACAACATACTTCTATCCCAAGAAAGTACTTTAGTTCTCCAAGATCTTTAATATCAAATACAGATTTAAGGTACTGTTTGGTATCCTGAATGCCTACCTTGTCATTCCCAGAGATGATAATATCATCAACATATATGAGAATAACTATAATACCTCTTTGGCTTGGATATGTGAACAATGTGTGATCAGCCTCTGATCTTCTAAAGCCTTTATCAATAAGTGTTAAGCTTAGTTTGTGATACCAAGCCCTTGGTGATTGTTTTAAACCGTAGATGGCTTTCCTGAGTTTGAACACCTTTCCAGGTCTGATAGTGTCTTCAAGGCCCGGTGGTGGTCTCATGTACACATCATCCTCGAGTTCTCCTTGTAGAAACGCATTCTTCACATCCATCTGCCACAAATCCCAAGAGAGGTTAACAGCTAGTGAAAGAACTACTCTTACCATGTGTAGTTTGTCTACTGGTGAGAATGTCTCAAGGTAGTCTTCCCCATAGGTTTGAGTGAATCCTCTAGCTACAAGCCTGGATTTATATCTTTCTATCCCCCCCCATCACTCTTGTACTTGATAGTGAATATCCATCGAGATGTTACGGCTTTCTTCCCCTTTGACAAATCTGCTTCATCCCATGTATGATTCTTGACCATTGCATTAGTCTCATCTCCGACCGCATCACGCCAAACTTTATGTTCTTTAGCTTCCTCATAACTTTGTGGAATCCAATGCTGATCAATTTGAGTGAGAAACACTTGATGCTCAACAGGAAAATGTGCTAGAGTGCATAGAACTTGTATAGGGTGAGCAACCGCCTGACTATTGTAGAAGATGCGGGGATTTTTCTAGTTCTTAGGAGCAGACTTGAGTCTTTCACTTCGGCGGAGGAGAATTACTTCAGTAGCCTTAGTAGCCTCATCCTCTGTAGCCTCAACCTCTGTAGCCTCAACCTGAGTCGGGTGTTCTTCGACATGATCTTCTTCCTCTAATGTAGGTTCTTCTCCCCTAGAAGCAATATCATCCTCCTCGGATACACGTTCTTCACCTAGAGAGTTCAGTTCATCTTCAGCTTTATCATAATCATCTGCTTCTTGACTATGAGGACTATCAGTTTCATCCAGAGAAGAACAAAGTTGATGTTGATTATTCGCAACTCCGAGCCTTTCAAGAAGAATGCGGAGATTGTCTGCTCTATCTGATGAAGAGTAGGGAAGATCTTTCAAGTCCTCCAAAT
Source organism: Camelina sativa (assembly GCF_030686135.1). Lineage (NCBI taxonomy): Eukaryota > Viridiplantae > Streptophyta > Magnoliopsida > Brassicales > Brassicaceae > Camelina > Camelina sativa. The sequence continues at coordinate 15,919,154 of NC_141898.1, read as the reverse complement.
TACTTGTATCATAGAATCCCTTAGATTCTAAGAACTTGACATCCCTTGAGACCAGAACCCTCCTAGCTTCAGGTTCATAACACTTATATCCCTTTTGAGTAGTCGAGTAGCCAATAAACATGCTCTTGACACTCTTAGCTTCAAGCTTGTCACGCTGCTCACCTGGTTTTAAGACATAACACACACATCCAAATACACGTAAGTGATTGATAGACGATTTAATTTTGTTAAGTACTTTAAATGGAGAGATATCACTCAGTATTTTTGTTGGAGTTCGGTTGATCAGGTAGCATGCTGTTACAACAGCATCTCCCTAGAACTTCTTTGGTACATTTGTGTGGAACATCATAGATCGAGCAACCTCCATAAGATGTATATTCTTCCTTTCAGCTACGCCATTTTGTTGGGGTGTATAAGAACAACTTGTTTGGTGAACAATCCCATGTTTGACCAAATGTTGTTTGAACGCATGACTTGTATACTCCCCACCATTATCTGATCTCAAAATTTTAATCTTGGCATTATAATGGTTAGTCACATAGTTTTGAAAGTTTAGAAAAGAATCAAGAACTCTATCCTTAGAAGGAAGCAAGGTTAGCCAAGTATATTTTGATTTTTCATCAATGAAAGTAACAAAATATTTCTGATTTTCACGAGATAAGCAAGGGGAAGTCCAAACATCATAATGAATTAAGTCAAAACAATGCTCATATATAGTTGAAGACTTAGGAAAAACAGTTTTGCAATGTTTACCAAGAATGCAAGCTTCACAATCATTATTCTTAAATGAAATACTAGGCAACAAAAGTTCCAAAGCACGAAAATGGGGATGACCAAGTCTAGCATGCCACACTGAACTATTAGCCTTATCAATTATTGACTTAAAACACGAAGAAAGGGAAGTAGATAGGTTTGAATCCTCAAGCACATAAAGATCATCTTTAGTGGTTCCTTTGCCAATCAATCTACTTGTTTTAATATCCTGAAAATAAACATCATTAGGGCCAAATATTGCATAACAATTAAGATCATTAGTCGCCCTTTTAACTAATAAAAAGTTAGAGGTGAAGCTAGGCAGATAAAAAGCTTTAGAGGTTCTATCAAACAAGTTTAAGTTCCCTATTCCTTCAATAGGTACTTTATCTCCATTTGCTATGATCACATTTCCTAAAGCCGGTTTTATATCTTTAATTAGCTTAGAATCACTAATCATATGGTGAGAGGCTCCAAAATCAACAATAAGAGGTTTCATAGCATTGAGAGTAAGATAGGCGTTACCAGAAGACTCCTTTAAAGCCTTGATAAGTGCATCGAGATCAGATTTTCTCACCAACTCCGAGGAGGCTGCTAACGCTGATTTGTTTCCTTCAGTGATTTGAGGAACCATCGGGGCTTGTGCTTCACCATATCCACTCGCTTGATTTTCTCTTGGATTAGTTCCTCTCGGGCGAAGATGTGGATGGAGAGCCCAACATTTCTCCTTAAGATGTCCAGGCTTCTTGCAATGATCACATATGAACCAGTTCTTTCCATCATTTCTATAGTAGCCCTTGTTTGCAACAGCGACCTCTCCTTTGTTGGCTGTGATAAGATCGCCTTTTGCTCCAAACAGACCAATGGAACCATGCTCCTTTTGAATTAGATTGCACACATCATCAAGACTTGGAAGCTTGTCCGAACGAAGAATATGCTTGATGAGATCATTGTATGATGAATTCAATGCCAAGAGAAAATCAAACACCTTGTCTTGTTCACGACGTTCATTTAAAACCACTGGATCCACCGAGTTAGGCCTTAACATTTCCAACTCTGCCCAAAGTGTTTAGTAAACTCCATGTCTTCCTGGTTGAGATTGTTGATTTCTCTCTTTACCTCAAACACACGACTCAGATTGGAGACATTACCAAACACATTCTGTAGGGTATCCCAAAGATCCTTAGCTGTCTCACAATATGAGTAAGACTCAAGAATCGTAGCATCCAAGGAATTTTGGATGAAGGCTAAAACACTTTGGTTCTCTTGGAACCACTTGTCGTTGTCACACGCAACGATCTCCTTTCCTTCTTTTTTGGTCGTCGTCTCCTTCACAGCTTCATTGCTCTCAATGTGCTTCCAGAGCCCGCGACCGCACAGTGCTGTCTTTGTGGTTCTTGCCCATAGCAAATAGTTTCCACCTTTGAGTGTAACAGGGATGATTAGGGTTTTGCTGAGATCCATGGTGAGATCTGGTGCGGAAGATAAAGATTTGAGAATAAACACAATAGGAACGTTACTGCTCTGATACCATGTAAGAATTACAAACAGATGAGTATGAGAAGAATAGAGAATGGTATATAATGATCAAGAGAGAAAGAAAGAAAGAGAGAAAGAGAGAGAGAGCGGCTAGGTTAGAATAGAGGAGAAGGAGAGATTCTCATTCCTTGAATATCATTGACCTAGTTACATTCTATATATATGTATACAAGAAGATCAAATAAGGAAATTCCTAACTCTATACAAAACGACATCATATGACATATAGACAAGTATTGGCGTGTTCATCTGAATATTACCGTCTATACATTTTAACAATGCGTCATTTCGTTCGAGTCATAGATTTTCTAGGCAGCAAGGTTTCGAAGAACTCACGAGGAGTGACACTTACCCATCCCCAACGTTTGCTCCTCTTGGATACGATTGTTATTTTAGCATCGTTGTTACTACAGCAGGAGAGGTTTTGTTGGTCACAAGCACAACCTCTGAAAGTAGCGAAAGGGCCTTCCGCATCTACAAGATGGATCCTAACGCTGACCCAGATGACCACATGCCTGATCTTCTTGACGTAGATTCTCTTGGTGATGAAGCCCTGCTTCTCGACTTGGGTATCACTGTGCCTGCTAACAATACCCTTGGTATCAAACAAAACTCCATCTATTTCACTCATCATAACCTTATATGTTCCAAGACCAACTGGAAGAAAGTCACCCATGTCCTTCCCCCTAATGAGGTGGACATCTGTGTGTTCAATCTTTCAACCAAGACCCTCGAGCCCTTCCCTGCTCCCTCCAACATGGGTCTCAAGCATGATCGATGGATTTTCTTTATCTGAAAGAACGTCTGAAAAGAGGAATGCGTTCTCCGTCTCATTATAAAGTAAGTTAAGAACATGCTTTTTTAACCAATTTATAAGTAGAATTTTCAGGCCCAGATTTTTGGTTATCTTGTCAATTAATACATAGAATTTTCCTTCAAGTCTTAGTATAAGATATTGTTTCTTGCTCTGAATTCTGCTTGAAGAGAACAAAACATGGCAGAGTACATAGAAATGCAGATGCTCTCAACATGTTAGGTTAGGCAGCTTCATCAAAGTTCTTTGTTTCCTTCTTATGATTCAAAATATATTCTATCAAATACATGCTAGGGTAACTCCCAACCCTATCAAATACATGTTAGGGTAACTCCCAACCTCCTATCAAATACTGGTTCGGCAGCCACCTTGGTCCCTAATTTACCTAACATAATCATATATACAAATATGCAGTACCCACATCTTCATCTTACCAGCCAAATTCATGGATATTTGGTAGGTGCAACTTGAAAGCATAGCATATTTAATAATTGTTAATACAGAACAAACAAATATTACTAAAGTAGAAGATTCAAAAACAGAACGAAAATGCGAAGTCGAACATATACCCAAACTTAACTTTTGAAAGAGAATAATGGTCAAGGGAAAATGGTACAGATAATGTTGTGGAAGTTTGTTTTGCATACCTTATTCATAGGTCCAATACAAACGTATCAAGCTGGTATTCTCATCTTCATAATGAATATGTTCTATTGTGGTTTTTAAAGCCTTTTCTCTCAAATTTGCACCAGGCCATCGCATTAGAACAGACACAGCAATCTTATGAAGTGATGCACAAGTGGGTGTGGAGCCTCCTTCGATAAAAATGTAACTGTCAGCCTAAAAGTAGTTAGCCCCTAGCATCTAACCAATATGTGTAAGGAATCATACTGAGTAAAGTTAGTTCAGCTAAACAGGATCTCATTATAAACTACAAAGAAAACCATATCCATCATTTTAAATGCACACGCAGTTAAAACATTTAATAAGTGTGTTTTGAACAAGCGTGAAAGTAGAGAAGTTTACAAACTAGATTACAATTACAAAAAAAATTCTGAGATTTACTTCACTTGAGTTGTCCATCATTGATGGTATTCCATTTCATAAAGTCTGAGATATTGCCTTATGAAGCTCCTTACCAATATAACTAAATCTGAAGCCCAATAATATAGTGGAACCTATACAAGCATAAAGAATACAAAACAGATACATACATGGTGGCAACACCTTTGGGTTGTCATTCTGCATATTATTGAATAGTCATTGAACCAAGAATTGATTATGAGAGGCACTTCCTTTGTATAAGTAGTCAGTCGACCAACAAAGGAAGACTGAGAAAATAATGACCTTAAACAGTATCTGAGAAAGTTGAGAGCAGATGAAATTGTAATTCAGCATATATTTATGAGCACCTGGATGGATTGGCAGGAAATACGGAAGAAGCCATATCTCAGGAGGAAATGGGTTATGTCCAGACCATTTAAAAACTCCAAGTACCTTTCTTTACAGACACAGAATTAGCAGATCCAAGTAAAAAGATGAGCCAAGTTATGGAGCGTGCAATCTATAATCAGAGTTCGTTTTCGTCAAGTTTTCAGCAAATTTTGCAAAAGAAAGCTTAGTGAACGAAACTAAAGAACTAACCAGTCCTGGGAGAAGAAACATAGGCCACAATAATCTCTTGGCCAGTGGCCGTCGTGCACCTGTGTTGTTAGATAGAAATCTAGACCCCTCTTTAACATGTCTAACACCATCTTCTCTGTAACATCATCACTATATTCGACTTGATGCCGCAACCCTTACCGGCAGAACCTCTTTAACATATCTTCCACTATTTAACTTTGCCATATTTACTTCCATACAAGAATGTACGAAAACGTTTTCTTCCAGTGTCATTTTTAGCTAACAAGTGGCATATATCAAAGGATTAAGTGTCAATACAATAATTTAGGTGATAAAGATTTTCATTGGCACTGACTCAGTCCCAATCTTAATGATAAGACATCTTTTAATCTTATTGTAATAGCAACCAAATCCAAAAGACTACGAAAAAATGACTAACACTTCAGAATTCTTTTTCAATTTTCATTGAACACGTAACATGGCAGACGCATTTTCCATTTTAACATATTAGCAATCAAAATCACAAGCATATCTATGTCAAAATTTGGACCATACAAAATAATCTTTGGTTCAAGCGTGTCAGAATCATCATTGCAGTAGATGAAACACCATCACAGAGATGCAGTTATGGGCATTAAACTTTTTTTTTTTAAATAAAAAAACTATGAATAACTCAGTATTAAATCAAACACCATCTCTGCTAGTGATTATCATCTTTACATAATATATTAGGGAGAATATAATGACCATGGAGTTGATCCAAAAAAATAAAACTTTCATATCTTCCTCTGCTGAAGCCTTAATCATCTAAATTATGAGAATCAATAAACTAAAGGAATCATTCTTCACAAATCACAAATACCTCTAAGAATGTAAAGTTGTGGACTGTATACATAGATTAAGTCAGAAGCAGTCTTGTCTGCAAGGATCATGTAACAACGGCCTCAAGTCTTGTGAATCTAACTCATTTTCGAATCTTTTGTGAACATCTTGGAGAAACTTCAGAACATTCGCCAATGATCCGTTGTCTGAGCTCTCGTCTATCTTCTTTTCTGCGTAAGACTTGGACTTTGTATTATCATCACCGTCTCTGAAATATACGTACTTGGTGATCTGCAACAAGCTGCTCTTGCCATGAGGCCAAACATCAATTGTATCATCCACAATTACGACTCTTTGCTTATCAGCCACAACAAGATCGAGTGTCTTCTCTTTAGGACTTTCTTTACTGGTAATGACTCGATCTCCAAAGTAAACTTTATCCGGATCAATCAAGTTCAACACGGTCTGGGGCGTAAGTGGATAAACCCATAGTGTAAACATGCATTGTGAAAAGCTTGTTTGCCTCCAAAAGAAAGCCAGGAACAAAAGGTCGAAGTTTAATGATGTATTCATTGGAATGGCCTTTGTTGAATCTCCAAAGATCAAGCCTTGAATCAGCTGGTTCGAGTAGATACTTCTCATCATGTCCCATACTGTCAAAAATTGTATGTCCCATAACCGGTCTTTTTAAATTATTATTAGAAAATGCTTATTTAAAAAATTTGGGTAAGAAATTCTCAAAAAATCACATTCATTTAGGGTGTTTTGTTGAAAATATTAAGTGATTTTGTTACGTGTCTATTTCTAAACGAATCAAAATATTTTTCACAGTTTGCATAGAGGTGTTACATCCAAATATCATACTTCAAATTTGGTTTTAGGTGGATTATTACACGTATATAACTTACATGTATCTATTTGGAACAGGAAACACCATAATCCAACTAAAACCAAATTGAAATATGATATTCCTTGCTTCCAACAAGAGAATTCCTTGCATCCTTGACATTGACTGTAACATCCGCGAACTGAAATCTCGATTTATAGGGTGCATCGATCGATGCACTATATGCGTTGGTGGATGCAAGGTCGGTTTTGTGCAGTTTGACTTAAGCTAAACGCTGCGTTATTAGGCTAGGAAACCCTTAAGTCGTGTTTAAAAGGGAGTTTGTCGTGTTTAGGCTAGTTTTGGCCACTTTTGAGAGAAAATAAGAGAGAAGAGAAGTTCTTCACAGTTCTTCAGCTTTTGGGTGAGTTTCTGGGAGATCCTTAGCCGTTCTTGGGAGATCTGTAGCTGGGATCGTTTTAGGAGCTTCCTAGGAGCGTAGATCTTCCTGTTTGAGGTTCAGAATCTTCTTGGCAAAGGTAAGTGCATGACCATGACTTATCTAAGCTGGAGATTTCTCTGATCTGTTTGTTTTATGTGTTTATTGGCTTGTTAGTACGTTTTTGGGTCGCTAAAGGCTTTGGGAAGCTTTTTGTGGCTTTGATTTGGTGTTTTGGTGGTTTAGGGACAGAGATCCGGCGAGAAGCTTCGGTGCTCGGCAGGTGCGTCGGTCGATGCACTTTGTGCGTTGGTCGATTCAATGCGAGGATGGTGCGGATTGACCTAGGAGCATCGATCGATGCCATGTGGAGGCATCGGTCGATGCAATTAGGGATTTCGTGCAATGTCGAGCATGCGTCGGTAGATTCAGTGTGTGTGTCGGTCGATGCAAGTTTACCTTGCGTCGGTCGATGCAACCTCAGTTGGTGTCGGTCAATGCATGGGTTGGCTTCGGTCGATGCAGAGTCTTGGTTTGTTATTGTTTGGTTATTGATTGTTGATTGAAGGTTAGAGATGTCTCTATTGCTTGTGTGTATAGCCCAGTAGATGAGAGGATTGCCTTAGAGAGTGTTTATTAATTATTCATGCATCTCAATTTGTGTTTGTGGTGCAGATAAAGCAAAGTGTGATCGTGGAATCCTGGCAATGAAGAGGAGGATGTTCTAGTAACTTGATTGGTTGTTGGATGGCTTCTGTTAGGTTGCTAGAGGTGAGTCCTAGAATGTTGTTTAGGATTGCTGGTTATGTGATTCATGTTGTTTGGATTATTGATTTAATTGTTATGAATTATTATTGGTATTGATTATTTCCGTTGTTGGTTGTTTGTGGTTAGGGGACTAGTGGGTATGAGACCACTAGCTTAGATTATTATTATTATTATTATTATTATTATTATTATTATTATTATTATTATTATTATTATTATTATTATTATTATTATTATTATTATTATGATTATTATTATTATTATTATTATTATTATTATTATTGTCACTATTAAATTTACTTACTTGAAAAAAAAAAAGTTCGGATCGTTTCAGTTTGGTATCAAAGCCTTTACGGTTCTAAGTTTGGGTTCACTAGGTTTCTTTTATTGATGTTGGGATTGCATGCTTTGGTTTATTATGTGAGTTAGTCAATTGTGTGTAGCATGGAGTCCTAGAACATCCTCTTCGAGCCTATAGTGTGATTCCACGGTGAGTTATGTTTTGCGTTCTATTGTATTGAATTATTTGCTTAGCCTTCTGTTCATGGTAGTGTAGATGGTTAGAGGTGGTGTTGTTGCTAGTCGAGGATGCGGATGTGGTCGTGGTCGTGGTAGGGGCAGCGTCCCAGCAGTTAGTGAGTATTTGAGCAGAGTGGGTCATCTGAGGGTGTCAGCGAGTTGAAGGGCTTCCAGGAAGAGTCCACGAGTGTGGTCAGGGAACCTGATAGGACGGTAGGCGCTGATGGAGTCGGTGTGGGCAGTGTCGGTGCTTGGGTGGCCAGGAATGCTAGGGTTCCGGGTGTGGGATTCCCAGCAGGTGGAGCCCCTGGAGGAGGCGTTGATCTTCCGGGCTTGTTGAGACAGTTGTTGGAGCGGATACCGGGAGTGGTACCGGCTCAGGCACAGGTTGTACCGCCAGTATCAGCGGTGGTGCAGCAGCCAGTGGTTTCGGATGTAGGAGTTCATTCTCGTTATGTTAGTATGCTGAGAGATATGAACTATATTGGTACTGAGCGGTTTTCGAGAGGTATTGATCCTACTGTTGTTGATGCGTGGAGGACGAGAGTGGAACATAACTTCCACTGATGTATGGGGGTTCGACGATGGAGTCTCAGATCAGGAGGTTTTTGAGGGCCCTTCGTGATGATTTGAGGGTTCAATGTAGATGGCGGAGTTATGCTATGCGTGTAGAGCTGGTTGAGACTGCAGCAGAGATTGAGGAGGACATCCGGGGACAGTCAATGACAGTTAGTCCAGCAGTTCAGCCTAGGAAGGCTCAGCATTCTGGAGGTTCTGGCAAGGGCGGCAAGCATGTGCAGGTAACCAAGAGAAAGTGGGAGGCTACGCAGAGGCCGAGTGGTGCAGGATGCTTCGGGTGTGGGAGCATGGATCACAAGGTTGCTAGTTGTCCCCATATGAGTGCTCTAACGGCAGCGGTTCGTGTATGCTTTCATTGCAGGGAGCATGGGCACATCAAGCCCAAGTGTCCTAAGTTGCAACATATGGCAGTGGCAGCGGTGTAGCATGTAGTGCAGCCGGAAGTGCAGCAGGTGGCACGGATTGAGCAAGCGCCACGGGTGTACACGACTGTAGAGATTGGTGGAACCAGTGCCAGGACGATCACAAGTATATTTTCTGGTATCATGTCTTTGTGAATTTTAGTAGGTTCAGATTTTATGTTATATGTGATAAAGTGTTAGGTTCTCAACACATGAGGTTTGTGTAGGGACCTTGTCTGTGGGCAGGTTTAAGTCTCATGTTATGTTTGATTCTAGAGCTACTCATAGCTTCATTACTCCGGAGTGCGCAGAGAGTGCTGATATCAGAGGAGATCCCGGGGAGCGAGCGAGAGTTGTCAGAGTTGTGGGAGGCAAGTTTTTGAGAGTTATTGGTCGGACGAGGGGTGTTGATATTCAGATTGCTAGGGATTCGTAGCCAGCCGATTTGCTTATCAGTGTAGTGGAGTTGTATGATGTTATCCTTGGGATGGATTTGTTGCATCGTCATAAGGTTCATCTTGATTGCTACCGGGGTAGAGTGGAGTTTGAGCATCTAGGAGGGAAGTTTTGACGGATTTAGACCGACTTCGGGGAGTCTCGTGATCTCGGCCGTGCAGGCTGGGAAGATGATCGAGAAGGGCCGAGAGGCTTATTTGGTTACTATATTGATGCCAGAGTCAGTTGGGGCAGTCCACGGTTAGCGGTATTTAGGTTGTTGAGGAGTTTGAGGATGTGTTCCAGTCGTTGCAGGAGTTACCACCATCTCGGTCTGATCATTCCACGATTGAACTGGAACCGGGGATGACACCATTATCGAAGGCTCCTTACAGGATGACTCCAACAGAGATGGCAGAGCTGAAGAATCAGTTGGAGGATTTATTGAACAAGGGATTCATTCGTCATAGATCACTGTGGGGAGCGCTAGTGTTATTCGTTAAGAAGAAGGACTGGAGTTTCTGCTTGTATATTAATTATAGGGGTCTGAACCGGGTCACTATGAAGAACAAGTTTCCTCTTCCCAGGATTGATGAGTTGTTGGTTCAGTTGAGAGGTGCTACTTGGTTCTCCAAGATAGATCTAACGTTGGATTATCATCAGAATCCGATAGATAAGGCGGATGTGAGGAAGACTGCATTCAGGACGAGGTATGGGCATTATGAGTTTGTGGTGATGCCGTTTGGGTTGACTAACGCGCCAGCAGCTTTTATGAGATTGATGAACAGCGTGTTTCAGGAGTTTCTGGACGTGTTTGTCATCATTTTCATCGACGACATCCTGGTTTATTCTAAGAGTCCTGAGGAGCATGCAGTGCATTTGAGGGCAGTTCTGGAGAAGGTGCGGGAGCAGAAGTTGTTTGTTAAGTTGAGCAAGTGTAGTTTCTGCCTGCGTGAGATGGGTTTTCTGGGTCACATTGTTTCTGCAGAGGGGGTTTCTGTAGATCCGGAGAAGATTCAGGCCATCAGGGATTGGTCTAGACCGCAGAATACCACAAAGTTTAGGAGTTTCCTTGGATTGGCAGGTTATTACAGGAGGTTTATGCAGGGCTTTGCAAGCCTAAAAGAGATGTTGACTATTAAGCCAGTGTTGGCATTGCGAGAGCAGGGAGAACCCTATGTGGGTTACACTGATGCATCCAGAGTTGGTTTGGGGTGGGTGTTGATGCACCATGGGAAGGGGATTGCCTACGCTTCGCGGCAGTTGCGGAAGCACGAGGACAACTATCCTACTCATGACTTGGAGATGGCTGATGTACTTTTTGCCCTGAAGATTTGGAGATCTTATCTTAATGGTGCAAAGGTACAGGTGTTTACAGATCACTGAGCCTAAGCTGAATTTGAGGAAAAGGCGGTGGATGGAGCTGGTGGCGGATTATGATTTGGAGATAACCTACCACCCTGGTGAGGCTAACTTGGTTGCAGATGCCCTGAGTCGGAAGCGGACGGCTTCGGTTCAGGAGCAGGATATGGAGTCTCTGGTAGGAGAGATCAGTGCGTTGAGTTTGTGTGCTGTTTCGCATGAGCCGTTGGGTTTAGTAGCGACCGATAGAGCAGATCTTTTAAGCAGAGTGCAATTGGCTCAGGAGAAAGACTTGGGGCTGGTGAATGCCTCTATGGATGTGGATTCAGAGTATCATTTCTCGGCTAATGGTACTATTTTGGTGCAAGGGCGGATTTGTGTGCCTAAGGATGAGGAGTAGAGGCAGGAGATCCTGATAGAGGCTCATGCGAGCATGTTTTCTATTCATCCAGGAGCGACTAAAATGTACCGTGATCTCAAGAGGTACTATCATAGGGTCGGGATGAAGAAAAGTGTAGCTAGTTGGGTCGCGAGGTGCGATGTGTGTCAGCTAGTGAAGGCTGAGCATCAGGTCCCAGGTAGGTTACTGAAGAGTCTTCCCATTCCAGAGTGGAAGTGGGATATAATTACTATGGACTTCATGGTGGGTTTGCTAATGTCTCGGACTTTTGATGCTATTTGGGTCATTGTGGACCGGTTGACTAAGTCGACACATTTTCTGGCCATTAAGAAGACTGATGGAGCAGATGTCTTGGCTAAGAAATATGTGAAGGAGATAGTCAGGTTGCATGGGGTGCCAGCGAGCATTGTGTCTGATAGGGATTTCAAGTTTCCTTCGGTGTTCTGAAGAGTGTTTCAGGCATAGATAGGCACTAAAGTGCATATGAGTACAACTTACCATCCCCATACAGATGCGCAGTCAGAGAGGACGATCCAGACGTTGGAGGATTTGCTGACGATGTGTGTGTTGGATTGGGGTGGCCATTGGGCAGATCACTTGAGCTTGGTAGAGTTTGGTTACAATAACAGTTATCAGGCGAGTATTAGGATGGCCCCTTATGAGGCGTTGTATGGGAGGCGATGTCGTACACTGCTATGTTGTACTCAGGTGGGGGAGAGGAGCATGTACGGGTCGAGTTTTGTTCAGAAGACCTCATAAAATATTCGGGTTCTCAAGTTGAATATGAAGGAAGCTCAGGATCGTCAAACGAGTTATGCCGATAAGAGGACGAGAGATCTTGAGTTTCAGGGGGGAGATAGAGTGTACCTCAAGATGACCATCTTACAGGGTCCGAACAGGCCATTGACAGAGACTAAGTTGAGTCCGAAGTATATGGGTCCGTTTAGAGTGATTGAGCGGGTAGGACCGGTAGCATATAGGCTAGAGTTGCCTAAGGTTATGCTTGCGTTCCACAAGGTTTTCCATGTGTCTATGTTGCGGAAGTGTCTCTGTGAGGATGATCAATTGTTGGCTAAGATTCCTGAGAATCTTCAGCCTAACATGACTTTGGAGACGAGACCAGTGAGGGTTCTTGAGAGGAGGATCAAGGGACTTCAGAAGAAGAAGATTCCATTGATGAGAATCCTATGGGACAATGATGGTGTTGAGGAGAAGACTTGGGAGCCAGAGGCGAGGATAAAGGCAAGGTTCAAGAAGTGGTATGAGAAGCAGGTCGCGACTTGAACTTGTCTAGCCTGGTCCCAGTTGTAGTCCATGGCTGGAGCGGGAATGGAGTATTTCAGCCCATCTCTCTTGTTACTTGGTCGCTTAGGGGTGGTTGGTTGTGCGACTAAGTAACGAGATGAGGTGGTGTTCGGGATAAAAAATTCCGCGAGGTAGTGGTCCAAGAAGGAAAGTTACATGAATTAGAAGTTGTTAAAAGAATAAAGTTTCTAAGTGGAAAGTTTTATGGGAGTTAGAATTTGTCCATTTTTGGTGGTTGTGAGCCTTGGAGGGGCTTGAGTGGCCTTCGTGGCAGACTGTTGAGTCATTGTGTGCCCGTGTGTGGCAGTCTTTCGAGACATTGTGTGGCTTTTGTGGCGGATTGTTTAGCCTTTGTGTGGCTTTTGTGGCAGGCTGTTTAGCCAATTGTGTGGCCTTTGTGGCGGGCTGTTTAGCCAATTGTGTGGCTTTTGTGGCGGGCTGTTTAGCCAATGTTGCCTAATTAGGCGGTCCTTCGGGATATATGGTCTTCTTGACAGTCCTTCGGGACAAGTGGTCTTCGTGACGGTCCTTCGGGATGTATGATCTTTGTGACGGTCCTTCGGGAAAAGTGGTCTTTGTGACGGTCCTTCGGGACAAGTGGTCTTTGTGACGGTTCTGTTTACGATATTGTTTGGCCTTGGTGGCGGTCTTGCTTAGGAAATTTGTTTGGCCTTTGTGGCGGTCTTGTTTAGGACATTTGTTTGGCCTTTGTGGCGGTCCTGTTTAGGACATTTATTGGCCTTTGTGGCGGCCCTTGTGGCATCCTTGTGTGGTCATGAGGTATTCCAGTGAGGGAATATGTGGTTGGTAGGACATTGTGTTGTTTTACGCGAGCCACAGGAAGGAAACCTCGATAGGGATAGGGCTCATACGTGTTCAGAATTGTTTGCTCGCGACTCTTGGGGGACTCTAGTTCTCCTAGTACTGTCATATTCTGAGACTTGGTGGTTTGAGAGTATGGTTGGTATATCGACTTCGGATGACGATCTGGGGGCGCGTTGTAGGGTGGCAACCGAGAGACTAATATTGAACTTCCTTTATATATTATGGCATGCGGGCTTAGGCCCGATGAGGAGCCAATATTATGGCATGTAGGTTTCGGCCTGATGAGGAACCAATATAAACTCAAGGTCCAGACCTATGAGTAAAGGATAGTCCAAAAGTCAAGAGCAAATAATGGTTGGAACGTGAGTTTATCGCCTAAAGGTGACTTTCGTAGATCGGTCGGAGGAGTGCAGGCCGTGGAGACAGTTGCACAGGAATCCTTGGCTGATGATTGTTTGAGATTCGAGGACGAATCTATGTTGGTGGAGGAGAATTATAACATCAGCGAGCCGGAATCCCGGTTTATGGGGTGCATTGATCGATGCACTATATGCGTCGGTCGATGAAAGGTCAGTTTTGTGCGGTTTGACTTAAGCTAAACTCTGCATTTTTGGGCTAGGAAACCCTAAAGTCGTGTTTAAAAGGGAGTTTTTTCGTGTTTAGGCGAGTTTTTGGCCGCTTTTTAGAGAAAAGAAGAGAGAAGAGAAGTTGTTCACAGTTCTTAAGCTTTTGGGTGAGTTTTTGGGAGATCCTTAGCCGTTCATGGGAGATCTGTAGCTGGGATCCTTGTAGGAGCTTCCTAGGAGCGTAGATCTTCCTGTTTGAGGTTCAGAATCTTCTTGGCAAAGGTAAATGCATGACCATGGCTTATCTAAGCTGGAGATTTCTCTGATCTGCTTGTTTTATGTGTTTAGTGGCTTGTAAGTACATTGTTGGGTTGCTAGAGGCTCTGGGAAGCTTTTTGTGGCTTTGGTTTGTGTGTTTTGGTGGTTTAGGGACGGAGATCCGGCAAGAAGCTTCGGGGAAAAACGGTGCTCGACATGTGCGTCGGTTGATGCACTTTGTGCGTTGGTAGATGCAATGTGAGGACGACGCGGATTGACCTAGGAGCATCGGTCGATGCCATGTGGAGGCGTCGGTCGATGCAATTAGGAATTTCGTGCAATGTCGAGCAAGCGTCGGTCGATGCAGTTTGTGTGTCGGTCGATGCAAGTTTACTTTGTGTCGGTCGATGCAACCTCAGTTGGTGTCGGTCGTTGCATGAGTTAGCGTCGGTCGATGCAGAGTCCTGGTTTGTTATTGTTTGGTTATTGATTGTTGGTTGATGGTTAGAGATGTGTCTATTGCTTGTGTGTATAGACCAATGGATGGGAGGATAGCCTTACTAAGTGTTTATTAAATACTCATGCATCTCAATTTGTGTTTGTGGTGCAGGTAAAGGCAAAGTGTGATCGTGAAATCCATGCAATGAAGAGGAGGATGTTCTAGTGACTCGATTGGTTGTTGTTTGGCTTTTGTTAGGTTGCTAGAGTTGAGTCCTAGAATGTTGTTTAGGATTGTTGGTTATGTGATTCATATTGTTTGGATTATTGATTTAATTGTTATGAATTATTATTGATATTGGTTATTTCCGCTGTTGGTTGTTTGTGGTTAGGGGGCTAGTAGATATGAGATCACTCGCTTAGATTATTATTATTATT
This sequence comes from Camelina sativa, assembly GCF_030686135.1. Lineage (NCBI taxonomy): Eukaryota > Viridiplantae > Streptophyta > Magnoliopsida > Brassicales > Brassicaceae > Camelina > Camelina sativa. The sequence continues at coordinate 15,904,044 of NC_141898.1, read as the reverse complement.
ATTATTATTATTATTATTATTATTATTATTATTATTATTATTATTATTATTATTATTATTATCACTATTATATTTACTGATTAAAAAAAAAAAACAGACCCGTCGTTTGATTGACTTACTATGAGGAGAAGATAGTGGAGAAAACTAAGGATCTTGAGCATTTTGAGTTTAAAATTCAAAGGAAGTATTACAAGATGACCTTTGGAGAGCTGAGAGATGTTTATGGTTTTCAACCAGGTTTAAGATTAGAGTATTATACTAATCCAAAGGAGTATGATATCTTTTAGGGAAACATTGGTGTAGGCAATTACACAGCTGGTCAGGTAAAAAACACAAGCATCATAGACTCTACAGTGAGATATGCCCACAAAATTCTCTCTCCTACACTCGATTTGCATTAAAACCAATTAAGATATTTAACCATAAACTCTAAAAGTCACTCTTAACATATAAACTTTTTCCTTGTAAATTTTGATGCTTCCTTGATTCACTAATTACTTTGTATCTCTTTTTTTTTTTTTTTTTTTCACTGAAAGGATTCTCGTTCATTGAGTTCAAACTTTTACAAACATCAGTACAGAAACTAAAGCCCCAAAAGAACAGGGGAAACTAACCCAAAAGAATAAGGGAAGCAAACAACTGCAAAAGCTAATAAGATTCAACTCTAAAAACTAAGTCAGTCGGGAGAGAAGCTTGGATTAGACACACCGACGCATGAGTTCTTCATCCGCAGATGAAGAAAGCTCAGAGAACAGACAAACACCAAACACTCACGAGAGCGAAGAGATAAAGCTCCAGTCAAACAAGATTAACAAGGAAATTGTAGAACTGAGAAGAAGAGCACCAGCTAAAAATGAAGAAACCATCCCCTTCTATACCGTTATATCTTCAATTGAAACTCAACCCAATAACTCTGATGACGTGCTTCAGCCAGGGCTGACAACACGAAGCTATAGCTGCTGAAATGCTCCATTGAAAAGCTTATGTAAGGATGCGGGGAGGAAGGAATCTTCACCTACTGGGCGAGGTAACAAGGCCCCGAGAACATCTTCTTCAGAGAAAGAATGATAACCTTTTCTGTTCTCCCAACGAAAGGACTTCACACCGAAGCTGAACCAAAGCCTAGAGAAAATCAGATTCACCTTAACAGTCGGATAAACGAAACACAAACCTTAGATGTCACTTAACACCACCACAGAGGAAGAACCCGACAACAAAACCAAGTCGTGGAAACAGAAATCTGACTAAATACAAGCCTCAAACAAAGCAGCACCACCGCATAGTCAACAGGTTCCAAGAACAAAACTTTTCAAATCCACCTCGACAGCAACCGGAAAAACAAAAAGACATCACCACTCCCAATCCAACGAGAATAGAGCCAATGAGCCAGATTGTCAAGACAAACAAACCAGATCGGGAACTTGAGACCTCTAAGACCAGATCGGAGAAGCGAGAACGGAACCACCGGGGAATAGATCCGCCTACGAACAACACCAAACCGCCACAGGCAGGAGACGACAAGATTAAGGTTTGAGAAAGCTAGAAAGACACACACACTAGAAACTAAGAAGAGAAACTACTTCATTACAAGGGAGCAGGGCCGACGACGGTGCTGTGAAAGCCACCATTGCCGGCCAAACGATTTTTTTTTTTTTTTTTTGACGGCTAGGGCGAACACATCCTTGTATCTCTTCCATTTGACCTTTTTAATTTGCTAGTAGATGCTTAAACATCCTTGTTCTCATATTCACCATAGAACAAAGATGATAAACATCTAATGTCGCCGCAATACTACAATTATTCAAGATGTGGTTTTGTCCGTTCATACGCAATTGCGCCACTATTTCGCAATTTGAAACAGCTAACAGAAGTATACAATCTTTTTTTGTACACTATATAATATGGTTTATAAGATTAATCCTACTATATTAATTGAGAAGTACAAATATAAAATTAATCTTAAATTGTGTAAAAAATTACATTCAATTGACATTAGAAAAACTTAATTAAGATTAAATAATTAATTAAATAAATATTTTTAATAAAAAACGAAAATAGGGAAAACTATCAAATAAAACAAATTGTAGAAAAGAAAAAAAAAACTGTTAGAATCAAAACTAATTTGCCATTAAAAAAAACTAACAAATAAATTTTTTTTTAACTTTTTATTTACTTCATAACTCTAGAAAAGATTTCACAAAGGTTTAAATAATTTTATTCATTACATGCAAATGTTTTATTGACATGTTTTAAAATACCAAAAATTATCATATAAACAACAAATTTTTAATCACAAACCATTATAAATAATAAAATAACAAAATAAATTATTACAAATTTTCATCAAAAAAAGTTCAGCCCGCGGTTTTCCGCGGGATAGTACCTAGTTATTTAATTATTTTGAAAGGTTATATGTTATATAGGTTGTAACCATTAGTTAAATCTTATTTCAAATTTTTTTGAAAAGGATATTCCAAAAAATAAAATAAAATCTCCACAGAATATTTAATTAACCATATATAGGCAACAAAATCTCAAAAATTAATCACTTTTCCTCCGATTAAGAGTGATTTTTGATTAGACTAGCAAACTATATATCAAAAAGAACAGAAATAATGTTTATTATGATTGATTTGATAAATTTCAAAAAATTTAGACTAATCCGCGGAACAATCATAAGAAATCTCGAAAAAATTTCAAGTCTTCATATTTAGCATATGATTTTATTGCATAATGTTTTATTCACAACAACTTTTAAAAACAATCTCATAAATTATATTTTATATAAAAATTACAATATAAATAAATAAAAAATCTAGCACGGTCCTAATGTAGTAGAATTTATAATGCATGTTAGTGAAAATTATATCTTGGTAATTATTTATGTGGCAATAGTATATGACCAATACATTACTAAAAGTGGTTAAAATAGAGTATATGTATTTAGACCATCTCTAATGGTTTTCCCTATTTTACCTCTAAAATAGAGGAACTCTATAATATAGGTGACTTTTGCTCTAATGGATACCTCTAATTTTTCCTCTAAAAAGTAATATTCCATAGAGATTCCTTTTTTATTTTACTATTAATACCTTTTACTTATAAAAGTTGCAAACTAACCCATTTATTTTAGTATTTGTGAAACTTTCATAAAATTATGATATTATTTAAATATCACATTTATTAAAAGAAATATATTGCATCATATAAAATACAAAACCTCCACTTCATTAAATTATTATTAAACTATTTAAATATATATTTTATTTATTTTGATTATAAATATAAAAGTGTTAAAAATTCAATGACCATTTTATATAAAAAATTTCAACTCTATTATAGAGGAAAAAATAGAGTTCCTCAAAGAAAAAATAGAGATCTCTATTATAGAGGTAGAAATAGATATGAGTTGCAATAGATTTTACTCTAAAATAAAGTTAAAAAGCAAATATAAAGGTGGGTTATAGAACTATTATTGTAAATTGGGTTTTCTGGAAAACTTACGGATATTATTTTATTTTAAATATTGGTTACTCACAAAACCTTATTTTTTAAATGGGTCCACAAGACCTTTTTAAAATAATATGTAGAGTTAGATTCAAATGCTACGCTTCATATTTGAAGAGATGACATAACCATTTTGTTAAATAATTTAAGATGATTAATTTTGTTTTAATATCTCGAAGTAAAACCTATAATTTATCTTTTGTACTGTTAATATTTGCTAATATTTTACTTATATTTTACTTATATATAGTTCATATTTTGCTTATATCGTAAATAATATTTTCTGATTTCAATGATAACAAATATACATTATAATCAATATATGGTAATATTATATAAATATTTTTGGAAGTTATAATTTATACGAAAATTTCCTAATTAAATACTTTAACAAATGTGAAGACAAAACTAGAAACAAGTGTACGTATTGGAATCAAGTAATATCAAGTATTGTATCCCACATATCCTTAGACCAAAAAAGATAAATACAAATTTTTATTTTATTTTATAATATATAATGTGTGGTTGACAAAAAAAAACATATGATACAAAATGTTACTAACTTATGATACTACAAGAACATTCATTTGTTCATAACTTGTCAAGAAAAAAATTAGTTTATGAACCTAATTTACACAACACCACATATTGCAATGCTTCTTGTATTAATTGTCATGTCGTAAGCAATTTAATATCTTTGGTTCAAGCTGAAAGTTCACTGTCAACTAAAAAAACGGGGTGAATATTCTGAAACTGATAACTAAGGTTGAAGGTGTTTTCCATCGAGACTTTTTTAAGAAGTTGATGTCTTTATCCATATTAAGTTGTCTTCCATTGCATTTCAAAAACTTTACCACACAACCAAACATATCTTTAGTGCGAATGAAAACAGTTGGTGGAACACCCAGTGCCTTGCTTAGGCTATTTGTGGTTTAGGACGGATAAAAATTGTGATTTTTGTTATTAAAAATATTAATTTTTTTTTTAATTTCAAAAACAACAATGATCTTAAGATGAAAAAAAAAACATTAACCAAACTTTTCTATTTTTTTTTCCTAAAAATATATTTAGCCACAATTCCAAAACATAATTCTTTTATTCTGAATTATCTTTTTTTATTAGTTGTCTTCCATTAGTATTTTTATACTATAGTTATAACTATAAAACGTAATTATTTTAAGTGCAAAAATTTCCTTATACATAAAAAATATTAATTTTCTTATAATGACATAATGTCATGGATTTCTCAAACAAAACACCACTTTACAAACATATTTATGTTATCAACTTAAATATATATAAGCGTAGATAGAAAAAAATGTGGCTTAATAAATTTTAAAAAATTGGTGGCTTAGGGGCAAATGGCCTTTCCACAACACCTTAAGCACGACACTGGGAACACCAAACAATCTAAACAATGCTAGAGAAGTAGAGCGATGTCCAACTGGAGAATGATCGATTAAGTATGCAACAACATCTTTTTCTACAAAATCTTCAAAAACATATTTTTTGAACAAGCTACAAATTTTACCTTAGCCATTTTTAATTTTAAACATACGATTTTTTTCTTATGTTTATTAAGATTCTCTTTTTTTTTCTTATCTACAGCTTGTAGGTAGTAGTCCACCATCTCTTGTAAAGTCTCTACAATGATATTAGCAAACGAGTTTTTTCTTCTTTCTATTAAACGAGATTGCTTGTCGTAGTTTTCTCGTGAAGAATGTTAGATAGAATATATTTTTGTTGTCATTAGCGTTGTCTTTGTGAATCCAAAGCGGCAACAAGATCCATTTTGCTCTTCCTAATCGCTAGATTCAAAAATTAATTTTGTAAATTCTTGTTTTTCTGCTTGGGCAACCAATCCAGATATATTTTTTTAATTATTGTGTGGTTACAAAAAAAATTCTCCATCAAAACATCAACCAATAACTTTTTTATTTATTTTTTGACATTCAACCAAATAACCTGGGTTTCAAGTTCAACAATTGTATGATACAATTTGTATGGCCCAACACCAATAAACAAGACTGAGCTATAAGTCTTTTATATGGTACTTTTTGTATGGCCCAACCAGATATACTTTTTGTTATTGGTCAACACAAGTAGATACTTTATTTTCCCTACCTCAACTAATTATAGTAATTACGACAAAAACTGCCACACACATTTCTCGACTTCTGTAGCTTACCCAACATTAATAATTCCATTACCTAAATATTTAATATCAAGAACATCGTCTCAGGTGATATTAACAACACAACATTTAAAAAGTCAGAAGTTACAAAAATTAAATAAAAACTTCCGGTCAAACAAAAACACATCAAAATACGAATATATATAATTTAATCTCTAAATCGTCTTCCTTAGTATCCTGTCGGAAACTCGCATCTTCCATACTCTGCATATTCACATTAAATCAAAACCAATCAGCTTCTTTAAGATTCAAACTTAAAATATGTAAAAATAAATATCATAGGATTCTCTTTTAACACCAAGATGACGTAAAGCCACGACAAGTTAAAACACTAGTGGTCTACTATATATGTTCACGTGGGAACATTTGACCTCTGTCGTCCACACATCATATAATTAAACCCTCATCTACACTACCCTAAAACTACGCTAACCTAATCGGCGTAGGTTAGCATGAAAGCCCCAGAAATCTACTCTTAACATGCGCCACACTAATTAGCAAGAAAAAAAGAGAATGAGTTACACTCACTTGGTGGTTGGCTAACGACGTAAGCGGCGCCGCCGAAGTAGCAACTTCCACCGGCGCGTCCTTTCTTCTGATAATAACTATTAAACGCAAAGGAAGCGTGAGCCTCAAGTGTATCAGGACTGTAACAGTTAGCACCAGGTTGAATCGGACGGCAATCAGCACCACCTTCACCACAAGCATAATCTAAACCTCCTTGTAACCTCTCTTCACCAGCGTCACCATTGGCTACACACCAAGACTGACCATTCAAACTCTTCGAGACACCTCCTCCACCACTCATAGGAGGCGTCGTGACCTGGTGATCTCCGGTAACCGGAGTATGACCACCGTCACGGTAATGTTTAAGCCCTTCAGTAGTGAAAGGGATGTCGTAAACTTTCTTCTCATCAGGGAAGAAGAGACCATAGTTTCTCTCAGAGGTGGGACCTAGCTTCTTGTTCTCGTTGAACAGAGCAAAGAGATACACCGTTAGATCTGCTTTAGGACGTAACGGTGTACCACCACGTGTCAAGATCCGCCGTATTAAGTTTCCGTTGTAAGACGCTGCGTTTGCTATGGTGGCTCCGACTTCGTTCTCGTCTCCTTTCGACGGCCAGCCAGTTTCCGTCACAATGATCTCGATGTCGTCGTACTTTAAAGCCGACATAGCTGCAAAGACCGCGTCGATCTGAGCGTCAAAGAGATTAAAGTATCTCAAACCGTTGCCTGAATCAACCATTCCTGGATTTTCTCTGAGTAAAGCGTAGTCTAAAGGAATGACGTCAGAGTTTCCTTCGTAAGCAAAGAAAGGGTAGACATTGATCATGAGTCTTGAACCAGTCTCGCGTAAGAATTCAAGCATTGGTTTGATGACAGTGTCAACGAGTTCTGGTCGGAAAGATCCGGAGGAAGAAGGGTAAGAGTTTTGAAGAGCGCTTAAGGCAAGAGGTGAGGAGATTTTGATGTCGGAGTGGAGGTTGAAACTGACTAAAGCTTTGTGGATGTTTCTCATTGCAGGGATAAGGTAGTTTGTGGTGTTGTGTGGATCAACGAAGACTTCGTTACCAACAGCGATTGATTCTATCTGTGTTGAAGGATGGTAAGCAGCTACATTGCGTTTGACCCACGAAGCGGCGAAGGAAGCTCTCTTTGCGGCGGAGAAGAGTATCTCGTTTGGGACATCTACTGTGACTTTAATACCAGATCCGGATAAAGCTTTGAGAACTGATGGGTCTGCATCAAAGATCTTGACTCTGTTGATTCCTTGAGATTTAAGGAGCTGGACTACTTTGAATGCGGAGGGTAGTTCATCGGAGATACGGCCGTAGTTTACGCCGATGGAACCAGCATCTGTAAGAAAAAAAAAAAAAAAAAAAAAACAGAACATGAGAACAGAGTAATGAGAATGTGGTTTTGTAATGTAATGTTATGTTTTCTTGATAAATGTAATGTAACGTTGTTACCTGAGAGAGAAATGGGTGAGAGGAGGATGAGGAAGACGAGAGGTGCGAGAAGATCCATACTCAGCTTCTGGTGAGAAGTGAGTTGGAGAGAGAGAGATGAGAGCTTAAGAAGGAGCCACAGAGAGATTTAGGGTTGTGAGAGAGTGGTGTTGTGGGAGAGTGAGGGGAGGACTAACTAAAGTGGTGGTGGTAAACAAGGTAAAGAAGACTGGGTCTTATTATCCAAAAGGAATTATTAATAATAAGTGAATAATTATTAGGTTCTTACGTAATGTTTTTTAGTGACAGATTTTTTTATCTAGTGTATTTGAGTATTTCAATATTCATTTCACATGTGACATGTCATATAATTTGCATCACCTTCTCCACTATGATCCCATCTTTCACATGTTATTGCAGTTTGTAAACTTTGTACATATATGCTTAGAGTTTACAGCTAATCATGAGTAGAATTGATGGGGTGTTTATGAATCTGAATCATTTTGTTTTTGTTTTTACGTAAAGTTGAATTCTTTATTTACTAGTGGTTAGCTGTGTAGTATTTTTTATTTAGTGTGTAGTTGTGATAGTCATAAAAATTCTTATAGATCCTTTGAAGTAAAATAGAAAACAAAAATAAGTAAAAACAATAATAGAGGTAACATTGCACGCCGACCCTACCATGTTTTGTAAAATTCTTTATACTACTAGATGAATCTCCAACCGTAGAAATTAGAAAGAAAATATCAAAAAAAAAAAAAATTCAAAATTTAGAGTCACTCGCTATTTTTTTTGTGAAACAATTTCCTAATACAAGTCTAGTAGATAAAAGTACAAAAACTCTTGTAGACAGACTTTAAGACCATGGGCAACGCCGTAGTTTCGGTCCGTCCCCTGATTTATTTGGATTTAAATTTAAATCATAAAAGCCCAATTACGAAAAAACGGTTCTTATTTGGGGACGTTTTTTGTCCGTGTACTTGGACACGTGGAAGCTGGTCGTCGAGAGAAAGTTCTCCAATTCTCTCTTCTATCTCGACTCCGTCTCCGTCTTCGTCTTGGGTCCGGTGGCCACACACGATCTGAACCCAGTCGCCGGCAGTCATCGCCCACCGTTTGGTGTTGCAATCTTTCTCTCTCCTTCAAACTCGTAAGCTTTAGAGTATATCAACCAGATGTTCCCAAAGCTTCGGTTCCTTCCAAATCATCTCATCACCACCAGGAACAGCCAGCTACGTCTCACTGAAGAGCAATCGCTTCTTCTTAATTAGATGAGGTAACTAAAATCGTTGATGATTGATTGATTGATTGATTGGTTCTATCTTGATTAGTTTGATTGGAACGCATAGAGAGAGAGAGAGAGAGCTAGTTTTATCTTGATTAGTTCTTCTTGTTGTTGTTGGATCATTATGTGATTAACCATTATGTGCGGTCACAAATCTGCCATATATTTAGTGTTCTAGAGATTACAAAGGTGCTCTGTTGCTAATTATTAGACTGCTCAGAGTTAGAGGAGTAATGTAGTAATATCAATAGAACTTGAGTTGTATTGATATTTATAGGTCCAGTTGCTGAAGACATGTTTCATTGGCAAGCTACAATAATGGGTCCTGCAGAGAGTCCGTATTCAGGGGGTGTGTTTCTCGTTACCATTCACTTCCCTCCCGATTATCCTTTCAAACCACCAAACTGTAGTAAAGTTAGCTTTTGAAATGCCTCAAGGAATCAATGGCCTTAGATCAAAGTTCATAGTAAAGTCCTGCAGTAGATGATGACGGAGATTGTTTTTCTCCCTTGGCGCTGAATGCGACCTCCGTAAACGTTGAAGTCTATTATAACAAAGCTGTGAACTATACATTGATGGTCACTTTTGTATCCTATGTTCTAACCTTTTTCCATTCCATCATAACATGGATACACTTTTTAGCGAATTCCTTAACTTGTTATTGTACTTAGGTCTCGTTCCTACAGGTTCTTTTGTTGATCCGACAAATGGAGCACAGTAACACACAATCCGTAAGATTCTTGCTTTTTTGTTAATCTGATTTGTTTTTTAGAAGAGACTGGATGCTAACTTTGGAATTACTCTTCTTGTATTTATGCAAGGGTGCTGCAAAGGTCTCTATAGTAATGATCGGGTAACAAGCCATCATGGATTCTTATTTATGCCTTTTACATCTCACAGCTGGGATTTTAGTTGGTATGTATTTTATAAAATAATCTCACACTTGTGTTTCCTCTTTGTTTAGATGGTAATCTTATGTTATAACAATGTTAATGTTAATTTTTGTAACTTTTAAAATATTATTATTTTATTTGGGGGACCAAATACAAATAGACACCAATGTTCATACTAAAAATAAGAACCTTTCAAAATAATACTTTTAAATTTGGGGGACCAAAAATTGTCCCTAACCAATGCCCATGCTCTAAGGTGAGAAGACAAAAGTTACAAAAATGTCTAAAGATTCCTGACGAGCTAGCTAGCTACAAAAATTTAACAAAAAATGGTAAGACTTTGAAATTGCTAAATTTTGAAGAGATCGAGATAGTGGGCAAAAGAGAGTGGCGCCCACATGATAGAAGATGAGCCGTTCGCAGAACACGATGCCTCGTGCCTTGGACTCTCTTACACGTAGTATCACTGTTCATTCCGGTCCCATTAACCCTCTTCGCTCTTGTCTCCTTCCACACGTGTGTGCCTGTACTGTTAAATGTGAATTGATGCCTATAATAAACGTAGCCTAGCTAATCGAGTAAATCGGTTTAGCTGGTTCTGGTTTAACAGCTGAAATAAATGTGCAACAAAATGTTTGGTACGGTTTTAAAGTGTTTTGGATTTCCTTTATATTGGTTGGATATGAATTTTTATTTCGATTTTGGCTTTCAAACGTCAAAACATTTTTCACACTCCCAATTTAATTTTTTTTGTAATAAAAACCAGAAAAACAAAAAGCTAGTATAAATAGATGTCATTTGTTGACAAAAAGAAAGAAATAGTGGTTGTGTCCGATGTTAGAGGGGTATTAAACTTACATTTTAGAAGATTTTACGGTATTTTTAAAATCATTTGTTATTCAATTGATGATTTAAAAAAAAATGAAATCCTACATTATTAAACTTGACATTTATGTAAAATCATTTAAAATGATTTACAATTTCTTGTTATTCAATCCATAATCTGTAAAACTTACTTAAAATCTACTGTTATTTAAAATATCACAACTTTTTTTTAAAGAGTTACTTTGAATGATTTTAAGAGACTTTTTTTTTAGTTGAAAAATATGACTTAAAATCACATCCTTTAAGATGGAATTTTGAAGGATTTCCAAAATTCCTAAAAGCTTTGTTCGTGCAGGCTATAGCATGGGTTAAATAACTTCAGTTTTTATTTTAGAAAAGTCTCTTACTCTCCATCTAAACTATATATCATGATAAGAGTATTCTAAGCTTTAAGAAGATTTTGTCCTCGTCAATCTCTTTTTCTCCCCCCCGAGTTCGCCTTAGCTGTCGCCCAAAAGTTTCAAATCTTCGTTTGCCCTCTCCGGTGACCGGTGCTCCTCGCCGTAGCTGTGAGAGGGCCCCCGTTGCTCTGTAGTTCGTTTGTTTTGCTTTCGTTTGTGTTGCTTTGGGTATATCTGGCGGATCGATGGTGTGGTTAGTGTGCTCAGAAAATGAGATGGTCTTCACAGTAAGGTCTAATCGACGGTCTTTTGAGCATATGTTCGTCCTCCCCCGGCGGTTTCAGGAGAAGCCTTTGTTACCTTTGTCAGATCCGGTGTTGTCCTGACCTCTTAGGTGATGCTTCTTGTTTATGTCGCCATGGGTTCTTGTTGTCTCCTGTTTGAGTAAGCTGTTTCTCCCGTCCTTCTCCTATTTCGTTTAGCTAGGGTTAGGTGTATAGTGTTGTTTGCAGTCTTGTTGAACCTTCATTTGGGGAACCTTGTTGGAGGATTCATGGTTTGATTTGTGATTGTGTTGAGCAAGCGGTTAGAGCAGTCTTCTCTGTGAGGGTTTCTGATTACAAGTAAAGTTGATGATGCCAAATCTTAGATCAACGGTTTTTTAGAAGAATAATTGCCATTGGGGTTTGCTTGTTCCTGTCTCAGATCTTGTTGCTGGTCTTGTGCTTATTTTCATTTTAAGCTGCAAATTTGGAATGGTTTGTTAGATCAAGCCTTTGCCTTTACTCCCAGTCCTTGTCTCCATGTTTCAGCCGGTGGTTCCTTTTTAGGATCATCTCCTTTCTTAGTAGAAGTTTCGTGCTTAGTGTTTGGTTGGTAGTCTTCAAAGCTTACTGTGAATTATTGTCCTTGGTGTTTGCGGCGTGTGTTAACTTTGAGAAGTTGTGCTTTGCTCCTTGTCCCCACTTTCATGATTTGTTTAGATATGATCGCCTTTTGAAGGATTCTAGTTAGACGTAATGAGACGCATCAGTCGTCATCGTCGTCGCATCTGGGAGTTTGTTTGAGTCTCTATGAACTTCTATGAGTGCTCTTTGCTTTCCGGGTTATGATGTCCTTGGTTCTTGAGAGATTGGCTTTCAACATGATAGGAGGAGGTAGATGTTATCTACGGATTGGCCGTGGGCAGACGTGATAAATCACATGCGTAGGTGTTTTAGAAGAAGAAGTTTCTCTGCTACCTTGGTTCTACCATATTTAAGGTTGTTGACTTGTTATCTCTGCTTATAGCTTAAGGAGTTTTCCTCTCTCGATTCGGTTTTGATATTATTTGTTTGTATGTCTAGTTCGGTTTATTGTCTCCCTTCGATAGGGCTTAGTTTCCGGAAAATTCCTTTTCATTCGGCAGTTGACTCTGTGGACTTCTAGTTGTCCGCCGGTTTAAGTGTTCCTTTTTTGGACGTTTATAATCCATCTTTGATTCCAAAACAAATTATGATAAAATTTTAGATGACCAAACAAAAAAAAGCTTTAAGAAAGTTTTCTATATGATAACTCCGAAAATTTGATCCAAATATTTATAAGTATTGATAATATTTCATAAGGTATTTTTTAAATTCTTACACATGTATAATTATAATTTATGTATGCTTTCATAAAGTTCACACGTATTAGAAAAGATCTTGGATATTTTAAAAACATTTTTTTATTAAATTTAAAGGAAGGATATTTTTAAGAAATAATATTGAAAGTGGTATTTTTAACAATTTTTCGAATAATAGGTTTTTTGTTTTGTTTTGCATATTTAACTAATAGAAAAAAAATTCCTTGACTAAAACTGATTAAAAAAACAAATGAGCTTGACATATTACGAATAATTTTCCTCCTTAAAGCTAAAAACTATGTCCATCTAATCCCTACTGTAATACCCCTCCCCGGGGCCTAAAATTTATGCGCAATGGCCGTGGGACGGCTATCATGCAAGAATCGATCAAGACAATGGGGAAGTAATTTTTGGGCTGAGCCAAAGTATGGTTAGACAATTTAAAAGCCTTTGGTCGAAGAAAATATGAAGACGAACAGAGAAATAAGATTTTGGTATGGTGGTGAAGTTTCTGGCCGATGGTCGTACGCGTCCGCCAGCTTACCGTACCGTCCGCGTCCGTTAGCTACTAGGAAAGCTGCTGGAATGGACGGCCATGATTGATCGGAGATGAGGATTATCCGATAGGAGAAGATAAGGTTGTGGATAAGCTCGCCCAACCTTATCTGCCATGTGTCGCCGTCCGGAGCATGATTAGTGTCCAGACATGTGTCACGACGGCGTGATCCCTATTCACCCCCAGCTGCTTCCACAACCGACCTAGGGAACCTATATAAACCCCTCTTCCCATTTTGTTTCTCTTCACACCAAAAACCAAACCAAAAGCCCTTAGTGGGCGAGAGTGTGAATGAGTGTCCGAAGGTCCGCGAGCTAGAGTCCAAGAGAGTTTGGGTCGAGAGTCTAGGAGTTTTAGTCGCTAGACTAAGGTAAGTTCTGAAGCGCGTGGGGTAGCACGCGATAGAGTTTTATTTATTTAATTAGTTAGTTAATTATTTATTTAATTAATAAATTAGTTATTTGTTTATTTATTTATTTAGAGTGAGGTTAGGATTTTATAGTTAGAATAATAAGGGGATATTATTCTTGGGTTATTGCTTGCTTTATTGCATTGCGTATTTGCTTGCATTGTGTGATTTCTTGTTGTTAAGCTTGTGTGATTGTTTGATATAGCGTCGCGATGGTGTAGCCGTAATGCTGTCCGATCGCTATATTATTGCTTGCCTGCATGTTAGTTAGTATCATTTAGGTAGTTGCATTAGGCGAATCATGAGGATCCCGTCGTCTGTTGTGCGTTGCATGTAACTCCGTAACGTGATGGCTTACGAAGGTTCAGAGCGGGTCATGTCCGACCGGACGCTACATGACGATGTAGTATGAAGGGATGTGTATCCTTTTTAGACTTTGTGTCTAGGGGTGTGAGGCATTGTCTTGGGATATCATGGATTCGATTGGGGCCCAACTTAGGAGATAAGCATTGCATATTGTTTGATTTCTTTTGCTTGAGGCTTCTAAGCCGCCTTGATTGTTATTCCGCTGTTTGCTTGCTGATTGTTATTTTGGGGTTGGGTTGGGTTATTCATTAGAATCCCGGACTTAATGAGTAATAATAGATTACTCAGGATGCTACCCAATTTGTTTTACATGTAACCTTAGTGGGGAGACCTTAGGGGTAGTAAAGGACGTTAGGCCAACCGGTGTAGATTTCCTTGCCTTTGTAAGATGTAGTTTTTGTATATATTATGTATTACTCGATTTAACATTATCAATAAAGCGATGTTTTCTTAAAAACCCGTGTCTCCCAATGATATTTATTAGTCTAGTCCGGACTAATCACAACTCGCGCATCGCGGTACGTGTTGCAAAGCCTTAGACCATGATTCGCGAGGAACAGGCATCTGCGGTTAGACGGCTTAGGCGATCGGATGCATTCCGGGAACCTCGGTCGGCCGGCTGCGGGCGTCCTATACGTGATGCTCTCGGTCTGTTCGTGGCCTAGAACGGGTCGGGGGTGTTACACCTACCATTATCTATACTATTAAAGCAGAAGTATTTATGGACAAACTTTTGGATTATGACTTTGTTTTGGTAGTTTTTAAATAAAATGGTTAGTAATTGATAATTATTAATATATTAGTATATCATGGAATTAAAATTCTCTAACTATTTCAAATTAAGTCGGATCCCACGCGGATCATTTAATACCCGATTAGTTGACCCGATTATCTCTTTAAATATATTTATTATCTATTAATCAACCATAATCTTGCCTAAATCTTAATCAATTATAATATTTAATTAAGGAAAACATATACATCAAAATTAAATTAGGAAAAGTTTAAATACAGAATAAATCAAATCTAAATTTCTGATTCTCTAAAAATCTTTTAGGAAAAAACGAAAAAAACAAGAAAAAAAAAATTACAGTTAATATTTGTAAATATTTTTCATCACAGTTTTAGGAACAAATAGGTAAATCCAGTTTAATTTTGAAATACAATTTAAAATCAAATTTAAATTAATTTTAAAAGGTATTTTAAAATAGTAAAACATTCATTATAGCCTTAATAATATAAAGTTAATTAATATATGCGATATGTGAAATTAATAAAAATCAATTCAAATTTATTTTAATGGATATATAACATATATATAAAATCAACTTATTTTAATGGATATATAAAATCAACTTATTTTAATGGATATATAAAATCAATTTATTTTAATGGATATATAAAATATATCTCTAAAACACAATATATGCAAGAAGTATCTTTAAAAAGATCTTATGTAACTAATATATTTTGTAATTATAAATGAAAATAATATATATTTGTGAAAATAAACTATTTCATGGATTACATTTGTTGTTTAAGAAAAATTACAAAAAAATAATTTTTGTAAAAAAAAGAAGCAAAGAAATTTCAATTTATATTTATATTTCTAACTAATAATTACCCTAAAATAAGTAATTAAAACTCTAAAATTCAATAATTACAATTGGTTGACTATATTGTATTACTATATTTATGCAAAATTGAATATTAATAAGTAGCTTTTTAATTTATTTACTATTTACAAATCTTATATTGCAGAAAGAAATAAATTATATGTTAAAAAATATGAGAAAAGCATAAAATTTAGTTATGTTCTTAACCAAAAATTTTAGACGATAAAAATTGTCTAATAGTTAATTATTTAAAAGAGAACATTTATGGGACATAAAAAAATTTATGGATAGAAACGAGATGAAAGAGGACAAGACAAAATGGGATGAGACGAGATGTCCTTGCCATTCTCAAATAGTTACGTGTAGGTTATATATGTGCAATAGTCCACATGGTATTATCATTAAATATTGAATAAACTCAAAAATATAATTGCTGTATTTATGTATATTTGCTATAGCACGGGATGTCACATTTTGTAAATTAATTATCTGGAAAATGATTTTGTGTTGCGAATTCATTCTAAATCAATTTAAGATATATTTATAATATATTAGTAATATTATAAATATTAAATGTGGATATTTACGGGTCAAGTAATGAAACAATAATGAGTCGGATAATAGGACGGGTCTAGAAAATAAATATTTGATACTTGACCTTTACCACAGATCTATAATCCGATACAAGATGGGACTGGACGGGATGGAACAGGACAAGACGGGTTTTCCGTTCTAATATAGATATGTGTATGTTATCTACGTACAATAATCTAACTACAATCAAATTAAAGTAAGATATTTGAATGTAACACCCTTAAACAAATTGTGAGACATATTTTGATTAGTTTAAAAATGTACATGTATGTCAGGTAATATTTCAACAAACAAGGGCTATATTTGAGTTTATAGATAGATTACAAAACATCATAAATTATCAGTGAACACTACAAGAAAATAATATTATTAAGACGAAATATTTAGTCACAATAAAAAGTATTTAGTCACAATATAAACATTGTTACGAATTTGTGATGATTTTTGAATGGTTGCAATACAATGGTCACAAATTTTTATTTGTAACAAAAACGTCACAAGAGTTGCAACAAATATATTAGTAACCATTTTGTCATCAATAATTACGACACAAAAAGTAACAAAACTGTCTCTATTATAGACCAACAAAACGTCTTTAAATCGTCACAATTCGTGTTTAAAATAACGTTTTAATTATGTATCTTATTATTACGAAACTATAGTCTCAAATGGTCACAAATGATAATTAAAAATTTGTCGTAAAATTTTAACAAATACTCAAAAATCATGATATTTTGTGACTATCATAATGTCCAATCTTATCATTAGAAGTTAGTTTCAAATGGTCACAAGTTATTACTAAAAAATTCATTGTATATGATAAAAATTATAACTAAAAAATTAATCTCAATAGAATATTATTTTCTTAAGTTTATAATCATACAATTTTTTTTATAATCATAAACATTAGATATACATTATAAGCTATCTTTATTCTTACAAAGAAAATAAATCACAAATTCGACCAGATGCACATATTCGACCATAACTTTCATATTATAACTCCGATGGAAACGCTCTTAGACTCTCTGGAAAGGTAAGACTCAGATCTTTCCAACGGCGGGTAGATCAGCTTCTTGTTCAATTTGTAGCCGTGGGAAACGTTTTCACATGTATAACTTTTAATCTACAAAAAAGGTTACAAAATTTTTTGGGGAAAACTCACCAAAATTCGTCCATAAAAGAGTCCGTTTACCCCTTCTTTTCCACCATCTCCTAGGCCATGTAAGATTTGTCCTTAATCTCAATTTTGGCTCCTTGTTCTTTTTCTCTCAAATGGTTTACTCTCTCTCTCTAGGTTTAGGAGGCACAAAATTATAAAGAATAAAATCCTAATCATCTCTTAAATAAGTCTTGTTAAATTAGGGTTAGAGATTTGGCTTAATGGGCTTTGTATAAATGACATAACAATTTATACTATTTTATGACTAATGTTTACTCATTTTAATGTCACAAACTGTGACTGGCATATCTGTTATAAGTTCATAACTAATTTGCAACAACAAATTGGTCACAATGTAGTCATAAAAGTGACGATTAATATTATCGTAGCATATTCGTCACTAAGTGTGACAAAATTTTGTTACTGATTATGACCGTGTTGTAGCACAAGATACTACCTAGTTTATAAATACTTTAAAAAAAAATCTCTCTCTTTTCGTGATTGTTGAAATACAGTTTAGACTTGAGTAAGGAATGAGGAATGACTGTAAACGTCAAATTAGCTTTGAAGCATTCTTGCTAAGGTAAATGAAGAATTTTCAGACAATTGACACAAAACAAAAAGTAGTGGACCATGATTTATATTATACATATGGGAATCATATGAACTTGACGAATTGTGACAATGGGAGTTTGTTACTAAAAATATTTTTCAATAATTGTATTGATGGGTCCACAAATGTTATTCTGAAAGAAACTTATAGAATTTATTATGAATTGTGAGTTTACAAAGAGCAAAGAAAAGAGATATACTATATATTTCTAAATCTTTGGATAAAACTTTGAATGGTTGCAGCAAATGTAAAATACAAAACCATTAATGGATTGGACCACTTTTTGTTTACTATTCATAAATTGTAACTTTTTTACAAAATTATTTGACTTTCTAGATAAAAAAAGATCCACAACAATCATTTACTAGTTCAATTCTATAATCTTTTTCAAAAATCAAACTGAATTTCTATTTGATTTAAAAAATAGAAATTATAACAAAAAGATTTTAAAATCAAATTTCATCATGTTGAGAATTTCAACCACTTTGAAGCAATCACTTTTCCAAAAATCAGAATTTATTTCTACATATACATTTTTTATTTTATTTCACAGACTAGGATTCATAGTTTTCTATTAATTGTCAGAATTGCAATATTTACACATGACTTATGTAACATCCGCAAACCGAAATCCTAGTTTAGGGATTGTATCGGTCGATGCATAGCCGGTTTAGTGCGGACGAGTTTAAGTTAAACGCTGCGTTTTGGGTTAGGGGAAACCCTTAATTCGTGTTTTTGTCTCATTCGGCGAGTTTAGCCGTTTTTGAGAGAAAAAAAGAGAGAAAAGTGTTCTTGAGCGTTTTTGAAATTTTGGGAGATTGGAAGCTGTTCCTGTAAAGATCTGTAGCTGGGATCGTTGTAGGAGCTTCTTGAAAGTGTTTTTTTGTTTGTTCAAGGTTCAGAATCGTCTTGGGCAAAGGTAAGTGCATGACCATTGAAACGACCTGACCCGTTTTTTTTTTAAATAATAAATAATAGATAATAATAATAATAATAAACTACAACTAGTGGTCCCATACCCATTAGCCACCTAACCACAAGCAAAACCAACAGCGGAAATAACGGATACCAATATCCAAACAATAATCCAATAACTAATAACCAATAATCAAATATAACAATACTCCAATATCAAACAACAGGAAACAAAGAACCATCAACCTAGCAAGTTCTAAAGACCCAACTCTAGCAACCTAGCAATGCCAGACAAAATCCAATCGAGTCCCTAGAACATCCTCCTCTTCATTGCCTTGATTCCACGATCACACTTTGCCTTTACCTGGATCACAAACACAAATTGCAATGCATGAGTATTTTATAAACACTCAGTAAGGCAATCCTCCCATCTACTGGGCTATAAACACAAGCAATAGAGATACTCTAACCATCAATCAACAATCAACAAACAAACTAGGCTCTGCATCAACCGACACAAAGCTTGCATCGACCGACACCAACATGGACAAGCATCGACCGACACAAGGTATGCATTGGTCGACACAAGGTTCACTTGCGTCGACCGATGCTTCCACTTGCATCGATTGACGCATGCTCGATAATACGCGGAAACCCTAGTTGCATCGACCGACGCCTCCACATGGCATCGACCGATGCTCCTAGGTCAAGCCGCGATGTCCTCGCACTGCATCGACCGACGCACATAGTGCATCGACCAACGCACATGCCGAGCATCGTTTTTCCCCGAAGCTTCTCGCCAGATCTCCGTTCCTGCAAACATAAGAATCGATCCCAAACCACAAGAAAGCTTCCTAACGCCTCATACAACATTCTAACAAGCCTAACAACACATAAACAAACAGATCAAAAAATCTCCAGCTTAGATAAGCCATGCTCATGCACTTACCTTTGCCAATAAGTTTCTGAACCTTAAACAATCAAGAACACGCTCCTAGGAAGCTCCTACAACGATCCCAGCTAGAGACATCACCTAGAACGCTCAAGAACACTCAAGAACACCTTTTCTCCCTTCTTTTCTCTCAAAAACGGCTGAACTCGTCGAATGAGACAAAAACACGACGTAAGGGTTTTCCGTAACCCAAAACGCAGAGTTTAACTTAAACTCGTCCGCAGAAAACAATCTTGCATCGACCGTTGCACATAGTGCATCGACCGATGCAATCCTTAAACCAGGATTTCGGTTCGCGAATATTACAATTCTCCCCCACCAATTTAGATTTGTCCTCGAATCTCGAACAATACTCAGCCAAGGACTCTTGTGCTACCGTCTTCACGGCCCGCACTTCTCCGACTGATCTATAGAAGGTCACCTCTAGGTGATAGACTCACACTTCAAGCATTATTTGCTCTCGACTTTTGGACTTTCCTTTCCTCATAGGCTTAAACCTTGAGTTTTTATTGGCTCCTAATTCGGGAAACTTTCCTCCAAAACCCCGCCTCACGGAAACTTTGTACCCCGAGCACCACCTCATCTTGTTACTTAGTCGCACAACCAACCACCCCAAGCGACCAAGTAAACAAGAGAGATGGGCTGGAATACTCCATTCCCGCTCCAGCCACGGATTACAGATGGGACCAGGCTAGACAAGCTCAAGTCGCGGCTTGCTTCTCATACCACTTCTTAAACCTTGCCTTCATCCTCGCCTCAGACTCCCAAGTCTGCTCCTCAACACCATCACAGTCCCAAAGGACTCTCATCAAAGGAATCTTCTTCTTCCGAAGTTCCTTGATCCTCCTCTCGAGAACCCTCACTGGTCTCGCCTCCAAAGTCATGTTAGGCTGAAGATCCTCAGGAATCTTAGCTAACAACTGATCATCCTCACAGAGACACTTCCTCAACATAGAAACATGGAAAACCTTATGGAATGCACGCATAACCTCAGGTAACTCCAGTCTATAAGCCACTGGTCCAACACGCTCAATCACTCTAAACGGACCCATATACCTCGGACTCAACTTAGTCTCAGTCAATGACCTGTTCGGACCCTGCAACATGGCCATCTTGAGGTATACTCTATCTCCAACCTGAAACTCAAGATCTCTCCTCCTCCTATCGGCATAACTCCTCTGCCGATCCTGAGCTTCCTTCATGTTCAGCTTGAGAACCCAAATCTTCTCCGAGTCTCCTGAACAAAATCTGCCCCGTACATGCTCCTCTCCCCCACCTTAGTCCAGCATAACGATGTACGACACGGCCTCCCATACAAAGCCTCGTAAGGAGCAATGCCAATACTCGCCTAGTAACTATTGTTATAAGCAAAATCTACCAAGCTCAAATGATCTGCCCAATGGCCACTCCAATCCAATACACACATCCTCAACAAATCATCCAACGTCTGGATCGTCCTCTCTGACTGTCCATCTTTGCCTGAAATGCACTCCAGAACACCGAAGTGAACTTGGAATCCCTATCAGACACATTGCTTGCCGGCACCCCATGCAACCTGACTATCTCCTTCACATACTTCTTAGCCAAGACCGCTGCTCCATCAGTCTTTTTAATGGCCAGAAAATGTGCCGACTAAGTCAACCGGTCCACAATGACCCAAATAGCATCAAACATCCTGGACACTGGCAACCCAACAACGAAGTCCACAGTAATCATATCCCACTTCCACTCTGAAATGGGAAGGCTCTTCAGCAAACCACCTGTTACCTGATGCCCAACCTTCACTAGCTGACACACATCGCACCTCGCAGCCCAACTAGCCACGTCCTTCTTCATCCCGACCCAGTGATAGTACCTCTTGAGATCTTGGTACATCTTAGTCGCTCCTGGATGAATAAAGAACATGCTAGCATGAGCCTCTCTCAGAATTTCCTGCCTCAACTCCTCATTCTTGGGCACACAGATCCGCCCATGCACCAGAATAGTACCATTAGCCGATCAGAATCAACATCCTTTGAGGCATTCACCAGCCCCAAATCTTTCTCATGTGCCAACCGCACTCTGCTTAACATATCTGCTCTATCAGCTGCAACCAAACCCAACAGCTCCTGAGAAACCACACACAAGCTCAACGCACTGATCTCCCCCACCAGAGACTCCATATCCTGCTCCTGAGCCGAAACCGCCCGCTTCCAACTCGAGGCATCTACAACCAAGTTAGCCTTACCAGGATGGTAGGCTATCTCCAGATCATAATCCGTCACCAGCTCCATCCACCGCCTCTGCCTCAAATTCAGCTCGGGCTAAGTGAATATATACTTCAGGCTCATATGATCTGTAAATACATGTACCTTTGCACCATAAAGATAAGATCTCCAAATCTTCAGGGCAAAAACTACAGCACCCATCTCCAAGTCATGAGTAGGATAGTTGTCCTCATGCTTCCGCAATTGCCGCGAAACATAGGCAATCACCTTTCCATGTTGCATCAACACACACCCCAAACCAACTCTGGATGCATCTGTATACACCACATAGGGTTCCCCCTGCTCAGGCAAAGCCAACACCGGAGCAGTAGTAAACATCTCCTTCAGGCTTGCAAAGCCCTCCTCGCAATCCTATGACCAGACAAAAGGAACATCCTTCACGCTGCCAGAAACTACACTTTCTAAACTTAGCGAACAACCTCTGCTCACGCAGCTTCTCCAGAACTACTCTCAAATGCACTGCATGCTCTTCAGGACTCTTAAAATAAACCAGGATGTCGTCGATGAAAATGATGACAGACACGTCTAGAAACTCCTGAAACACGCTGTTCATCAATCTCATAAACGCGGCTCGTGCGTTAGTCAACCCAAAAGGCATCACCACAAACTCATAATGCCCATACCTCGTCTTGAATGCAGTCTTTCTCACATCTGCCTCATCTATTGGTATGATGATAACCCGACGCCAGATCTACCTTGGAGAACCAAGTAGCACCCTTCTACTAATCTAACAACTCATCGATCCTGGGAAGAGGGTACTTGTTCTTCATAGTGACCCGGTTCAAACCCCTTTAATCAATACACAACCGGAAACTCCCATCCTTCTTCTTGACAAACAACACCGGTGCTTCCCACGGTGATACACTAGGACGGATGAATCCCTTACTCAACAAATCCTCTAGCTGCTTCTTCAGCTCTGCCATCTCTGCTGGAGCCATTCTGTAAGGAGCCTTGGATAACGGCATCGTTCCTGGTTCCAGTTCAATCAAAAAAGGATCAGACCGAGATGGTGGTAACCCCTGCAACGACTGGAACACATCCTCAAACTCCTCTACAACCGGAATACCGCTAACCGTAGACTTCCACACTGACTCTAGCATAGATATAGTAACCAAATAAGCCTCACGGCCCTTATCGATCATCTTCCCAGCCTGAATGGCCGAGATCACGAGACTCCCCGAAGTCGGTCTAATCCCCTGAAAAACCAACTTCCCTCCTGAGCGCTCAAACTCCACTCTACCCCGATGACAATCCAGATGAACCATATGCCGAAGCAACCAGTCCATCCCCAAGATAACGTCATACAGCTCCACATGGCTGATAAGAAAATCCGCTGGCCAAGACTCTCCCGTGATCTAAATATCGATACCCCTCGCTCTACCAATGACCCTCAGAAACTTGCCTCCAGCAACTCTGACAACTCTTGCATGCTCTCCAGGATATCCCACGATACATGCACTCTCTGCATACTCCAGGGTAATGAAGCTATGAGTGGCTCCAGAGTCAAACATAACATGGGACTTAAACCCTCCCACCAACAAGATCCCTACACAAACCTCATGTGTTGAGAACCTAACATTTTATCACAGGACAACATAAAATCTGAACTTACTAAGAATTCACAAAGACAAAGTACCAGAAATTATACATGTGATTGCTCCGGTACTGGTTCCACCAGTATCTACAGTTGTGTAAACCCGTGGCGCCTGCTCATTCTGTGCCACCTGCTGCCCTCCTGGCTGCACCTGCTGCAACGCTGCCACTGCTACCGGTTGCAACTTGGGACAATAGGGCCTAATGTGCCCTGGCACCCTGCAATGATAGCACACACGATCTGCTGCCGTCGGAGCACTCCTCTTGGGACAGCTAGCAACCTTGTGATTGTTGCCCCCACACCCGAAGCAACTCGGACCACCCGGCCTCTGAGTAGCCTCCCATCTCCTCTTGGTTCACTGCGCAGACTTGCCGCCCCTGCTAGAACCTCCCTGATGCTGAGCCTTGCTAGGCTGGACTGTTGAGTTAGCCGCCACTGACTGTGCCAGGATATCCTCCTCAATCCCTGCTGCAGTCTCAACCAGCTCCGCACGCGTAGCATAACTCCGCCCTCTACAGTGAACCCTCAAATCGTCACGTAGGGCCCTCAAAAACCTCCTGATCTGAGCCTCCTCATATTCCGTATCCCGACCCCCATACCTCATAAGTCGACTAAACTCCAAGTCAAGCTCCCGCACTGACCGAGTTCCCTGAGCTAGCTGAAGGAACTGCACCTCCAACCTATCTAGTGCCTCTTTAGGGAAATACTTGCGGTTGAACTCCAAGACGAAGTCTGCCCAAGACATCTCCCTCTGCACTCTCCTGGCTGCCATAGAACTCCACCACAACTGAGCATCTCCAGTCAAATGATGGACCCCAATGTCCACCCAAAACTCCTCAGGACATCTCAGAGTATGGAAGTTACGTTCCACACTCGTCCTCCACGCCTCCACAGTGGTAGGATCTGTACCTCCCGAAAACCGCTCGGTACGAATACGACCCATCTCTGTCAGCATGCTGATATAACAAGAATGGACCCCCACATCCGCAGCCACTGGCTGCCGCTCCTCCGCCACTACTGGTGGCACCACCTGAGCCTGAGCCGGTGCCACCGCGGGCAACCGCTCTAACAACTGTGCTAACAAGCCCTCAAGATCAACATAAGGGACTCTAACCGCTAGGATTCCCACATCCGGAACCCTAGCATCACCGGCCACTGGAGCATCAACACCGCCCCTTTCGGCCACACACAAAGAATCCCCCTGGACATCCTGCGACTCGCCAACACCCTCAGCTGTCACACTCTGGTCCTCCATATCACTAACCACTGGGACTCTGCCCCTACCACGACCACGTTCGCGTCCACGTCCACGACCACGACCACGACCAGCAACAGCATCCTCTCTAACCATTTGCACTACCATGAACAGAAGGCTAAGCACGCAATTATACATAACACGAAACATATACTCACTGTGGAATCACACTGTAGGCTCGAAGAGGATGTTCTAGGACTCCATGCAACACACAATTGACTAACTCACATAATCAATCAAGACATGTAAATCCCAAACATCACAACAGAAACCTAGTGAACCCAAACCTTAAACCATAAGGGCTCTGATACCAAACTGAAACGACCTGACCCGTTTTTTTTTAAATAATAAATAATAGATAATAATAATAATAATAATAAACTACAACTAGTGGTCCCATATCCACTAGCCACCTAACCACAAGCACAACCAACAGCGGAAATAACAGATACCAATATCCAAACAAGAATCCAATAACTAATAACCAATAATCAAATGTAACAATACTCCAATATCAAACAACAGGAAACAAGGAACCATCAACCTAGCAAGTTCTAAAGACCCAACTCTAGCAACCTAACAATGCCAGACAACATCCAATCGAGTCCCTAGAACATCCTCCTCTTCATTGCCTTGATTCCACGATCACACTTTGCCTTTACCTGCATCACAAACACAAATTGCAATGCATGAGTATTTTATAAACACTCAGTAAGGCAATCCTCCCATCTACTGGGCTATACACACAAGTAATAGAGATACTCTAACCATCAAGCAACAATCAAAAAACAAACCAGGCTCTGCATCGACCGACACCAACAGGGACAAGCATCGACCGACACAAGGTATGCATCAGTCGACACAAGGTTCACTTGCTCGACCGATGCTTCCACTTGCATCGATCGACGCATACTCGACAATACGCGGAAACCCTAGTTGCATCGATTGACGCCTCCACATGGCATCGACCGATGCTCCTTGGTCAAGTCGCGCCGTCCCTGCACTGCATCGACCGACGCACATGCCGAGCATCGTTTTTCCCCGAAACTTCTCGTCGGATCTCCGTTCCTGCAAACACAAGAATCGATCCCAAGCCACAAGAAAGCTTCCTAACGCTTCATACAACATTCTAACAAGCCTAACAACACATAAACAAACAGATAAGAGAATCTCCAGCTTAGATAAGCCATGGTCATGCACTTACCTTTGCCAAGAAGTTTCTTAACCTTAAACAATCAAGAACACGCTCCTAGGAAGCTCCTACAACGATCCCAGCTACATATCTCTACAGGAAACACCTCCAAACACCAGAAATCACTAACAACGCTCAAGAACACTTTTTGTCCCTTCTTTTCTCTCAAAAACGGCTGAACTCGTCGAATGAGACAAAAACACGACTTAAGAGTTTTCCCTAACCCAAAACGCAGCGTTTAACTTAAACTTGTCCGCAGAAAACAACCTTGCATCGACTGATGCACATAATGCATCGACCGATGCAATCCTTAAACTGGGATTTCGGTTCGCGGATATTACAATCATGGCTTATCTAAGCTGGAGATCTCTCTGATCTGCTTGATATATGTTGTTTGGCTTGTCAGATTGTTATTTGGAACGTTAGGAAGCTTTCTTGTGTCTTGGGATCGAGTTTTGTGGTTGTAGGAACGAAGATCCGACGAGAAGCTTTGGGGAAAAACGATGCTCGGCAGTGCATTGGTCGATGCAAGTGCGAGGACGGCGCGTAAAACTTTAAGGTTTTCGTGTTACGTCGAGCATGCGTCGGTCGATGCATATCTTGCGTCGGTCGATCCAACCCCAACTGGTGTTGGTCGATGCATGTGTGGTGTCGGTCGATGCAAAGTCCTGGTTTGTTATTGTTGATTGTTGATTGTTGGTTGATGGTTAGAGATGTCTCTATTGCTTGTGTGTATAGCCCAGTAGATGGGAGGATTGCCTTACTGAGTGTTTATAAAATACTCATGCATTGCAATTTGTGTTTGTGGTGCAAATAAAGGCAAAGTGTGATCGTGGAATCAAGGCAATGAAGAGGAGGATATTCTAGGGACTCGATTGGTTGTTGTCTTGCATTGCTAGATTGCTAAACTTGGGTCATTAGAAACATTGCTAGGTTGCCGGTTTTATGTTTCCTGATGTTTGGTATTTGGATATTGTTTATGATATATTATTGGTTAGTTATTGGATATTGGTATTGGTTATTTCCGTTGTTGGTTGTGATTGTGGTTAGGTGGCTAGTGGGTATGGAACCACTAGTTGTAGTTTATTTATTATTTACTATTTACTATTTACTAATTTTAAAAAAAAACGGGTCGGGTCATTTGAGTTTGGTATGAGAGCCCTTACGGTTCTAGGTTTGGGTTCACTAGATTTTTGTTGTTGATGTTGGGATTGCATGCTTTGATTGATTATGTGCGTTAGTCAATTGTGTGTGGCATGAAGTCCTAGAACATCCTCTTCGAGCCTAGAGTGTGCTTCCAAGGTGAGTTGTGGTTTTTGTGTTTTTGTATTTTGTTAAGATTGCTTGTTAGCCTCTGTTTTTGTAAGTGCAGTGGCTAAAGGTGTTTGAGTTTTTAGTCGTGGACGGGGACGTGGTCGTGGTCATGGTCGGGCTGGTCCTAAGGCTAGCGAGTGTATGGTCCAGAGTTCCACGAGGAGGTACGTCAGAGGGTCGCAAGCGTATCAGGAGGGACCAAAGGGGGTTAGCCGGTGAGCGTGCCGGGAACCCAGGTGTGGGGTTGCAGCAGGTAGAGCCCAGGGTCGAGATGATCGCTTGGTGGATCTGTTGACGTACTGTTGGAGCGGTTACAAAGAGGGGTACCAGTGCATGCTCCAGTTATACCGCATGTTTCGGGGTGCAGCCGAGGGCTGCGGATGTTGAGGACTTTCCATCTTATGTTAGGAGGATGATGCAGTGGTAGATGACTGGTGCAAGTGATAACTCTCTAATTTACATGTTTTAAGTATCCTTTTTTGCCCATATTCTGCATTGTTTATACCCTTAACTTAGCATTCGTAGGTCATTAACTGTAGGATTTCACTTTTAGGCCATTTAGGGTGTTGCATTCTTGCATTTGCATACTTTGGATGAAAACAAGTGCTTTAGAGCCTAAAATGGAGAAAAACAAGGACAAATCCGAACGTGTACCCGATGCAGCCATCGAGCTGGAAGAACAGTCTGAACCCCAACACGATCGAGTAGGATCCGAGAGCAGGAAGAACAACCCAAAGATCTACCCGAGGATTAACCCGACCTCATCTTTGTGCACCCCATCGTGTAGGTAAAATGGATTCATTTCCTTGCAAACGAGCACGCCGCAAACCCTCAAACCAGAGAGCGAGAGCTTCTGTGAGAGAACTGAGTGACTCAAAACACTTTTAACTTTTTGTTAGGATTTTTTTATATATCTTTTTGTCATTTCTTTAGATCTCTACTTGTACTCTTTATCGTCTACTCTATCTTTTAATACAATGTAATTTTCGTTCATATATGCTTTTATGTTTCTTGCAATGATTTCCAAGTAGTGTAGTAAAGTTTCTAGGGATGGGATAGATGATTTTGTGTTCTTGATCCGTTAGGATGTCTTAGTTTGATTGAATATGTTTTATAGATTCCCTTCTAGGTTGGTGTTCTTAATGCTGTCAACAAACCGAGAGGGTGAGATTAGATCTAAGGTGTTTTACCACCAAGAGGTGTAGATGAAATGCTTGAATCAACCAATGCTAGATATTTACTCACTTAGCCTAAGAGATTAGATGAGTAAGGGGTTTATTGACAATAATGAATCGGTTCTTAGTGCATGCTTGATCATGTTTCTCCAACGTGAGTTGGGTAGGGGAGTGATCAAGGTTGATTGTTTCTATCACGAGAGTGTTTTAACAAGATATTAGAGATTCATTGTCTAGGGAATATTTGCTTGAGGCATGTAAGACATCCGTATTGGTTAGGAACACTTAGGATTTAATTACCCCATCCTTAGAAGCTTTCGTATTTTAATTGCTTACATTTTATTCATCACTCGATCCCTTACCCGAACAGGTACACGATCACCTTCTTCGAGTAACCCCTCGAGTTGTTCATACCTTCTTTGCTTACTCGATCACTCCACCCGACTCACGTTGTTCATACCTTCTTTGCTTGCATCGAGTGCTTAGGTCGTGTGGTTCTTTGTTTATATTCTTTTCTTTTATTATTTTAGGATTGTTAGAAAAAACCCCATTATTGCTTGGCTTGACTTGCATTGTTCTGATTGCATCCTTCCTGCTAGCATAAACAACCATTTGGATTGATAACCCTTTGTACTACAACTGCATAGGGAATTGATACCCTGGGTGGAAAAGCATGTTATCAATTTGGCGCCGTTGCCATTTGGTTTAATTTAATTTCGCTACGTTTAGGATTTTAGCATTTGCTTGGTCAAGTTCTCTTATCTACATTGGTTCGGAATCTGACTTGTTTGCTTTCGTTTTGCATTTCAGGTACAAACCCGAGCACCCACCCAACCCGTCACTTGATCACCTGGATCGAGTTAACCCTCATGTACACACTTGGTCACCTACTTGTGCATGCAAACACGATCCAAGATAACCAAAACCTAAGTCCATTCATCGACAACATCGACAACATCGACAGACCACTGTTACTCCACCAATAACAAGTTCGACAACCGCAACCAACAACAATTGAGGAGACAATAAATGATCAAAACGGTCCACCAGCTCCTCAAGCACGGACCTACATCGGAGCAGGAGATGCTCCATCTACTCACACTCAAAGGAATGGCATTGTGCCATCTACTGTCCAGAACAACAACTTTGAGATCAAGAGTAGTCTCATCCAGATGATACAGAGCAACAAGTTTCATGGATTGCCAATGGAGGGCCCATTAGACCATCTGGATGAGTTTGATAGGCTCTGTAGCCTCACAAAGATAAATGAAGTTAGTGAGGATGGATTCAAACTAAGGCTTTTCCCATTTTCCTTCGGAGACAAAGCGCATCTCTGGGATAAATCACTCCCCAAGGAGTCCATCACCACTTGGGAAGCGTGGAAGAAGGCGTTTCTGGTCAAATTCTTCTCCAACTCCAGAACCGCAAGGCTGCAAAATGACATTTCCAGCTTTGTTCATAAGAACAATGAAACGTTCAATGAAGCTTGGGAACGTTTCAAGGGATACACTACCATGTGCCCTCATCATGGCTTCAGCAAGGCTTCATTGCTAAGTACACTTTACAGAGGAGTGGTCCCCAAGATACGGATGTTGCTGGACACCGCAAGCAATGGTAACTTCCTCAACAAGGATGTTGATGAAGGTTGGGTCCTAGTGGAGAACTTGGCTCAATCTGACGGGCTTTATAATGAGGAATATGATCGTACTGTGCGATCTACAGGAGAGGAAGATATCAAGTACAAGAGGGACATGAAAGCCCTCAATGACAAGCTCGATAAACTACTCAGCCAGCAGCAACATGTTCATGCAATCTCAGAGGAAGAGCAGTTTTTACAACAAGATGGGGAGAATTTTCAAATAGAGGATGTGAACTACATAAACCTTCAAGGAGGTTACAACAAAGGGTACAACAACTACAAGCCGAATCCGAATCTTTCTTACCGTAATCCGAATGTTGCCAATCCTCAAGACCAAACCTACCCATCAGAAGTTCAAGGGAACCAGGTCCAACAGAAGCCTTTTGTTCAATACAATCAAGGTTATGCCCCAAAGCAGCAGTATTCTGGTCACTACCAGCATCCTATTGCGCCACCTGGATTCCAACAACAACAAGGCCCGCCGAACCAATCCCAATAAGCGGACCTACGCGGCCTAATTCAGCAGATGATTCAAAATCAAGCCTCGGTTGCTATGGATAACGCAAAACAGTTTGCGGAGATGAGCAACAAGATCGATTCTGGATACAACGACTTGACTGCTAAGTATGACTCGCTCAACACCAAGCTGAGATACCTCAAGGGCCACCACAACAACCAACCACCTCCAAAGATCAACCAGCTTCCAGGTAAAGCTGTTCAGAACCCAAAGGCCTATGCAACCGTCCAAGCCATCTTTCTTGATGATGACTTTGAGGACTACCTCACTGAGGGCAGTGATGTTCAAGATGGGGAGGCTACAGATCATTATCGGATGAATGAGTATCAGTACTACATATCCGATTACGAACCCGAGCCTTTACCCGAGGAGACTGATCGAGTTGATGATCGAGCACTAGTTAGAGAATCACAAATCGAAGAACCACCCGAGGCAGAACCCGATGATGGTGATCGGATGATACATCGAGTAGATGTTCAGATGACAGATCAATCTCAACTGCCTGTTGCAGCAGAAGGGGAACTAGAGGAAAGGTTCAATGCTGCCCTTGACGTCCAACTGGAGGCGCTTACAGAGCGTATGGCCAAGCGAAAAGCTCCACCTCTTAAGCTCTTACCACCACACAAACTTCAAGAGGAAATCTCCAAGGAGGCAGTTCAGCTGGAGATTGAGGTTAAGGAACCTGTCAAGGAGATTGGGTATGAGATTCTCAGGAGTGGAGTGTGTTTAGACCCTGAGCTGCGAATCGAGGAACAATTGGAATATCCTGGCTCTTTTACTCTACCATGTTCGATAGGACTTCGGATTTTCAAAAATTGCTTGTGCGATCTAGGAGCCTCAGTCAACATCATGTCACTGTTAGTTGCCAACAAGATGGGTTTCACCAGTTTTAAACCAAGTAGTCTGTATTTGTTTCTAGCTGATAGAACAATCAGACATCCGATTGGGATTCTGGAAAATTTACCTCTCAGGATAGGAAGAGTGGAAGTCCCTAATGATTTTATGATCCTTGACATGGATAAGGAATCAGATGATCCACTGATCCTAGGGAGACCATTCTTGGCAACAGTAGGTGTAGTGATTGAGGTGAAATAAGGCAAGATCAGAGTTGAGCATGGAGAGCACTTCAAGATGGAATTTGATGTCAAGAAAGGGATTAAAAAGCCAACCATTGATGGTCAAGCTTTTTCCACGAAGACAAAGCAGAGAAAAGTCAAGCATCTTGACGAAGTCAACACTACATTTGCTGTGGAACCTGGACAAAACTTGGAGAATCAATTGGATCAGCCTGCTACAGTGGAGAGGATTCCAGAACCTCTCCCTCCTGAATCCCATGCTTAAAGAGCATGAAGAGTCAAGCTTAGTGATTTAAAACAAGCTCATTCGGGAGGAAGTCCCAAAGGTATCCTTATTTTTATTTTTCTTTTTTCTTTTTTTCTTAAGTTTTATCTATTTATTTTACGTGATTTTCTATTTTTGCATAATAATTTATTAAAAAAAAAAAAGGAAAAGTGAAAAAGGAAAAGTGAAAAAGGAAAAATTGAGAAACCCGAGGGTCAACCTGACACCGTAGTCGACGCGCCTGATCGTGTCTATAGTCTGGTGGCGAGTGGAGTCCGAATTCCACAAACCAAGCCCACTCTCGGTGAAGCCCAAGTTGCTAACCCTACTCTATTTAAGGGATTCGAACCCTTCTCCCTCAGCAGCACAAACTGATAAGTCTCTCAACCCTAAAGGCTATTTGTTTTCCTACTTTCTTTTCTCTCTCAAACTCGAGTGATCTTTGATTTTTTGGGAACTAACCCTATTAATCTCGAAGTCTAGTTTTTCTTATCTCTCAAGAATTCAACAATGGAACCAAACATGAGAACCTACCAAAGGAAGGGAAGAAGATCAACCTCCGCCGCTGCTACAACCGGAAGTGATGTCATCGAACCTCGAGAATCCCAAGGAAGAGGAGATGTTCCGCATTCCCAACCGTTGGCTGTACATTTTGCTTCTCCAACCCGATCCATCACCCGATCCGGTGCTTGAGCAAACAATCGTGTGGACCACCGAGTCCGCTCACCAAGTCCGATGGCGAGTGCTGTTCGCCGATCTCCTCGACGTAGGGACCTGTCTACGTCCAAGAGAACTGTTACCAACCCCATGGAGGTTGATTCTTATGCTGGTGGAGGAGAGCCATAGGAGATCTAAACGTCACGGTTAAGGAGCAGGGCCGCGGTTGCAAGAGGAAAAAGACCAGCTTCTGAGAAGGCTGAGAAAGTGGCTGAGAGGGCAGCTGAGGAAGAGGATCGAGACAAAGAAGAGGAACAGAGAGAACGCACACGCCAAGCCTCGAGGAGATTGAAGAAGAAGAAGGTGGAGACTCCGGCCAAGCTCTTCAAGGTTTTCTGCAAGATGAGTTTTGTTGGTACCCGCTACCCTCACCGAGAAATGATAAAGCAGTTGAGAATTGTAAGAGATGTCGAGTTCCTGTTTGACATGTGCCACTTGGGCAATATGATGCGAGCCAACCTTGAAGCTTATGAGGAGGAGACGGTCCACTTCCTCTCAACACTAAGGTTGCACTACTTTGAGGACCACCCGACCCTACTACCCGATGGGGGGATCGGGTTCATCACATTCTCCGTGAGAAACAAGGAGTACCGGCTTACTTTCAAGGAGATGGAGAAGTTGTATGGTTTCAAGGCTGGGAGTGGAGAAAACAAGGAGGTGAGAAAGGAGGAGATGAAGTCCCTATGGCTGACAATAGGATACAAGCTCCCCTACAAGTCCACAAGCTCCAAATCCGCTCAAAGAAGGGGCCATGTTTTGAGGTATTTTCACAAGTCCCTCGCCTGCACTCTTTTTGCTAGAAAGGAGACTGGGAATGTGAATGATCATGAGCTCCAGCTGCTAGACATGGCTTTGTGTGGAGTTCTAGACAATTCTAGGGATGGTACACCGCTAGTAGGAGATGCTGCGGATAATAGTATAGTCTTTGTTCTGCTCGATCAATTCCTCTACCTCAAGTCATGAGCTATGAAGAGAAGAGAAGGAGGCGGAGAGATCTCAATTGGTGGACTGGTTACGCCAATTTTGGTGGCCTGAGATGTACCTTTGAAGGGAGTGGTACACGATCCGAGATGGCTGGACATTGACTACCTAACGCTAGCAAGGTATTTGGCTTATGAGAAGCCAAACGACATGCTACTCTTCAAGTTCGTCCATCCAACCGCCGGAGCCACCCAAATGATCCTGTCCAATGTAATGTGCACTAAGGTCCAGCTGGGGGACAATATCGACTTTGCACCACCTTTGGAGGAGCTGTATAATCCGGAGGTGGAATCAGTAGCTGAAGAGAGAGAAGCAACCAGGCAAGGACAGGGAGACAGCTCTGAAGATTATGACTTTGAGGAGTATGTTTGCTCTCAAAAGCAACCCGTTGGAGTGCGGGAAGCCCACAAGAGGATCGGATGGCTGAAGAGGATGAACAAGTTTTTGGTGAGGAAGGTGAAGGATCTTACCGGTTCAGTGAAGATGATGGGAGGTCAAATCAAGGAGCTGCAAGACAAGGCAAGTTGTGCCTCAGTTCCTACCTCGGCATACGCACCAACATGGATGGGGAGAAGCGGACCGCTAGGAGGA
Source organism: Camelina sativa (assembly GCF_030686135.1). Lineage (NCBI taxonomy): Eukaryota > Viridiplantae > Streptophyta > Magnoliopsida > Brassicales > Brassicaceae > Camelina > Camelina sativa. The sequence continues at coordinate 15,869,621 of NC_141898.1, read as the reverse complement.
ATTCGAGGACTAACATCTCCAGAACCTCACAGAGCATCATCCTACGAGCCCCAAACTGAGGAGGATGTCACAAGACCCGGAATATCACGGAGAAGCCATTCAGACGCCTATCCAATGCCTAACCCGATGGGATACACGATGCCCTACCTGATGCAACCATCTAGCACGCAATCGGGTGATTACTCAGGACTTTTCCCTCCGCCTTAGCAGATGCCGTACTCGATGCCATATTCGATGCATCCTGCGAGTGGCTATACGGGTGATCCCTCTGGGCCTCTTCCACCATATCCATCATATTTCCCGATGACCTACGCGATACCCCCCACGATCAATCCCTCGGATGCTGGTCCGAGCAAGTCGTCCGTGCATATCTCCGAGCTCTCTGACGAGCAAATACCAGCACCTGCTGAAGCCGGAGACGACCCTGGCTACACGTTGGCGAATATGGAGGCTGCTACAACCTCTTTCTTCACCAACCCATGAGGTACCAAATTCATCCACCCTTTGTAAATAACATTGCATTTAGTTTTATTTCATTTTGTGTGATTCTTGGATTCTTTTTCAGACTTTTATTTACACAGAGACTATGTAATTTAAGTTTGGGGGAGGGTCCTAGAATGTATATAACATTGTGTTTTATTTTCTTATTTTCTTATTTCAAAATTTTTGCATGCTAGTTTTATTCATTCGAGTCTGCATTTATGTGCATTGAAAAAACCCAATTTTTTTGAAAAATTAAAATATATAAAAAAATAGTGTCCTAGAAAGAAAAAAAAGAAAAAATATATTTATACATATTAGGAGTTTAGCAAAAAAAAAAAGAGCTAGATGTTTAAAGTTTAGATCTTAGGGATTACAAAAAAAAAAGAGTTAAAAATCAAGGTTGTGGGTAGTTTAATTCTAGGGGGTTTAAATAAAAAAAAAAAAAAGAGAAAATGAATGAGAAAATGGTAGATTATCAAGAGTTAAACTTTGTATGCCCAAATTGTTCTCAATCTTAGATAGTTTTCACAACTGTCTAGCATTCCTTATTGTGAGAGAAAACCACCCAAAGAATTTGTTTGAAACCACCTTACCAAAAAAGCTTTACCCTTGAAACCGATTGAGCTTGATTCACATCCCATTTGCAAGAATTCGCCAAACACTTAATTGAATGTGAAAGAGATGTTCTTTGGACTTGCAAGTCTTTACTTTTAATTGGAGGTTGAACTAGATCGATGCATGGTAACAAGCATAGAAAAATATTTGTAAGTATGTCGATTGATCTTAGCACCATTAAACTATCTTTAAAGACTATAGCTTGAATCCTTCGCTTAGATCCAAAGGTTATGAGTCCTATTTTAGAACGGCACCCCCTTACTTCCTTGCTAGAGGACTAGCAAGATTTAAGTTTGGGAGTCTGATAACTCTCTAATTTACATGTTTTAAGTATCTTTTTTGTCCATATTCTGCATTGTTTATACTCTTAACTTAGCATTCTTAGGTCATTAACTGTAGGATTTCACTTTTAGGCCATTTAGGGTGTTGCATTCTTGCATTTGCATACTTTCGATGAAAGCAGGTGCTTTAGAGCCTAAAATGGAGAAAAACAAGGACAAATCCGAACGTTTACCCGAAGGAGCCATCGAGCTAGAAGAACAGTCCGAACCCCAACACGATCGAGGAGGATCCAAGATTTGGAAGAACGACCCGAAGATCTACCTGAGGATTAACCCGACCTCATCTTCGTGCACCCCATCGAGTAGACCCTCGGGCAGGACTGGGAAGCTAGGTCAAAGGGGTTTCCATATATAAACCCCTCCTCTTCTACCTTGCAAACGAGCACGCCGCAGACCCTCAAACTAGAGAGCGAGAGCTTCTGTGAGAGAACTGAGCGACTCAAAACACGTTTCACTTTTTGTTAGGATTTTTTATATATCTTTTTGTCATTTCTTTAGATCTCTACTTTGTACTCTTTATCCTATACTCTATCTTTTAATACAATGAAATTTTCTTTCATATATGCTTTTATGTTTCTTGCAATGATTTCCGAGTAGTGTAGTAAAGTTTCTAGGGATGAGATAGATGATTTTGTGTTCTTGATCGGTTAGGATGTCTTAGTTTGATTGAATATGCTTTAAAGATTCCCTTCTAGGTTGGTGTTCTTAATGCTGTCAACAAACCGAGAGGGTGATGTTAGATCTAAGGTGTTTTACCATCGAGAGGTGTAGATGAAATGCTTGAATCAACCAATGCTAGAGATTTACTCACTTAGCCTAAGAGATTATATGAGTAAGGGGTTTATTGACAATAATGAATCGGTTCTTATTGTCTGCTTGGTCATGTTTCTCCGACGAGAGCTGGGTAGGGGAGTGATCAAGCTTGATTGTTTCTATCACGAGAGTGTTTTAACAAGATATTAGAGATTCATTGTCTAGGGAATATTTGCTTGAGGCATGTAAGACATCCGTATTGGTCAGGAACACTTAGGATTCGATTACCCCATCCTTAGAAGCTTTCATATTTTAATTGCTTGCATTTTTATTCATCACTTGATCCCTTACCCGAACAGGTACACGATCACCTTCTTCGAATAACCCCTCGAGTTATTCATACGTTCTTTGCTTACTCGATCACCCCACCCGATCCTGTACTCGAATGCTTGCATCGAGTGCTTAGGTCGTGTGGTTCTTTGTTTATATTCTTTTCTTTTATTATTTTAGGATTGTTAGACAAAACCCATTATTGCTTGTCTTGATTTGCATTGTTCTGATTGCATCCTTCCTGCTATCATAAACAACCATTTGGATTGATAACCCTTTGTACTACAACTGTATAGGGAATTGATACCCTGGGTGGAAAAGCCTGTTATCGGCGAGATTCTTCGCGAGAGGTATTGATCCTAGAGAGGCGGATAGGGAGACATTTGTAGTTGGAGCAGATATTTCTCTGTTTGGCGGGTATTCCAGTTGAATATTAGAAGTTGAGTGGGCAAGTGTAACATTGTAATATTATACTCGTACCACGGGAAGTACCTTTGGTCGAATGATGTTTATAGTCTTTAAGGATTGTTGCTCCTGAAGGGATGGTGGTTTTTCCAGAATACCGATAGCTCGAGGGGCTGTGGGCTCCGAGAGTGGCAGAGGGGATGACGTTCTCCTAAGGGGATGATTAGTTCCTTTGATACCGAGATCTTGAGGATTATGGTCCAAGAGTGAGATGGTATTACTCAAAGACTGAGGTCTGAGAGTGAGATCGGTATGGCTCGAAGGTACCTAAGGGTGGAAGAGTTGGGAGCAAGCAACGCCTAGGACGTGAGTATAAACATAACGACTGAATGTATACCTCGAGAGAGTGATGGTGGTTTAATCTCGGGTTCTGGATGTGTTGTCCAGTGGGTCAAGGTTTTATGACCAGAGCGTTCATGAATTTGTGGCTGTTGCGCCAGGATTGTGCGGCCGGTGGTGCTAGAGTCCCTGGAAGGGGAGTTGCAGCAGGTATGAGCCGTGAAAGGCATGTTTGCCAGATACATAAGTTCACAAGAAGCCTTCATGGCAGGATAAACTAATCGTTGCGACGATGTTGGATGAAGTTCATTGGAGAGGGACAGGGTTGCTAGATTCGAGGTTTTGGTAAGCTTGTTTGAGGGAATAAGTCAAGTGGTTTGAGTTAGCGACCTGCAAAGCATTTGATGTGGTGAATCAGAATATGTGAACGTATGGTACTTGTTTGTTTTATTACGCTCGTATTGATGATTTGTTGTGGAGAATTGCTAAGCAGAAAGCTAATTTTGGATTAAGCCATATTGAGGAAGTTTCCATTAGAGGCAAGTAACTAGAAGTTCTTCGACTGGCAAGAGGGGTTGATTTTCAGATGGTGATGAGTTGATGTCAGCATACTTGATTATTAGTCTAGTAGAGCTGAAGAAGTAACAAGAGGATTTGTTGAGCAGAGGATTCATTCGTCTTATCACTTCACCATGAGGAGCGTCGGTGGTGTTCGTCAAGTAGAAGGACGAGGTATGGGTTTATGAGTTCACGGTGATGCCTTTCGGGTTGACTAACACGCCAACAACGTGTTCCAGGAGTTTTCGGATGTGTCTGTCATCTTTTTCATCGATGACATCCTGGTTTATTCTAAGAGTCCTGAAGAGCACGCAGTGCATTTGAGAGCAGTTCTGGAGAAGCTGCGGGAGCAGAGTTTGTTTGCTAAGTTGAGCAAATGCAGTTTTTGACAGTGTTAGATGGGTTTTCTGGGTCACATTGTGTCTGCAGAGGGGGTTTCTGTAGATCCATAGAAGATTCAGGCCATCAGGGATTGGCCTAGACCGCAGAATGCCACAGAGATCAGAAGTTTTCTTGGTTGGCAGGTTATTACAGGAGGTTTGTGCAGGGGTTTGCGAGCAGAGCACGTCCTATGACTAAGTTGACAGGGAAAGATGTTCCTTTTGTTTGGTCACAGGAGTGTGAAGAAGGCTTTGCAAGCCTGCAGGAGATGTTGACTACTACGCCAGTATTGGCTTTACCTGAGCAGAGAGAACCCTATGTGGTTTATACTGATTCATCCAGAGTTGGTTTGGGGTGTGTGTTGATGCAGCATGGGAAGGTGATTGCCTATGCTTCGCGGAAATTGCGGAAGCATGAGGACGACTATCCTATCCATGACTTGGAGATGGCTGCTGTAGTTTTTGCCTTGAAGATTTGGAGATATTATCTTTATGGTGCATAGGTATAGGTGTTTACAGATCATAAGAGCCTGAAGTATATATTCACTCAGCCCGAGCTAAATTTGAGATAGAGGCGTTGGATGGAGCTTGTGGCAGATTATGATTTGGAGATAGCTTATCACCTCGGTAAGGCTAACTCGGTTGCAGATGCTCTGAGTCGGAAGAGGGTAGCTTCGGCTTAGGAGCAGGATATGGAGTCTCTGGTAGAAGAGATCAGTGCGTTGAGTCTATGTGCTATTTCACAGGAGCCGTTGGGTTTGGTGGCAGCTGATAGAGTGGATCTGTTGAGCAGAGTGTGGTTGGCTCAGGAGAAGGACTTGGAGCTGGTGAATGCCTCAAAGGATGTGGATTCAGAGTATCAGGTCTCAGATAATGGTACTATCTTGGTGCGCGGTCGAAATTGTGTGCCCAAGGATGAAGAGTTGAGGCAGGAGATTTTGAGAGAGGCTCATGCGAGCAAGTTTTCTATTCATCCAGGAGCGACTACGATGTACCGTGATCTCAAGAGGTACTATCACTGGGTCGGGATGAAGAAGGATGTAGCTAGTTGGGTCGCGAGGTGCGATGTGTGTCAGCTAGTGAAAGCTGAGCATCAGGTTCCAGGAGGGTTACTGAAGAGTCTTCCCATTCCAGAGTGGAAGTGGGATATGATTACTATGGACTGCGTGGTGGGTTTGCCAGTGTCAAGGACATTTGATGTTATTTGGGTCATTGTGGACCGGTTGACTAAGTCGACACATTTTCGGGCTATTAAGAAGACTGATGGAGCAACGGTGTTGGCTAAGAAGTATGTAAGAGAGATAGTCAGGTTGCATGGGGTGCCTGCGAGCATTGTGTCTGATAGGGATTCCAAGTTCACTTCGGTGTTCTGGAGGGCATTTCAGGCAGAGATGGGCACTAAGGTGCATATGAGTATAGCTTATCATCCCCAGAGAGATGGACAGTCAGAGAGGACGATCCAGACGTTGGAGGATTTGCTGAGGATGTGTGTGTTGGATTGGGGTGGCCATTGGGCAGATCACTTGAGCTTTGTAGAGTTTGCTTACAACAAACAGTTATCAGGCGAGTATTAGGATGGCTCCTTATGAGGCTTTGTATGGGAGGTTGTGTCGTACACCGTTATGCTGGACTCAGGTGGGGGAGAGGAGCATTTATAGGGCAGATTTTGTTCAGGAGACCTTAGAGAAGATTCGGGTTCTCAAGCTGAACATGAAGGAAGCTCAGGATCGGCAGAGGAGTTATGCCGATAGGAGGAGGAGAGATCTTGATTTTCAGGTAGGAGAGAGAGTGTACCTCAAGATGGCCATGTTGCGGGGTCCGAACATGTCATTGACTGAGACTAAGTTGAGTCTAAGGTATATGGGTCCGTTCAGAGTGATAGAGCGGGTTGGACCAGTGGCATATAGACTGAAGTTACCTGAGGTTATGCGTTCTATCCATAAGCTTTCCATATGTCTATGTTGCGGAAGTGTCTCCGTGAGGATGATCAGTTGTTAGCTAAGATTCCTGAGGATCTTCAGCCTAACATGACTTTGGAGGCGAGACCAGTGAGGGTTCTCGAGAGGAGGATCAAGGAACTTCGGAAGAAGAAGATTCCTTTGATGAGAGTCCTTTGGGACTGTGATGGTGTTGAGGAGCAGACTTGGGAGCCAGAGGTGAGGATGAAGGCAAGGTTTAAGAAGTGGTTCGAGAAGCAAGCCGCGACTTGAGCTTGTCTAGCCTGGATCCATCTATAATTCGTGGCTGGAGCGGGAATGGAGTATTCCAGCCCATCTCTCTTGTTTACTTGGTCGCTTGGGGTTGTTGGTTGTGCGACTAAGTAACAAGATGAGGTAGTGGTCGGGGTACAAAGTTTCCGTGAGGCGGGGTTTTTGGAGGAAAATTTCCTGAAATAGAAGTTTCCAAAAGTGGAAAGTGCTAAAAATAGAAAGTTTTATGTGACTTAGAATTTGTCCATTTCTAGTGGCGGAGAGCCTTGGAGGGGCTTTTGTGGCCTTAGTGGCAGACTTTTGAGTCATTGTGCCCGTGTGTGGCGGCGTTTTGAGACACTGTGTGGCATTTGTGGCGAGTTATTTAGCCGTCTGTGGCCTTTGTTGCAGGCTGTTTAGCCAATTGTGTGGCCTTTGTGGCAGGCTGTTTAGCCATAGTGCCTGTTTAGGCGGTCCTTCGGGACAGATGGTCTTTCTGATGGTCCTTCGGGACAGATGGTCTTTGTGACGGTCCTTCGGGATAGATGGTCTTTGTGATGGTCCTTCGGGACAAATGGTCTTTGTGACGGTCCTATTTAGGATATTTGTTTGGTCTTTGTGACGGTCCTGTTTAGGACATTTGTTTGGCCTTTGTGGCGGCCCTAGTGGCAGTGAGATGATCCATGTGTGGTCATGAGGTATCCTAGTGAGGGGATATGTGGTTGGTAGGACATTGTGATGTCTTACGCGAGCCACGGGAAGGAAGCCTGGATAGGGATAGGACTCAAACATGTTCAGAATTGTTTGCTCGCGACTCTTGGGGGACTTAGGTTCTCCTAGTACTGCCATATTCTGAGACTTTGTGGCTTGGGAGTATGGTTAGCATATCGACTTTGGATGACGATTCGGGGGCGCACTGTAGGGTGACAACCCAAGAGACGAGTATTAGATTTTCCTTATATATTATGGCATGCGGGCTTAGGCCCGATGAGGAGCCAACATTATGGCATGCAGGCTTAGGCCTGATGAGGAGCCAATAAAAACACAAGGTTTAGGCCTAAGAGTAAAGGAAAGTCCAAAAGTCGAGAGTAAATAATGCCTGGAGTGTGATTCTATCGCCTAGAGGTGACTTTCCGTAGATCGGTCGGAGGAGTGTGGGCCGTGGAGACGATCGCACGGGAGTCCTTGGCTGATGGTTGTTCGAGATTCGAGGACGAATCTATGTTGGTGGGGGAGAATTGTAACATCCGCGAACCGAAATCCCGGTTTAGTGCGTACGAGTTTAAGTTAAACGCTGCGTTTTCGGTTAGGGGAAACCCTTAAGTCGTGTTTTTGTCTCATTCGGCGAGTTTAGCCGTTTTTGAGAGAAAAAAAAAGAGAAAAGTGTTCTTGAGCGTTCTTGAGGATTTGGGGAGATTGGAAGTTGTTCCTGTAGAGATCTGTAGCTGGGATCGTTGTAGGAGCTTCCTGGAAGTGTTTTTTTGTTTGTTCAAGGTTCAGAATCGTCTTGGGCAAAGGTAAGTGCATGACCATGGCTTATCTAAGCTGGAGATCTCTCTGATATGCTTGTTATGTGTTGTTTGGCTTGTCAGATTGTTATTTGGGACGTTAGGAAGCTTTCTTGTGGCTTGGGATCGAGTTTTGTGGTTGTAGGAAGGAAGATCCGGCGAGAAGATTTGGGGAAAAACGATGCTCGGCATTGCATCGGTCGATGCACTTTGTGCGTCGGTCGATGCAAGTGCGAGGACGGCACGTAAAACTTTAGGGTTTTCGTGCTATGTCGAGCATGCGTCGGTCGATGCATATCTTGTGTCGGTAGACGCAACCCCAACTGGTGTTGGTCGATGCATGTTTGGTGTCGGTCGATGCAGAGTCCTGGTTTGTTATTCTTGATTGTTGATTGTTGGTTGATGGTTAGAGATGTCTCTATTGCTTGTGTGTATAGCCCAATAGATGGGAGAATTGCCTTACTGAGTGTTTATAAAATACTCATGCATTGCAATTTGTGTTTGTGGTGCAGGTAAAGGCAAAGTGTGATCGTAGAATCAAGGCAATGAAGAGGAGGATGTTCTAGGGATTCAATTGGTTGTTGTCTGGCATTGTTAGGTTGTTAGAGTTGGGTCATTAGAAACATTGCTAGGTTGCCGGTTTTATGTTTCCTGATGTTTGTTATTTGAATATTGTTTATGATATATTATTAGTTAGTTATTGGATATTGGTATTGGTTATTTTCGCTGTTGGTTGTGATTGTGGTTAGGTGGCTAGTGGGTATGGGACTACTAGTTGTAGTTTATTTATTATTTACTATTTATTAATTTAAAAAAAAACGGGTCGGACGTTTCAACTTAATCCATATAATCCTCAAATTTGGTGGTTTTAGATTATAGATATTGACTTTGCAAAAGAAAATTAAAAAAAAATGGAACTTAAGAAAAATGTACATCTCCTAGAAGAAAACCTCAAAATAAATTTTATGAAAATATATATCACAATGATTTTGAAATATGATTACAACTACAAAAATATATGACATATGGCATGTAAGATACAATATGACTTAATTGCACTAAATATATTATCATCAAAATAAAATTTGATCACAATTTTGATGTACACCGAACAAATAAAATAATAAAAACATATTAATTTATATTATTTTTTCAAAATAGAGTAGCGATTATGTAAGAACTCACGCTGTGCGTGAGCTAACACCTAGTTTATTCTGAATTGTGAGTTTACAAAGAGCAAAGAAAAGAGATATATATCTCTAAATCTTTGGGTAAAACTTTGAATGGTTGTAGCAAATGTAAAATACAAAACCATTCATGGATTGGACCAGTTTTTGTTTACTATTCATAAATTATAACTTTTCTACAAAATTATTTGTCTTTATACATACAAAAAGATCCAGAACAATCATTTACTAGTTGAATTCTATAATCCTTTTCTAAATCAAGTTGAATTTCTATTTGATTAAAAAATAGAAATTATAACAAAAAGGTTATAAAATCAAATTTCAACAAGTTGACAATTTCAACCACTTTAAGCAATCACTTTTTCAAAAATCAGACTAAAAAAAAATCTGTATTTTCTACATGTACATTTTTTATATTGATTCCACAAACTAGGATTCATAGTTTTTCTATTAATTGTCAGAATTGCAATATTTACACATGACTTAATCCATATAATCCTCAAATTTGGTGGTTTTAGATTATAGATATTGACTTTGCAAGAAAATGGAACTTAAGAAATATGTATATCTCCTAGAAGAAAACCTCAAAAATTCATTAATAAGAGGGGGGTATTCAACTTGATGTTTTAAGGATTTGGTAAGATTTTAATATTTTAGAATTTTGAAAGATTTAGTAAGTTTTTAGGAGATTTGATTGTGTTTAGAGTTTTTCTATTTTGAGAAAAGAAAGTGAAATGTGATTGTATGAGATTTGACTATTAAACTTTAGGTGATTTTATAATATTTTACAACACAATACCAAAAGAAAATCAGATCAATAGTTGGAGATATGTCCTCAGTTCATGTAAAACTTAAACCCAGAAACTGATCAATAGTTTGATCAATGGTGATGTTTTTTTTTTGTATCCAAATAATAATCTAATCGAACTCTCCATGAGCTCAAACCCAGAAACTGATCCAAACTAATACAATTCATTATCCCTTTATTCTGCCTTTGGTGATGCTGCGACAAACCCAAAAAAAACTTGACGGCTCAGGCTGAGACTGGTGGAGAAGGTGGCTGATGATTGGTAGGGGTTTTTAGCTTCAAGATCTTCAATCTTTTTTTTTTCTCTGAAATCTTTCAAAATTCCACCTCTATAGGTATGATTTTGATTGTCACTAGGTTTTACCCCGTGGTACACCACGAGTCTATTATTTTGTTGATATCATACTGTAATGGTTTAGTGGTGCTTGTACTCGATGGTGAATTGCATCTATATATATATTGTTAACGGTTGTAGGTAGGTTTGTAGAAACTCTTGATTCGTAAGTTGAGAATATACATTTTATTATTTGGTTAGTTATGATTTAGGAATGAATGATATGACATATTCTTATTTTGATTCTCAATTGATATTACTGGATTAATAGTGTACATTTAAAGCTGATAAGAACTTACCAAATATGTAATCGTTTATTAAACAAAAATTAGATATTTCCTAAGATGTATTATCTTGAATTAATTGCTATATTATAGGGATGTGATTACAGAATTTCTGTTATCAATTGTTTTTGTCAAACTCAGCCCTTAAAATTTGGCATGCAAATTAGATATTTCCTAAAATACAATGGACATTAATTGGATGTAAATAAGTACGCTATGGATTAAAAATCAGCCCAAAATATTCGGTAATCTTAAGGAGGATCCGGATAATTGAATCGGTTATAATTTTAGTTAAAAATCTGACCCGAAGTTGACAAAAAGCCAAAAAGTGATGGCACCCTATTGTACTCCAAAAATATATTTTGAGCTCTATATGTTGATATACTTGTTTGGTTACAAATATCCTAAGATAAATTTTAAAATATATATCTGTTTATAAAAATTCAAATCAAATCATATGCTGGAAAAAATCTAAAATTTTATTAGCTTTATGTATTAAATAGTAATTAAAATAATTAAATATAAGATTAAATAAAAGTGCAAGGAGAATTATATTTTAATCTAACATATTGATTTAAGGGATTTTTGCACTCACACCCATTATCTCCAAAACTATTCACCACTACACCTACTTTCTACTACTCATTTAATTACATATTACCCCTCACTCCTTCTAACCCTTTTTATTCTCTCTTTTTATTTTGTTTTTATTTTATTTTCTTAACTTAAAAGAATAAGCTAACTGTTATTTTATTTTATTTTTTCTGTTGGCCCAATCGGTAAGTACAATATGCGTTTGTGTTGGTGAAGAAGACCAAGGAAGGAATCTATATTGGCCTTTTTCCTTTCTTTTCTTCAGTGGCGTTGAACGTCATTATTGCCGTATCATTTATTTGACACTACAGTATTATTTTTAGGTTAAGTTAATCAGGTTTATATTAATTATAAAGTGCTAAAGTGAATAAAAATGATAACTATTCTATGTTAATTGCTAAAACAAATATGTAAATAATCTATTATTGCTAATAGAACAAATAACATTTTCTTGTTTTGACAAAAGTGTGATATTAAAATATCACTATGTGTCTATGTCGGTTGTTTTACATTTTGGTGTTGCATCTATATTGGAACCAATAGAAGGGAAAAAAAAAACAGTTGAATTCGGTGCAAAAATTATATCGACATGACGCCAAACGTCTAATAGTGGATTATTTTTTATTATACAAAATTTATCAACTTCAATTAAGTAATTCAAAAGGAAATGTTAATATTCCATTTATTGAGAGAGACTCTCTCTCCGTGCATCAACGAAAATTTTGCATAAAGTTAATAAAGAAGCGGATAACAAGAACTATTCTGACAAGGGTAGAGATCTAAAATAAGAGAAATCTTCAGATTATGAGAAATTTGATATGGGTTTTTTAGTTTGATTGTTATTTTACTGATTGTTTGTTGTCTTGTGAGTTTTTAAACTTAAATTTCAATCCCATCAGAAAAATTAAGTTTTAGAAAGCATATGCTCATGTCCAACAAACATATGTCGACAAATTAGGGTTAATGAACATGTGGTCAAAGTTAAGTGGATGGGCTTGGATGGAAATCATGAATCTTAATGTATGAATATACTTTTTTATTGCCGCACATTCTGAACTGGTGGTGGAATAGAGACTAACCTTGGAAAAATTTACTTTGTTTTGAATGAATCTATGGAGACCTATCCATAATTTATTTATCCACTAAACTTTGTTTATTTTTCTTTTCAAGTTAAGGTCCGTAACTAATCATCATAAGCTCTTTTTTTATGTTCTTTGAGTTTTAAGTAACACATGAACCTTGCAAAAAGATCATAACATAACATAATACTGCAATTGATTAACCACTTATCATTGAACAAATGTTCAATGACAAATGGATACTGTATAATCTAAAAATTCATAAAAAAAATATAGCAATATGTATCTTAAAATGTAGAAAATATATAATCATAACAGATTATATATAAATAAATAGATAAATTGTTTTATGATAACCATTTAAAGTGTTAACAACAATAAAAAAGAGAAAAAGAGACAAAAGATGGAGAGAAAGAGGAGAGGGACAATTTTGCCACAAATAAAAGACACGTAAGGCAAAAAACTTCAAAAAGTATAGGAAGAGTAGAAAGTAGGTGAAAGTGAAAGAAGATGGAGATAAAGTAGGTGTGGGTGCAAATCTCCCTTGATTTAGTTAGGTAGATAGTTTTTAGGAAATTAATATTATCAAATAAGAAAATAATTATGTTTGGTTGTAAGGATTGTAGAGAATTTAGTTGAGACTTGTTTAGATACAAAGATAAGAGAGGATGACACAAAAATATACTCCAAAAATGTTAAGATAGATACTTTTCAACTAAAAAACAAAAGAAAGTCTCTTAAAATCATCTAGCAAGTTTTAAAAAAGTTGTGATAAATTGAATAACAAGAGATTTTAAGTAGGTTTTAAAAATTACTGATTGAATAATAAGAGATTCTATATTATTTTAAAGGATTTTACATAAATTTTAAGTTGAATAACATATGATTTCTGAAAATTTGTAAAAAACCTTAATTGAATAACAAATGATTTTAAAAATACTGAAAAACCTTTTCGAATGTCAATACCCCTTATAAAGTGAGATTTTGGATTTCATTAAGAAGTCGGCAAAACAAAACTCTAAAAAACTAGCTTTACCCAATAGAATGCGCTACTCCCTCCAGTCATGGAATTTTTTTTACGTCATTAGGGTTTTAGAACCGGTTTATGGAAAAGAATGACCTTTTGTAAAAAACTTGGCCTTCAGAAAAACCTAACAAGTAACATCAAAGTCATTTCGGAAAGCCCTTTGGATTTAGTTTATCTGCCGGCCCACATATACATACAAACGGGCTATTATGTTAACTCAATCAAAACGCTAGGGTTTACGAGAAGGAAATTAGGGTTTTAAAGTTAAGCCGACTCGTACCCCTCTATATAAACTCAGATTCTCTTCTCTCTCATATTATCATCCACTTTTTGTAGCTTATTCGACCTAATAATTTTACACAGTTCATTACTAGTTTTTCGGTTCTCAAACGTTTTTTTTTTTATTTTTATTAAATTCCCGATGAAGAAGCAATCCCATAGATAGGAAGTGCCGTATGACACTTTACACAACAACGGACTGAACGAGGATTGCATCCGGTGAATTCCCATCCCCCGATCAGTCAAACCCGGCTCGTATCTGGATCCCAAACCCGGATCCGTTTACGGTCGAGTACTTGACTCTTCGGCCGGGTCTTCACCGTACTTCCCACCGTTCTGTGTTCGTTGTGTGGGTGATTTGACAAGGGTTCGCTGAGGGTTCTCTCTTTATTTTATTTTTTTCATTGATTATTAAAATTGTCCGATGCCACGTCGACGGTAGCTCTTATGTGGCAATGATCCTCGATGCTACATTGGACATAAACAGATGTACGTGTTTCGCTTACTGATAGGAACCTGTGGGTCTCGATTATTACACGATCTACGGAGCCATTTCGGCGATTACATTTTATATTTTTGAAAACCATTTTTTGATTATTGGGAAGGTTACCGATGATGATTATTGCTAAAATATGGAATTACCGTCTGAGTTTTGTACTCTTTGATGTAAAAAACGCTGGCTTACTGAGGCTTCCCAATTTTTCAAAGCTTTTTTACCTTTCAATTTTAGCTATTTCCTTCGAATGTTTTGAAATTATTGTTTAAACCATTAGCCAAGATTAACTGTTACATGGGATGATGTTAATGACTGTTATAATTATGACATGGGATGATGTTAATGACTGTTATAATTATGACATGGTTCGAACACGAAAGACATGGAACATAATGTTGATTGTCTTCACCAGAGCTCAATTTGTTTAATCACTGACGTTCATAATGAATTCGTCGCTTACACGAACATAATTCTAATGGAAAGGAAAAAAAATCTAGAAATGTGAGCAATGTAACTGATCTTATTGAATCTACATCAGGAATAAAATTCTGAATTTTACTTCAACTAGGGTCATAAATTAAAAGACCACTACCAAAAAAAAAAAAAGAATCAGAAATCAAAGTATGGACTACTACTATGTAGGAGGGAAGAATCTGTTGAGGTTAAAAGGCAAAGTGTAGAACTCTTCGTTACGGTTATCTCCTCTGAATGTTCTGAACTTGACCCACCAAGGCATGCCTCTGTCTTTCTTTGATCTCTCTACTTCCATTGTGTTGTCCATGAACACTGCTATGATTAGACCAACTGTTGCTGGAGACATGAATATTGTGTTTAAGAAGGCGTTGAACCATCCTGCGTTTGTGTGAACTAGCCCGTAATGTCTAGCGTCCCAGTAGTTGACGAAGAACTGAGGTATTGAGATTCCGAGAAAGAGTGATAGACCGGTGATCATTAGGTTTCTCATGCTGTTCATGTTTGTGAACTGAAGAAATGATAGACCAACCGCAGCTGCAATAGAAGATTAAAACAAATGACAAATGTTTTCTTTCAGTGAGATGATGATGTTGTGTATTCAGTTTTGTCATGGTCTTTACCAACAAGGCCGAAGAGGACACAGTGCAATGCTGCGTATATTGGGACTGGTATCGATGCAAACACAGCTCCAAATTTGCCTGATCAAAACAAACAACAAAGCTTTTAAACTGTAGGATCCGATACAATAGAATGAATGGTAAAGCCTACAACAAGTATGAGTAAGTTTTTGTACCCAATGTAGAGAAGAAAATCATGAAGCCTGCGGATACTTGAACAACACGACGGCTTCCAACTCTTGTTAACCCTAAAAGTCCTACATTCTCACTGCAACCACATTTTAACACCTTCGTTAGGGTGTGTAAAATATGTGAAAACGATAGTTTCCAAGAAGTTACTTTACTTACACTAGTACAGTAGAACCTGTGCCTGTTCCGAATAGACCATCAAGCAATACACCAATGCCCTGAATTTTTATCAAGAAACATAGCATAACAGATAAGATATAGGAGAAGTCAAGAAGGTGCGATATGCATTTAAATGTGTCTCTTCATCACACTATTGATTCACCTGCCATCCAATGCCTCTACTCAATACATAAGCAGGAGGTGGCGTGGCTATGGCTAATCTTGAAGCTGCCATGTAAGCTCCAGTAGACTGCATACCGATTAAATTAATCATCTCAGACCCCCTAACACAATTAAACTTAAGTTACTTGCAATGACTCTAACAATGTTCTGATTCTTTACCTCGACCATGGATACAAGAACTGCAGACATCATAGCAAACGAATGGCCTACTGAAAACGTTGGAGGCCCCCATTGGAGAGGGTATGGAAACTTGAACCTGACGACACATTATAAGCACAATGAGATATGTACTATGTAACCACAATACATGAGGATACTGAGCTGCTGAATACCATGGAGCTGTTGATATAAGATTTGCTTTGTCTGTTCGACAACTATGTTGTGTAAGTGATGGTTTGCCTCTGTAAGCTCCACTTGCGGTAAGGATAATGGCGTAGATCCAAACAATCGTTACACAGATCAATATCGGAAACCTTTCAAAGATTGGGACATCTTTAAATGGTCTGACATGTTTTAGATACTGCCAAGAAAGAAAGAAAGAAAATAGCATAAGCAAAGAGAGAAATAACTTGGAGAGCAAGCCAAGAAAGTCTAAAACAACACAAAGGTTTTACTTGGGTTAGTCCAATGACAAGCAATAGCATCGGTAGTCCAATCTCAATGCAGTTCCCGAGCTATAAAACAAGATAATCAAAGTTTTAAAAGAGATATTTCATTAATGTTTAAAGCAAAGTCATGGTGTGGACTGTGGAGTGGGGCTTTGTATGAGTTACCTGGGGAAATCCTCGCTGAAACATACCGAGACCAACCAATCCAACAACTGGTGCCATACCAAGAGGGCTAAAAAACCTGAAATTGAAAAAGATGAAAAGGAAGTAATGAATTTGGATAAAAATCCCATAGTTAAGACAATGAATGTGTCTTTCAAAAACAAAAAACAACACAAGTAATGATATACCTTGAGAAAAGACCCCATACTTGGCTGTAGCCAAGAATGATCTGTATGCTAGACGCGACGATCAATGCCCCTTGTATAGCTCGCATCGTGTGAATAAACCTCTACAAGAACATACTACATTGTTACTATGTATAAACGAGACAGTTGTACGAGGAAAAAACAAATGATCTTGTGTTTTCTCATTAGGCTTTTCTTTTTATGTACCTCATGGTCATTGGAGATTTTTTGCAAGGAAGAGTCGCTGATAATGTAAGCAATGGGGACAACAAAAGCAAAAGAGCCACCAACAACAGCAGGCAACCTGGTACCAAAAAGAGCTTGGAGAAGTGTCTTGATACCAGCTACAAAGAGTAGTGTCTGTATAACCCTTGCTCTGTCCCCCTTTTGACACAAAAAAAAAAAAGATACAAGGAACACCCATAGCTGATAAGCCAGCCGTCCGTAGCTGAGTAAAGAGAGAGAGAGAGAGAGAGATTGTATTAAAAGGCTTACATCAGAGCCACCCATAGCTGGAACAAGCAATGCGGGTATAAAAGCACTTGATCCAAGCATTAGAATGTAGTTTTGAAAAGCTAGTAACACCGTTTCAGCTGCAATAAAAAAACGTTACCAAGAGGTTCAATTAAAAAAATTGTGTTCTACTAAATACATTATTACAAGCAACAAAAGGTGTTCAAAAGACACAATCAGCAAAAAAATTATATCTCAAGCTGCAAAAAATGTACACAATGAGTTCGTTGATAATCAATCATAGCTAATTTTACACTACGGAAAAAAAACAATAAGGCAAATCAAACACCATGAAAGAGGTCCACCAAAAAAAAAAAACTCAGGTTTTTGGTTTTTTTTTTGGCTTAATTACGAATTAAATTAATGTGGTCATTAATTAATTAGTCCCATAAACAAACACAATATAATATTCCATTGCATAAACTATATAGTTTTGAAACGTCGCATATATATACAGAGAGAAGAGAGAAGAGAGGAAGCGTACGCCAAGGAGGATTAGAGTCGATGCAATATTCAAGGTCTTGAAGCTGTTCCATAGGAGGATGAGTTATCTCCGCCATTGGACTAACCAAAACAAAACCTTCCTTTTCCGATGAACAAACAGAGGAAGACGAACCAGAAGAAGAAGAACCAAAAAAAAAAAAAAAAAAAGGTAAAGTAGAGAGAGAGATATAAAGGTAGTGAGAAAAAAAAAAAAAAAAAAAAAGGGAATATGCAAAGAAGAAAAAAAAAATGAACTGTGCGAGAGAGAATTTAAAAGCTTCTCTCTGCAAGTGTAAACTTGTTGTTTTCTCTCTCTTCTTTTCCTCTGGCGTGGCGTGGCGTTGATGAGTTTCTTCTCTTCTCTTCTCTCTTTCTCTCTCTCTCTCTTTTTTTTTGAATTAATTGTTTTTGATATTACAGATTTGCCCCTGATTCGTTTGCCTGTTCCACCAATTAAGTGTTGCCGAGAGTGGGGCCCGTTCTTATAACGGAGTCAATTTTTTTTTACTTCTCAGGTTTTTCCTCTTTTATTTTTGAAAAAAAAACTTGTTTGTTGTTGGCACTTGCATTGCATGAGAGAGATCTCTTAAATGCAAATCTACTCTTTCTTTTTTTTTTTTGGTTCAAACTTCGTTATAATACAGCAAATATCTATTAAAAAAAGTTAAACTACACTAATAAAAAAGTAGAAGTTATAAGTTCTTAGAGCATCATTAATGGGAGAACTTTTTTTTGTGTTATTAGATTAAATATATAGTGAAAATAATGTTAGATCAGTTGTTAAGATCATAGGTAAAAAAAATGGGAGAACTAATTATGGTGTTCTTAGAATAAATATATAGTGAAATAATATTCATAAACATTTTACAAATTATAAAAAATTATAAAATAACATTTAAATTGCTTACTTATATAAAAGCAATTGTATACTTATAAATTAATATAATATTCTTAAACATATTACAATTATAAAAACTTATAAATTAACATTTAAATTGTTTACTTATATAAAAGCAATTGTATACTTATAAATTAATATAATATTCTTAAACATATTACAATTATAAAAACTTATAAATTAACATTTAAATTGCATACTTATATAAATGAAATATTTTCTTTTTTTCCAAAAAATCTCGTCCAATCACATGAAGCCACGTCAAATAAGAACTGGGCTTAAATCAGTTCTACATAAAGAACTAAAAAAAGTGTTCTAATCCACTATTCATTATTTTTATAATTTTTTTGGGCTTAGAACACCCTTGGTGTTTTCCCATTAATGATGGCCTTAAGGCTGTCCACCTAGAATTTTAAACATCCAATCGGAATTCCATATATCACTAATTAACATTTTTAAGATTTTCAGAATTTTCTATATTAAGATATTTTTTAAACGATCAATTAGGATTTGACATGTCATTCATTAATATTTTTAAAATTTCCAGAATTTTTTAGAAAAAACAAAATTTTAAATTTATGTAAATAAAAGAACTATGTTCAATATCCCACATCAGTTAGAAATTTTTTAGACAATAGTTCAGAACCATTATAAATAAGATTAATATGCTTCCAACAACGAATGAGCATGAAAGCTTGATTTATCAAGCGTCCAAGTTTAAAAGTTTTATTCGGTTTAATCCAGTTTTTTATCTGATCAAATTAAAACTTTAAAAAGTTTCAAAAAAATATTTAATATTTAAAATTTAAAAATTTAAATATTATAAATATTGAAACTTTTAAAACTTCTTAGCTTTTTATAAGTTTTTAAATATTATAATTTTTAAATTTTAACAGTTTAAAATATTATAAATATTGAAACTTTTTAAAAGGTTCAAATATTATATTTGGAACCTTTTAAAAGTTTAAAATATTATAAATATTGAAACTTCTAAAAGTCTTAGCTTTTAAAGGTTTCAAAATATTATAATTTTTAAATTTTAAAAATTTCTTAACATCTAAAAGGTTTTTTTTAAAATTATAATTTATAAATTTAAAAAGTTTAAAATATTATAAATATTGAAACTTGAAAATTTTAAAAGGTTCAAATATTAAAAATATTTAAACTTCATAGAGTGTTTTAAAACATTACAATTACTTAATCTCCACAGAAATTTTAAGACATTATATCTATACTAATAAAAAGTTGAAGCTATAAACTCCTAAAGGTGTCCATATAGAATTTTTAAAATATCAATAAAATCAATAAGAATTAGATATTTCACTAATAACATTTTTAGAAGTATAGTAGTAATCTATATATTAAGATTTTTTTAGAAAAAAAAAGTAAAATCTATAGAAATAAAAGAAATATTTACAACATCCAACATCGGCTAGAAAATTTTAGACAATGGCTGAGAACCATTATAAATAAAACTAATATGTTTTTAACTATAAATTTATCAGGTTTGCTTGATTTATGCTTATTTATCAGGTTTCCAAATTTAGAAGTTTTATTTGATTTATTTTAGCAAATTAAATATATAAAGGTTTAAATATTTAATATAGAATATTTAGAAATATTATAAATACCTCCATAAAAATGTTAAAAAATTAAAGTGTCATTAATTTTTAACTCAAAAAAAATGTTACAAATATTTAAACTACATCTAAAGTTTGAAATATTTTAAAAATTTAATCTCTATTAAAAATTTAAAAGTTTAATAATTACAAAATATTATATATCAAATTTTTAATATTTTGAAAATATCTTACTTATCTCTGTTTGTGCTTTATATATCTTATGAGCTGTAAAACATGTTTTTGTGTATGACTTTACAGATGATTTGATACTTTCGCAGTAAATTTTTATTTTCAAGTCTAAAAAATAAGGATTGACGTCGCAAGACCTTGATTTGATGTTATTTGAGTTTAAAGAAGAAGGATTGATGAAAAGCATAAATATTGTTTTAACTATATATGTGTTCATATTAATTTCTCTTCAAATAAGGATTTTGGTTTGACAAGTTTCAAACCGTGTAGATCTAAAATCGAATAATATAGATGAAATTATCAATAATTGGGTGTATGTGTTGACTATGCTGGTTTTCATGAATTGCACAATTTTTATGAGAAAATATATGATTTTGGTCTTGGAGTTTGATGGGTTAAATAGTTGTGTGGTAATCTAAAAAAAAAATTTTTCAGTGGAAGAATGTGAAGAAGTTGACGAGGAAGAAGAAGAAGAAGAGAATAACGAAGAACCAGACGGTAAAAGTAATGATGACAATTACCATAAAATTTGACAGTGAAAATGACAAGAAAGAATATGAAGAATAAGAAAACATTGAATAAAAAACACGAAAATATAGGTGGTAGCGATCAATTAAATATGAAAACGTTTCATAATTATAAAATTGTTTGGTTTTTCTGGTGGTCAAAGAAAATGGTTTAGGATATGTGAGGTCATCAGTTTAATTTGTCTTGCTTGGACGTCAAGTTAAATTTATGATTTTTTTATCAGATTTGATTTTATAACACAACTGATTTTTATATTTTGAAAAATTGTGTATCTGAAATTTAATTTTTTTCCTTAGTACTAATTTTTTTAATAAGATAATATTTTATTATCGTAATCAATCATATATAATTTTTATTAAAATATATCAAATAAACCCACGCTATGCGTGGGTTCAAAACCTACTATAGTTAAAATTATGATACTTTATTCATTGATCTATTTTATTATTTATAGCATAAATTAATAATTATTTATATATGTACTTGACATTTTAAGATATATGATAATAATGAAAAAATACATTTTTACATAGGGATGCTAAAAAAAAAATCTTATTATTTTATTGAATTTTATAAATTTTTATACCAACCGACTTGAGATTGGATAATTTTACAGTTTTGTAATATTTATTAGTTTATCAAATATTGATTTATAAAACTTATTTGTTAACTCTTTTTTCTTTTATTTTATAGATAAGTTCATTTTCCTTACATACACTTAATATTTTGTAAAAACTAATTAGTAATGTAGTCTCTTAAATAGTATGGAATAATGAAATAGATTTGATCATGAAGAAGATCATTAAACTCTGTCTTTTATCCGATTATGTTTTTTCCACATTATATTATATTATTATGTGTTTATTAAAAATTTAGAATTCCATTAAGTAATACAATTTCTTGAGTCATAAAAAAATTAAATTACATTTGGAAAACTGATATTACGTCTAAAAGTTATGTATCTAAAAAGAATTATTATCTCTAGATTATTCTGAAATGATTGAACGTATATCATCTGGTAAAAAAAATATTAACTTCACATGTACTAAAATGACTAGTATGAGTATGTAGACAAATGTTTGAGCACAAAAAAAAAAAAAAAGAGTATGTAGACAAATAGAATAAATTGCAAGAATGCAAGAATAAATGGTTTAACCACGTAATACACATTTAAAATTCTTCGGCCCCTTTTTTTTTGTTTTGTTAAAAAAAAATATATTTATCTTCGTAAGAATTAATTTTGTTATTTAATTCATATATATACGTTCGTACATTATAGAGGTTTTTCGATTAAATCATTCATAATCGAACTTTAGTAGAATATAATACGAATTTTAATAAATGTCAAAGATTGCATCAAAAAATCTACTCATCAGCATGCTTCGATCTTTAGATCTCTCATCTTTTTATGGTAAAAAGAA
Source organism: Camelina sativa (assembly GCF_030686135.1). Classification (NCBI taxonomy): domain Eukaryota; kingdom Viridiplantae; phylum Streptophyta; class Magnoliopsida; order Brassicales; family Brassicaceae; genus Camelina; species Camelina sativa. The sequence continues at coordinate 15,847,401 of NC_141898.1, read as the reverse complement.
CCAAAAATAAATTGTTGAAATTCGCAAACCATTGGACAGAACATAAATATCATTATTTCGGCATGCATATGGTTTTTCTGTCTTTTGTGTGGGAGCACGTGTTATCTTCCTTAATTGTGACAATTGATACGATAGATTTACATGTACCAGACAATAAAAATCTTTACATTTTAATATAAAACAATTTGGTGTAACCAGAATAAAGAATGCATTAATGTCGTCCCAAATACTCTTACGGAAAACTGTGTTTGTTCTCGTTAGTCGGGCGCTCACTCTCGACCTATCGCCTAGCAAGAAAATTAAAGATTAAACGGGAATTAATCGGAACTATTTTTAGAGTTATTTTATTAAATTAATAATAAAATACAAATATATAATATTAAATATATGAATAATTTTGTTTATGTTAAAAACAAATATCAAATAAAATATAAAACTATAGTAATGTCTTTAAAATTACGGTAAACACATAAAACCATAATTTTAAAATTGTAAAACATCATGAACTCTTAATTTAGATGTTTAAATAACAAAAATATATATATTTGATTTATATTTGACTCCAAAAATAATCGGTATATACAAAATTAAGCGGAAAGTAATTGGAGTAGATATGCTATAATCAAATTAGATGAACATAATTAAATAATCGATGCTAGGCAGAGATTAGTAATTAATCAATGCGGTGAGGGTGGGCTAATGATTTTACAGGGCGTAATCGGTGCTAGGCAGAGATTTTTAAAACAGGGAGTAAAACTAATATACTGTATTGTTAATCCTTTTTTAAAATTATATATATAGGGCTTTATGATCTGATTCGTTACTAAGGAATTGCAAGGTTTGTTAGTTGTTACTAAGGTTTGTTACTAAGGAATTTGAATCCTTTTTAACTTACTCAAGATTTTATTTTGAATTTGATTCGTTAATGATCAAATTCTTGTCTTAAACGTCTGGGCTCTTTAATGATCTTTTATCATAAGAGAAATGTGGGTAGTTTCATTTCTCTCTTAAACAATGTATGTAATCGGGGTTTAAGCGTAGAGAAAATCTACTTCTTTCCTATAAAGTAATTTTTTACTCATGAAAAAATATCGCAACAAACCCATTTGTAGTGGTGGATCGACTGAAACTAGGGAGTAAACCTTTACATAGGTGCAGTTTTGGCTCGTTTTCTCTTGCGTATAAACACTACATGTTGGGTCATTTTGGACACTTGGACTCATGTGTTTTATAAGCTACTGATGATTTTTTTTTCTTTCTTTTTGGTGTATTATAAATGTTATAGATTATTAGAGTTGAACTTGTGGATATTAGAAGAAAAAAACTATAAAAGAGAACCATTAATTACGTACACACACAAACCATATTTTCTAATTAAGCTATGTACGTAACTCCAACATGCATTCTTCCAACATGAAATTGTCGTATCTCTTTTTCACATTCATGTACAACAGCTTCACAAGTACATGTGTCAATTTCTAAATTTCTCTTTGTCTCTAATTCATTATCTCTTCCACCATTGTTCATCAGTCTTGAACAAATTGTAATAATTATTCTGCGATCATAATCCAAATCGCATTTTGTAATAATTGAATAAAAATGTAAATGCTAAATTTACTACATCGAATTCATGTGATCCATGCGTTTTTAGTCCTCATCACAAGAAATCCTTTCTATTTTCAAAATCGTGGTTGGTGTCTTCAGTCTTTTTATTTTCTCTAATTTCACAACAAATCTATTCATCAGAATCGAGTAAACAAATATGGAGAAACATGAAATTTACACGAAAAATAAGAAAAGTTAATACGTACAAATACTTTACTCTTAAAGACACAACTGCTGTAGATCTTCGACGGACAATATGAAGCTCACGATCGATAATAGGTTACTCCCGACTACATGAAAAACTTAACCTTAGATATTTAAAAATATATATATTTCGCCAAACCACTTGGTTTGACATGTGAAGAAAATCTCATACCATAAACAAGTAAACAACATCGTTCGGTTTGTTGAATTAATCATTTTAAAACAATTTGTTTTAATTACTATAATGCTCACCACACGCTAAAGGATTGAAAGGCGTTTAGGTCAATAATATTATTATTTTGACATGCAAGTCAATACTAATATTTTCGCTTGATCTTATAACTCGGCTTATATGAGTAGGCTTTAGTTAGTACTCTAAACTAATTAAATAACTTAAAATCTTCACGCTCACAATAATAGTTTTGTGAAAGAATAGACCATTTCCCCTCGTGAATTATACATTTTAAAACATCATTAGAAAAACGAAAAGCATGTGAAAAGTATAGTCTTACATTAAAACACCTTTCACGTGAATTATTCTAAGGATAAAAAAAGGAAGAACGGTGAAGTAGACTCACACACACAACTCGGCCATAGGTCGAAGCAAACTTGATGAGCAAACAATTCAAATATCTAGCTACCATCAGTTTCTCTTTAATTCTTTCCTGACTAGCCATTTTTATAATAATATGGGAAGAAGAACAACGTTCTCTCCAGCCCGTCGGTCCTTTTTGCGGCCACCGACTGTTTTTTTATTTTTTGAGAAGATTCCGACAAATATTTTCTTTTAGAGGGAATAGATGCTTCCGATTTATTTATATATTTTTTTGAATTAAAAACCACTAACAAGTGAGTTTATTTCATCTTTTTCGTACAGCTACCATGGAATCTGATCCACATGTAAACTTATCAATAAGAAAGAGGGAGAGAGAGAGAAAGATAATGATAAAATGTAAAGTGCTTCGGCTATTACCAAAACAATGAATTCGATTCTCTTGGATTGAAAAGTGTTTTAAGTAACAACTAAAAAACTACTAGTATAAAACTTAATGGGTATGGTTTATTTATGTAGCTGGTTTTACCCAAAACTAATTAACACAACAAATGACCAAAGTGTTGTTGTCTTACTTTTTACGTTGGACAAATGATCTATCACATCGGTTTTGATTAGGTAATTTTCAATCAAATTCGAAAATTCCGGATTTCCATAATGATTTCAAAGCATACCAAATAGCAAAATATAATAAATTTTAAATGTAGTATAGTAACTAGAAGCCATACACTAAAAACTTTAGTATTGATTTTAAATATATTTTTTAGTAATATAAATTCATATCATGGATATTTTGCCTTTTTACACTTACTATTTATAAAAATGGACAGTATACAGTATATGCAACTCTTTGGATTGGAGCCAATATCTTTTGAAAGTATTTGTGATTTTTTTTTTGTTTGTGCCAAACCAAATATCAATTTCTGTACTATAGTTTTTAGTGTATGGCTTTTAGTTATTACTTCTTTCTTTAACTACGAAAGACTTATTCTAATATCACTTGGACTAAAATCTAGGAATCGAAGCGGCACAAACAAAGTGACTAATTTTGCAGTGAGTGAGAATGGAACGGGATGCACTAAGATCAGATGGTCTAACGACTACCATTACACGACCTTGTTTGTGTTACACTTTTTTTTTGCCCTTTATATGAGAATGAGCAAACACCCAACAAGTCGGCTAAACAAACCTGACGATTCTGCTTTTCCCGTGCTTACTGTCCATGACTGGGATAACACCACCTAAAACGAGAAACACATCAGAAAACAAAGTCTTGATGCATCATCACTATGTTAATTCTGTTTCACCGATTCAAAACAAATGAACAATATAGAAATAAACTTCATATCCGAATCGAAAGAAAATAATAAACCGATCAAATTTTGATGTCTTTGAGATTTTTTTTTTTTTTTTTGGTAAGGGTCTTTGAGAATCTTTTGAGTTAAAGAAAAAGTTCACTAAAATCGAATTCATACCGATACTTTAAAACGAAACCGAATGGTATTCAGTATTCACCATTCAATTCTATGTTTTGAAAACCCAAAAAAAAAACTCAAACTGAAAACCGGACTAGAGGCTCCTATTCTAAACCCAACTATTCCATGAAAGTGGAAGTATACCTCAATGTACAATATGTTTGCCGCTTTGCTGATTCTCTCAAGCTGAAGCCCACGTGCCAAAAGTACCTTAAAACAATAGAAAACTTACTCAGCAATCTAATTTCCTGAATTGCCAACAAAAATCAAAACTGTGCATAAATATAATGTTATTGAATGGCCTCACCTCTGCACAAAATGCCAGTAACCCTAGTACAATCATGCTAATGAGTGTGTCAAACGCTGGCAGCACAAAGCTCTGCATGAGAAAAAATTCACGAGTTTTGAGTAATGGTCAACCAACAGATCAGTTGATGCACTTCACATTTGGTGCTAGTGCAGTTGATGCATTTATTGGTAACTATATCATATTCCGTTTCAACCAACACTATTTATACATTTACAAAACATACCTCCAAGGAAAACATGCAAATTGCTGCAGCGGGGCAAGCTACCAAACCAAACGAGAGGACAGTAATCCTGAAAAAATATACACATCATTTATTGATTCTTCCAAACTTCAGAATTTTCGCTAGAGAAGCAAAACTGACACATCTGGATCTTAAATCTCACACTGGCTGTTCCGATGCTTTAGCAGCTGCCTTTATGAAACAATAAGTGATCCCTCCAGTGATTGATGAAAATAAACCCAACAAGAACGCATATATATGATGGTTTCCTTTTAGATTTTCATTCTTAGCTTCTGATCCAACTGCCAAGAAAGATAAGTGAAATCAGCATGACGTCTTTGTTTCCTCATGCATAAAGGAGAGAGCCAGGAGCAACTTTCTGAAAAGAATAAATAGAGAACTATTTTGTTAACTCACTTCTGTACCTTGGACACTTAGTGTTGGGCCAAAGATAAATAGCACGCCAAAGAAACTGCAAGCAAGACCTAGACCAAAACGAAAACATAAAGAAGAAGTCATAAAATGGACTTGCTTTGTTATCAGTTCACAATACATTTAAGGAGCTAATTAAGGCTAAGGGAAAAAGCTATGTACCTCCAATATCAGTTATTTTCAACTTTTCATGCAGAACAACACGTGCTGCAATGGAAGCCATAACTGGATTCAAGAAGCTTAATACAATAGCTTGGGACAAGGGCAACATTTGGATGCTGAATGTCAATAACAGTAAAAAAGAGTGTTAGAAGTCTTATTTTGCTACCAGTGACAGGTTGATTAGTGGGGGATAGACATTGTTGCTAATAGCAACTTCATTTTAAATGATGCATATTTTTCAATATAATAAATTTAACAGGCTGTTTAGGTCTACACACGGAGCAGAGTACGGATGTGTAATAATTACCTAAAGATGAAACTAAACAATGAAAGGTAACCCACAAGGGCTCTTGAAACCAAAAGCTTCCTGGCGTGCGCAGGTCCAAAAACTGGTTGTCCAGTTCTTTTCAACCAAAGGTATGATAGTATCAAGATAATTGTGCATCTCATGAACGCGGTCTCAAATAAAGGAAATGGCTGAACTGTCATAAACAAAAGACATTAGAAAGAAAAACACATCAATCAATACACATGACAGCTCAAGGCAACACTAAAACGCTGAAGGAAGACACAGATTGAGGTAAGTATTTGCACTCATCTAAGCAGAGATTCCATTACAACTAGAAAAGACAAGTTATTAAACAGGTCCAAGAAACAAAAAAGTTCTCTCCCACCATGTGAAGAAAGGACAAGAAGCAGAGCATCAGCAAAAAGTAATTTCAACATTTTCTCTAGTCTTCCCATAAAAGCTACTTATCATCATCTTACACAAAACCATGAAACTGAAACACAAGGACGAAATCACAAGATACCACTATAGAGGAGAGACAAAGAAGTACTGACCAGATAAATTATCTGAAACTAACTCCATGATGAGATACAGTATCGATGACAAGGCCATACACAGTAAGCCAGAGTAACGAGACCCACTCCAAACCCATGAAGAAAACTGAGTCACTGGTGATATCTCAGTTTCAGTCACTTTAATCACTTGCTCCTACACACAACAACACAGTTCCAAATAAAAAATTCAACAAATTCATTCTAATATCTGATCTCAGTTTTTGTCAATAACCTAAATCTAGAATTCTAACAACATAAATTAGTAGAAATTGAAGCCACTGGCAAATTCAGCGAATCAATTTCGAACTAAAGAAGAATCAAATCCATTAAAAGCTAGAGGAGTCGCTCTTACTCTTGGTTTGCGTCGAGTGTAGGAGGCGGAGAAGATGTTGATCCTAGGTCTTTGGTTTTGATTCAGGAGAGGGATGATTTCGTCGGAAGATGATACAGGGGCGGAGGAAGCGTCGTCTAACGCCGGAGAATCTACATCTCGGACGGTAAGCTCAAGGGCGAGGTGTTCGTCGGCGATTCTGATCTCCGGAGACGAAGAAGCCATGATTACGAAATCAGCATCTAACAGACAAAACGGAAAGATAACGAAAAGTCAAAGAGACGACGCTTCCGAATGTATTGTTTTTGACGTTTGCCGTTAAAACCCACGTTAACGGTTAAATAAAAAAAAAAAGTAAACCACTAAACTAGAACTGAGATTAAACAGAGCAGTCTAATTTCAATTGGGCTTAAAAAAGACATTACAGGCCCAATCACTCGATTAAGCCCAATTCGGATTACACCTTGGTGAAAAGATAAGTCGACGGCTCTACTCCTCCGATACGATTCCGGTGAGAAGTGATGCGAGCAGGTTCTGTCTGCTTTAAGCTCCTCATTTCTGATTCTTTCAAACGTTCTTAAAAAAACATGTCAACGACATTGTTAAAAACAATTCAGCTAAACCAGTTCTCACTTCTTGGAACTGCCTTGATTAGAAGGAGGAGTAACAACGTCTCCGTGAGGTGTTGTGGAAGCCAAACAGCGACGACCCATGAAGCTAAACAGACTTCTCCGTCGAGGGTTGCACCCAAAAACCATAAAAGCAACAAGCTTGATGAGATTCTGAGAGACTACGAAGCTGTAATTGGGATAGAGACTCATGTGCAGCTCTCTACATTGACAAAGGCGTTTTGTAGCTGCTCTAACAATTACGGGTCGTATCCAAACACAAGTATTTGTCCAGTTTGTATGGGTTTGCCTGGTGCTTTGCCTGTTTTGAATTCAAAAGTTGTTGAATTTGGTGTTAGATTGGGTTTAGCTTTGAACTGTGAGTTGTCTCTCAAGTCTAAATTCGATAGGAAGCAGTATTTTTATCCAGATCTTCCTAAAGGTTATCAGATTTCTCAGTTTGATATCCCTATTGCATCTGGTGGCTATGTGGATTTGGATATTCCACTTGAGTTTGGTGGTGGCCATAGGAGATTTGGTATCACTAGAGTTCATATGGAAGAAGATGCTGGCAAGTCACTCCATTCAGACACTGGAGATTACTCTCAGGCATGGGTTTATTAGATCTTCTTCCAAGGGTTTTAGGTTTCCAGGCTAGATGTTTGTGTTACTTATGGTTTGGTGTATTATTATGTGGTGCAGGTAGATCTGAATAGAGCAGGGGTTCCTTTACTTGAGATTGTTTCTGAACCTGATATGAGGAGTGGTGTAGAAGCTGCTGAATACGCTTGTGAAATGCAACGGATTGCGAGGTATTTGGGAGTTAGTAATGGGAATATGCAAGAAGGCTCTCTTCGCTGTGATGTCAATATCTCAATCCGTCCCATTGGGCAAGCTGAGTTTGGCACCAAGGTTTCTTTCTTTGTCATTTGTAGATTCTTCTTAGTTAAACCAGTGAAACGGATGGATCAACTCATTGCATTTTCATTTCATCTGGCTGATGATACAGGTGGAGATAAAGAATTTGAACGCATTTTCAGCAATGAGCAGAGCAATTGACTTTGAAATTTCAAGACAGGCACTTCTCTACGATCAAGGCAAAGCTGACCAGATTGTAACCGAGACTCGGCTTTGGGATGAAGGCGCTCAGGTTCTAAGATTCATTTGGTTGCAATAATATCCATATCTGTCTCTTTTTTCATATCCATCAGAAACTAACTTGAGTAGGTGTTCAGAAAACGGTAACAATGAGGAAAAAAGAAGGGCTTGCTGATTACCGCTACTTTCCAGAACCAGATCTTCCAGAAGTTATCCTTACAGAAGAATACGTTGATAGCATCCGTGCTTCTTTACCAGAACTTCCTGAAGCAAAGCGCAGGAGGTATGAGGCGATGGGTCTAGGCATGCAAGATGTGCTTTTCCTCGCTAATGACGTCAGTGTAAGTCCTACTTACTCTATGTTGATGATATTTTAGTTTCATGTTATCTTCACAAAATGCTGAGAGCAAAAGAGTAAATATTGATATTTTAGTTTCATGTTATCTTCACAAAATGCTGACAAGTTAACTGTTGTTTGAATGAATGGCTCTTAGGTTGCAGAATATTTCGATGCAGTCATCGGTAAGGGCGCTGAAGTGAAGTTGGCAGCAAATTGGATAATGGGAGATATTGCTGCTTACTTGAAAAATGAGAAACTTTCTATCAATGATATGAAACTCACTACCCAAGAGTTGGCTGAGCTGATAGCTGCCATCAAAGATGGAACCATTAGCGGAAAGATTGGAAAGGAGGCCAGTTTCAATTCAGTTTAAAATTCCATCATCTTTCGTTTAGATCAATGCAAGTTATTCCTTTATTTTTTTATTTTTGCAGATACTGTTTGAGCTATTGGCCAAAGGTGGAACCGTCAAAGGAATGATAAAGGAGAAAGATTTGGTTCAGGCAAGTCCATGCTATACCACAAAATGTTCTATAAAAGAGTTAAATTCAGAGAAGTACATTTTTCTAATTGAAGAAATGGGTATCTTGAAGCTTCATTTTTCAGATCATATTTTATGAAATATGTATGTTAGACTAAAAAGGTAATGTAGTGGGACATTGCATAAAATCTATTTGCTAGATGGGGTAAGTTGATAAGGTCCGTAAGAACGTCAGCAGTATATATCTTCATGGTTCTTAGGGATAGGCGGATGGCTAAGAAATGTTCCTATAGCTAGGTAGTTAATTAAACTAGCAATCCGAAGTGACTCGGCTAACATATTCTAAAGAGATCATGAATGATTTTTGCTTATGTGTGACACACGCTGCAGATAACCGATCCTGCAGAGATCGAGAAAATGGTTATTAAGGTGGTCTCCGAGAACCAGAAGCAGCTTGAGCAGTACCGCAGTGGGAAAACTAAGCTTCAAGGCTATTTTGCTGGCCAGGTATGGCAGTTACCGTCTGCATTTTTTTAAAAACTTGTACCTTGTGAACCAGTTCAAACTCTTAAATGCTTTGTTACAGGTTATGAAAATGTCAAAAGGCAAGGCAAACCCAGGTTTACTGAACAAGATCCTCCTGGAGAAGCTCAATGCCAAAGACTGATTGAAGCTTCAGCACTGACACTTTGACAGAGTTATTGCTCTTGAAAATGGTATAGAGTGATTTGTGCTCCGTTGGATAATGCTCTTGAACTAGAGTGTTCTGTACAAATATTTTATTTGGAACTGCATTGCCATCAAATTGTTGTCTAAGAGGCAGACCATCATGTCCTATACACCATTTGTTTTTTTTTTTTTGAATTTAATGTTAAATTATATTCAAAAGAAAAAATACTTTGTTACAACTAATGCATCTGTTTCAGAATAGAATTAAGCTGAACTTAGACTTGAAAAAACCCCAAACTTTGAAAGTAAATACGGTTGTAAAGAAGCTAGAGATGTGACTGTAACCAGAGCTGAAAAGCTGTTTGAAACCGGTGATCCCCCATTCTCCTAATTGCCAGGAGCTGATCTCGAACCTGTCTGTCCACCCAGTCAATTATATGCGCAGCAGTAGTTGGCGACTCCCCATGCCTCCTCCCATTGTGTTCTCTCCAGACTGAATACACCGTAGCCTGGAGAACATATCGAATGAGAAACCCTTCTGATCGAGGCAACTGAGATTGAGAAATGTGAGCCATTAGAATAGACCGATCCGTTGAGAAAGCAGTCTTGAGTAGATTCTTCGCCAAACTGGACCACACATCCGAGACAAACGGACATGAGAAGAAGAGATGGTCACGCGTCTCTAAACTCAAATTGCAGAAAGAACACATTCCCGCAGCCCCACCATTCCACATAATCATACGAGCACCAGTGGACAGACGGTCTTGGACAGCAAGCCACACACAGAAAGAGAACTTTGGTGTACAATGAGTGAACTAAACCCCCTTATGCCAGGCTACCGTACTCGCTGTGGTTCTAATATGGTTCCATGTATCCAATCTGGAAAACTTGGATCGAAAAACATCATTCTTACCCCGCCATAGAAATTTATCCTCCCCTAATGAGCGGACTTCCCTCAGTTGGTACAGGATCTGTTCAACCTCATTGAGCTGATCCCCCCGATACCGTCTTCGACGATGGTGATCCCATGCTTCCGCTAATTTGCTTTGCCTAGATATTCCCAAGTCGATAATCCCGCTCTCCCCCACTGCCTCCAAAAGATATCCCATGTTCGACCAGCTATCATACCAAAAAGAAACGGTCTCACCATTTCCCACTTCGACTTTGCAAAAATCTCGAGCCAGACCCCTGTATTTAAGCAGCTTTTTCCATATCCACGAGCCAAGACTGGTGGTGTCCTTCACTGACCAAAAAGAAGCCTGCTTGAGTAAGTTTGAATGAACCCACTGAACCCACAAAGAGTTACCTCTTGAGACCACACGCCAGATTAACTTCAAATAACTCACCGTATTGGCTTCACGTAGAGATCTCAGACCAAGCCCCCCCCTCAGCTTTCGGCTTACAAACTGCCTCCCACGACACCTTAGCTTTCTTAGGATTCAAATCAACCCCGGACCAGAGGAAACCCGAGCACATGGAGCCAATAGTCTCCAAACATTTTTTAGGTAGACAGTAAGCACCTAGCCAAAAGTTACAAACACTCCAGAGCACCGAGGATATCAAGTTGAACCGTCCCGCATAAGAGAGATGACGTGCTGTCCACGAACCTATCCGCTTGCGAAGCTGTTCCAGCAAGGGAGAGCAGCCGGCAAGTGTTAGCTGTTTTGTGACCAGCGGCAAGCCTAGATATCGAACCGGCAGACGACCGACGTCAAACGGGATTTGAGCCTCCGGTATAACTGACTCCCCAGCCAAATAGATTGTGGATTTCTCCATACTGATCTTCAACCCTGACATCCTAGCAAACTCCGCAAAAACATCAAGAATGCACGTGATAGAACGCAGCTTACCGTCCGTTAGGACCATAAGATCATCTGCAAAACTCAAATGCGTGAGACCTAGCTGACGACACCGTGGATGGTAACCGATCAACCGCTCTCCAGCCGCCTTATCAAGCATTTTTGAAAGGACATCCATGCAGATGACAAACAAATACGGCGATAACGGGCAACCCTGACGGAGGCCTCTAGAGCTTCGAAAATAGCCTGCAAGTTCCCCATTCACTTGTACTGAAAAAGAAGCTGTAGATACACAGAGCATCAACCAGTGAATAAATAGTGGCGGAAAGTGCATAGCAGAGAGGGTTTTAGCGAGAAACGACCACTGAACCGAGTCAAAAGCTTTGGAAATATCAATCTTGATTGCACATCGACTAGAGATAGAGTCCTTGTGGTAGTCTTTGACCAACTCTGTTGTCAACAACACATTCTCAATCAGCAACCTATCTTGAACAAACGCCGACTGATTATTGGAGATAAACTTGGGCAGCACACGCTTCAGTCTATTAGCTAAAACTTTGGAAATCACCTTATATAGCACATTGCAACAAGATATAGGCCTATAATCTTTCATTTGCCTTGCGTCCAAGGATTTGGGAATGAGTGCAAGTATAGTTGCCTACATTGCAACAAGATATAGGCCTATACACCATTTGTTGCTTTTCCAGCCAACCGAGCTTTAAAACATTACTTCTATAAACAATAAAACTTTCCCTAAACTCATGCTTTGATTAATACGTTAAACCAAAAGGAAGTTCAAAAGCAAATCAAACCAAAAGTTAAAAAAGATGTTTGAACAATCAGTTGGGGAATAAAACCAAAAACAAAACAGCTAATGAATACTGAATAGTTCCTGAAAAGGACAAAGAAATGAAATTACACCCATACATTCTTCTGTTTCTTCAATAATAATCCAAATACATAGGAGGCCAGTATGTATTGTAATCTGGATGAACGAGTGGGACATAAGGAAGTGGCGCCACACCCTGACCCGCTTGGGGTTGTATCAAATATGGCGGCAGGTGACTTGGTGCTAGCTGAGCAAGCATAAGAGGAACTCCAAACATTGTTGTGTCATTCGTAGAACCTAATGGATCATCAAGCATTCCGACGTGATCTCTAGGCTCTTCTTCATTTGTCTTAGCTGATTTTGACTTGGTTGCAGAAGAAACATGTTTTAGCTTAAACAGAATCTCACTCTTCAAATCGTTCACTAACTTCTTCAAATTCTTGAACTGTGCATCGTAATCCCTCTCCTCTTTCGACTCATCAGTATAATTCCCAACTCTGTCAAATAAATTTAGAAAAATTAAAAGAGGAAAGTTTTAAGTACCTTGAGACTCAAGCAAAAGTAAAGAGAAAGCAAGACATACTCTATTTGGAGATGAGCAGGTTCATTTCCATCCTCAGTTATGACAACAACAAGAATTTTATCATTCATAACCAAGCACTTAACCAGAGCTTTCCTCACTTTAGTCTTTGATCCCTTTACCGGTTTTTTATAAACAAACGCATACTCCTGGTCGAATTCGTTCCACCCTTCAATCCCAACCAAACCTAGAAATCGAGAATCGAACAAATCAGAATCCTAAAAACCCTAGAACGAATTGTATACAAAAATAAAACCCTAAAACGAAATCATGAATACTAACTCTTAGTGGTTGGTGACGATAGAGCGTCGTGAACGAAGGCAGGACGTCCGGTGGCAGTGAGGATGAAACCGGAAATTACGAAAGAAGCGTGAACTACGAAAGCTACTTTGTCGTAGTTATTGCGAAAACCAGGCATAACTGACCTGATCACACCCATCACTGCATGAGGAGTCGCCATTGATTCCGTCTGTAGAGTTCTCGTGAAGTTCAGATGTTCTCCCTTTAGAGTTTATTGTTTCCCAAGTAGTAATGTCAAAAATGTATCTAGCTGAGCGTAAAGGTAATAGAAAAAGGAGTTACATTAGTTCATTAGTTGGTATAATTATCGAGAAGATAAGTATTTTATTGCATTTTTCTTTTCTTTTACTAATTTCCCGGATTAATTACAATATATCTCTATTCACCACAAAAATATCCACTAACAAACAAAAAAAAAATAATCACAACGAAGATAAGTTAAAGAGGGTAAAATTAGTTGGTATAATTATCAACAAAAGAAAATAATTTCATCGTTTTTCTTTTCTTTTGCTAGTTTTCCGGAGTTACAACAAATCTCTCTATTCTACCACAAATATATCCACTAACCAAAACAAAAACAAAAAAGAACCACAACGAAGATAAGTTGAAGAGGGCAAAATGACGGAAAAAGAGTGTCCTATTTTATCAGTTGAAATTATAACTACGCACCCTTTGATATGGTTAACTTTATATTCAAGCACCACCTCATCCGAGAGGGAGCAAGTAGGAAGGAGCCAATAGATAAAAAAAACAAGCTAGAGTCATTAGTATTCTTCATACACTTGAGATTTGAACTCCTTTTCTAATATCTCTATTGGGAATTTTATATAAACACTGCGGTGCTATATACTAGGTTTTTTTTTTTCGCTTAAATTCGAAGATTTAAAGAGATCCGCTTTTTATTCCTTTCCAAAACAAATAATATTCAGCGGTTGCAAGTTGCGAAACATGGGAGAGCCCAAACATGTAGTAAACCACTGAAACCGTACAAAAGAAATCTCATATTGCTTGAGATCCACTCACCTTTTCACCTAATCCCTCCTAGACAGAATTATCTGCCTTTTAAAATGACAACAGAGAAAAAAAAAATCTCTTTTATTTATGCTTCCATAAATTGGGTTGTTTCCTTCACTATTGCTTGCTCAAGTTTCTGATGACGTATGGAAGTATGCCTCCATGGTTGAAGTAAGCCAATTCCACCTGTGCACATTTTGTTTACCAGTATTAGTTAACATTGTAATGCTTTTTTGCTCGACTACACATTTTTGGAGATTGAAGTATTTACCTCAGTGTCGAAGCGGACTGTGCAAGTGAAAGATTTTCCGTTGTCAGTAGTGACAGTAACATCTTGGCCAGGTCTAATTTCTGAGATGTCGGTTGGGAGATGGATTGTGTAGCGCTCGTGACCAGTCAATCCAAGAGTATCGGCATCTTCCCCAGACTTAAAGCACAACGGGATGATTCCCATTCCCACCAAGTTGCTTCGGTGAATTCTCTCAAAACTCTTTGCAATCACTGCTTTCACACCCTGCCAATCCCAAATTTTTTTTGTTTCAGATAAAACAGTAAGACAGGTTTATGCGGAAAAAAACACACGAGGGAAGTGACTCTGAACCTGTAGCATGGGTCCCTTGGCAGCCCAATCACGTGAACTACCACTTCCATACTCAGCTCCAGCGAGAATAATTGTGTCTTCACCAGCTGACTTGTATTTCTGATACATTTGACATTATGATAAGGAGACATTAGACTTGATCAACGTACAGTCAGTCAGTAATACAAAATTCAGTTAGATAAACACAAACCATTGCTGCGTCGAAGACTGAGAGCTTCTCTCCAGATGGAATGTGAACTGTCTTGGGGCCAACTTCACCATTCATGAGCTTGTTAACGATACGGATATTAGCGAAAGTGCCTCTGGCCATTATCTCATCATTCCCTCGGCGACTTCCATAAGAGTTGAAGTCCTTACGGTCAACACCACGCTCGAGGAGAAACTTAGCAGCGGGACTGTCCTTTTGGATGTTCCCAGCTGGAGAGATGTGATCGGTAGTGATACTGTCTCCAAAGTTGAGCAAACAGTAAGCATCCTTCACATTGTGTGGCCCTGGAGGATCCATGGTCATGTCCTTAAAGTATGGAGGCTCGTGAATGTAAGTGGAGTTGGGATCCCATGAGTAGAGGGAATCTTCAGGAACAGACAACTTATTCCACATGGGGTTACCCTTGGTGATTGACTCATATGTTGCTCGGAACATGTCAGGCAAAACACTGGATTGAACAACCTGATCCATACGCCAAAAGACTAATTTTAATATTTGTGTACCAGAAGTAAATTTGTTCTTTGGTTGTAAGTTCTATATACCTCAGCAATTTCCTCAGTGGTTGGCCAGATATCCCTTAGGAAGACATCCTTGCCGTTCTTTCCAGTGCCAATAGGCTCCGTTTCAAAGTCAATGTTAACCTGTAAAATAAGAAAGAGGAATGTTAAATTTCCAAAATGATGATGAGTTATATGTCATTATCACATACAACAAAACATTTGACAAGTTTTCGTGATTTATTACCGTGCCAGCAAGAGCGTAGGCAACCACCAAAGGAGGAGATGCAAGGTAGTTGGCTCTTGTTAGTGGATGAACACGCCCCTCAAAGTTCCTGTTCCCAGACAGCACAGCAGCCGCCACAATATCTAACAAGCACAGAAAACTTTGAATCAATAACACCATACAATTAACCACATATATAAAATAATAATAATATAAGAAGGTCCAAAGTAAGTCTAGTTGTGAATCTCAATAATACCATTTTCAGTAATAGCAGCTCCCACTGATTCATTAATTTCTCCAGAATTCCCAATGCAGGTAGTGCAACCGTAGCCGACAATATGGAAACCCTGTTGATTCAGATATTCTTGAAGTCCACTGCATGGAATATAATATACACTTAACATTTCCCGCACAAAAGAAAGAATTAGCCTTTAACAACAAAGAACTTGAAAAACTACAACATACCTCTTTAACAAGTATTTTGTAACAACCCCTGAGCCTGGAGCAAGACTTGTCTTTATCCAAGGCTTAACCTGAAGAGGCAAATTTTTGATAAAAGATCAAGAAAAGTCAAGGAATCAGATCGATTTCTAGTTTGATATCGGAAAACCAACCTGTAGGCCGAGGTCAGAAGCCTTTTTTGCAACAAGACCAGCACCAAGCATGACGCTGGGATTTGATGTATTAGTACAGCTTGTGATTGCAGCAATCACAACACTTCCATGTTTAAGCTCAGCTGGTTGTCCATTGAACGAAAAATTTGCCACCTTCTCTTGTGCCTCTTTAGGTATAGCAAAACCCTGTAAAAAATGTAAATTCAAGAATAAACAATGGTACTTAAAATGTGCGCCAACAGCCAACCAGTCTAAAGAACGAGTAAATGCTGAAGAAATAAGTCCTCTACAAAACGAAACATCTAGTTACATACCTTAAACCCAACTTTACTGTCGAGACATGAATGCCAGTCAGCTTTCATATCTTTCAAAGTAACACGATCATGTGGCCTGCAAAGAAGATATCGATAATATGGTCATGATCAATTAACCAGACAATAAGCTTCGTGATTACAAAAACTAACAGAACCCATACCTCTTTGGTCCAGAAATGCAAGGTTCAACATTATCCAGGTTCAGTTCTAGATATGACGAATAAACCCTGTCTATCTGAGGCTGAAATTTATTCACAAAGCAAAGTAAAAAAAAAACCTGAAACGATATGAAAAACTTAAAACCCAAATATATTACGTATACGGCTGATTTACCTCATTGTAGTCAACAAACATATTGTTTGCCCGAAGATATGCTTCAATCATGGCCACCTGCCATGAAAATATTTTATCAGACCAGATATCTGAATATATATATATAGAAGGAAGATTACAGCCAAACACTCACGGTCTCGTCGCTTCTTCCAGTCAATTTGAGATACTGTAGAGTAACATGATCCACAGGGAAGAAACCCATGGTTGCACCATACTCGGGAGACATATTGGCAATTGTGGCCCTGTCAGCTAGGGAGAGCCCACTCATGCCATCACCTAAGACGAAAAAAAGTAGGCTTTATCATTTTCTGAAAACACACATCTCTATTAAAAAGGAGCAATACACACAAGAGCTCAGAAGGATATATATTACCATAGAATTCAACAAACTTTCCAACAACACCATGCTTCCTCAGCATTTGAGTCACTGTTAGAACCAAATCAGTAGCTGTTACACCATTGCGCATTTTTCCGGACAGTTTGAATCCAACAACACCAGGCAATACCATACTCATGGGCTGTCAGCAAAAAGAGTTGCAGTATAAGAAAGGTTCACAAGCCTCACTAAAATGGAGCAGAAGAGACGTAAAATATAGTGATCTAATCTATATTCAGTAACATAGCCTTCCGATTCATCAGCATAGGATAGGGGTAATGTTAATAATCAGACCAGTTTACCTGGCCAAGCATTGTTGCCTCAGCTTCAATACCTCCAACTCCCCATCCAGCAACTCCCAAACCATCAATCATAGTGGTATGTGAATCAGTTCCAACCACGCTGTCTGGGTATAGAAGGCCTTTGGTATTGAACACAACTCTTCCAAGATATTCCAAATTGACCTGAATGATCAAAATGGGGTCAAATTGAGACATTCAATGCCAAAATCCAAATACAAACTTTAGGTCAGACAAAAGAAGATAATAAATGAAAGAAACATTTCAATACACTGAAATCATGTGGTTGAAAAGGTTACATATCAATGTCAGAACAAGTATAGAAACAAACAATTGACTTGCGTACTGAAAAAAAGTTACCTGATGCACAATACCAGAACCAGGAGGCACAACAAGCATGTTCTGGAACGCAGTAGAACCCCATTTAAGGAAAGCAAACCTCTCCTTGTTCCTCTGGAACTCAAGCTCCATGTTTGCTTGCACTGCGTTTTCAGACCGAGCAACATCAACTTGAACTGAGTGGTCAATTACAAGATCCACCGGAACCTGAGAGACACTGTACACATAAGAAATCTAGAAGAACCCTAAGCTAAACAGATAGCATCGATATGTGGGAAATAAAAAAAGTACCAAGGGATTAATTTTGTTGGAATCACTGCCCAGCTTGTTCATCGCATCACGCATACAAGCAAGGTCAACAACAGCTGGGACTCCAGTAAAGTCCTGCCACACAACAAAACAAAGGGTTAAGACTTACGAACATGAAAACAAACAAGACACAATTCATTTTGGCATCCCCTACACCAAACAGTTACCTGCAGAAGAACACGAGCTGGTTTAAACGGAATCTCGACTTGTTTAGGAGATGTCTTTTCCCAGTCAATAATCTTCTCAACATCTTCCTTGGTTACTTGGAAGTTATCACAATTACGAATCGCAGATTCAAGAAGAATCCTGATAGAGTATGGCAGTTTATCTACAAACAGAGCACTTCTCTTAGATTCTGATCCTTCTGTAACTTTCTCAATCAAAATGTTCAGAGAGATATTTAAAAAATCGTTACCAATCCGTGGATCATTTAGAGCAGGCAAGCTGTAGAACTTTCCGAATTCGCCACCACCAGGCTTAGGAAGAGTAGTGAAGATCCCCTTGTACGGATGCTCAGACGCTGAAACAACACAAAAAACAAATGAAAATGGTAATCACTAGAGTAAACCATCAGTTCCATATCGCAAAACCTATACTAATCACAGAAATCTCAATTTCATAAGCTTATAAATCGGAAAATTCAAGCTAGATCCATCCGATCGAAGAAATTACCCATGGAAGAGAAGGTTCTCTGGAGACGGTCTAAGACAGGAGAAACGGCTCTGATCTGAGAGGTAAGGCTAAACGGAGACGGTTTTGAGTGAAAGCAATGGCTCCAGCGAGGAAGTGAGCGAAAAGCAGGTGAAATGGTACCAAAAGATCTTCGAGTGAGAAGAGACGAATGAGATGCGACGGAGGGGGACAATAACGATCGGAAGGAGCAGAGAGAAGAAGAGCGAGAAGAAGCAGCTCGAAGGATCGAGGAAGTAGCGGAAGATGAAGCAGTTATATACATGATGTATGTAATCACGCTTCCAGATGCAGATTCAGATACTGACAGAGGATAAGGATAATGATTTATGGGAGAAGGTTTTTTGATTGATCAATTGGGAGCGATCATGGAGGCGCTGATGAATAATGAATCTGACGTTGGAGGCGTGTGGAGACGAAACGAAAGAGGCCTAGGGCTGAGTGCCACAAAGTCAATCTTTCCTCTGCAAGGGAATATTATTTTGTTTTTTTGGCTAACAAGTAAGGGTAAAACCGGGTTTTTCAGACTATGAATTTTGTGTATTTTTTTTTTGAGTGAATTAGGAAAATAAATTGTTATTTTGTTATGATATGATATTGAAATTCTCGTCGATCTCAGTTGAAAAATGAGAATAGGATTTTGGAATTTCAACTAAAAAATGGGAAATTGGCAAAAATAACAAACAAAAAAACTGTAATTAAATGAGTAACTTTTCTAACCACAAATAAGTTATATTCTCTGTATTTTATATAATAATTCTAAAAATACCTTCATTCATATTAATTCTACTTGTATTTCCACTTCTTCCTCCTGCCACCACCGTCCATCGCCGCTCCAATCACTATCACCGACCGCCGCTCCGGCCACCATCGCCGGCTGCCGCTCCAGCCACCACCTCCTCCGGTCACCACCATCAACACTAAAATTGTAATTTTCTTTGTCCTTCATCTTATTCTTCTAATTTTTGGTATTAATGTGCTATATCCTTAATTAAATCTCTGAATTTGGCTACTGGGCAGTTTTGCCCCTAAAAAATCCACTTAAACATAAAGAGTAACGAAAAAAAATTATAATAGATTTGATTATTATTTTCCGTCATTTATTAAATTTTAATAATTTAAAAAAAAATATTTTGAATAACATAGATTTTTTAATAATTTTTATATAAAATTAATCCAAATCTTTGGACCACACTTTTCGTAAACATTATCAACACAAATTAATGACGGAAACAATAGCAGTAATGTCCTTTTGGCATTGCTGTATCCAGACACTGGCAACGAGGATATGTTTTCTTTCCGATGGCGTCTTTGCATTTTGAAGAAGAAGCACAATATCCAGGAAACCATCCAACAATGCTATCTTTATTTTCGCTGACGTCAACTATTTTATAACAAGAAAAAAAAATAGGTTGTGAATTGATGATCTAACAAATTATGGGAAAAAAATATCTCATAACAACAGTTTTTGCTATAAACTACGAATGTTTTTTCATATTATGTGAATATCTCATCAATCGAAAGAAGAAGACCGTATTACCTTGAGCATGACTCATAACAGAGATCACAAGAACACATAAAAACATGAATAAAGTAGCAGATTTCATGATTCAAAAGTAAAACTAATGAAATAGTTTCTATTTTTTTGTATTTTCTTGATCTTGAAATGAATATTTTTATTTTATCAAAATTGATAGTATATATACCCAAACATCAATATATTCAATCTTTTTGAAAATAGGATATCCATATATGAAAATATATTCTACCTAATTTTTTAATATAGTCAAACTAGATTTGTATATTCTACCTTTAATACGATTTTTGTAATATTTGACAGAATCTTAACAAAATATAGTATCTAGCTATTCCTATATATCAATTTATATATCTTAGTAACATCTTGTAGCCATTTAAGTCAAGTATTTTAATGGCTCAAATTTGATAGTATATAAACCCAACACACACACTTTCTAGGATGTATTTAACAGATCAAATTAAGATATTTATGATATAATTATTAAAACATCAATATATTCAATATTTTTGAAATAGGATATCCATATATGAAAATATATTCTACCTAATTTCTTACTATATTAAAATTAGATTTGTATATTCTACCTTTAATGAAATTTTTGTAATATTTAACAAAATATTAACAAAATATAGTATCTAGCTATTCCTATATATAAATAGATATATATCTTAGTAATCTTGTAGCCATTTAACTCAAATATTTTAATGACTTATTGTAATATTAAAAAATTATTTAATACTATTAATATTAATATTATTACAGTTTACTAATTCTTATCATCTAAAACTATGTAATTTATCTAATACTTGTAAGGTTTTTGAGAAAATTATATTATTTTTTAAAATTTATAATGTTTCAAAAAAATTAAAGAAATTTAAGATAATTTATTTTCGGAATTTCAAATGCTTCATTTTTAAGTATTTTATAATTATTTTAGTTTTTTCAAGAATATAGGAATTTTTTATTTTGTATTTTGAATATCTTAAAAATATATAAGGTACTTTACAAATAAATAATTTTTTATTTAGTTGCTTAAGAAAATAAGTTTATGTAATATAACGGAATAAAAATTTATCTATGAAATTTTTTGTACTATCAAAAAGTTTATATATTATAAATGGTATATATATTTATGAAACTTTTTCTATTTTGAGTTACCATACTAACAAGAAAAGTTAGTCCGAGCCTAATACATAAAGAAAGGATATCACATGGATAGGGTTGGACGGCCCATATGCATATGGGTAGAGGGATAAAGCTGATAACTTTTATAACCATGAAGTTGTGGCCTAGTGGCCAGACTAACATGACGATTCTTCCACTAAGCTAGAACCACTAGGCAACAACTTCCTGGTTATAAATGTTAGTTGTAATAAGTTTATTTTCATATGAGAAAATACTATTTTTCTACCAAGGCAAGTAGCAACGACTAAGCTTGATTATGAGCCATTATTGGATAAGATCTTAAACAGATTAGTGAGTTGGACTAGTCGGTATTTAACTTATGCAAGTCGGTTCAGCTCGTTAAATATCAGTCATTACCACTGAAGAAGTGTTCTAAGGAAATAGAAAATATGTGCTCAGCTTTCCTTTGGAGTGGTTCTTCAAATATATATGATAAGGCTAAGGTAGTTGAGGAGGATGTATGTGTATCGAAGGAAGAGGGTGGCTTGGAATTCAGTGACTTCATGAGGTTTTTTGGGGTTTTGGTCGAAATTTGATAGGCAAAATACTTTTTTGACTATGGGTTTTTGTGGATGGCTTGGGTTCGTCAGTATGTGACAAAAAAAAAACAATGCTAAGGAGTCTATTTTGGACTTTTAGAATTGGCAGAAAATTCTGAAGTTGAGACCATTAGTAGCTGAATTTATACTTTGTGAGATCAGTAATTGTCATAACACATTTTTCTATTATGAAAATAATAAAGAAATTCACCATTGGATCTCAAAAAAATAAAATCTATCTTAACATTTTTGAAGTACATTTTTGTGTCATCCTCTCTTATCTTTGTATCCAAACAAGTCTCAACTAAATTCTCTACAATCCTTACAACTAAACACAATCATTTCCTTATTTGATAATATTAATTTCCTAAAATATATCTATCTAATTTAAAGAAATATGTTAGATCAAAATATAATTCACCTTTCATTTTTATTTAATATTATATTTAATTATTTTAATTACTATTCAATACATAAAGTTAATAAAATTTTAGATTTTTTTTCAGCATATAATGTGATTTGAATTTTTATAAACGAATATATATTAAAAATTGTCTTAGGATATGTGTAACTAAACAAGTATATCCACATATAGAGCTCGACATACATTTTTGGAGTATAATAGGGTGTCATCACTTTTTGCCAACTTCGGATCGGGTTTTTAACTAAAATTATAACCGATTCAATTATCCGGATCCTCCTTAAGATTGCCAAATATTTTGGGTCGGTTTTTAATCCATATCATACTTATTTACATCCAATTAATGTCAATTAATGCCCATTGTATCTTAGGAAATATCTAATTTGCATGCCGAATTTTTAGGACCGAGTTTGACAAAAAAAATTGATAACCCAATTTATGTAATCACATCCTCTTAATCACATCCCTATAATATAGCAATTAATTCAAGATGAATACATATTAGGAAATATCGAATTTGCGTTTAATAAACGATTACATATATGGTAAGATCTTATTAGCTTTAAATGTACACTATTAATCCAATAATATCAATCGAGAATCATAATAAGAATATGACAAATCATTCATTCCTAAATCATAACTAACAAATCGTAAAATGTATATTCTCAACTTGCGAATCAAGAGTTTCTACAAAACTCTACCAACATCCGTTAACAATATATATATCAACAAAATAATAGACTCGTGGTGTACCACGGGGTAAAACCTAGTTACAAGTAAGAAGGAAGGTTGTATTTTCTTTGAAGCTTCTGCATATTTATGTGAGTGTTTTTTTTTTCATTTTGATATCCATGACATCTTCTGAGAATTCAACACAATTTTCCAATGGGAGATGATGAGGACGGTGAATGGGTTAGTTGATTTGTGTTTAAATTGTTGAAAAATGCATAACCTTGATTATTGAAGAAGCGATACATGTTTAACAAATAGATAAAGTTGAAACTCTCTCTCAAGAACTATTATCGAGGCTTCAAATCCGTCAATCTCCTCCGACGCCGGTGAAGCTTTTGCTCACCGGCGTCGGGATCCCAGTCCATCTGTTCTCCTCCTTGCTAAAGCTTCTTTTATTTCTTCTGTTGTTTATTTATATTTTTCTCCGTTTCTTTTTTGGTTATGAACCCCCCCCCCCCCACAACCTTTAGATCTCGGTGAGATATCCATAAACAGAGCTAAAAGACGCTTGTGGTTTCCGGTGAACCCCCTCCTCTTTCCTCTGAACGCTTGATGTGATTCTCCCAAGGAATCGACACTCTAAGGTAGGTAGACTGATAATCCTAGAACTTCGATGGCTCGCGAAGCTGGATGATAAGGCGTGAGATAAACTCGAAAATCCTTATGACCCAAACTCTCTTAAAACAAACCAAACAAAGCAAGGCGGTGGAACTTTAGATAGAAGCTTCGCGGAGACAGATGACAAGGCGTGAGATGAATCCCAAAAATCCTTGTGCCGTAGATTCTCTTATAATGATTCTTCAATCCTCAGCTAATGAATGGAAACATCAAGTGCGGCAGAATCACTTGATATACCGAAAACTCTTTGATGTAACCCACCAAGGAGAAAGAACAAGTTCCAAAGGAACAAAAGAGTTTACCACTCTCAATAAAAGATAAAAGATTTCTTGATTTCTCAAATGAGATTACATGTGTTTATAAAGAGATAGAAAACTTGGTCAAAAAGCCAAGTATTTCTTGAAACTAAAAAGACATTAAAGATAGTAAGTTGAATGAAGATTCAACTCTTGATGCATGTATCCCTTCCTCCAAAGTGGCTCTTGGTACATGTATCTCTATTTTCGTCACTCCTCTTTGACCACAAAATAAAGTGATTATTTTGGGCTTTCTTGGACTTATATTAGGCTCAAAGTGGACTGGGCTTGATAGACATCATCCCCAATAGAATTTCTGATAACAGGATTTTCACCCAGGGTATCAATTCCCTATGCAGTTGTAGTACAAAGGGTTATCAATCCAAATGGTTGTTATGCTAGCAAATAAGATATGATCAGAACAATGCAAGTCAAGCCAAACAATAATGGGGGTTTTATCTAACAACCTAAAATAAGCAAAGGTAAATAAAAGAGCAAGAATCACTCGACCTAAGCATTCGATGCAAGCATTCGAGTACCAGATCGAGTGGGTAATCGGGTGACAGAGGTAATCAAGAACACAAAGATGAACAGCTCGAAGGTATACACGAAGCTGGTGATTGGGTACCAGTTCGGGTAAGGGGTCAAGTTATAGATAAAAAGCTAAACAATCAAGATGTGAAAGCTCCTAAGGATGGGGTAATTGACTCATAAGTGCTCCTGACCAATTTGGGATGTCCTACATGCCTCAAGCAATATTCCCTAGATAATGAATCTCTTAAATCTTGCTAAAACACTCTCGTGATAGAAACAATCAACCTTGGTCACTCCCCTACCCAACTCTCGTTGGAGAAACATGACCAAGCAGGCATTACGAACTGATTCATTATTGTCAATAAACTCCTTACACATCTAATCTCTTAGGCTAAGTGAGTAAATATCTAGAATTGATTGATTCAAGCATTTCAACAACATCTCTCGATGGCAAAACACCCTAGATCTAATCTCAACCTCTCGGTCTGAAAATAGCATTAAAAACATCAATCTAGAAGGGAATTTATATAAAATAAACATTCAAACTAAGACATCCTAACTGATCAAGAATACATATTTGTCTAACCTGTCCCTAGAAACTTTATTTCACTACTCAGATCTCATGGTAGAAAGCATAGAAACACAAATGAATCAAAATTGCATTGTATAGAAAATAAGATAAAAGTGGTAGAGTACAGAATCGAAAACTAAAAAGAACAGCAAAAGAAACAAAATCAAATCCTAACTAAGTGGAAAAAGTGTTTGAGTCGCTTAATCTCTCTCTCAAAAGCTCTCGCTCTCTGTTCTGAGTGTCTGCGGCGTGCTAGGGCGAGAGGAAGAAGAGGGGGTTTATATATGGAAACCCTTTTAACCTAGCTGCTCAGTCCTGCCCGAGGGTCTGCTCGAGACGGTGCACGAGGATCAAGTCGAGTAGTTCCTCGGGTAGGTCTTTTGGTTGTTCTTCCTGCTCTTAGATCCTCTTTGATCGGGTTGAGGCTCGAACTGTTCTTCTTGCACTATCGTTCCTTCGGGTACATGCTCGTTTTTGACCTTGTTTTCCCCATTTTAGGCTCTAAAGCACCTGTTTTCATCCAAAATGCACAAATGCAATAATGCAACACCCTAAATGGCCTAAATGCAAATTCCTACAGTTAAGGACCTGAAAATGCTAAGGTTAGGATATATACAATGCAAAATATGGACAAAAAGGGTGTCTAAAACATGTAAATTAGAGAGTTATCACACCCCCAAACTTACATCTTGCTAGTCCTCTACCAAGGAAGTAGGAGGATGAGGATTAAAAATGGGGACTCATAACCTTTTAATACTAAGCAAAGGATTCAAGCTATAGTCTTTAAAGATAGTTTAATAGTGCTAAGATCAATTAACATACTTACAAATATTTTTCTATGCTTATCACCATGCATCGATCTAGTTCATCCTCCAACTAACAGTAAAGACTTGCAATTCCAAAGAACATCTCTTTCACATTCATTAAAGTGTTTGGCGAATTCTTGCTAATGGAAAGTGAATCAAGCTCAATCGGTTTCAAAGGTAAGGCTTTTTGGTAGGTAGGTTTCAAACAATATCTTTAGGTGGCTTACTCTCAAAAGAAGGAATGCTAGACAATTGTGAAAACTATCTAAGAATGAGAACAATTGGGGCATACAAAGCTTAGCACTTGATGATCTACCCTTTTTCTCATTCACTTTCTTTTTTTCAAACACCCTAGAGTAAAACTGCTCACAACCTTGATTTTAACTCCCCTTTTTTTACAATCCCTAAGGTTTTAACTTTAAACATCAAGCTCTCGTTAATTTTTTTTTCTTTTTCTTTTTTTGCTAAACTTCTAATATACCTATATATATATATATATATTTTTTGTAGGATACTATAGCAAAATCTTTCTCTCTCTTTTTTTTTACTTAGAGACTTAGAGATAATTAAACTGAACCTTATGGACTTTCTTCTTTAGTTTCTCTTTTATCCCTCAACCCTACCCCAAATAAACATGCTAACCATCTATCTTTCAAAACCGATTCTATTAGCTAATTCAAATGATTCTAAACTTAAAACAAGACCCAGTTCTTTGTCGTTCTCAATACTCTCAAGGTTTCACAACCTATAGCACCATGAAAAGGCCTCACTCAACAAATCACAACAAGGCTTGAAAGAAAGGTTTGGGTTCAAGGGTAAGGAAAACAATTCAGGTTAAACGAAAAGATTGGCAAAAATGGAGTGTTAACCCAAGTTTAGAGTTACCATGAGCAAGCATTCAAATTCCATAGGCAAGATAATTTAAGTTCAGGTTAAGTCCAATAATATAGAGATGTTGCAATTCAAGCAAGTTTTACACAAGTGGAGGAAGCTTTCAAAAGACACAAGGTTTTAAACAAAGATTTGTCATTTTTTTCCAAAGATTGATCTTGCAACAATGAATTGTGATTACGGGCTATAGCTTCAATCCTAAGGTTGGACTTTAAGCAAGGTGGTTTTAATCATTGCCTCCTAAAATGCATATGCAACAATCCTATATGAAGCAATCTAGAATCAATCCTAATATGTAAATGCAACTACATAAACACTTTTTTTTTTAATTTTTAAAATTTTCAATTTTTTTTTTTGGTTTTTTATGCAAATAGATGCAGACTCAAATGAATAAAACTAGTATGCAAAAATTTGAAATGAGAAAATAAGAAAATAAAACACAATGTTAAATACATTCTGAGACCCTCCCCCAAACTTAAATTACACAGTCCCTTGTGTAAAGAAAAGTCTGAAAACGAAGTCTGAGAATCACACAAAATGAAACAAAATAAAATGCAATGGTATAAACAATGGTTTGGATGAAAGTGGTACCTCATGGGTTGGTGAAGAAGGAGGTTGTGGCAGCCTCCATGCTCGCCAAAGTGTACCCAGGATCGTCACCGGCTTCAGCAGGTGCCGAGATTCGCTCATCAGAAAGCTCGGTTATGTGCACAGACGACTTGCTCGGACCAGCATCCGAGAGGTTGATCGGGTAGGGCATCGCGTAGCTCACCGGGTAGGGTATCGGGTAGTACGATGGGTATGGTGATAATGGTCCAGAATGGTCACCCGTGTAGCTGCTCGTAGGATGCATCAGGTATGGCATAGTGTACGACATCTGGTAAGGCTGAGGGAAGGGACCTGAGTGGTCACCCGAATGGGTGCTCGATGGAGGCATCAGATACGACATCGTGTACCCTGTCGGGTGAGGCATCGGATAGGCATCCGAGTGGCTTCTTCGTGACTTATCAGGTCTTGTAACACCCTCCTCTGCTTGTGGCTCGTATGATGATGCCCTATGAGGCTCTGCCGGTGCCAAACCTCGGATCCCTCCTAGTGGTCCGCTCCTCCCCATCCATGGGGGTGCATATGCTGAAGTGGGAGCTGAGGCACAGCTTGCCTTGTCTTGCAACTCCCTGATCTGGTCCTCCCATCACCTTCACCTTGCCGGTAAGGTCCTTCACCTTCCTCGCTAGGAACTTGTTCATCCTCTTCAACCACCCGATTCTCTTGTGAGCTTCTCTTACTCCTACCGATTTCTTTTGAGAGAAAACATACTCCTCAAAATCGTAATCCTCTGAATCACCTCCCTGTCCTTGCACTGTTGGCTCTCTCTCTTCAGCTTCAGATTCCCCTTCAGGGTTGTACAGCTCCTCCAATGGTGGCATGAAGTCTATGTTCGTCCCTAGCCGGATTGGGCAGAATCATTTGAGTAGCTCCGACTGCTGGATGAACGAACTTGAAGAGTAACCTATCCTTTGGCTTCTCATAAGCCAAGTATCTCGCCAAAGTGAGGTAGTCGATATCTAGCCATCTCGGCTCATATACCACTCCCTTCAGGGACACATCGCAGGTTACCAAAATCAGTGTGACTAAACCTCCTATGGAGATCTCTCCAGATCCTTCCCGTCTCTCAGTTTTCATTGCCCAGGATTTCAGATACAAGAACTGATCAAGCAGCACAAAAACTAAGCTAGTGTCCGCAACATCCTCTACTAGTGGTCTACCATCCCTAGCATTAAGATTCCACACAAGGCTATGTCTAGCAGTTGGAGCTCATGATCATTCACATTCCCAGTTTCCTTCCTAGCAAATAAAGTGCAGGCTAGGGACTTGTGAAAATACCTCAAGACAGGGCTTTTTATTTGAGTAAATTTGGAGCTTGTGAATTTGTAGGGACGCTTATCTCCTATTGTCAGCCATAGGGATTTCATCTCTTCCTTTCTCACTTCCTTGTTTTCTCCACTACCGGCCTTGAAACCATACAGCTCCTCCATCTCCTTGAAGGTAAGTCGGTATTCCTTGTTGCGCACGGAGAAGGTGATGAACCCGATCCCCCCATCCGGTAGCAGGGTCGGGTGGTCTTTGAAATAATGTAACCGCAGCGTGGAAAGAAAGTGAACCGTCTCCTCCTAGTAGGCTTCAAGGTTGGTTCGCATCATCTGGCCCAGGTAGCACATGTCGAAAAGGAATTCGACATCTCTAGCGATCCCCAACTGTTTCATTGTCTCCCGGTGGGGGTAGCGGGTGCCAACAAAGCTTATCTTGCGGAGGACTTTGAAGAGCTTGGCCGGAGTCTCCACCTCTCTTTGCTTCAGCCTCCTCGATGCTAAGCAGGTGTGTTCTCTCTGCTCCTTTTCATTGTCATGACTCTCACCCTCGGTATCTTGATCTTCTTCTTCCGCCACCCTCTCAGCTACCTTCTCAGCCTTTTTCGAAGCTGGTCTCTTCCCCCTCGCAACTGCCGCTCTGCTTCTCAACCGGGAGGTTTGGTTCTTCTCCGGTTCTTCTCCATCGGCGTCTAAATCGACCTCCATAGAATTGGTAACGGTTCTCTCGAACGTAGATAGGTCCCTACGTCGAGGAGATCTGCGGATTGCACTCGCTACTGGGCTTGGAGAGAGAACTTGGGTATCTACACGATCGGGTGCTCGAGTACCTCCTCGGGTGACAGATCGGGTTGATCATCGGGTAGGGGATTGGAAATATCCACTCGGCGATTGGGAATGTGAAGCGTCTCCTCCTCCCAGGGAATCACGAGCATCGACGCCGTCACCACCAGTTCTAGCAGCGGCGGAGGTTGATCTGGTCCCCTTCTTTTGGTAAGTCTTTACCTTAGGAGCCATTGGTGAATCCTTGAGAAGAAAAAAAAAGAAAAAGATACTAAACCGATATCGATAGGGTTAGTTACCAAGATTGAAAACTCGATTTTTAGGGAGAGAGAAGAAGTTTGGAAGACAAAGAGTTTTAGGGTTTAGAGAAGACTTATGGATTTATGAAGTTGGGGAGTTGAGGCTCCTTAAATAGAGAAGGTCGGCTACTTGGGCTTCACCGAGAGTGGGCTAGGGTTTTGTGGAATTCGGACTCCACTCGCCACCCGAGTAGAAATCCTATAAGACGCGTAGTGTACGTAATCGGGTAAAGCCTCGGGTTCCCCAAAATTTCCATTTTCCTTTTTCCCCCCTTTTTTTTTGAATTATATATATATATATATATATATATATATATATATATATATATATATGAAAACTTATAGAAATAATAAAATATTGTAAAATCCAAATTAAACAAAACAAAATAAATAAAATAAAACTAAAAGAAAGTAAAAGATACATTTGGGACTTCCTCCCAAGTGAGCTTGTTTTAAGTCACTAAGCTTGACTCTTCATGCTCTTCAAGCATTTTTTTTGGGAGGGAGAGGTCTTAGAATCCTCCCCACTGTAGCAGACTGATTCAACCGATTTTCCGGGTTTTGTCCTGGTTCCACATCAATTGTAGTATGAACTTCTTGGCGATGCTTGATTCCTCTTAGCTTCGTTTGGGTGGAGAAAACTTGACCATCAATGGTAGGCCCTTTTATTCCTTTCTTGATGTCAAATTCCATTTTGAAGTGCTCTCCATACTCAATGTTGATCTGTCCCTTTTTTTACATCAATCAGTGCACCTACTGTTGCCAAAAATGGTCTCCCTAGTATCAGTGGATCTTCTGGTTCCTTATCCATGTCAAAGATCATGAAATCGGTAGGAATCTCCACTCTTCCAATCCTGAGAGGCAAGTTTTCCAGGATACCAATGGGATGCCTAATTGTCCTATCAACTAGGACCAAATACATGCTGCTTGTTTTAAAACTGCTGAAACCCATCTTGTTGGCAACTGAAAGTGGCATGATACTGACCGGAGCTCCCAAATCGCACAAGCAATTGTTGAAGATCTGAAAGCCTATTGAACATGGCAAAGTAAAAGAGCAGGGATCCTCCAACTTCTCATTAATTCGCAGACCAGGATCTAAACATACTCCACTCCTCAGAATCGCATTCCCAATCTTTTTAACATCTTCCTTTACTTCAATCTCCAGCTGAGTTGTCTCCTTGATGATTTCCTCTCGAAGAGCGTGTGGTGGCAAGAGCTTAGGAGGTGGGGATTTTCGTTTA
This sequence comes from Camelina sativa, assembly GCF_030686135.1. NCBI lineage: Eukaryota > Viridiplantae > Streptophyta > Magnoliopsida > Brassicales > Brassicaceae > Camelina > Camelina sativa. The sequence goes on along the minus strand of NC_141898.1, from coordinate 15,816,415 downwards.
GACATACGCTCTACAAGTGCTTCTAATTGGATGTCAAGAGCTGCTCTGATTCTTTTCTCTAATTCCCCTTCCTCAGCTGTAGGAGGTTGAGGTTAATCTGTCATCTGAACGTCTACCCGATGGATCGTGTGATCACTATCGTCGGGTGTGTCATCGTGTTCAGCCTTGAGTGGTGCATTGGTTTGCGATTCTCGAACCAGAGCTCGATCAGCCTCCTCGGGTGAAGGATCGTGTTCATACTCCGATAAGTAGTACTGGTGCTCATAAATCCCACTGTGATCCATATCCCCCCCCCATTGTGAACATCGTTGTCCTCAGTGAGGTAGTCATCAACATCTTCAAGAAAGATGGCCTGGGCAGTAGCATAGTCTTTTGGGTTCTCAACAGCTTTACCTGGGAGATGGTTGTGTTTTGTAGGTGGTTGGGTGTTGGGTTAGCCTTCTAGGTATTCCAACTTAGTATTGAGAGAATCATACTTAGCATTCAGGTCATTGTACCCAAAATCGATTTTGTTGCTCATCTCTGCGAATCGTTTTGCATTGTCCATCGCTGCCGATGCCTGACTTTGTATCATCTGCTGAATTAGTTTGCGTAGGTCAGCTTCTTGAGATTGGTTCTGTGATCCTTACTGTTGTGGGAATCCAGGTGGTGCAATTGGTTAGTGGTAATTGCCAGGGTACTGCTGCTTAGGAGCATAGCCTTGATTGTATTGGACAAAAGGCTTTTGCTGGCCCTGGTTGTCTTGGACTGCGGACATGTAGATTTGATCTTGAGGATTTGCAACATTGGGGTTACGGTATGAGAGATTCGGGTTCGGTTTGTAGTTGTTGTACCCTTTATTATAACCTCCCTGATTGTCGATGTAGTTTACATCCTCTAGCTGAGGACTCTCCCCATCTTGTTGGTTAAACTAGACTTCCTCAGAGATGGAATAGACATATTGCTGCTGGTTGAGGAGTTTGTCCAATTTGTGACTTAGTGCTTTCATGTCGCGCTTGTACTTTGTATCATCGTCTCTAGAAGATCGTATTGTGCGATCATACTCCTCATTGTACTGCCCATCAGATTGAGCTAAGTTCTCCACTAGATCCCAACCTTCATCAACATCCTTGTTGAGAAAGTTACCATTACTAGCAGTGTCCAGCAACATCCTTATCTTAGGGACTACACCACGGTAAAGTGTACTTAGCAACGAAGCATTGATGAATCCATGATGCGGGCATCTGCTTGTGTATCCCTTGAAACATTCCCAAGCTTCATTGAACGTCTCATTGCTTTTCTGAACAATGTTGGACATGTCATTTCGCAGCCTTGCAGTTCTAGAGTTGGAGAAAAATTTAGCAAGGAACACCTTTTTGCATGCTTCCCAAGTGGTGATAGACTCCTTGGGAAGTGATTTCTCCCAAATATGTGCTTTGTCACCCAAAGAAAATGGGAAAAGTCGGAGTTTGAATCCATCTTCACTAACTCCGTTGATCTTTGTGAGGCTACAGAGCCTATCAAACTCATCGAGATGGTCCAATGGGTCATCCATTGGCTGTCCATGAAACTTGTTGCTTTGAATCATATGGATGAGACTACTCTTGATCTCAAAATTGTTGTTTTGAACAGTAGGTGGCACAATGCCATGTCTTTGAGTGTGAGTAGACGGAGCATCTCCTGCTCCTATGTTGGTCCTCTCTTGAGGAGCTGGTGGACCATTCTGATTATTCATGACCTCCTCAATTGTTGTTGTTTGCCGGGTTGGTACTTGTTGTTCACGGAGTAACCTTGGTCTTTCGATGTAGTCAATGAATGGACTCAGGTTTTGGCTACCCTTGGATCGTGTTTGCATGCACAATCAGTTAACCGAGTGAGTACACGAAGGTCTGCCCGATCCAGGTGATCGAGTGACGGGTCGGGTGGGTACTCGGGTTGTACCTGAAATGCAAAATAATCAAACACGATAGTAAACAAGTCAGTTCCGAACCAAAGTATAGAAAAGAACTTTATCTAGCAAGTGCTGAAATCTTAAACGTAGCAAACAAAAGTCAGCCAAATGGCAACAACGCCAAATTGATAACATGATTTTCACCTAGGGTATCAATTCCCTATGCATTTGTAGTACAAAGGGTTATCAATCCAAATGGTTGTTATCCTAGCAGATAAGATATGATCAGAACAATGCAAGTCAAGCCAAGCAATGATGGGGGTTTTATCTAACAACCTAAAATAAGCAAAGGTAAATAAAATAGCAAGAATCACTCGACCTAAGCACTTGATGCAAGCATTCGACTACCAGATCGAGTGGGTAATCGGGTGACAGAGGTAATCAAGAACACAAAGATGAACAGCTCGAAGGTATACACGAAGCTGGTGATCGGGTACCAGTTCGGGTAATGGGTCGAGTTATAGATAAAAAGCTGAACAATCAAGATGCGAAAGCTCCTGAAGATGGGGTAATTGACTCATAAGTGCTCCTGACCAATTTGTGATGTCCTACATGCCTCAAGCAAATATTCCCTAGACAATGAATCTCTTAAATCTTGCTAAAACACTCTCGTGATAGAAACAATCAACCTTAGTCACTCCCCTACCCAACTCTCGTTGGAGAAACATGACCAAGCAGGCATTACGAACTGATTTATTATTGTCAATAAACTCCTTACACATCTAATCTCTTAGGCTAAGTGAGTAAATATCTAGCATTGATTGATTCAAGCATTTCAACAACATCTCTAGATGGCAAAACACCCTAGATCTAATCTCAACCTCTCGGTCTGAAAATAGCATTAAAAACATCAATCTAGAAGGGAATTTCTATAAAATAAACATTCAAACTAAGACATCCTAACTGATCAAGAATACATATTTGTCTAACCCATCCCTAGAAACTTTATTTCACTACTCAGATCTCATGGTAGAAAGCATAGAAACACAAATGAATGAAAATTGCATTGTATAGAAAATAAGATAAAAGTGGTAGAGTACAGAATCGAAAACTAAAAAGAACAGCAAAAGAAACAAAATCAAATCCTAATAAAGTGGAAAAAGTGTTTGAGTCGCTCAATCTCTCTCTCAGAAGCTCTCGCTCTCTGTTAAGAGTGTCTGCGGCGTGCTAGGTCGAGAGGAAAAAGAGGGGGTTTATATATGGAAACCCTTTTAACCTAGCTGCTCAGTCCTGCCCGAGGGCCTGCTCGAGACGGTGCACGAGGATCAAGTCGGGTAGTTATTCGGGTAGGTCTTCGGGTTGTTCTTCCTGCTCTTAGATCCTCTTTGATCGGGTTGAGGCTCAGAATGTTCTTCTTGCACAATCGCTCCTTCAGGTACATGCTCGAGTTTGACCTCGTTTTTCCCATTTTAGGCTCTAAAGCACATGTTTTCATCCAAAATGCACAAATGCACAAATGCAACAATGCAGCACCCTAAATGGCTTAAATGCAAATTTCTACAGTTAAAGACCTAAAAATGCTAAGGTTAGGGTATATACAAAGCAAAATATGGACAAAAATGGGTGTCTAAAACATGTAAATTAGAGAGTTATCAATTTCTCATGCTCTCTTTGGCCATAAGCTCTTGAATTGACCCATTAAGAGTTTCCTTGATCTTTTCTCTCTTTGACTCTTTGATCCAACTTGCTGATGAGAAACAATATGGGCTGTATGATTTCTACACATTGTTCTTAGTAGAAACAACTTCAGGTTTCCATACATAATTCTGGAAGCACCTAAACCAATTGGACCTAAAGCTCTTCAGGTGAAGAACTAGCTTGACCTCCTTTGGCAAATGAAGTGTATCCTTGTATTCCGTGGGCCAAATCTTCTGTTTCTTATCTTGTTGGAAACATAAGAGATCCATTAACGTCCTCCAAGTGGTTTCATGTCGAAACTGTTTCTGAGTTGGGCTATGTAACACGATCTTTGGCTTAGACGTGAAACTGGGACTGAGATAGATTCACTGAGTTGAAATATCCATATCTTTCACATATGAACTGATATTAATGTGATTCCAACCCTCCATGGTTCCGGAATGGATCAAGACTCCAGAACAGTTTGGTTCATAACTTGAATCCTTCTGACTTGGTCGGAATCCTATGTTGAATGCTCGTAGGTCCAAATTGCGTAGCCATGAGTTCACCTGATTTGTAAAAGGAATAACTCCTTCATCCGAACTCTGATTGGACTGATTCCGCTTCGAGATATGCTCTAAATGAAGTAAGAATGTATGCCAAATAATCGTTTGGCTGGAAGAATTGATCTTCAACTTCGTTTGTGTCGAACAAGTCGTCTTGGATTGTTTCATGATCATATCATACCCCTCCTCTTGAAAAGGTTTCATCCTCAAAACTGTTAGGCCATGTGTTTGAGAGTGTTGAAGTGATTCTGGTGGTTTCTCTTTGAGCGAATATATGACTCCATATTGTTGACCATGAAGCACAATTGCACTGCTTTTAGTGAGACCTTTCTTGGTTCGTTCAAAATCCCAAACTTGATCTATCTTGCTATACCAGAAGTGTATCGTTGGCTTTCCTCTACTTGGTTCCATATCCACTGCTAGTAATCTCTTTACTCTATTTTCTGGTTTGAAAAATTCTGAATCTCCAAAAAATAAGTCCACTTCTTCCACCATTTTGAAATCCAGGGTATATACTTCAAGTGTAGAAAATATTGGATACCTTTTTGTTGGTGCATTAGCTGAATCATCCATACTGCCAAGGTTGTTTAAGATCATGCTTTCCTTTGTGGCTTCCTCACTCTGATCTTTTCTAATCTCTTTGTGCTCTGGTTCTTCGGCTTCTCTTTGCTCACTCAGTGAATTTGTTATTTCCAACAGATTATCCTGAATCGGCAACTCCTTATGCTCCTTGTTTTGAATGTGGCATTTTGTATGAACCAGATTCTCTCGCTGCACATTCTCCTCTCCTTTGACTTTCACACTTAATGGTATTTTTGCAACCAACAATTCTCCTTTGGCAACAAGTTCCCCACACTTTTCTCTTGTTTCTTTGGAGGTAGTAGTAGGCTTTGCTTCAAGGCTCAATTTTGGGGTTGTCTTCTTCTCCATAGAATAGCTTGGTTTCAAAGTTGATGAACTCAAACCACAAGCTTGATGTGTTGTACCCCTCATCATGAGTTGTTTCGCAACCAAATAATCCTCTAGCAACATATCCTCCATGCTTATACTTTTCTTAGATAACTTTTGCCGTCTTCGGTGTAACTCTTGGTGATAATGGTTGGGCACAAATCTCTTTCTCATGACTGCTTTCATTTCATCCCATGTGTCAACTGGCCGGTCTCGGTGGCGCATCCTGCTAGTAACCAGTTGATACCACCAATTGATTGCATGATCAGAAAATTCTGTAGGAGCCACTTGAATCTTCACGTGGTTCGAATAGTCTTGACATTTAAAGACTAATTCCATTTTCTTTTTCCACCCCAAGTTTGCATTTGGATCATTCTTTCCATAGTATGGCAGTATTTTCAGCTTGATTCCTCTCAAATCATCATCATTTCTTTCTCTAGCCTCTTTGTTTCGTCTTGGACGCCTTTGACTCTCACTAGAAAAATTGCTTCTTTGGTTGTAGTAGTCGTCTTCTTTATTTATGTGACGCCTAGGTCGATCTCCTTCTCTGCTATAATGCAAAAATTTTGGTTGTCTCTATTGTATCTCTGCTTCAACTTCATCCAACCTCTCGTAGAGGGCATTCATCTCAACCTTCAACATCCGTCGCGTCTCTCCCATAAGTGCTTGTAATTGTAGATTTGGAATACCAAGCCCTCCGTCTTTGATGATCTCACGTTCTCGACGATCATTATACATTTTCTTTTCTTTTTTTGCTTTTCTTTTCTTTCTCTTTTTTTTGTTTTTTTTCCCTCTTTTTTTTTGTTTTTCTCATTTTTTTCTCTTTTATTTTTCTTGTTTCTTTTTTTCTCTTTTTTTTTTGTTTTTATTTTTGAAAGAAGATGAATAGAGAGAGGATGAAAAGATAGAAGATAAAAAGATGGATAGATGAGAAGATGAAAGATTTTGATTAGAAGAATACCAAAAGTCCTTGTGCGGGCTCTGATACCACTTGATGTGATTCTCCCAAGGAATCGACGCTTTAAGGTAGGTAGACTGATAATCCTAGAACTTCGATGGCTCGCGAAGCTGGATGATAAGGCGTGAGATAAACTCGAAAATCCTTATGCTCCAAACTCTCTTAAAACAAACCAAACAAAGCAAGGCGGTGGAACTTTAGATAGAAGATTCGCGAACACAGATGACAAGGCGTGAGACGAATCCCAAAAATCCTTGTGCCCTAGACTCTCTTATAACAACTCTTTAATCCTCAGCTAATGAATGGCAATGTCAAGTGCGGCGGAATCACTTGATATACCGAAAACTCTTTGATGTAACCCACCAAGGAGAAAGAACAAGTTCCAAAGGAACAAAAGAGTTTACCACCCTCAATAAAAGATAAAAGATTTCTTGATTGCTTGATTTCTCAAATGAGATTACATGTGTTTATAAAGAGATAGAAAACTTGGTCACAAAGCCAAGTATTTCTTGAAACTAAAAAGACATTAAAGATAGTAAGTTGAATGAAGATTCAACTCTTGGTGCATGTATCCCTTCCTCCAAAGTGGCTCTTGGTGCATGTATCTCTATTTTCGTCACTCCTCTTTGACCACAAAATAAAGTGATTATTTTGGGCTTTCTTGGGCTTGTATTAGGGTCAAAGTGGACTGGACTTGATAGACATCATCCCCAATAGAATTTCTCATGCTCTCTTTGGCCATAAACTCTTAAATTGACCCATTAAGAGTTTCATTGATCTTTTCTCTCTTTGACTCTTTGATCCAACTTGCTGATGAGAAACAACATGGGCTGTATGATTTCTTCACATTGTTCTTAGTAAAAACAACTCCAGGTTGCCATACATAATTCTGGAAGCACCTAAACCAATTGGACCTAAAGCTCTTCAGTTGAAGAACTAGCTTGACCTCCTTTGGCAAATGAAATGTATCCTTGTATTCCGTGGGCCAAATCTTCTGTTTCTTATTTTGTTGGAAACATAAGAGATCCATTAACGTCCTCCAAGTGGTTTCATGTCGAAATTGTTTCTAAGTTGGTCTATGTAACACGATCTTTGGCTTAGACGTGAAACTGGGACTGAGATAGATCCACTGACTTGAAATATCAATACTTAGCCAATGGTGTGATCGAGATTACGCTCTCTATGGTTTCCGTCTGAGAAGTAATTCATCATTGTTGCTTTGGCGTCATTCGCTCCTCCTGAGAATCCTGGTAATAGTAACTCTTTTGGCCCTGACCTTTGAACCCTATTGCTTGAGTTTCTATGGTTTTTTGATCCAGAACTCAAGTTGTTCGAGCGTTGTTTTCGGATTTGATTTATACAAGACCATTATACACCCTATGGCAACTCCACTAGACATCCTCAAGCGCAGAGCATTCCAAACCTTGCTCGAAATTATGTCAAGCTTCTACTTTGTGTAGACCTTCTCAAACCGGTGAGAAGCTCAGTCTTGACCCTTTCTCTAATGCCAATACGTCTTATGACAATGGCTATCTCTCATCCATCGACTTGGTCATGGAAGAGTTTGTCGACAATCTTGATATCACATGTACCAAGATCCTTCCAAGATTCTGGCTCAAAGCTCTCAAGAACCTATTGCCGACTACCTTTATCTCTGTTTTGTTTCATTGTTGTTGTGGCATTGGGGAGTGCCCTTGTTTCTTGTTTTATTAAATTTGCTTGTATGAACCTTCTCTTTTGTGTAATGAATACAAGTGGTTTGACAAAAAAAAAAAAAAAACGAGAAAAGGATTTGAAGAAGAAAAAAGAAAAAAAATAGAAAGAGAAGATTTGGTCCGTTGGATCTAATTAATCAATGGTGGATGATAAACAAAAGTGCAATCCTTGTATTTATGTATTAGCCAATCAGAATTTTTCTTCTCTTAAAATAAATAAATCCATATATTCTTTTATAAAGATTAATTATTATTAGTTTATTTGATTTTTTAACTAAGAAAGAATATAAATTCAAGAATTATTATAAATAAGCTTATAATAATAATAATTTAATTTATTTTAGAGATTAATGTATATTTCAAAATAATTAGATTTAGGCTTTCAGTGATTATATATTTTTTTTAAAGATTGAAGTGTTCGGTTACATATATATTATAAATAAATTGTTGGATTTAGAAATTTAAAGTTATGCTTGATGAATTGACTTATGTATAAATTTTGAAGGATATGAGAGAATGACTAGATTCAATAAATTTTGTATGTAAATAGTTTTAAGAAAACTATATGGATTTAGTTATAACAAAGAAATTTAGTAGTAAAGTAGTCGTAAAATAGTCGTAAGTAAGTAGCAAAGTACTCACAAATGTAATAGTAGCAAAAACATCGTAAAATAAGTAGCAAAGTAGTCCCAAAGTTAGTAGTAAAATAGTCGCAAAATAAGTAGCAAAATTAATTAGTAAAAAAATAGTCACAAAATGTAACTCTTTTGTGACATATTTTTATGAGTCAGAAACTTATATTTCAAAATGGGAAAAAGCCAAAACAACCGCAATCTATTTTTTATTTAGACGTTTAATACCTCGTCTTTTTATGTTGGAATAAAAATACCTCGCTTATTTTATTTTGCTAGAAAAAGTCTTTGTTTATATAGCTGTTGGTAAATTCATACCAACGAGTTAACGGCCGTTAACGACGTTAGAGAATTACATAACTGTGACACTCCGGTTTCAGTGACTTGCGGAGAGGTTTAAAAGAATTGATTTGGCCATCTATGTCACCAAAGTGCACTTATCTTTTCGGTCAAGGGCCCTGAAAGAACTCCACAGTTAAACGTGCTTATGCTGGAGTAGTCTTAGGATGGGTGACTTTCCAGGAAGTGATCGTCGAACTGTTGAGTTAGGACAAAACACAGGAAAAGATCATGTGGTGATTTGTAGGGATGGTAACAAGTCTTTAAAGCCACCCGGACGTAGCAAACCGGCCGTCGGTTATGGATGTGCTCACGGGGACGTGAGGCCCATTAAGGAAAATGGGCCCAGAGACTGGGAGTGGACATGGGGCTCACTGAGAGGTGGCGATCGGGGCGTTACAAGTGGTATTAGAGCCGAACCCAAACGAGTGTGGAGTTGAGTGGACTCACACTGTAAGGGGGTGACGGTCTTGGTGCGCAACGAGGACGTTGCAATCTGTTAGTGGGGGTGAATTGTGACACCCCGGTTTCAGTGACTTGCAGAGAAGTTTAAAATAATTAATTTGGTCACCTATGTCACCATAGTGCACTTATCTTTTCGATCAAGGGTCCTGAGAGAACTCCACAGTTAAGCGTGTTTATGCTTGAGTAGTCTTAGGATGGGTGACCTTCTGGGAAGTTACCGTCGGAACTGTGCCAGTGAGGACAAAACACAGGAAAATATCATTTGGTGATTTGTAGGGACGGTAACAAGTCTTTAAAGTCATCCGGACGTAGCAAACAGGTCGTCGGTTATAGATGGGCTCACAGGCCTAGTGACGACTTAAAGCCCATTAAGGACAGTGGGCCCATAAACTGAGAGTGGACATGGGGCCCACTGAGAGGTGGCGGTCGGGGCGTTACAATAACAATGTTAAATTTTAACCTCGGGTGTTTTAGTCTATACTAGATAAACACCTGCGCTACGCGGCGGGACTTTTTTTATAAATTAATTTTATTTTAATATTAGTATATTACTATGATTTGTAAAAAAATTAAAAGCATCTAAGATTTGGTATTTTACAATTTCTGAAAGTTTAATAGTTTTATTGATATTTGTAGACATTAATAAATACATGTTATATATTACTTTTACAAAATAATAAGTGTAATGTATAGTTAATCTCAGTATTTTTATTTTATTCTCTCTTCTAATGTAAATAGCTTTTAACAAATTTTTAATATATTTTTCAAGACTAAAATACTTCATAAACTATAGATTCTTTAGCTTTAAAAATATTTATGATGCACAACGATAATTTAAATTGCAAGGGAAATATTTAATATAGTAGATCATAATAATTATTTTAAAAAAATAACTAAATAATTTATTTTAAACCAATTGATTATTTAATATAAAAATATTTTTCCAAAAATGTTATATCTCTTCTTCTTTGGACTTTTTAAAGTTATTAATCGATTCCATAACTCAAGGCTACTAACATAAAAAAAAAACAGTCTGAACGTTAGCAGAATACTAAAATAATTTGACTATTATTCCAATGCAATCACATGTTATAAATATAGATAAGAATATAATTTTTTTATATAGATATATATATATGTCTCTTTTATTTATAAACATGTTTTCTACTTTGATATATTCGATTAATATTTTAATATTATAGAGTGAGACTATAATTTACAAAACTGAAATAATCATATTGAACTCATTATGAAAGATGTTGTCTACTTTTTAAAATTTTAGTATAAAAATGAGGTGTATTATTTATCTTTTAACTCTGTGGGTACATATTTTTAACGGGGTGTTAGCTTTAAAATGTTTTAAACTAAGTGTTCTTATTTGTTATGTTTTCATTTGATATCATTTTCAAAGAGGTTTACATACCCTCAAGAGTTCACTTCAGCTTTTATATTTTTTTTCTTTGAATTTATATTTTCATTACTATAGTAAAGCTCCTAAAATAGTCTATATAAATTTTTTTTTACTATAATCTATTTCACTTTTATTTTTTTCTTTGTAATATTTGGAATCAACAATGAGTTAGCAATAAAATTTAAAAATTTCCAAATTAATAATGCTATATCAACTGTAGAAAAATCTAAATATATATATATATATATGTATATATATATATATTTATTGTATTTAATTTATTTTTGTTTTTCTTTCTACAAATTAAAAATTTATGTGTCATCCACAATTTTTAATTAAAAACTGATGTAGTAAGTTGAAAAGGTGACGTGTATTAATTAAAATTTTTTGATTGGTTAAGTCTTTTTAAATAAGGTGTCAGCACTAGACATGGACTCCTCATACTTTTATTGTATTGATATGCTATCAGTTTCGATTAATAGCCAATGTATTATTGTTCTTATGAATTGACTTCGCCGGAGAAAATACTAACAAGCAGATCTGTAATTCAATTGAAAAAGAAGAAGATCATTAAAAAAAGAGCATGCTGCTTGTGGGAGCCGAACCCACAAACCCTCTTTTTCAAAACTCACATTTTACCACTAGACCACAGTAATACCTTGATTATTAATTGAAAGTGATACCATACATAGATAAAAATATCCGAGGTTAAAATTTAACGCTGTTATATAATTCTCTAACGTCGTTGACGATCGTTAACTCGTTGGTATGAATTTACCAACAATTATATAAATCAATATTTTTTATGAAAAAATAAAGTAGATGAGGTATTTTTATTCTAACCAAAAAAGACGAGATATAAAACGTCCAAATAAAAAATAGACGGCGGTTTTTTCGACTTTTTTCTCTTTTCAAAATTTATTCTTTAAGAGATAAAAATGTTTACATTAACTATTTACAATCACTCATGTTTGAACTGTAAAGTAAATCTCTATGTTTAAGAAGATAAAACAATGTTTTGATAAATTAGTTTTATACGATACAATACTAACAACTTTTCATTGAAACCACATGTAACACTTGTACATGTAAGGGAAAATACAACTATTTCGTTTAAAACATTGAAAAGCAAGAGTTTTGTAGAGATTTTGTGTATATATTAGTTCAAACCAATGTAGAAACATATTAACATTATATAAAGTGAATTTGCTATTTAAAATTTTAGGAGTTGGTAAAAAGTAGCAAAATATGAGTCACTAACGAGTCTCAATATGTGACTCTTTTGCGACTAAAACGCTATGGTAAATTTTTATTCTTTAAAAAGTCACAAATATGAGACTATTTCACATCTATTTTATTTTGTAGTAAAGTACGAACATTTTAGCCACTGAATCCCAATGTAGTCGCATGATAGTTGCAAATTAGTTACAACAGCGTCTCAAAGTTTAGTGACCAAAAAAAGAGGAAAAAACTAAAAAATACATCATCTATTTTTATTTGGAAGTTTAATACCTGGTTTTTTTTGTTGGAAAAAAATACTTCATCTAAATAATATTGGTTTAAAAATACTTCATTTTTAAAATTGTTGGTAAATTCATAAATGTGACTTAACATTTGTTGACGGACGTAGATAACAGTGCTAAATTATATATAGACGTGTTAAATATTGTAACGCACGTGTATCGAAAATTATAAATATTGGATTTTTATATCGGGAACTGAAGTGGATTTGGTTTAATCACTGTTGGTTTATTAACTTGATCGATTTATTGATTAACCAAAAGGATGGTCTAATTAATTATTGGTTTAGCTATTTTCTGGTTTAATTTAATTAAACCAAAGAAGCCCTAATTCTTCTCTACAAGGATCACACTTCTCTTCTCTTCTGTAATAGATGTTTGTCGCCGCTGGATGCTCAGAGAGAGGCAGAGGAAGAGAGATAACTCTTGGTTATTTGGTGTAAAGGAGAAAGAGTAGGAAAACAAGATTTTTTCCTTCGAGTAAAGAGAGAAACAGAACTGTCAAGGTTTGGGAGAAGGAGAATCCGACTGCTCAGATCATTTCGAAAAGTATTGATTTTTGGTAGAGTTATAGCTAAGAGTTTTTCGTACACTCTGATTTTTACAGAAGTGAATTTGAGTTAATATTCTAGGAGATATCGGCAGTTTCGTGGAGCGTTTCATCTTAGTTGCAGATTGAGACCAGCGGATGTTTCTGGATCGATTGCGGTTTCACCTGTGATCGTGATCTCGTCTGGTTTCTGATCGGCACGAGATTTTGTGGGAAGGTTCTTGACGTCTCGGGATAGCATTTCACCGGAGGGATTTGAAACGACCTGACCCGTTTTTTGTTTTTTTAATTAATAGGTAATAAATATAAATCTAATATAAACTACAACTAATGGTCCCATACCCACTAGCCACCTATCCACAACCACAGACAACAACGGAAATAGCAATATCAATAAATATCCAATAATAATATAACCAATAAATATCCATAACAACAATCCAATAATCAAACATCAGGAAACATGAAACCGACAACCTAACAATGTTCCTAAAAACTCAACTCTAGCAACCTAGCAATGCCAGACAACATACAATCGAGTCCCTAGAACATCCTCCTCTTCATCGCCTTGATTCCACGACCACACTTTGCCTTTACCTGCACCACAAACACATATTGAGATGCATGAGTATTTGATATACACTCAGTGAGGCAATCCTCCCATCTACTGGGCTATACACACAAGCAACAGTGATTCCAATGTTCCAAACAAACAACAAAACAAAACATACAAACCAGGAAATCAAACATTGTCTCGCTGGAAGGGAGGTGTCGACCGACACCAGCCAAGTGTCGACCGGCACTGGCCTTGGTGTCGACCGACACTACCCCACAGTGTCGATCGATGCCCAATTTGCTGGTGTCGACCGACACCAAGTGGTGTCAATCGACACTCCCTCTGCAATCGCGATCCGCTCAAAGCCGAGAGTCGAATCTCGCTCCCAACCTCCTCCAAATCACCCAATACTCAAAACCCAAGCCGGAAACATCCTTAGAAACCTGTAGCAACCAATCCCCAACAAGAAAACACACAAAACAACAACACACAAGCAAGAACAAGGAAATCAAAGGCTTAGATTAGCCATGGTCATGCACTCACCTCTTTGCAGGAAGATTTGGACCAACAGCAACGAATCCTACACTCCCAGCAACCTTCTAACACGTTCCTGGCCCTAGATCCCCACTCCCACAGCAAGATCTCACCAAAAACACCTTGAAATCTCACAAACTCTCTCAAGAACCTTTAGAAACTGTTTTCTCCTCTTTCTCTCACTCTTAAACGGTGTAAGACAACAAAAACACAACCCTAGGTCGTTTTCCCCCTTTTAAACCTCGGTTCAATGGTTTTCCAATAATTGGTTCGCGGATGTTACAATTCTCCCCCCCACCAATATAGATTCGTCCCCGAATCTTGAATAACCATCAGCCAAGGACTCTCGTGCAACCGTCTCCACAGCCTGCACCCCTCCGACCGAACTACAAAAGGTCACCTCTAGGCGATAGACTCACGCTCCAGGCATTATTTGCTCTCGACTTTTGGACTTTCCTTTACTCAGAGGCCTAAACCTTGAGTTTTATTGGCTCCTCATCAGGCCGAAACCTGCATGCCATAATATTGGCTCCTCATCAGGCTGAAGCTTGCATGCCATATAAGGAAGTCCAATACTCGTCTCTTGGGTTGCCACCCTACAGCACGCCCCCGGATCGTCATGCGAAGTCGATATATCAGCCATACTCCCAAGCCACAAAGTTTCAGAATATGGCAGTACTAGGAGAACCTAAGTCCCCTAAGAGTCACAAGCAAACAATTCTGAACACGTCTGAGTACCATCCCTATCCAGGTTCCCTTCCCGTGGTTCGCGTAAGACATCTCAATGCCCTACCAACTACATATCCTCTCACTGGAATACCTCATGACCTCACATGGATCCTCTCACTGCCACAAGGGCCAAACAAATGTCCTCAACAGGACCGTCACAAAGACCAAACATATGTCCTAAACATGACCGTCACAAAGACCAAACAAATGTCCTAAACAGGACCGTCACAAAGACCAAACAAATGTCCTAAACAGGACCTTCACAAAGACCATCTGTCCCGAAGGACCGTCACAAAGACCATCTGTCTCGAAGGACCGTCACAAAGATCATCTGTCCCGAAGGACCGTCACAAAGACCATCTGTCCCGAAGGACCGTCACAAAGACCACACATCTGGCTAAACATCCCGCCACAAAGGCCACACAATGTCTCAAAAGACCGCCACTAAGGCCACACAATGACTAAAAAATCCGCCACTAAGGCCACATAAGCCCCTCCAAGGCTCTATCCACTTAAATGGACAAATTTTAACTCACATAAAACTTTCCACTTTTACCACTTTCCACTTTTGGAAACTTTCCACTTTAGGAAACTTCTCTCCAAAAACCCCACCTCACGGAAACTTTGTACCCCGAGCACCACCTCATCTTGTTATTTAGTCGCACAACCAACCACCCCAAGCGACCAAGTAAACAAGATAGGTGGGCTGGAATACTCCATTCCTGCTCCAGCCACTTACAGATGGGACCAGGCTAGACAAGCTCAAATCGCGGTTTGCTTCTCATACCAGTTCTTAAACCAAAAGAATAAAACTTTTATTAACGAAATCCAAACATTCACAACCCCAAAAGAATAAAACTTTTAAACAAAAAATAGGGAATTTAAAGAGGTTAAACATTTACCTCAGTAACTTCAGCAGAAGTGACCCATATAATAACAACAATGCCAATCAAGATCAGACCATCTTCCACCCATCAAAAAAGGATGTAAATTGAAACCTAGAAACGAAGAAGATTCAGGTGTTTGAGTGTATCAATACGAAGAGATCTGCTCGTGTAGATTATTATCGTCTTCGAAACTGATGACGAGGGAGGGAGGGAGATTGGGTTAGAAAAGGCCGAGGAGGACGTGAATCGAAGAAGGCAATGGAGTGAAAAAGACAAAAAGGGGAAATCGAGAGACGACGAGAAAATTGACCATCTCTAAAGAAAAATATTAAGGTATGGTAGAAGAGAGTGGTTGAGTATTTTGATTGATTGGTAGCGTTATAGCGGTTGATTAGTACATATTATATTAAATTATAAAATTAAATTAATATAATTAAATAATAATATATCGATGAACATATTATACTTTATAAAATGAAAATTGCAAAACCAATAAATTATAGAAATCCTATGCAATAATAAATATATTTTAAAATTCATAATTTGCATTATTAATGGTATTAATGATTACATAAAACATTTCAAACATAAAATTGTAGTTTAGGGCCTGACTGGTTCAAATGCAGCGTTTGCGATTGCGGTTGCGGGAGATTGAGGAAGCGGGTGGTTGTAGTTTCGAGCGTTATTAAGCGTTTTGAATGACTGGTTTAGCGTTTTAAAATGGGTGCATTTGCGGGAGTTTTACGACTGGTTGACCAGCGGGTGCAATAGCGGTTAAAACATAATAAATGTAATATATAATTATATAAATGTTTTAAGACACCAAAAAAATTATTAAACTTGATTTATAATTATCATTCATTAAATATACTAATATAATTATTCAAAAAAACAAATAAATTTCATATTGAAGCGAGAGTTGAGAAAAGTCATTAGTGATTTGTTTTATTATTTTTCACAAATAATTTTATTTTCTTAAATTTCTGATGAAATGTTATATTTATTTAGATTTTTTTGAATTTATGTGCAATGTACCATGAAATCTACACCAAGTTTTCCAGATTATTGTTAATTTAACTCTTATTTGCTTTTATATTCTAATCTCCTCAATCGTATTCGTACTTCATTTTCTCCCATCTTTAATGGATAAAATGGTTAGATAGATTTGGGCAACCAATCTTGGAGTTCTATTTTAATATTTATAGTTTGGTTGAAAAAAAAAATGGTTAGATAGAAGATATATGAAAAAATATTTCAGTATCATTGATTTGTTTTAAGTTAAAAAAAAATATATACTACCGCAATCGTCCGCAACCGCAAACGCTTGCGGGAAACAGCTTTTGGAATTCAGTGGTTTCAAGCGGTTGAGAGTGATGGAAAGCGATTGGGAGCAGTTTGTGTGATTGGTACCAATTGCTAGCAACCGTTACCACCCGCACTCGCAGCGTTTGCGGGCGGTAGCGGGAGAACCAATCAACACCTTAGTATCACAATTAGGCTAATTATAAGTTCTTACAAGTGAATCTATCATTAAATTAAAATTGTATCTTTATTTTTAAAGTCAAAATTATTAACAAAACATAAAAGCTTATTGGGCCAATTTGAAAATCCACTCAAAATTAACTTCTTTACATGTATTATTATATACACATTATTTTTTTTTTTTGTTAAACCATCATTATGAACAAATATTTAATGATTTTTTAAAAAATCTTCTTCGTTTGTAACTGAAGTTGCCAAACACACATATTTCTTGGTGGTTGGTTTTCACCTTCTCAACCGCTCAAAATCAGTTTCAACTACTTACTCCTTCCATCGATTCCAACCGTTCATCTCAAACACCATTTCCAACCAGCATGGTGATTGGTAGCCATTTGAACATCCCGTTTCCAAAAAAGATGTTTGAGTGCTTCCTATCAAAATCTAAATCGGAGGGAAGAAGAAGAAGAAGAGTAACCGCGAGGGAAGGAAGGGGAAGGAAGAGAACACTGACGGTAAGCGTTAGAGAAGGAAAAAAACAAAACACATTTTTTATTCATTTAATTTTTATTTTTTTTATATAAAATTAGGAGTTTATATTTTTGTTATTTAATTTCTGTAAAATTGAGGATAAAATTGGTTTTTGATTATTTTTTTTTGGTGGGATTGTTTTTGATTATTATAAAACCTATTAGATTAGGATCCGCTCTATGCGCGGGTTTTAAAAATGTATACAACTCCTTCTGTCTCTAATAGATTGATGTTTTGACATTATCACACATATTAAAAAAAATGAAAATTAATTTGTATTTAATTTATAATTACTTTTGAGTAGATATAGAAAATATAGACTATTAAATTAATGACATATGGAAAAAAACATAAAATAAAAAAAGTTATTTTACATTTTTTATCTACAACATCAATCTTTTAGGCACAAAAATATATCCTAAAACATCAATCTATTAGGGACAGAGAGAATAAAATAAAATTTTGAAAGAAGATATTAATATTTTTTGTAAATGAAATATATTGTCTAGAAATAAATATATAAATATTCTTAACTAGGGATAAGTTTTACTTTAATACACTAATTATAGTTTTATATTTTAAAATTATTATTACAATTATTACGATAATCTAAATCTATACTATCAGTCATCAAAACTTTTTTCAATTATTAATCATTACAAATATTATTACAGTAGGTTAAACCCATGACCAATCACAGGAGTATCTAGTCAACCAAGGACCAATATTGTCCAATTTCAAAAAAATTTCACAACTTATTCATGTTTTATATGGAGATAACCAATCAAAACATCATCTTATTACCACTAAAAAAATGTTCTTACATCCAAAAATATTTTATTGTTAAAGTTTGATCTTATCACCACATATAAAATGACTTTGTGAACAAATTAAACCAATTGTTGTTCATTTACTTTCAATTTGACGTAGTTCTTTTTCATCACTAAGATTTGTTTGTGAGAGTTTGTATAACCACTAAAATATTTCTTTAAAATTGTTTACTTACAAATTATTTTGGATAAAAAGAAAAAAAAATATTTACACGATTGCAATGAGTTTATGACCAACCCAATAAAATTTGAGAAATTCAAAGATAGTTAACTTGATATAATAAAAATAAAAAATTAGAAATTACAAGCACGATGATATATGACTCTTAGATAATTTAGAGATATAAAATATAAATTAAAAAAAACAAAAAATACTACAACATTAAAAAATATAGATTTATTTTACATATCCTTAACTAAAGATAAAAAATTCAAAATAATATAAAAAGATATTTTAAAATCAACACAAATTTCTACTAAGAAATCAAATTTAACTAAATAATATAACTTTCTTTTTTTTTGAACAAAAACTAACTAATATAACTAAAATCTAAAAATATTACATCATAATGAAAACTATACTAAATAAAAGTAGAAGCTATAAGCTCCTAAAGCTATCCACATAGGATTTAGAACAACCAAGAGGGAGTAGCCACTTCACTAATTAACATTTTTAAAAAATTTCAGAATTGCCTATATTACGATTTTTTAAAACAATCAATCAGGATCAGCCAATATTTAACATTTTTGAAATTATGTTAAATTTCTATATTATAATACTTATAAATAATTGTATGTACAACGTCTCATATCGCCTAGAAAAGAAGAAGAGAGAAAATTATAAGATTAAGTATAAATTCATGATATCTTATCAGATTTGAATTTTTAAAAGAGTGTAACATTTAAGTATAACGTTATACTATTTTATATTTTTTAAAATTGTGTGTTTAAAATAAAAAAAAATTGTTTTAATAGGAATTTAAAAGTTTTGGGAAAACGTCCTATTTCTCCCTCGGAACTATCATATCGTATTAGATCCACACCGAACTTTGACCTCGTTCTATAGCTTCTTCGAACTTAAGTCGTCCACCTATTTCTACCCGAATCCATAGTTCTATTGCTATTTTCTCTTCGGATTAAAACTTCTCATCTAATTCTCCATAAATTTGGTTTATACGGTTTATAATTGGTTTAATATTTGCTTAACTAACTAATAAATCCTATTAACCGGATTAAATCTTATTTCAACCCGATTTTAAAATTAAACCCATCAAACCGGATGAAGAAAGCTGAAAATTTAACCACAAAAAAATAAAGCTTAAAAACAATTGAGAAACCTTTGCATAAAACTCATTAATCTCTCGTCAGCCAAGGTAGACTAATCCTTTGGATTTTGAATTGAGGATTTCGATTATGTGGGTTATTAGATAGAAGAAGACTGGGGAAAAACTTTTGGGTCTTGTGGCAAATTGGCAATGATGTGATTTTAGCATAAAGTTTGCTGTTTTGAGAAGAAGATGGGATCTGGGCGGAGCAAATCATGTTGTGGCTCGTCTGTGGTGAGAGGAGATGATGATATCGATGTGGCTTAATCTCCTCTGTCGTCTTCTAGTGGTGGTGAAGCGGAGAAGATCAAAGAGTCTTTGTGTGGTCTTCACTCTTCTTGTCTTCACGACAATGACGATGATAATAATGATGACCAGGTCTGGGTTTTTTTTTAATGTAGTTTCGATTGTTTTATGGAATTAGGTCAAAATCATGAGTCTTGATTTCTTTAGGTGTGTAATGGATGGATAAGGAATGGTCATGGAAGTGATTCACGGCGTAGAATGGAATCAAGGAATCAAAGAGATGATTCAAATTGCTATGAAAATTGACCGATGAACAAAAATCTTAAAATTTGCCCAGAAAAAAAAAATCTGAAAACGAAAGACGTGGGTAACATCGACGACACTAGATTGGTTCATCCTTATCGACAGATTATCAAATCTCAATTGAAATGATTTTTGGTTAATTGCAATGATTTTCCAATGTACTTTTGTAATTTTGAAATCAAAATTCACAAAATAGTAATTTTTTTTTAGTTTCAAAAACCGGGTGAAGAAAAATATGTTAGACATATTGTTTACGGGTCGGGTCAAATTTTTAATGTTGTCTGGTTTGAAAAATTGGTTACATACCAGATTTGTGTCGGTTTGTTAGTAAACCGTTTAAACCAAAAAAATTGGAGAAATAGCAATAGAATTACGAATTCGGGTAGAAATAGGTGGACGACTTAAGCTCGAAGGAGCTATAGAACAAGGTCAAAGTTCGGTGTGGATTTAATACGATATGATAGTTCCGAGGGGGAAATAGGACGTTTTCCCAAAAGTTTTTATAACATAATATTTCATAACTAACATTAATCATATCTAATATTCACCAAAATATATTAAATAAACTCACGCGTATGGATTCAAAACCTAGTTAAAATATTAAAAATAAACCCTTGTTCTCTAATTATCTCATTCGATATCCCAATTCGACGTTAACAACAAACCCTTGCTTCTCTTGTCTTCTCTCTTCGTCGCTGCGACTGCGAAACTCGTGAAAATCATGGCGATTAGCTCCTTCAAGCATGAACATCCTCTCGGTTCGTTTGATTTTTCCCCCTTTTTACTCATCTCTTTTATCTATCGATTTAACCTTAATCGATCAATCTTTGTGTATCTCTCTCTCTCATCGTATAGGGTTTTTTAGCGAGTAGGTTTTTAAAAATTCCCAAATTCTGGTTTCTTAGTTTCAGGTTTTCTTCAATTACTATTGCTTTGATTCTGCATGAATTGTTCCTTGAATCTGATTTCCTTTTGATTCCGTTCTAAATTTTAGTACCTGCAGAATCGATGTTGACGATGATATGATTCACTTGTCTCTCTTCTCTTCTGTGTATTAGTTCCTGGATTAGTGTTATAACAGTAATCGTGATTGAAACAAGTGGATAAGAATGTTTGATGTCGAAGATGAAATAAGGTTGACGTATATCTCTCTTGATTTTGTCTGTTGTTCACGGGCTTAGAAACGCTATATCAGTCCCTGAACATAGTCTTGATTGAACATTATTCTGTTTTCGTTGAGGATGCAAATACATTAGAATCTCTGTTCAGGTGGAGATGATTATTGATGTTGAAGTCTCTCTGTTTTTTTTTTTTTGTCGCCGAGTCTGTGTATTTCACGCGATCAGTCTCTCTGGTTTCGTTTTTGTTTTTGCTGAGGATGCAAATAGATTAATCTGTTGGAAATATTAATCTGTTCGTGTGTATTTTTGGTCTTGAATGTTACAGAAAAGAGACAGGCTGAAGCAGCTCGTATCAGGGAGAAGTATCCAGATAGAATACCTGTATGAATGATAATTCTCTATCTTCTTTCAAGAAAGTACATAGCAACCTTTGCCTTATTCTGTCTTTAATTGTGCAGGTCATTGTTGAAAAAGCCGAGAAGAGTGATGTCCCTGATATCGATAAGAAAAAGTAAGTCTTGGCTTTGCTTCAGAGATTCTTCTCTTTGTGTTTTCATGGTTTATTGCTTAGGATTCTTTATGCCCTGTTGAGATAACGAATTTGGCTGACTTATTGGACAAACTTCAGGTACTTGGTTCCAGCTGATCTGACTGTTGGCCAGTTTGTTTATGTTGTACGGAAGCGGATCAAGCTCAGTCCTGAGAAAGCCATATTCATTTTTGTGAAGAACATTCTACCACCAACTGGTTTGATATAAACACGCCCTTCCCTATTCATCTACTTCTCCAGTTCAAGGAATCATATATTTTTTGTCATTGTGGAACTAATAGTAGTAGTGTTATCCTTGTTATTGCAGCGGCTATAATGTCTGCGATTTATGAAGAGCACAAAGATGAAGACGGGTTTCTATACATGAGTTACAGTGGCGAGAACACGTTTGGGATCTTCTTCTAATGCGCTTGGAATGTGTGGGATGCATCAAGGATTATCAATGTACAGTCTGTCAATTTCTTTGCATGTCTCTTGGTTTTATGACATTGGACTAAGCTTTTGAAACTTGCATATAATTTGCATGCTATGTTATGAACATGATAAAGCTCTTCCCATTCATGGTGCTTCTTTCTTCCCCTTGATGCTACACTTTATTTCATTCCTAGTCGCTATATAGATGAAGATTTAAGGTTACAGAAGCCACTTGTTTCATTCATTGATTAAGATTTGTTATTGAAAATTATAACATGATATTAGTGTCCTCGTCGAATCGATTCATGTGCTAATATTGGCCTGCCTTTTTCACTAGTATTTTGAATCCTTGTGATTCCACTCTTCTCAAACTTCAGCTTGGCAGTGTCCAACTGCTTTGTATCCAGATTCTTTGTATCAAATCTACCAAATTCTTGCAATCTCCTTTTAAAGATTCTTCGTAGATCAATTACTACTCTCTAGCAAGAAAAAAGAAAAAATAATAATTTTGATCGAAAGAAAAGCAGTAATAATAATAACTAATAAGATAAATAATAAATGATCGGACGGTGGAGAAAGGTTTATGTAGGAAAAAAAACTTAAAAATCCTAAACGCAATAATAATAAAACGCGTAAGACCAGAATCATATTTGTGGCTATGGTTTCTCCATCCAAACCAAAACAACACCCAAAACCTCGTCCACACCAAAATGTGAAACTCAAAAACCAAAACCACACAAATCAGTTTTCTCTTTCTCTTTCTCTTTCTCTCTACCATTAGAACCGATCAGAGAGACAGAGAGAAGCTAATTTGATTATGGCTGCTGCTTCACTTCCTGCAACAGGATATAATCGAGGTTTGCTAGGAACTTCCTTCTATGGAGGTTGGGGTAGTTCCATCTCCGGCGAAGATTACCAAAACTTGTTCTCCAAGACGGTTGCGCCGCCGCAACAGGTCCGAGTCTCACGGAAGGCCATCAGAGCAGTTCCTATGATGAAGAATGTTAACGAAGGCAAAGGCTTATTTGCACCAGTAGTTGTTGTCACACGCAACATAGTTGGCAAGAAGAGGTTCAATCAGCTTAGAGGAAAAGCCATTGCTTTACACTCTCAGGTTTGTTTGTGCCCTCAATTAGACCATGTTCACTGTTCTGTCTGAAAAGTAGATCTTAAAAAAAAAACTAGTCAAGAAAGCAGAAACCATGATTTGTGGAATTTGGGTTTTGTTCTTTCAGGTGATCACAGAGTTCTGCAAATCGATTGGTGCAGATGCTAAACAGAGACAAGGGCTTATCAGGCTTGCTAAGAAGAACGGAGAGAGGCTTGGCTTCCTCGCTTAGGTCTTAAAAAAGAACAAATCTTTCTCGTGCTCTCTCCTCTGTATACACTTCACCCTCCTCTTGTTCTTCTTGTCTAGATGTATTTTGTTCAAACCTATAATCTTGATTTTTGTTACATTCCCTTTGCGGTTACTCAAAAACACATGACTGCCATTCTCATCTGATAGTTGTGTTTGCGATACTTAGATACCACTCTTAAAATCAAATGAATCTTGTATATATAGCAAACAAATGAGAATGTTCAATAAGGTCTTAGTTGAATAAGTATTGTCACTAACACAGATACAGACCACGTAATATTGTCACTCTTTCAACATATTAAAAAGCGTGAAACCTGTCTCAAGCCTAATCACTACTCTGAAACAAGAAAACGGGATTGAAAAAGACAGTACGCTTCGCTTTCTATTGAAAATCTCGTTTCTCGACAAAGAAAGGGAATTTTTAAGATCAGGAGGACAGGTATTAAGATCAAATTATGAACAGCATACTATGAACATAAAGCTGACAAGCTATCATCGCGGAAGCTTGATATATATATAGCTTCACCCGGACACATTTTCTTAACTTACAACTGTTCTTCTATTTGCATTTGTTCCCAAAAGTTTGAGTTTATAAAATAACGGTTTCAGTTTCTCATTTTACAATAATTATTTTGTTTCCTAATTTTATAAGAAGGTGAATAAAAAGGTTCACCCAAGTATTGTCCGTGTAACAATATGGGAATAAATGAGTGGTTGTGATAATACAACCATATACATATGTGATTATGAAATATATAGATTGTGAATAGTTGTGTAGTAAGTTCCGGACCAAACTAAAATCAAACCAGTCCGCAGTTAATTCATCATTCACCATTCCAGACTAGTATGCACTACTTTCATACTATAAAATTTCATAGTTTGCAATTGAAAAAGAAATTGGGTATTGTATGGATTCTAATATTGGTCTGATTTTTTTTTCTTTACTTTAAAACCTCCATACCTACTCCATACAACTCCATACCAACAGTATAACTCTGGACAAAAACACAATTTCGGTCTGAGTAGTTGCTTCTAATTGGTTCAATTTGTGTTTCTTTATACTTTTAAAAAATGTATATATATATATATATATATTTGATCACGTAAATGTCAAAACTCACAAAATCACATTCTAGAAAAGAAAAAAAATCAGAGCGAGGAGAGAAAACTTTTTTCTACCATTGAAGCTCTTCAATTAGGAAGCTATTTTCTTTCTGAATCAACTATTTTATTTAATCTAGTAAGTTTTATTTTCTAATCTCATCTTTTTAATTTAGTCGATAGTAGATATTTGAGAATTTATTAGCTAACTTTGGAGTGTATGCACCAACCATTCAAAGCCATAATTCACGCAAAACGAAATATAGAATTTCAGATTTCACAGAGTTTGAAAACAACACAGCAAGTAGATTTCAAACTTTCAAACTTACCTGAACGTTGTATGTGCCATCCTGAGACTTCCTTTTATTTTATAGCAGGTGAATCTGATTTAGATAACAAACAATAGCACTATCTTAGAATTACAGTCAAATTAATCTCCAATAAGGTCCCAGCTGAATTAGTATTACTGTAACTGAGATTCAGTAATTCACAGATACAAACATGTAATATTGTCACTTGTTCAAGTTTCAACCGATTAAAGCTTGAAAAAAACTGTCTTAAGCCTAATCATAACTTTAAAACAATTAACTGATTGAAAAAAAAAAAGAGACGGTTATCTTTGCTTTCTATTGAGGTATCTTGATTCTTGACAAAGAAAGGGATCTCCAAGATCAGGAGGAGAGGTATTGAGACGCATGCGCAAATCCCCAGAGCTGCAGATTAAACAACGTGAAACTTGCACTGATTAATACAAAACTTAAGTAAGATTGCATAATATGTTGAACAAGGTGGAAACTTGATATCAGCACATACTGCATATATGTATAGAGCTATACCTCGACATTCTTTAACTCAAACTCCGTGCTGCTAGCTAAGCATTCGTTCCCAAATGTTTCAGAAGGTCCACTTGTTGCCTTCAACCTAGTTCATGTACAAACGTTTGGTTTGAGTACCATCAAAACGATTAAAATGGGGGAAGTTTCAAAACGAATTAAGCCAGATTGTGCCTTACAAATCTTCGTCTAAGCATAGAGCAAAGTTTCCTCCACCTCCAAATGCCAAAAACTCATTCATACACATCAGGTAATATCGGTTGGCACCTGCACACAAGTTCATAAGAGAGGTTACTTGACTATACACATACTTGAGGGGCTTGATTTATGTATATAGGGCCTGGTTCACAATGTAGGGGCAATTGATAAAAGATGTTACTCTATTTTCCTTCTTCCACACTTCTTGTAACAAGTGTGGATAAATCTACTGACAGGAACCAGGGAACATTCCGATAAAATCAATCGGAGCCAAACATTCTTACGAACAAATTTTGAAGAAATTTTAGGATTCTCCTCAAAATCTACTTTTCAATTTTCTCTATACTCTTATCTTATATATCCATCCTCTATCTATACAATACCTTGAGAATGAAAAGAAAAAGAAACAGCCCAAATGAAAAGGGCCATGTGGTGTTGGGCGTGGCTCATATACAAAGTTTAATGACAGGTCACTCCCACCTCACTGTTTTGTTGGCTATTAATCTACTAGTACTTAATTATAACATAGAATCTGGTTACCGGTAGGTCTAAATATGCGTGGTTCACCATAAATAGTTGTGAACAAAAATGTCTGGCTTGTACCCTATCATACAAAAACATGTGAAGGTGATCAGCAATAAGGAAATTAATTACTCCCCAAGAGAAAAAATTACTATGACAATTAGTTAGCTTGCCTGATATTTCCTCTTAGGAGTAGGTCTCAATGGACATTCCAGTAAAGCCCCAAAAACCGCACCTTGTTTGTCTCCAGCAACCTGCACCATACACAATCATCACAAACTAAGATCTGATCCATTCAACCTTGTCACAATGTTACCAAAGAGCATAAAGGTCAACAAAACAAACCAGTAAACAAGGACCAGGAAGCTCTCCGCTTCTTCGTAGAAGCGTACGTAGTGATATGCCATGTTTCAACGTACTGCCCTTCATCCGAAATAAAAAGTTAATACCAAAAAAACAAGTCTAAAATCTCCAACAACAGATGGAAAATAAACTTCCTTTACCTATACAACAAGAACCATTTGCATCCTCTTACAATATTGGGAAGACACGCTTGCAAGAATTCACACAAGTTAGCAGTGATAAAAACAGAGCTTTCTGTTAATTCTCTCATCTGCTTCACCCCTTCCAAGTAATCGCTACCGCTTTCTACTTTCGCCGAAACACGTAACTCACGGCCCTTATCTGATTCCTTATCTTCACCAATGGATACAAAGGTCCCAGCTTTATCTTGCCCATATTCAGGTTTACAATTCTCAATAGACTCATAGCTGTCTGTTCTAATGGGAAGAGGAGGACATGATTCCGAATCATCATCATCAACATTCCCAGATTGAGGAACAACAAAAGAGAAATACGAAGACAAAGATTTGCCTACACTTGAACTCAGCCTGGCCTACACATTCAAAAGCTTAATGTCACAGATCAAGCCAACCTAAAAGCCTCACCCAAATTGATCTATTTGTAAACAAACAAGATTCAAATCTAAAGACCCATCTCAGGAAAAGAGTAAAAAACACAAAGCTTTAAGGGTGTTGTTAATTTCCAAAACGACCCCAACAGAGAGATAAAAGGAGATACCTTTGGAGAATCGGAGTTGGAGAAGCGTGGAGAAGCAGATTGGCTTGGGGAATCAGCGAAGAGATTAGAAAGCTTTTGGGAGACCTTGTCCTTGAGAGTATGCATTGCGATCAGAAAGATGAGATTTTGATCGGAGACGAATGAATTTGTCGGTGGCTGAGACACAGATAGCCAGAGTCCCGGAGATGTAGAATTCTAAGAATATAATTATTTTTGGACAAATTGTATAAAAACAAACAAAGGAGACTTCAGTCAAAAGATTATAAATAACTAATGAAAATAGGCAATAATATTAAATGTAACCGATTATACATACACTAACTAGTATTTGTCCCGTGCATACGCACGGAATTAAAACTGGTGAAACCATATAATATAATCCTAAACCATATAATATAAATTTCTTAACAGTGATTATTTAAATTTTTGTAAAATAACATTATGATTTGATAAAGTTAGATAGAACATGATTCGTGGAACTGGAATATATAGTTTTGTAAGAACATGTATAGTCAATAACAAATTATCAATTACAATTTTTTAGTTGCCAGTTAAGTAATTATAATATTAGCATGAATCCTTGATCTTTTGCTTCTTTTGATTAAATATAATTTTTGTTTCAAATAGTTGGTACTTCATCTTTTAGCAAATTAAAAGATGGTGTATAGTCATCATTAAAAATTTAGTGATTTATCTTTTCCATCCTCCTAATTAATGACTTTACGTTTAACTGAGTTGATATATTCTAATCAAGGCATTCGTTGTTTGTGGCATGGGAATTCTCAATTTGTGAAACTCATTCGTCTGTTTCAGTTCCAAACGCTTAAAACCATTCTACAATGGTATATAGAAAAACTTAGTATAAAACCGAGGTGAAATGTTCATTTTTTCTTTCTCTTGTCAACTCATTGAATCATTCTCTTACTTGAATGCATATTTCTTCTGCAAAGTTTTATAGTAAAGTAAAAGATTACTCATTTGAAAATCTGTAAATTGGTGGCTCGAGTTAGAGTGAACTTATTTACATGGATTTCAAAATTATTGTTTCAATACCTTTACTTTTCGTTGTTTCCTCAAAATTTGTAGGTCCCCGTCACTAACATGATCCTTTGTGATTAACGACTGCGTCTCTGAATTGGTCATGTTGTTTATTTTGATCTTCTTGCTTTTCCTTACAAATCCAAGACGTGGAGCATGATAAAGACTTTCATAACCACTCTGTTACTCCTTGAAAGCTGCAAATTGCCAAATACACGATTAAATTGGAACAAAGTAGTCAAATACTTTTACCAAAAAAAAAAAAAAAAAAAGTAGTCAAATACAAATTATCAGATTTTTCAAAAAAAAGAGTAAATGACGATGAAGTAAATAAACTAGATGTGAGTAAGTGAAAAAAAAAAAAACAAAAATCGTAAATTGTAAAAGATCAAAAGGAGAAAAATCTTTGAAAGTGAACCTAAAAATTTAATTTAAAGTCACACTACTCTAGATTTTTAAGAAAAATAACGAATGAAAGGAAGCCAAACTATTCATATGAAGCAAAGATGAGAGATGTAGGCGTATTTGTATATGAGAATCATAAACTGCATTTCTCAGAAGGATGGGCGAGAAAAAGGGATCATGGAGTATTGGCCTCGTGTAACTGTTTAATTAACGTCATTTGAGAATATAAGATTTTACAGCTTTTTTTGTTTAAAAATTTCAGTGGAAATGAGATAATTAAATTCATGTTTCTTTAACATTACTACAACAGTTTAATTGATATGAGCTTGAAAAATTACAAAGCCTAGTTATGTTTTTTATAATCAGTTATGTTTTTTAGTTTTTTTTTTCTAACACATGGTCACTAATTTTTTTTAATTAAATTAAAAAAAAAAATCTATATGACAAAATTTGATTGGCTTGTGCTTTATAAGAAAAATGATAACTCGACGACCGATTTTTAAAACGAAGCTATTAAAAATCAAAAACTGAAGATGAAGCATATTACAAATCGAGTTTTAGTTATAGTATACCTAAAGTCTCGTTTCGTTCGTCATCTTTGCCTAATAAATTGTAATATGGTATTTGACCTAAAAGATACAAAATTTACTTTTATGTTTTAGAATAAGTTAGGGTGAACTTGAATTATGTTTGCCACACCAGTTATATAAGTAAAGCTAAATTATAGTATATATGGATATGATTAGCTTCTCTTTCAATGGAGTCAAATATTGAACAAGAATAATTGTACGTACGTATTGATATATATATTTATATAATACGAAACTACGAATTAACTTATAAGTAACACTCATGTGCTTTGAAAATTGAAAACATCAAGTTCTCCAATCCAGTATATGTGTCTCTTTACTTATAGTTTATAGAAACTTTAATCTAATTGTAGGGAGTGGCAAACCGTGGATATGCTTGATTTGTGAGCAGAATGGAATGTATCTTAATAAAGTTAAGATGGAAACTGAATCAACTGGTTAAGATTTGTAAAATGATCGTGCATGAAATTAAGTGACTTTTAGGCAAACTTGTCCGTTATTAAATTTAGGGTCTATTGATTTTTATTTCGTTTATTAAACAATATGCGACATCGGTTAAGTAAAAACGGGTTAAATTAAACATTAATATGCATCCAAATTCCATATCAGGTTCTAGTACAACCACAGTCATGCAAATAAGTTAGTATATCGTTTTAAAATACTAGACCGAAAGTAAAACTACCCAAAGCCATTATCCTCTTCCTTCCTTGCCTTCATCACGCGAGCTGGTCAGCCACTTAAATCCAGATACTCGGACCATTCTTTTCCTGCGACCATAAAAGGAGGCGTAAGCAAACAACTTTGCTTAGTAGAGCGGTCATCCCGTCTCACTAGGCTCAACTCAATAATCTCAATCCGACATAGGTCTAATTCAATAAAGTCATGCATGTCAAATAACCCATAGTATAGTTGTCCAAATCGTTTAGACCAACTGTAACGCCCCGACCGCCACATCTCAGTGGGCCTCACGTCTTCTCACTAGGCCCGTGAGCTCATCCATATTCGACCGCAGTTTGCTCCGTCCGAGAGGTTTTAAAAACTTGTTACCGTCCATACAAATCACCACATGATCTTTCCCTGTGTTTTGTCCTCACTCGCACAGCTCCGACAGTCACTTCCCGGAAGGTCACCCATCCTGAGACTACTCCAGCTCAAGCACGCTTAACTATGGAGTTCTCTCAGGACCTTTGACCGAAAAGATAAATGCACTTTTGTGACATAGGTGGCCAAATCAATTATTTTAAATCTCTCCGCAAGTCTCTGAAACCGGGGTGTCACACGAACCATCGATTTATTGCAATAAAAACATTAACAAAGACAAGCAAGTAATCAAGACTAAATAAACCATAGGTCAAGAGATCGACCAAAGAACTCGGCCACAGTCACGCACTCACCTTCAATTTCGACCCTAGGTGCTAACTTTCGTCTTTCTCTCGTTCTATACGTGCAGTCCCCGATTCGGTTCTGTTTCAAAACATGGACACATCAACTATCATTACCATCCGATGTTAAGACCGTAAAACTATTGATGGACTAGGGTTGGAGGATCACTTACCGATATCTCCTTCGACTATGACTCTTAAGATATCTCGGTTTATGCTCGATGGATCTCTCTCTTTTTCTCTAGCAGAAGCTTAAGGATGTTTATGCGGTGCTCTCGGTTCACACCCTAAGTTTCCTTCTTTTTCGCAACTATCCTTATCCTACCCGGATTGCCTTTTCCGCAAGTTTTCATTTCTCTCGAGTTTCCTTTTCTGTGAGTCGGTCTAAATCCTTTGCAAGAATTTCCTAGTCCCCGGGCCATCCATCGGCCCATGGTCATATCGATCCACCGGCATGTCCATACCGCACATCATGACCGAGATGTTCCGGACCACTCCATAGGTCATCATCACTTGACCCTCAACCGCTTGTACCAACCCAAAATTATCCCCGGGTTCTTTCTGAAATCCTCCTTTCTCAATCATATCCAGGCTTACAAAACAATGCTAAGAACCGATATCAGAACATCACATGAGTTTCTACACCATCCATGAGTATGGTCCTTACACAATTCCTGCTTGCTAAGAACCTATCCAAATATACACACAATTTTCACCCAAAAATTTCACTAAGGCAAGTGTCGAGACTTACCAGTGATTTGCTGTGAAGTGCTCGCTTCCACCAGCCCATCCGCGATTGAGTACACTCTAGGCATAATCGCTGGGCGCTTCGGCTTTGGCGGCAACGGTAACACCTCGCTTGCCCGTTTCTGTCCCTGCGATCCCAGCTGCGGACAGTTCGGTCGGATATGTCTGGATTGACCACACTGGTAGCATACCCGACTATCATTGCCCTTCTGTGGAAAGCTACTGGCCATATGGTCCTTTCCTCCGCATACAAGACCTGCCCAAGAGGCGTCGACACTACCCCGAATGTCTCTTACGGCAAAATGGACACACTCATGTACCATTCGATGTCCTGCCAGTAGGTTTGCGTTCCACGGTCTGTTTTGGTCCGATACCTGGTTCGGACTTCACTTGCGGTACCAATTGTACCGAGGATCCTTCAGAGTGCTGCTGAGATTCTTCGGCCAGCCCATATTCTAACATGGCTGCCTTCTCAACCAATTCAGCAAGGCTCCCATAGTTACGAATCATGCATTGGTTGCGGACATCTATTCTCATGCCATGCAAGAACTGACGAATCTGAACTTGCTCATCCTCCATCTCATGACCATCGTACCTCTTGAGTCGGTTAAACTCGGTTTGTTACTCGCGCATGGTCCGAGCTTCCTGTCTCAAGTCCAAGAACTCCGATTCAAGGCGGTCAAGAGCCTCTTGCGGAAATTACTTCGCAAGGAACAAGCCACGAAAAGTCTCCCACAAAAAATTTGGGTTGGTCATGCGATTCTCTATGCCCTTCCACCATGCATGGGCCTCCCTGGACAGGTAGTGGATCGCAATTCCTTTCGAGACGACTTCTCCAAGGATGTTTATGCGGTGATCTCTCGAGAGCTTAGGGTTATCAACCTATATATAGGGTCGACCAAACCGCCTTGGGCTTCCCCAAATCAATAAGCCCTATCGCACCCTAAGTTTCCTTCTTTTTCGCAACTATCCTTATTCTACCCGGATTGCCTTTTCCGCGAGTTTCCATTTCTCTCGAGTTTCCTTTTCCATGAGTCGGTCTAAATCCTTCACAAGAATTTTTGAGTCCCCGGGCCATCCATCGGCCCATGGTCATATTGATCCATCCTTGTCCCATCGGCCCGATCCATCATTCACCGATGCGACCATTTACCGACAGTTCATACTTCACTGTCACTTGTAGTGTCACTTACACTAGACACTCTACTATCCCATTTTCATCCAGAAACTTACATGCCTGCATCATCAATCACTGTAAACTTGGGATTCGTTTTCTTCAATTCAAATATCTGTTCACTACTGTCACTTCGGTAGTCTTGAACTCTTCATTCTCATTCGGATCCCCTTAACCTATCGAACACATGGCTAGTGTCAAACTGTACCACCGTTTGTCTCTACGTGCATACCGCTACCCGTACCACATGCATACTGCTACCCTTACCGCATGTGTACTGCTACCCGTACCGCTAACCGTACCACCACACGTACCGCGTGCGTATCGCTGGTTCACCCAGCGCGGGTCGTTACACAAACCCTCAAGGCTGATGTACTTGCAAAAAACAAATTAAAATATTTCCTTAAATATGTCTGATTTCTTATTTGTTTGCTCCAACAAGATCTAATCAAGAAATCTATGTAAATATTGGTACTAAATCTGATCAGATTAGCAAATTGTTCTCTGTCTGTTTCCAAGTTAATAAAGTTTTGTGGAACATTTTGCTTTTTCCGTTTTGAAGAGACTTTTATACATGTTTTCTTACATTTCATTTGAACTAAAATTTTTATATTCAAGTTTATGCTTATTTAACTCCAAGTCTGGGCGAATGGTTTAACAATTACACGAAGGTAGCCATAGAGAAACCAAGTGAGTAGAAATTAGTATCTTTTGTTGAGTCATTGATGCACACAAGGTGTTCATAAGCAAAACTCTTACCATTTACTGAACTAAACAACTATTTTCTTGAATATAGTGTGGCTGGAGTTAATGGTAGTAGTTATGTGGTTGATCTGAGAAGTAAAACTTGAGACTGCAAACAATATGATATTGACAAGTATCTGTGTGTGCATGCTAATGCTGATGCCATGTAAGTAGCAAGGAACGTAGGAAATGAGATCCAATTGCATGAGTTGTACAGTAAGTATTATTTGATGGAGCAGTGGGCACTAGAATATTCAAGGACGATATATCCAGTTCCTATTATTTCAATGTAGATGGTTCTTGATGGTGTACTTGGTAAGATTGTTCTTCCGAAGTTTTATGTCATAAAAAGAGGAAGAAAACCAACAAAAAAAATTATATCAACCGGAGAACATGGACGCAGGAAAAAAACATTCGAAGAGGAGTTGGTTTGATAGTGAGGGTTTTCGGGCATAATTGTTTTTTATATAATATAATGTTTGGACAACTAAGTAAAACTTGTTTTCTTTATGGTACAACTTGAACAAATTGAATTTGTTATCTATTATATTACACGCGGTGATTTGTTTATAAATTAGTAGCAAATTTAATATAAACCTTACTTAAAAAAATAGAATTTTTTTTAAAAAATAAGTACATTGTTGCATAAATTAAAATAATTTACAATAATATACAATTTTGTTTACAATTTTGATACTTGTAGAAAACTATCCACAAACAAATATAATAATAATACATGAATAATTGTAATGAAAAAATTTCATTATTGTTATAACAAGAGGTTTAGAGAATTATTTTCATGTATTATTCATCTGTTGTATAGGATACAACATATATATAAGATACAATATTAAGGTTTAGGGTTTATACATGGGCCGATAATGGGCATCCATACAACAATATAATCATTCATAACACTCCCCTTTGGATGACCATTATAAAAATGTAGTCCCAAATGCGCATAAGAGATGCTGCCTCGTTAAAAACCTTACCTGGAAAACCCAATGGGAAAAACCATGGTTAAGGGAAAAAAGTGCAGCGCGCTTTTACTCCCCCTCTTGAGTACATCACTTAAAATCTTTAAGATGATCGAACCAATATGATGAAGTAGTTTCTTGAAAGTAGTGGTTGGAAACGCCTTGGTAATGGTTCGCCAAATCTTCACTTGAACAAATTTGTAGGACATGTATATCACCGTACATCACCATTCTTCTACAGGATATTGTCTCTGAAATGACACATCTTGATCATTATTTTTCGTCTCTCACGATCTCATCAATGTATGTCAAAGACTTTGAAGATGATAGTCTTTCACCATTAGAATCATAATATTCCTCTCAAGACGTTTATCTTTTGCGTGTTCTTTGTTGTCTCGTTAAAAACTTTTCATGGAAAAACTCAAATGGGATAAAAACCATGATAAGGGAAAAGAGTACAACCGCGCTTATGATCATATATCTCCCCCTGAAAGCATCATCTTCAGGTTATTATGATCATATATATCATCTCTTCTGAACTGTTATAAACAGAGCTTTAGTGTACAAAAGCACACAATCCTAAGATTTTTAAATCCATTATAAGATCCATAAGATCAACAACAATGTCTATACCCAGGATTCTCACCTAGAGATAAACTCTCATCATTTTCTCCCCAAAGTTGTCAAATGTCTACAAAACTTTTCTCGCTTTGACAACGTTCTTGAGGGCTATAAAATATTCCTTCTAGCAATATAATCACTTTAAGAGATAGACTGAAACAAATCTTGTTCTTACTGTCAAAATCATAAGGGATCTAGAATAGTTGCTTCCACCAGATCTCTCATAAGTATTTTCTGAGAATCATTGTACTACTTCATGTTCTTTAATTCTCATACAGATCCACTTATGTCCCATTTATTTTACACTTTCAAGTGTAAGGACTACATGTCCAAATATTATCTCTTCAAGAGAGTTGAACTATTTCATAGCTATTTCTTTCAATGATTAACCAATCATTCTTTGTGTACACTTTTCAATAGAACTTTTTCTATTAGCCACGGTTTATGATCCTCGATTTTCATGAATAACAACATCAACTGCAACACTGCATGCAAACATATTACAACGTCGATTTGCTTATTGGTTCCTTTTCTTTCGAGACATGACTCAACTTGTTGAGATTTCTTTGCATTATGATTCTCAGGTACCTGAATCTCTTTCTTACTCATGTCTACATCTCTTCTCGAGATTTCCCGTAACTCTTTGCTTCCTTGGTGCCGTATTATTTTATGCTCCTTTTCTTTTCCGAGGATGCTTATATTTGGAACCATAAGTCTATCACAGTTCATGTGATCTTTAGACTTATACTAGCAGTTGATCTTATCCTTCTAGGACATTAATTGGAGCACAACTGGTATATGTGACTTTGTCACTAAAGGTCAGAAAATGCCTTCTAGCATATTTGCTAAACATTGCAAATAAATTGTTTTTTTCAATTTCTAGCGCACATTTCAAAGTACGAGGATCCAGATAATTTTTCCCAATATATTTATTTCCCTCTGTTTATTTTCTCCCCCTCATGTTGGAAAAACTGACTCACTGAAACAGTCTCTGAATCTCGAGATTATCAATCATCAAGAGAGATTTATATCCAACATAATTCAAACATTCATTCAAATCCCATTTTTACCATTCTGGTGGAGTAACTCAATATGTATAACACATTTAGATGGAATATCTCTGGTTTCTGACCCAAACCAGTTGTACTGGGGAGTACTCATAATAATTTGTTGGTCCGATGCGAACTTATTGACATATAGAGTCATTTTTGTCAATCACATAGCATGGTTTCACCACCATTGTCAATTAACCAAATACTCTTGCAAACTCGAATATATGGTGGATGATCAGTCCACAATATCTCTTTGTATACATACCAGAAAATTGACACTATCCAAATTCATTGAGTCGGTAAAAAAACCATTTAATTGGCTTGCTTTGTAAAGCAGCACACATAAGAAATCACTAGGAAAACTCTTTTGGTTCTCTAATAAATCTTTTCAGAAATTTCTGATTATTCTTTCGTATCACTACTGAACCGGAATGGCTTAACCGGTCATGCAAAACAGTGAGATTTTCACAAAGCATTTTATCTGCATGTAATCTCTAAAATACTTTTATTGTCTTGGGTAATACTTATGATTTCAAAGTATTTTCTTTGCATATTGTCTCAACATGATTACTTTTCAAATCCTCAAGATTTGCTTTTTAATATGAGTGATTAAACTCATTTTGGGTGTGAACATAATCTTATATTTGTTCCATCACCTCTGTATGTGGGATTCATGAATTCTCCCCCTCAAGATGATGACACTTCATGTCTATCAATCTCGATTTGAATTCCACTTTGTAATCAATAACATTCTCAAATTGGGTAATGTATTAGAGCAAGATTATCGGTAGTATCATAATTGGAGTCTCTTAAACACTGTTTGGTTTTTTATAAATTAATTGTGTATTGTTTTGAATATAAGAACCCATGATCTCTTAGTTAAATTTATCTCCTCCAATAGTAGGTTCTAATTTTGGGTCTTTTATTTTTGAAAATATTGTTTTTTGAAATTTAAAAATTTTAAATAGAATAGAAGTGATATAAATGTGTAAACATTTCAGATTTTATAAAAATAGAAAATATTGCATTTAATTAATTTTTAACAAAGAACTGCTTCTTGTTCTAATGGCATTCTTCTTGTGTTGGCCTTTAGAAAGATATAACATTCATCAATTAGCTACATTTTTTTTATATTGACAATCAATTTACTATATACTGCAAGTAATTTATATCAACATTAAGACAAAATATCAAAGCTTCGATTTCAACAAACAAAAAACAAAAGAATCTGCTGTTATTATCCAAGTGGAAGGATGAAAACAGAGAGCTCACACAATCGTTTCATACAAAAAGAAACTCCATCCAATGAAGCTATACTTGTGATCACATTCACACGTCATCGTCTCTATTATGATGCTCCAGGAGCAATTGTTCTAACTCTTCCCTGCGTCTGGCTATCTCCTGCAACAACAGTCAATGATTCAGTGGCTTCAACCTTCTTCTGTGACAACATAAGGAACTTGATCCAGCTCTCTGAAGACAGATTTAGCTTTCCTGCAATAGCTGTTGACCAAGACACAAGGATGCAAAAGAAAAGTAGAGATGGCCATTTATAGGTACATGATATCTCTCTCTCAAAAAGGGCCAAAGGAAAAGCAAAGAGAACAAGAACACAACACATTACGGAACCTGAATCTCTTGAACAAAATCCAAATTGATTTGAACATATGCCCTATATAAATGTAGCTCAACAACCATACCATTTGTAAACAGTAGATAATAAAGTTTTGTCATAGAGATCCCAATCCACCGAATATAATTAAAGAGAAAAAAGCAAAGGCATGAAGTTAAGTTCATTGGATTCATCAAGTCAGAGACAGACTCATATACGTATTGTGAAGATTACTCAGTCAAGAAAGTCTACTACAATGAGCCTTCACTCAAGTTTCAATTAATAAGATCTAAACAAACAAAAACAGCCAAGATCCAATTTTTATGCAAATCCAGAGTGATCATTGATTAGAAATGGCCAAAGAGAGATAGAGAGACATACGGGCAGTAGGATTTGGAGAAGATGACGATCTTGTGGGAAGAGATGGTCTTCTGAACAAACTCGGCTTCCGATGATGAAGCAGAAGAGGACACCATGGAAATGGCTGTAACAAGTGTGACGAACAACATTACCATCAAGATAGATCTAAGCATTGTCATGGTCTCGTTAAGCCTCTCTCTGTACTCAGAAAATTCCTGTTTCTTCTGCATATTCAATTGAATCCGTAGAGACACCTCCTTGGAGAACAAATTAACACTCAAATCAAAGACCAAAGAGAATCAAAACAGAATACATAAGATTTATTTGATTAAGAATCTGGAGTTTGTGGCATCAAGAAGATTTATTTGATTAAGAATCTGAGAAACTTACCTTGTGATTCCAATTGATTCAATCTCTTCCGATTATTTCGACTCCAACTTGAAATCGCATCCATCTCCAAATCTCCAACTATGGCTTCAACCTTCTCCTGATTCCAAATCCATCGATTACATATCACACGGCGTTTCGGGAATTCGATCGCGAGAGAGAGAGGGGAAAATAAATAAAATCGAGCTTCTCAGTTTTTTTTTTCCTTTGTATTATTCTTTCGACCAACAGCAACCCGACACATATCGTCTCTTAAACCACAGTCGGGTATACTATATTAGAGGCGCCTTGAATTTTTTCTTTTGTTCTGATTTCTGTTTTTTGAGTGAAAACACTAAGAACTCATGTATGATACTACCGATGGAGAAGGTCTTATGTATCTTAGACCCTTTTAACTTTGAAACTAATTGGGAGATTATAACACATAATTATCAAATTATGTTTCAACAATAGTATATATACTTTTCAAGAACTTTCAATATTTTTTTTTTCTCTTTTTTTTTCTACTACTTCTTAATATTGTAGTAGAATAGTGGAAATTATCTCACACTATTTTCTTTCATCATCATCATATATTGATGAGATAAGTACCTCATGTACTTTTTTTTTGTCAAACAAGTACCTCATGTACTTATTATTCATTTATAGTGGAGATACTAGTCGACTTAATCACGACCTTATATATATATCATACCCACATTTATAACCACTTTTATAGCAACTTTCTTATAATTGATGTGTCATTTTCTTTTTTCTTTGGATAAAGTCATATTCACTTCAATGAATAGACCAAGCCAATAGGATATGATTTATATCAACATCTCATAATTTTACACAGTCACAAAAAAATGAGATTATAATATTTTTTAAAAAATATTTTTCACTATATTGTGTCTTACATGACAACAATATTTTGTGACAAGTAGAATATATTTTCTCTAATATATTTCTATAAATGATATTATTTTCTATTATATAATTGGAATAAGTTGATCTGTATTCTTTTAAATACTTTTAATCATTTACTTTCTTTAGATTATTCTAAAGAACTAGTGAATTTTTATAGTCATATACATAGACTTAAACCTCCCCATATAAGTGATGCCAAGTAAAAAGATCAATAATCATTATTTAGTAATTTGTTACTAAATTTTCAATGTATTCACCAAAGAAAGTTGGAGACATGATTTAAAATATTTCATTATGATATTAGATCTAATTTTGATTAGATTTAAATTTGTGATTAAATAAATAAAGTAATTCATAAACATTATATCAATCATGTAAATGAATGTTAAATAAGTATTAAGCATCGTTTCTTTATATTTTCTTTTTGAAAAGTTAAATGAATAAATCTATCTACATATATATTTTCTGTTTAAAACGTTTTATAAAATCATTTATCTATATATATATATAAGTTTTAATCAGTTATCAATAAATATAGTTTTTTTTATAAAACATTAGCTAATAAAGCATATCATGCTTATTTATTTGCTAATTTATAAAATATATAAAAGAATACTTATCTCGATGGAGATACGTCATCGGAATTCTGTAACGGAAACATCTTTGACTAATGATAGTTTTCTTGATCCTTTATATTGAATCCTTCGTTTCAAAACAATAAGAAACTTTTAGCCAAGTATAACAAAACAACGAATAATGAATTTGATTGCTATGGCTATTACCATATCACTTAGATCTAAAGAAGTTATTCATAATCATATATAAATCATACGGTTTATAAATCTCGATCATAAATCAATATATAAAAATCATGTGACAATGAAGCACTAGGCATCATAACTCAAACTAACGATCGCTAAACAACCTCAAACCAACGATTTACCAAATCAAAACACTAAAAACAGTGTAGCAGTTAACGCGTAGCATATGCAACATTATGTTCAATAATATGCAGTCAATCAAAATATGTTTTTAATTTGAAACAATAAATAAAAACGATGCTTAATAATATAGCAACTGAGATCGAACAATAAAGCATAATTAATTATGTACAGTTCTAGTCTTCTATGACATGTCCAACTAAGAGGAAGTCATATCGATAATTATAAACTAGCAGATGGACCTCCACAATAAACTAAGCATGAGTATGATTATATATATACATATATATGATATACTAGATCGACAATTATAAACCATGTGTCGATCAAAAACAATAAACAAAATAAGATATGAGCCAATCGATAAAGAACAAGGTTACTTATCTTGATGGAAACATCATTACTCATACGAACTCAGGGAAAAAGACACCATCGACGAATGATTATTTGCTTGGTTCACCAACTCATGTTGCAACAGCAAATTCTCGATGGAAACTATTAGAGAAGTTGGTGACGTTGGAGAAAGAGAAACGGTGACGGCTGCTCAAAAGTCTCGATGGCTAGGGGTTTTTTTTCTTAAACGGTTAGGGTTTAGAGCTGATAACGTGTTATAACAAGAGATTTAAGGAAATTATTCTCATGTATTATTCATCTGTTGTATAGGACATATATATAAGATACAATATTAGGGTTTAGGGTTTATACTAATGGGTCGATAATAGGCATCCATACAATAATATAATCATTCATAACAATTATAGAATTGATTGTATTCTAATTTTATCATGAAAGACCTTATACTTTAAAAATTACATTGTCATTGTAAATTACATATAATTACAAAAGCTAAGAAAATATATTTTTTTAAAACATATGATTGCATGTACATGTGCCATATATACCTTAATTAACTAAAACCATCTGTACAACTAAAATTATTTAGTTTTAATCAAGGTATGACTAAAAATATATAGAAAAATCATAAGTGTACAACTTGCCACGATGGGTACAATTTCAAAACTAGAAACAATTTGTGCATTTTGACGGCTACACATGTACAATTTGGTGGCCGGACAAGAACACATGAGGATCACGTGTTTGTTGTGTGAAACCAAATTTTAAATTTTTTAAAATTTTCAATTCTGCAATTGGAGGGAGAAAGAAAGAATCGGAAGTGTGGGCTCCCATACTATTTTTTA
This sequence comes from Camelina sativa, assembly GCF_030686135.1. NCBI lineage: Eukaryota > Viridiplantae > Streptophyta > Magnoliopsida > Brassicales > Brassicaceae > Camelina > Camelina sativa. The sequence continues at coordinate 15,775,027 of NC_141898.1, read as the reverse complement.
AAAAAGAATTCAAAAGAAAAACGAAAAAAAAAAATCCTCTCCTCCTCTCTCCTAGTTTTAAGGTTTGCGATATCTGAGGAGCTGGATCATCAAATTTTTTTGAAATGAGCTGCGACTCTGGAGCATCGGGGATCTTATGTGGTAATTCCTCTAACCGAGTAAGATTTCGTGGCAAAAAATTGTCATTGTGGCTCGACAATTGTTGAGATAATATCTTGATCAACTCTAAACCTCTTTCACTACTACCGTTGTGCGTATGCAGCACAAAGAATGGTAAGCACACTATAAATTTTTTTGGATTATCAATTTTTCCAATTAATTCACCAGCTGCTGTTTTTGCAGTTTCTGAATGTAGCTTGTGAACGATACCCATGTCTTTAAATGGGTTGTTGAAGCACTGGTGGATAAGGTATAACAATTGGATTTTCAAGTGGGTGTTCTCTAAGAAGAAGTTAGTCTGATGAAGATGGATAGGATGAGAGATATGAAGGAAATTAGGAAAACGTGTCTACTCGTTTTCTGTGGATGTTTGCGAATTGTAGGTTTTGGAATATAGTACAACTAAGTAAAACTTGTTTTTTGTTCTGGTACAACTAAGTGAATACTTGTTGGTACAATATCTGGTTGTAATTTGTATCTTGTCCTATCTTTGCCCAAGTTGTTCCTTCTAAGACCCAAGTTGCATGTATCATCTCACTCTCAGGTTGTACCTTATCCTTCACATATAATTCCACATATTTGACCCTAGCATCAAGGACATAAAATTTGTTAGTGCTATCCTTAAACCCTTTGTTCACCCAATCTTCTAGCTGAAGCAAGCTTGCTGCAAGTTGTAACAAATTCTCCAGCGCCACATCAACCAGATTCACATTCTTCGGGTTCACATCATCTTGATCCACACCAACATCATCCTGACTAACATCATCAGGATCCACATCATCCCCCAGTTATACGAAGTTATACATTTAAAAATCTAATATTTACCTCCAAAGGAATTATGAAACTAGGAAAGACCCACCGTGTATCCACATCTCCACCAAAGTGGCCCATCAAACGAAAGATGTCTTTCATGTTCTCATCAAATGTCAATCGACCACAAGGGAAGATTTTACACATATCATGATCATCCACGACTCTAAGAAAGAAAGGCCATAGAGGTTGCTTTCTTCCCTTCTTTTTTCTCCCCTATGATGACGCTATATAAGCAATACAATACTGCCATCTTCAAACGATCTGTAGAAAGTTTCCTCATTGATAGTAGCTTCGCTTTAACATCTTCATATTTTATTTTTGATCCAACCTCAAAGTACCTCCCAACAAAGTTTAAACTGCCCAAACTTTCCTTGAAACATGGATACTGATGACAATATGACCCAGAAATAATTGTCATTTCTCTGAGAGGATACCAGATGGGTACACCATTGACCATGAACCAACATTTATTTTTCTTCTCCAAACGCGCCATGCGAATCAAGAGCATCCACATACCCATCAACTTATGATTGGAGTCTTTGGGCATATGGAAGAAATGTTTGAATTGTGGATGCAATAGAAACCAATCCAACTCGTCTTGTTGAAGATGACTTCCCAATAAATTCATCGCCTTTGAATTATAACACATTCCAGATAACTTGAAAGACTTTCTATACTCGGTGTACTCGAAGTACTTATTCAGAGGTTGCATTACTTCGACATCGTTCTCAGATTCCTGTAAAACACATATCTAGTTATACCAAGTTTTACTAAGTTATGCTTTTTAATAAATGAATTTCACAAAAACATAGTTATATCAGTTTCTACTGAATTGTTCAAAGTTTAGATACATATCGATGAATCCCTATCATTTGACTCAGTTTTATCTCAATTACCTTCATAATCATCTCCACGAGTCTCTTCTTCTTCTACGATTGTATCTGTTCGGTTCGATGGTCCAACAAAGCTTGGGTTCTTTGTATGCACTATTGCGATTCTTGCACAAACAAAAAAAAAGAGAACAAACCCAATTAACAATTCCACTCTAATTCTAACCTACTTATCCAACATTCAATTCCATAACAAAATCGACAAAATCAGTTTACCCAACATTCATTTGTATTTAACATAAAACTGAAAAAACATAAACAGACTTCAACTTACCCAGACTCGAGTTATCCTTAGTTGTAAACTTGTACTAACACTGGAAGGTGAAGAATAATTTTATACTCGATTTTCGGGAAAGATTAAAAGAGGAAAAGGGCGAGATCCTAATTGGGTGGGTTTAGGTGGGTGGTGGTGGGATATGTAATTCTTTAGCCACACATTTTCGATTTTAAAAAACTATAAAATAAAATCAGTTTTAGTCAAAGGAGAAAGTAGAATATCTTTTTGGGTCAAAGGTATTGGAGATTTTGGTCCCTTATTCTTCCACCTTCGTATAAGCAGGGTGTTCTAGGCACATGATAAAGATCTTACATCCCACCATCTCGACGGCCTCGCCTATTGCCACGACCTCTTTGACTCCTGTCACAACCACCATCTATACGTTCAGTGTTTCTGCCACCGCCTCCACGTTCCGTGTCGCTACCTCCTTGGTCCGGCTCATACTTAGTTTCATCTGCTTCTATGGAAGGAATCTCCCTAGCATATATGTTCACACCTCCCGTTCTTATAGGAAAACTTTTGAGTCCACAACTTGGTTTCCAACATCTGTTAATATGAAAATGAAAACCAGTTAACTTAACCATACACATAAAGAAGCAAATTAAAAATATGATCCTATAACCATGTTTTGAGTCATCCACGGGCGCAACCACATTGGGAAGGAAAACAGCCGCCAACAAAAGAAACAACACTGCGAAAGCTCTCGTATTCATCTTGATAATTTTTTCTACTAATTTACGAAGCTTCACACTCGCTTATCTTGATATATAGTTGCACCATATCCATGACGTAACAAACAAGTGTTTGTTTAGTTGTTTGGTATATATACAATGAATAAGTAATTAATAGACGTTAGTTGGCAGGTGAAAGTCAAGTTGGCTGATCGAGTAAAACAAAAACAAAAAACAAAACAGAGGGACATTTTTTCTTCTAATATTAATAATCAAACTTCCAAATGGGCCTGGGCCGTGGCCTTTAAAATTTTGGATCCAAGTACAAATTTAGGGTTTACAGCAACAAAACAGAGCAAGTCATCGGCAAGAGGATCAAATCCTGTTGACCAGTGGAAGCAGCGAGTGAGCTCACCAATTCCGGTTGATTCAACGGCCACAACTTCGCGGCAGCAATGATAGGATCCCGACCATCGATAGAAGAATCCAATTTATGTCGTTAATCGTGTTCCAACAAGCCACCTGATCAGCTACAACCCTTCTGGTGTACGCAACTTCTAACAACCGACATCAACGTTGAATCGCTGCAAATGAGCAATTTGCTACATAACCAAATCAATAATTTGATTAAAATATAGCATCATATTAAAAAAATAGATGAATAGGATGAAAAATAGGCAAAATTACTCTTTTCATGTTTTGATGGTAATGGTGGTAGTAGAAAGTAGTCGTGGCTGGCTACCAGAGGTGGTGGTTGGAAGAGGTGGCCGAAGGACAGCGACCAGAGGGGAAAGTGGCTGGAGATGGTGGTAGTGGTGGTAGTAGTAGAAGGGTAGAGATGGTGGTGGTAGGAATAGAATAGTATATATTATAATTTATATAGAGAATATCTTCTTACTATTAATTTGAAAATACAATTTGTAAATTAACCTTTTATTTGTATTTACATAACTAAACCATTGTCATTTGAATAAATATCAAAATTTGAAATTATAATTTGTAATATCCAAAAAATATACATAGAAATTAATATCAATAATTTAAATATTATTGATATTTTTAATTTTGTAAATTTTTTAAATTCTTGTGGATTATGTTATAGAACGGGTTAGAGTTTACATAAATATGATTATTTATTTTTGTACGGATTTGTCTACTAAAATATTTTAATTTGTTATCAAATTAGACAACAAGAAATATTATGCCAATCCTTACCGCTATCAAAAAAAAAAAAAAGTACAATCCATCTAAAATTATAAAATCTATATTTTGGCTGAACTGTACTTTCAAAGACATAGAAGTACTTTAGATAGACATAGAAGTATTTTAGACCACCTCTATCTATTAGAACCTCTTAAACCATCTCCAATTCACCTTTATTTTTATTTTTATATTTTGTTTTAGAGTAAAAATTATTCTAATCCATCTCTATATCCACATTTAAAATAGAAATTACTATCTTTTTGCTCCATATATACAGGATTTTTTATTTTTCCTGTATAATAAAGTCAAAATTTTTTAATTACAAACTAGTCCTTTAACTTTTAATTTTATTATGATTTATGATAAAAATCAATAAAACAAATATTTTTGATAGTTAATAATATAATTTTATATTCATTATAAATATTGTTTTAGGTTTTAAAATTTTATAATTGGAACCAAATTAAATAAATAAAAAAGTTTCTTTTAAAATTTAATTGTAAAATTTTTATTTATATAATGATTCTTTAAGTAAATGGGTTAATTTTCAATTTTTATTAATAAAAATTTATAAATAAATGGGTTAATTTGCAACTTTTTTAAGCAAAAAAATACTAATACTAAAATAAAAATTGGAAGATTTTTTTTAAGAATATTTGAAAAAGGACAATTCTTGGGGTGAACCTCTTTTATTCATCTCTTTAAATTAAGGAAACAAATCTTAATTAAGGAAATAAATTCTGTAGATCAATCAATTTTAAAATTGTAAATTTTAATATTATATTACAGATTTAATTATCACATCTAAACTCTAACTACTTTTTATAAACTCAAACCGACGTATAATTTTGTTTAATTGTAAAATCTAAATCCTAACCACTCTTTTATATACCCAAACCGACATATAATTTTGTTTAACTGTAAAATCTAAACTCTAACCACTCTTTTGTAAACCCAAATCGACATATAATTTTGTTTAATTGTAAAATCTAAACCCTAACCACTCTATTGTAAACCCAAACCAATATATAATTTCCTTTAATTGTAAAATCTAAATCCTAACCACTTTTTTGTAAGCTTAAACCAATATATAATTTTGTTTAATTATAAAATCTAAATTCTAACTATTATTTTATAAACCCAAACTGACATATAATTTTAAAAATTATAAATTTAAATCATAATCCTTTATTATAAACCCAAACCGACCTAATTTCCTTAATAAAAGATCGACATAATTTGTTTCTTTAATTTGTTTTATCATTTTATTTTAATTTTGATTTATTTTTAAAAATATAATATAACATGACATATTGTTGTATTCTAATTGGTTAAGTAAGAGGAGGTGAATGAGAGTTGTTCACCCATAGGAGTAAACCCAATAAATTTTCTTTGAAAAAAGACAATTCTTCTTATTCACCCCCTCTCAATTATGGAAACAAATTTTTAATTAAAGAAACAAATTCTGTATATTAATTCATTTTAAAATTATTAATTCTAAACATTATATTGTAGTTTTTAATTATAACATCTAAACCGAAGTCACTTTTTTATAAACACAAAGTGAAATACAATTTTATTTAATTATGAAATCTAAACCTTAACCATTCTTTTGTGAACTCAAACTGACATATAATTTCGTTTGATTATAAAATCTAAACCCTAACCACTCTTTTGTAAACCCAAACTGACATATAATTTCTTTTAATTATAACATCTAAACCCTAACCACTCTTTTGTAAACCCAAACCGACATATAATTTTGTTTAGTTGTAAAATTTAACCCTAATTATCTTTTATAAACCTAAACCGATATATTTTCTTTAATAAAAACCTTTACAGAATTTGTTTCCGTAATTTGTTTTGTCTTTTTTTTTTTTATTTATTTTATATATACGATATGATATGGCGTTTTTTTTTGTATTTTGATTAGTGAATTTTGAAAGAGTGAACCCAATAATTTTTCTTTGAAAAAATAGAAGAATACTTGAACTAAAAAGGAAAAAAAGCTTAAAAATATCTCATCTAGTTTATATTTGGACAAATAATACTCCATCTTTTTTGGTTGGAAAAATAATACCTCATTTAATTAATCAATATTGATTAATACCTCAACGTCTAAGTGTTGTAAGTTTCATACCTAGCACGTGTATAATTATTTGAGAATTACAATTTTGACCTTAAAAACAAAGTTTAATAGTATATTTATTTTAGATAAAAGAGATAAAACATAAAACAAAAAAAAACAAAAAAAACAAAAAACCACGCTGAGAGCGTCGTCTTCTTCGTTGTGCTTCTTCTCTAAGAACCTGCTGTGTAGATTTGTGTTCATTTTCTTCACCAAAACGAAAAATCCTAACTAGATTTCATAAAAATTCTCCATGGGTTTGTTTTCTCTTTCAGTTTGAAGAGGAAAGATACATAAACACGATGTCGGAAACTGAAATTTTAGATCTAACAAGTAGACATAAAACAGAAGATAAATATATATGATTGTAGGTATATAGCGATTTGCCCAATTTGAGTTCGGTTTTGTTGTATGGGTATGCCCAATTTTCCCAAAGCTTAAATCTTTGTTAATGTTATTGTCGGTGGTTCTTAATGGAAACAAATCATGAAAATAAAAATTTCTGGGTTTTTGTTTCAGCTTGTGACGGTGATAATTCTGGCAACCTGCGAGTTAGAGTCAAGCCTCTTCACCTTCACCATCATCAAAGAATCGTGACCAGAGGAGAAAACGTGTATAAGACCTAGCTCTCGTCCTCATAAGCTACCATCGCCGAGTCAGCCACTTCCGATGTGGTCTCCACCGAGTCAAATATTTTTTTTCCTTTTTTATTTTTTTTTCGATTTTACTTTTTTCTATTTTATTTAAAACAGAAAATTATCTTTAAGGTCAAAATTGTAATTCTCAAATAATAATACACGTGCTAGGATATGAAACTTACAACATTTAGAAGTTGAGGTATTAATCAACATCGATTAATTAAACGTATAATTTTTCCAACCAAAAAAAATGGAGTATTATTTGTTTAAATAAAAAATAGATGTGGTATTTTTAAACTTTTTTTCCGAAGTAAAAATCATCTCTATTTTAAAACTGAAAATAAGAAATACATTGAAAATAGTTTTAAAGTTTTTTTAAAAGTAAAACAAATAATATGATAATTTATATATTAGCTACTTTTAGTAATTGAACTAGTAAATGGATGTCAAAAACAATCTCTTAAACGAGAACCCGAATCTATTTTTTTTTTTTTACTTTATATATTTTGTAATATTCTTTTAGAAAAGAGTAGCTAAGTTAGATACCGTGAATGGTGTTCCTCTTCGCTTTACGTCATATTAATTTCAATAATACAAAACATTTGTAATCTGTACAAAAATAATTTTCTAAAAAAGCATATACAGTCGTGTTTTTCATTGTTATATTCCATAATATGTATATATATTAAAAATAAAATAAAAATGACATCTTTAATTGCGTATTTTTGTAAAATATCTTTTAATTTTTCTTTTGAAAAATAAGAAATATAATCTATTCTCGGATCTTTTTATCGTAACATTTTGTGCATATCTTTTCATTTTAGAATTTTTTTAAAAAATCAAAAAAAATCATTTTGTTGTCTCGTTTGTTACCTTTCAAAAAATATTTTTTAAAAGTAAATTTTGAAAAATGAAAATGTCACCTACATTCGACTATTTTCATAGTAATATTTTTGTAAATGGCTTATACGCTTGTGTCTATAAAGTTAAATATTTATTTAGTATTGAGACTTTTACAAACAGTTATATTTATTCAAATGTTCATATCCTTTAAGCTGTATATATGGTTTGAAAACAACTAAACTTTTGTTTTTTTACAAAAGAAACATTTGTTTTACGCTGAATCAAGATAATTTAAAATTCATTATGCAACGTTATTCTATACTCTCTAATTCTTTATTAACATACATCATTTTAAGTTTGAAATTAATCCACTAATTATTTATCTAATTAAAGATTTTTGGATTGACTATAATAATATAGAACATTTTTCTATAAAATTCTATTGAAGATGCACCGGTTCCTTTCCCAGTTTTGGTTGAATTATACTTCAAAAAAAAAAAAAAAAAAAAAAAAATCATCAAAATGAGATGAGCACTTGAGTGATTTACCATGAACATGGACCAATCTATTACGAAAATTGGTTGGAAATTGGCAACCTTATGTAGCCAGTCGTCGTGACTATGAGATCTTCAAGTTCAAAAGTTTTTAGCCGCAACCACAATTTTTTGGGGGCCAACCCTTGAAGCCGAAAAGCTTTCTCTGGAATATCTAATTCCTAACTCGTTGCTCCAATCTATAATATTATCTGTTTTTCTGAGTTCAGCTTAACGTATCTTTGGAACAGTTAGCTTCCTTGGAGTTTTCTTCAATTAATTAAAAGTCCTTGGCATTGTTCATGCTTTTGTTTATTTGCTTGTTGTATTCTTTTTCTTAAAATCATATTCTGAGCCTTGCCAAGTATAATAAACATAGAACTCTTATAACACCGAAGCCTATAAACATTCGGCGAAGTGGTGTGATGCATTCGATTACATATAACTTTATTGTAGTTCTGTATACGTAAACACACTTGGCATTAAAAATAGAAACTTGCTAGTTATAGGCAGAGATACCTTACATCCCCCCACCTCCTCCACGGCCGCTACCGCCACCACTTCCTCCTCGTCCGCTACCGCCTCCACCACCTTTGTATCCTCCTTGGCCACCCCCACTGCTTCCTTGTCCACCACCTCCACCACCACCTTTGTGCCCTCCTTGTCCACCACCTCCACCACCACCTTTGTGCCCTCCTTGTCCACCACCTCCACCACCACCTTTGTGCCCTCCTTGGCCGCCTCCGCCCTTCTGTCCTCCTTGGCCGCCTCCGCCCTTCTGTCCTCCTTGGCCGCCTCCGCCCTTCTGTCCTCCTTGGCCGCCTCCGCCCTTCTGTCCTCCTTGGCCGCCTCCGCCCTTCTGTCCTCCTTGGCCGCCTCCGCCCTTCTGTCCTCCTTGGCCGCCTCCGCCCTTCTGTCCTCCTTGGCCGCCTCCGCCCTTCTGTCCTCCTTGGCCGCCTCCGCCCTTCTGTCCTCCTTGGCCGCCTCCGCCCTTCTGTCCTCCTTGGCCGCCTCCGCCCTTCTGTCCTCCTTGGCCGCCTCCTCCTTGACCACCTCCGCCCTTCTGTCCTCCTTGACCACCTCCTCCTTGACCACCTCCTCCTTGACCACCTCCGCCCTTCTGTCCTCCTTGACCACCGCCGCCTCCACCTTTCTGTCCCCCTTGGCCACCGCCCTTTTGTCCTCCTTGGCCACCACCACCCCCTACTTGTCCTCCTTGTCCACACTACAAGAAAACAAGCTGTTTGGGACTCCAAAAATCGTCCTAAAATGGTCGCAAATGCACTATATATGACTATTTTGTGACTGTTTTGAATAGTCGTTAAAATTTGGTCGCAAAATTTATTGGTCCCGATATAGTCACAAAATACTGACCACTATGTGACCTCATTTTATGTCTTAAATTTGCGACTACATTAAGATCAATATGTAGTCATATATTCCTGACCCTTTTGCGACAAACTACATAAAAAAAAGTAAAAAAAAAAATATAAAAAATTTATACAAGAAAATGAAATTAAAAGTAGTTTTTATTTCTTTCGTAAATTCATTATATATATACAATATATCTATATAACTATATCTATAGATTGGCAACTGCCGGAGATGTATTATTACAGCGACGGAGAACAAAACGGTGGCGGCGACCGGAGTGCCAGAGATGCGACTATGCAGAAATCGAGATGTATTGATGGTGAACTGGCAGAAGATTCGAAATGTAGTGGTGGTGGTAAACGGTGCGAGCAACCACCATCATCTCCGACATCGTTGACACTGGGATCTTCAGATCCACCACCTCTGACGTCGTCGTTGACAATAGGGTCTTCAGATTCAACACCTCTGAAGTCGTTGTTGACACTGATTCTTCAGATCTGTGGTTGAGACCTAAAGTACAAATCAAATAAATAATTAAAACACATAGAATTTCTCCAGATCTATTCTCAGCAACGATGGGTTCAGAAACAGATTAAGAACGGAGAGAGAAAAAGAGACAAACTTGTTTCCACCGTCTACACTGACGCGGTTGCTGTATTAGATCCGACGGCCGGTATAGAAACCACGTTTAACTCTGCTCCTTTGGTATCTTCAGAGGAGAAGGCGACAAAGAGAGAAGATGAGGAAAAGAGAGAAAACAAAAATTGATTTTCTTTAGAAAGAAAGGGAAAGACACGATGAGTAGAAGGGAAGGAGAAAAGAAGATGATTTCTGTCCGTTGGATTGACTTCATCAATGGTGGATAATAAACTAATGACAATCTTTGCCATTTAAGAATAGCCAATGAGAAATTTTCCCCTTTTTTCTTTGATAAATTTTGGTAATTTGATTTCATTTTATGTTATAATTTAGATATTGGGGGTATGGATTTATAAAGTATTAGAATTGATTTAGATTTAAATTTTGATCTATTAGATTTCAATTAGATTTATAAAGAAAACATTTTGGTTTTTTTTAAAGTGATGGATTTCTGTTTTTAATATATATATATATATATATATATATATATAAGAGTTACATTATTCGAGTTTTATAATTATGATTAAAATAAAAAATGACTAGCAAAAATTGGTAACAAGCATTCAAAAGCACTTATAGTCCAAACTTATTATACATATAAAATTTTAAGTTGAAGGGCCACAAAGATTTACAAATGATTTTACAACTCAGATTAGAATTCTCAATGTAATTAGAAATTACATAAAAATCACAAATATTACATAAAAATCACATGTAACACTTATACATGTTATATATGTAAGTTGCAAATATATTTTCTAAACATTGGAAATTAAAGTGTTTTGGGTATTAGAATGATTGAGTGTCTAAAATAGTTCATATCTATGTAGAAACAAATAACTTAACATATTTTACAATTCTTTATTGTTGAATATATAAATAAATTCGTTAGGCCTTGGTAAAAAGTAGCAAATTCGTCACAATCTCATGTGTTAGTAGCAAAGTGGTGGCAAACTAGTCGCAAATATGTGACCGTATTAGTACAATAGTCGCAAAGTGTAACTGTTTTGTGACCTTATTCTATGAATCACAAACTTATACATATCAAATTTTAAGTTTAAGGGCCACAAAATTTTGCAAATGATTTTACAAGCACTCATATTAAGAATTATAACTACTATCTATGAGTGTAATAAGTAAAAACTTGATATAGTAAGTAAAGTTAGAAATTACAAAACAATCACAAACAAGATATAGAAATCACATGTAATACTTATACATGTTATGTAAGTTGCAAATATTTTTTCCTAAACATTTGAAATTATATTTCTTTTTGATATAATGATGATTCATTGTCTAGAGTGATTCATACCAATGTAGAAATAAATACATTCACAAATTTTATAATTCTTTATTGTTGAATATACATAAACAATTATTAGAAGTTAGTAAAAAGAAGCAAATTCGTCACAATCTCAGGTGTTAGTAGCAAAGTAATCACAAAATAGTCACAAATAATTAACAAAATAGTCTCAAAATGTGACCGTTTTGCGACACTATTTTGTGAGACAAACAAAAAAAAATTAAAGCCTCCAAAAAGAAAAAGAAAAAATATATGATTCGGCAATCACTCGTAGAATTATAAAAAATATTTCTTAAATTAATGAGTAAAAAATTGATATAAAGAAAATACCTAAAGTCACAAATAAGTAGCAAATTTGGGACTACTTTTGTGACTGAAACTCCCGACCATAAAAAGCGTCTCTAATTCGTCACAATTTACGATTATTTTAGGATTACAATGATATAGTCTTATAATAGTCTTATAATAGTCACAAATATGAGACGATTTGGAGACTACAACTGTTTGTCGTAATTTTGGGACTGTTTTGCAACCATTGTTTATGTAGTCTTCTATTAGTTATAAATTCGTCCCAAAAACGTTACAATTATTTGTGACCAAAAAAAGAGTCACAAACTGTAGTCTCAAACTGCATGTTTTCTTGTAGTGCCACCACCACCGCCTTTATACCCTCCTTGGCCACTTCCACCACCTTGGTGTCCTCCATGGCCACTTCCACCGCCTTGGCCACCTCTGCCTCCTTGGCTATATTTGGATTCTTCTTCTTCTCCACCAAGGACCTCACCTGCTTCTACGAAAGGAATCTCTTCAACCTGTTCACAATTCCCGTACTTGCATGGCGACTTTGAGTTCTCCACTTGGTTTTCACCAGCTTTAATATATTTATGAAAACCCCGTTAAGCATACAATAGAGGAAACGCAAGAAAAAATTAAGGGTTATGACTCTAACCTTGTTTTTTGTCATCGATGGAAGCATCCACCGTAACCGCAAAAACAGCCGTCAACAAAAGAAACCACACTACCAGAGCTCGCGAATTCATCTTTACTGTCTTTGCAACATGCAAAATTAATTGACGACCTATACACCTGCTTTTTTTGTTATATATAGTTGTACCTTACACTGAAGGAGCAAGCAATTAAGAAAATTCTATGTATTAAATAAAACTTAAGCGGTAAAGGATCTTGTGGGCACATGATGACCAAAAACATCTTAGTTGGCAGCTGGAAATATATCTGCAAGCTTCGTTTAAGCGTCTGGAGAGAACACGTAGGATTCAGAGTCGCCACGTACCAAGGTTAAGCGGGACTACCTTTGATCATCATACATTATTATATGGCAAAATACGAACACTAACATTTAAACTAGGTACTTTCCATTTGCATGCGTTCGTGTTGACATATGTATTTCGTGATGTTCGTTAATTAAGAGTTGTGCATGTGGACACTGGAAATAGCTTTATCATGTGAAGGTGGCATGAGACGCTGACCTTGGCCCATGCATGTGGACGTAAAACTACACCTGGTACAAGAAATTTGTCAAAAAATAAAAATAAAAATAAAAAATATTACGGCAATGCAGAAATAAACCAAAATGTATACAAACAAATATCATATTCTCAATATCAGATGATACGAAATGAATAGTATTCAAACAAGAATGTATCGGGTGCATCATCGAGTTTTGTTAAAACAGAAATATCTAGGAAGAGAGTTTGATGCTTTTCCCCCAAAAATTTGTTGGGATACAAACAATATCCCACATCTGAAGATTAGAAAATAAGTTTTTAATATATAAACCAAGACCAACTCCAATTAATATTAGGCCTTTTGGGAAGGAGCCCAATAAGAAATCCATGCGGGCTTTGCCACCTAGGCCCAAAGCAGACAATATCATACTAATAAGGGAGTTGGCTTGGGCTTGAATCAATAATTGATATCAGAGCTACAGGTTTTGTTGGAGGACTTACTTGACTCAAGATAACGAATTCAAAGCTTGAGGTTGAGAGATTTGACGGATCATGAGACTTCTCTCTGTGGAAGATAAGGATGTATGCACATCTGAGAATACTTGGGTTGAAGGATGTACTGGTTGAGCAAGCTCCGCTCCCACCATTAACAGAAGTAGAAGAAGCTGATCTTGGAAACAAGAAAAAGAGAATCACAAATGAAGCAAAAAGGAAAGAACGATGTGAAAAAGCAATGGACATTATCTTCTTAAATGTTGGAGATAAGGTGCTGAGAAAGATTGAAAAGTGCACTACTGCTGCAGAGACGTGGACGATGTTAGAACGCCTGTTCATGGTAAAAACACTACCAAACAGAGTATATCTTCAACTAAAGGTATACACGTTCAAGATGCAAGAGAGGAAAACAATCGATGAGAATATCGATGAGTTCTTGAAGATGATTGCAGACCTAAGCAATCTGACTATTGAAGTTCCAGACAAAGTACAAGCTGTTCTTCTTTTGAGTTCACTTCCAGCAAAGTATGAACTGTTGAGAGAAACTCTCAAGTATAGTCGAGAGGGAATAACGTTTGAAAAAGTAGCTAGTGCAGTGAGGTCTAAAGAGCAAGATCTTAAGGAAACGTCCAGTTCAATGTCTCCTGCAGAAGGTTTGTTTGTCAGTTCCAGAGGCAGACAAAATCAAAGAAACAACAATCAAGGTAGAGGAAGATCTAAAAGCAAGCCTAGATCACAATCAAGACCAAGACATAACAATAGCAAAGGTTGTTGGATTTGTGGAAAAGATGGTCATTGGAAAAGAGATTGTCCTGAGAGGAAGAACAATAATCACCAGAAGAACCTAGTGGAATCTGCAAACATTGCATCAAGTAGTGTTGAGCCTCTTCTTCTCACAGCAAGTATACAAGATCCTAAAGATGAATGGATCATGGATTCAGGATGCACATTCCACATCACTCCTAACAAAGATCTGTTGTTTGATCTTAAAGAATTTGAAGGAGAAAAAGTGTTAATGGCTAATAACACACACAATGATGTTAAAAGAATGGGGAAGATAAGGATTGTGAATCCCGATGGCACACAAGTGATCTTAAGTGAAGTTAGATATATGCCATCTATTGGCAGAAATCTAATATCATATGGACTTCTTGAGAAGTCATGCTGCAGATATGAGGGTAAGGATTTCAGAATTCAGTTTTATAAAGGGGATCAAAAGGTGATTTCAGGAAAGTACGTTGATGGGCTATACTACCTTGAAGGAACTGTCACGAAGAATGAAGTTTCAGTGGCTAAACTGGACATTGACATGACAACAATATGGCATTCAAGGCTGGGACATATGAGTCTAAAGAGTATGCAGTTGTTAGTAAAGAATGACTATCTGTCTGACAAGGAAGTGAAGACTTTGGGCTTTTGTGAGAATTGTGTGCTAGGAAAGTCACACAAGAAGAGCTTTGCAAAGGGAAAACATACTTCAAAAGGGACTTTAGACTACATACATTTAGATTTATGGGGTTCTCCTTCAACTCCCATGAGCCTTGCAGAATGTTAGTACTTTGTTACCTTTATAGATGATTATTCAAGGAAGGTTTGGATCTATTTTTTAAGAACAAAGAATGAAGTATTCTCTAGATTCAAGGAATGGAAGAATGCAGTTGAGAATCAGACTGTGAAGAAAATCAAGTGTTTAAGAACTGATAATGGCTTCGAGTTCTGTAACAATCAGATGGATGAGTTATGTAAGGAATCTGGTATCAAGAGACATAGAACTTGTACATACACTCCTCAACAAAATGGAGTTTCTGAGCGTATGAACATGTCTATCATGGATAAAGTAAGATGCATGCTTTCTGAAACTGGTCTGGAGCAAAAGTTTATGGCAGAAGCTGCATCTACAGCAGTCTACTTGATTAATAGGTCACCAAATTCTTCAATAGAATACAAGCTACCTAAAGAAGTCTGGTCAGGAGTGAAACCAGATTTATCACACCTGAGAATGTTCGGATGCACTGCCTATGTTCACATTACTCAAGGTAAGACAGAACCAAGAGCCATCGAAGGTGTCTTTATGGGTTATCCTCAAAATGTGAAAGGTTATAGAATGTGGATTCCAGAGGAATAAAAGGGGTACTGGAGCCTAGGTACCTGGGTTTCGCTGAAGGGGAGGCCATAGGATCGTGGTACATGGTTTGAGGGGAGGTTTGTTGGGATACAAATAATGTCCCACATCTGAAGATTAGAAAATAAGTTTCTAATATATAAGTCAAGACCAACTCCAATTAGTATGAGGCCTTTTGGGAAGGAGCCCAATAAGAAATCCGTGTGGGCTTTGCCACCTGGGCCCAAAGCGGACAATATCATACTAATAGAGGAGTTGGCTTGGGCTTGGAAAGCCCAACAATTGGTATCAGAGCCTCGGTCGAAAGTGGACCTAGGGGAGTGGGTGTGGGCTCTGTATTCGGTGTGGGAGGATCTCTCAAAAAGATGACATAATTAAGGGTGCCTCAAAAATACTTCAGGAATGAAGGGGTACCAGAATCTAGGTACCTGGGTTTCGCTGAAGGGGAGGCCAAAGTATCATGGTACATAGTTTGAGGGGAGGTTTGTTGGGATACAAACAATGTCCCACATCTGAAGATTAGAAAATAAGTTTCTAATATATAAGCCAAGACCAACTCCAATTAGTATGAGGCCTTTTGGGAAGGAGCCCAATAAGAAATCCGTGCGGGTTTTGCCACCTGGGCCCAAAGCGGATAATATCATACTAATAGGAGATTTGGCTTGGGATTGGAAAGCCCAACAAAATTTGTATTTTAGAAATATTATGGCTCCAAAATTTGTATTTTAGAAATATTATGGCTCCAAAATTTACAAGTAACACATTTTCCAAATTCTGGAACATGGACCCAACACTATTCCTATACGTTCCTTTTTTTTTTATGAATGATAGAAGAAATTTGTTCCTCTCCAATTTTGATGTGGAACAAATAGGAAAAATAAATAAATTATTATCTATAAAAAAAATAATTCATGCAAAAGTCTAATAAATTGTAAAACAACGTTGATGATAACTATCAAATTAAACCTAACTATAAAAGGTACATGATAACGTCAAAACTCTTCTAAACAATTCTATCTTTTGATTCAACTAGTTCCACAACTTATCATAAACAATTCGTACATATCTAATATCAAATTCAAACTCATCTTGATCTATCTCATAATTATCTCATGAATTGTTTAATAATTTAAGTCTTATAAAATACAACTATAAATAATCTTCAGCACAAGAAGCCATCGACCATAGGAAAAAAAACCCTACGATCCATAGACGTAAAGGTGAAAAAAAATCATACAGTATTTTATAGCATAGGATTCTCTTTTAATGTTTTGCTTACAGTCTTGTGTTTGGTTTTGTTAATTTATGTATTTGATTTTGATCTTTAGAAAATACTTGGATTATGGCAAGTTCACGAGAGACTAGTGGAGATCTTTCGAGAAACAAAGGCAAATCGACCACTGCATCAGGGATTGACACCGAAGGAAAGGTATATATGTTTTGTATATAATTATATATTGAATTTCAATGCATATAGGATGAACTGTAATACTGTATTTAAATGAAACATGATTACTGAGTATTTATATATTATAGTATGTATGGAAGGAAAGACATTGTCAAATTATGCTTGAACTCGTTATTACGGAGCTAAAATCAAATGACCACTCTAGTAGAATGCCGAATGTTGCTGGTAGAAAAAGAGTAGAAAACAAATTATTTGAGTTGACCGGAGAGAAGCTTGTTTGGGATGGTGAGATAAAGAGCAAAATCGAGTACTTGGATAAGCTTTGGCAAATTAATAGGCAACTGATGGAACGCACGGGTGTTGCTGTTGATCCGTCTACTGGACAAATAATTATGACAACATCTTGGTGGAATGATCGAATTGCTGTAAGTCTCTTTGTTATCATTTATAATATTTTTATATGAACAGAAAAAATTATTCTAATATGTTTTGAATCATTGATAGGAATTTGGAAATAAAGGAAAATTTGTTCGGGTTTTGAAGAACAAGCCTTTGCCCTTCAAAGATTTGTTGGACCAAATATATGGTCAACATGATGTCGATCAAGATGAACATTACTCTCCATTTACTTTTGGGGCACATCTCCAGGAGACACAATCTGCTTTAGCAAACACGAATGATCTAGTAATACAAGAAACACAAGAGGATCAAAGTACAGAACCATCTTTGGATGTCACTAATTTGGTTCCTCCTACTAATCAAGTACGTGAAACAACAACAACCCAGAAGAAGTCTGGTCTTCGTCCAACAAGAAGAAGAACTCATTTTGAATCGCAAGTTGAGACTGGCTTTCAACGTGTAATAGATACTCGTCAAGATTTATTACAAGAACTACGTTCACGAAAGATTCAAAAGCTATCATATGGCGACGCTACGGTGGTTCTAGAAAAATTACCTATTGAACAACTTGGAACATTTTGGTGGGAGGCGAACAAGTTATTAAAAAAGGATGCTGACATTCGTGAAGCATTTATAAAACTGGAGAGTGTTGAAACTAAGATCAAGTACATGGAGGCTTTAGTTGGAATCGATAGACACGGGTATCCATGCAACAACGTCAATCTGCAAGTGGCAACTAATTTTATGAAAAACAGCCAGCAATTAGCTGCAAATGTTTCTGTGGAGAAGATAAGAGAACGAGCAGTTGGATTTAGTATGTCTCCTCATATCACATATGACATCGCATCTCACCATCTCTCCCAAGAGTTTGAAAATAATTTAGGAGGCTGTGAGGCTATGAAAACTAGTTTTACAGCTTTACTTGGGTTGCCTTCTTCTGAAGTAGGAGAACCGACTACTAGACCACCAATGATCAACTTAGTCGGTGATAGTGGTGACAACAATATTGATTAGACATTTTTTTTAATTTGATCTTCCTAGGATTTGTGTTTGGTTTTTTTCTTTGGGTACGAAGAACATCTTTCTTTTGTTAGATTTTTATACTTTTAAGTTTATTTCCTTTTGATCTTATTATATTATTTTTTTTGCTTGAGTTTTATGTTGGATGTTCTATTTATTTCTTTTGGTATAAGTTACAAAATTCATTGCAACAAAAAAAAAACCCTTACGAGTACTTGCATGTGAGAAAATTGGTTTCTAACTTTATATAATTATGCTAAAAATTTGACAATGATATTTCCAGGAACTTCGTATTCTAGAGTTACGGTTACGTGGGATTCACAATTTAACCGATGAAGAGTTAGCAGAATTGATGTTATTGGAAGAGGAAGAGTTTATGCAGAACTACATGGAACCAATCATAAACTACTATCAAAAGAATTTTTTGAGAAAACCCATGAACGAAGAGTGGGGAAACGGTTGGAGTATCATACAAGGACAAATTTACAAGAGTGAAATGTCATGCCACACTCTTATACGCATGAATTCAAAAGCATTCACCAGTTTGTGTGAAGTTCTTCAGAACAAATATGGATTACAAGAGTCAAAGAACATCAAGATCGATGAAAGTGTCGCAATTTTCTTGATTCTTTGTGCCCAAATCACAGCCAACATGACATTGGTTTAATATTTGGTCATGCTCAAGAGACTATATGTAGGAAGTTTCATCTTGTTTTGGATGCGATAGTGAAGCTGGCTCTAGACTATTTACGGCCAAGAACAACACGTGAGCTTGAAGCAATATCTAAAAGTTTAGAAGGGGATAAGCAATATTGGCCTTATTTTAATGGATGTATTGGAGCACTTGATGGAACCCATATACCAATTATGGTAACTCCAGGTCGAGATGCACTACGATTTGTGAATCGAAAAGGAAGACCAAGTCTTAACGTTTTGGCTATGTGTGATCTAGATATGCTTTTCACTTATTGTTTTGTTGGAATGCCCATGATTCACGAGTGTTGGCAACAGCTATATGTGAAGATCACATGTTTCCCAAACCTCCTGATGGTAAATACTATCTTGTAGATTCTGGATATGCCAATAAACGAGGATATTTAGCTCCATATAGGAAAGAAAGGACAGAAGGTACACGGTATCATCTACAAGAATTTTTACATGGTGAGCCTCCCAAGAATAGCAAAGAAATGTTTAATAGGTGGCATGCGTCTTTACGTTTTGTTATTGAACGTACGTTTGGTGTCTGGAAAAAAAAATGGAGAGTTTTAAATGAATTTTCAAGGTATGATATTCCTACACAGAGAAAAGTTATATTCGCGACAATTGGACTACACAATTTTATTCGTTGGAACAAAATTAAGGATAAAGATTTTGAAGAAGTTGAGAGGGAAACTGATGTTAATCATATGCATCAAAATCAAAACAATGATGAAGATAATGAAATGGAAGAAGAACCAGCTGCAGAAGGAGCCTATATGAAAATTGTACGAGATCAAATTGCTGAGTAAATATGGTCTATAAAGAGACGTGGTTCTCAACGTCTATAGTTGATTATTTTTTATAATTATCATATTAGTATCACACATTTGTAGTGGTTACCGAAAGTTCAAACAATACATGTTCATGTATTCATGTTTGTACGTTGGTTTTGATGGGTTGAAGATGCTTGTTTTTGATTAAAAAAAATATTTTTATTTTTCTTTTAATATTTTTTTTATATGTTATTGCTTGTTCTGTTTTTTTGTTACCATTTACCATACCATTTATTCTGTTTTTTCTCTGCATTTATTCCTTTTCATTCCTTTTTTATTTTTAATTTTTTTCTTTTTGTTCCATTTTATTCCTGTTCCTCCTCGTTCTTTTTATTCTTCAACTGGTCACCAATAAGAGCCTAAACCAAGTTAACGATTATATTTTCGTTACATGGTGCTTCCTTGATCAGCAAGGATGAGATGAACCTTGTTTTCGATTACACTCAGGTTTCGTCGCTGTATTCTCTTTTGGTTTCTTGCTGGTATCAGAAATAAGCGTCAGTGGGAATCTCTACGTTGGATCAAGGTTGTTTCGGTTACACGCGGTATGGTACATCTCCCACATCCGTTTTCTAGGGCCATTCGTTTCTTAAGGAGATGGAGCGGTTTGTGAACTCATCATCATCATCATCTTATTGGCCAAATAAATTCAGGGACCTTGTAAAAATCTAAAAAATACTGGCCTTTTTAACACACCTATTAAAAAATTGGTCCTCAAATTTAATTAATTTTTTTTCTGGCCTTCAAATATAGGCAAATTTTTTTTGTAACCCTATTCAAATGCTCCACTAGATCTCCCCAAGAACCGCCCCTCAACCACTAACTTAGCAGAATCTCAACTAGATAAACTGAAGTTAATGACTTGATATACTGGTATGAATCATGATATTACCTAAATAAAGAACATTAGCAGGGCCGATTCTTGAATTTTGGTGGCCTAAAGCATAGAAAAATAATTTTGTTTTATTATATAAAATTAATATTTTTTTACTACAATGCTAAAATATAATAAAAAACATGGAAAAAATGAAATAACTAAAATATAATTTTTGTAACTTTTATTATAGCAAATACTCAGTAGACATCATTGTTAATAAAAAATAGTTGGTAATAATATATTATTATAATAAAATAAAAATTAAGGAGAAGAAGTAATTTTGATGTTCTTGTATAAAATTTTAGTTTTGTTTGAATATTATAATATTTTGTAGTCAAGTGAATTCAAATTTTTGTAGATTTTAATGTTAAAAACCAAAAAGTAATAAATAATTTTTAAAAATATTAGACTATTCCAACAAAAAAAAACCAAAACCAAAACCTGTAAATAAAAAACAAAAGAAAAAGAAAAAAAAACTGTAAATGACACGGCAGAGTTGAATGCTTGAACCCATGACTTGCCACATAATCGCATGATACGGACCCAACAGACCTGCCTAATCTCTTAAACATGTGTTGCTAAAAATTTTAATATATGATGTGGCCTAAAGCAGGTGTTTTGCCTGCTTTAGGGGTGGGCCGGCACTGAACATTAGAGTGACTGATATAACTTTTGACTAGCAAAATCTTTCATTTTGGGATCACTGATGATCAACCAGAAGAAAGTAGATGAGCATGCACGACGAGGAGATGGTCAATATTATAGTGTAGCTAGATCTAAATGAATTATATAAATAGTTATTTTCTGTTGTTTATAGATAGGTGACAGTTTTACAACTCTTTTCAATATAGCCATTCATACTTTTATGTTAAAATTCGCATATGTAATTCTCTGCTACAACAAAAGATTTATTGTCCTAAGTTATAGAGTAATTCACATATGTAATTCTCCGCTACAATTGTCTCTGTGACTCAGTAGTCAGTAGGATATTGACTTTCGTTTTCATGTAAGGAAATGAAACTATGGTCTTTGTTTTTATGTTTTTCATGTGCATTAAATGTTTGGGAAAAAATTGTCTGAGCTACCAATAGGCAGTAGTTATGGGCTATTCCAATTATACAATGGGCGAAATGACAAGGAGCAGAAAGATCTGTCGACAAAAATTTTTGGTATGGATCTGTCGTGAAATAAATTCAAATATCTATTAGATCATATTATGATATTTACAAGTGCATGGCATGTACTACTACTAGTACTTGACAGTTTCAATGAATTTAAAGATCTATATCACGTTACCGTGCAGTTTTGTACAATGACGTGAGTGTAAGTAATTTGAAATCTCATCATATTTCATACCAATTTTTTTTTTTTTTTTGAAATAGTGTTACAAAAAACTTAATGCTCGTGTATTTTATCTGTAATAAAATAAAGTTAATAATCTTCGTTTGTATCCTTGTATATATTTTTATGAAACTCTTTAAGTACATATACTAATATATCTAAGTGAAAAATTCTTATAAATTTTTTAATTTTTAGATTTTGATTTTTGTTTTGCAGAAATTTTCAGAATCATACGATGAATTTCCGATGGTAGTTGTCAAACACATCCTCTACAAAATATTTCTCTATATGATCTTTAATATGCGGGAAAACGGACCATTAATTCTGCAATAAACTAAGTTGTTTTAACGTATTTATACACATAATTTCGAAACATGTTTATAATTACATGAACTAACCTATAATTTGATTCAGTATATAAACTATAAGATAGTATCTATGGTACTTCAATTTTGTATGTTTAGTTAACTTTGGAAACTTTAATGCGTGCAAATGAAACCTCGATATAGTCTAATCTTTTTGTTTATTCTTCGACCTTAAGAGTATGAATTTACAGAAAACCGAAAGATAATAATAGAAAATAGAGACGATATTTTATTATGCAAACATCGCAGATTACAACTCAAACTCGAAGTCATTACATTATGAAACTTTATTCCCATTAGTATCCTTAAGGCGCTTCATTACAAACGCACCATGGTTTACCTATAGTCATACACACATAAGTGTATATATATCTAGAATACAACGCATGGTGGTCAACTTATTATATTGTTTTAGTGACCCGACTGAGTCTGAACAGCTTCTCCAGCATACGAGCAACACCTTACACATCCACGGTAATTTCTGTAGCAGCAGCCGTGACGGCAGTAACCACTTCCTCGACCTCCTCCATTGTATCCTCCTCCGTTGTGACCTCCTCCGTTGTATCCTCCTCCGTTGTGCCCTCCTCCATTGTATCCTCCACCGTTGTGCCCTCCTCCATTGTATCCACCTCCGTTGTGCCCTCCTCCATTGTAACCTCCTCCACCATGGTATTGATCAGGCTGCACGGTTTCCTCACTCTCTGACTTCACTTTACCTTTCCAAAACATTACATTATTTTAAAGATATGCTCTCTTTTTAAAATATATGTATGTAAATTCGGATCTCGCGCTTTAAAAGAAATTATTTATAACATAAAAAATACGTTCTATGTAAAACATAAAAAGAGTTTGATACATGTAATAAGGATTCAACATCATATCTACTACGTACCGGAGGCAGCGGCAACTTCTGAGACAACGAGAAGAACTGCAAATAGACCCAACATAACTAAAGCCTTGGAAACCATCTTCTTTAACTCTTTATAACACTCTTTTTATATATGATGCAAAGCCCAAGTGAATGAAGTGATGGATCATATGTTATTCACTATGCGCTCTATTTATAGAAGACGAGAAAGAAGAAAATTCAAGAAAGAGTCAAATAAACTAATCAGTCTAGTAGTCCAATAATTAAATACAAAGTGGTAAGGAGATAAGTATCAAAGTCTCGTGTACTCGTCTATAGTATTAACTATGGCCCCTTATGGTTGGTTGTTGGATTCACAGTAAATAAATTTGAAACTCCATAAATGACAACACCACCAGTCTTTTACTCTTTTAGTATATTGTACAACTATTAAGTTTTTAAACACAGTGCATTCACATGCATATAGATATTATTATCTCCGTAAAATTATGGTTGGCACAAAAAAATATATGTAGAACTCCATAATTGGACTACTGCAACTCTGCAAAATCCCCGATAATATAAAATATATGATAATTATTATATACATTACCATCATCAATTCATCTCCGTAAAACTATGGTTTGTGACATTCAATGCGAATATAAAAACTATATAACCATTCAAGAATAGAAAAAATGTTATGTCTAATCCAAGAACCCACTAGATGACTTATGATTCTATTTATTATACAAAATAAAATAAAATTATTCTAACCGCAAAGCTAACCAGTAAATTCTAAACCTGAATGAAACATTTTACTATGATAAAAAGGAACATTTAAACTATTAGAGACAATTAATATTATGAAAAGGAACATTTAAACTATTAGAAATAATTTATATTATGACCTATGGGTAGTATATATTTTGGTGTTTTAGCATATTGAATGATGAAAAAACTCTGAAGTGTAAGATGATATATATATATATATATATAGGATTAAACTCGGGTAAGGGAGTTCGCATCTTCCATACGACTGATATTTTTTAGTATGAAAATTAATTTGCTTGAAAATTCCAAAAAAAAATAGGGCGAGAGACTCAACTTCTAGAAAACGAAAAATTAATGTGCGTAAGTGCGTTATTCCGGATAAGTAATCTTTATTTTTCAGGTCGTCAAAGTATATATGTTCCTATATTAACATGGTCAAAGAAAAAAATTCGAAAAGCGGCACAAGACGTTTTTTTTTTTTTTTTTTTTACTGACAACAAAAGATTAGTTCATGAGAACCAATATGGTGGAAAGTTGTTTACATATAAAATATGGTGTGGACTTATACGCGCCTTTCGCAACGCACATACATTCAAATTTCTAAAAATAAAAAATAAAGAGAAAGAAGTAAACTCCTCCCTGTCAATCTTGATGTCGGTGAGGTACGTCGAGAAAGCCGGCTAGTCTTGAGGAGAAGACACCATCTTCACTAAGTCTGAACAATCAGTATAGAAAGCCACATCCCGGTAGTCATGTCCAATCATGCAACACATAGCCCAGATGAAAGCTTCTACTTCAGCATGTAAGGGGGAGAGACTTCGTCGGAAATTGGTAGCTCCCATAATGTGTGACGAATCCTGAGACGCCGTACAAATCCATCCTGCACCTGCAAAAGTGTCACCGGCTTTCCAAGATCCATCAACGAAACACCGATGACCCGAGTAAGCGGTGGAAAGGGGAGCTGCAGCCACCCTCACCCGAGGGTTAGAAACAAACGGACCAGAGGGGAGATCCTCACTCTAACCCTCTTCCTATGCATGCTGCCAAAATAACGCCTCACCCTCTGCTACCCTAAAAATCTCCCCAGGCTGCTCATCCTTATTTTCAAAAACCCGTGCATTCCTGGCTTTCCATATATACCACATAACCCACGGAAAAACGGATGTTGAGAGCCCGGATTTTTTGAGCCTAAAAAATGATCCATATTGGCATACAAAGAGTACGTGGGTAAAGAAATTGGCCCCACCGGAACATGAGATAAGGCCCACACTTGCTGAGCCGGTGGACAAACAGAATTAGCATGATTTATTGTTTCCTCATCAGCCCCACACCGTGCAAAACCCAAACACACGCTATACCCCGCCGTCTCAAATTAGACGAGACGGAAAGACAGCCAGACAAAACTTGCCACATAAAATGTTGTATTTTAGCTGGGCATTTAACCTGCCAAACACTTGCCAAAAGAGGGGTAATCTCTGGACCACACCCTAGAGCCTGAAAGGTCCGCGGTGCTGCCCTGCGTGCCGTATGATATCCAGACTTAACCGTATACTTTCCAGACTTTTTTAAGTGCAACCCTAGGGAGTCTTCTGATGGGCAGCTCCCTAAGGGTAAAGCCCCTATCAAGTCGACATCCATCAGATCAAAATGCTCATGAAGCAGATCCATACGCCAAGAATTCGTTTGCCGATCAATGAAATGAGTTAGTTGGAGAGAAGGATCCGCATAGGGACCCTTACTTAAAGCTGGTCTTGGGGATTGAGCCGGAATTCAGGGATCAGTCCATATAGAAATGGTTTCCCCATAGCCCACTCTTTTAATGAGCCCTTTGTGTACCAAAGATCTAGCGGATACAATACTCCTCCACCCATACAATGGAGAGTACGACCTAATCGGTTCCATTGGATTGGAGTTCCGATAGTACCTACCTTTGAAAACCCTGGCATACAGTGAGTCGGGAAACTCAATCAGATGCCATAATTGCTTAGCCAACAATGCCGAATTAAAATCGTCCACATTCCTAAACCCCAAACCGCCTAATTGCTTACTACAACATAATTTCTCCCAGGCAAGCCAATGCGTGCCCCCTGACTGACCATTTGTACTCCACCAAAATTTTTCCATTGCAATAGTAAGTTTGGATGTGATCATTTTCGGTATCCGAAAGCAAGACATCACAAAAGTCGAAACAGCAGTCGCAACAGACTTAATCTTCACCTCTTTCCCTCCCTTTGAAAGTAACTTCGCCGTCCAACCATTTGTCCGATTTAGGAGTTTATCCCGAACAAAAGAGAAGACCTGTGTTTTAGACTCACCTAAACTCTTTGGTAATCCTAGATATGAGTCCATGCCGCCCAAATTGGTTATTCCAAGAACCCCCTGCATCTCCGTTCGTACCCCCTCATCAACCGTATGACCAAACTGTACCGAAGACTTTGCAAAATTAATTTGCTGTCCTGAGACGGCCTCGTACTTCTTTAAAATATCCAAGATAGCTCCACACTGTTCCTTTTCAACCTTACAAAAAAGTAAACTATCATCCGAAAAAAACAGGTGCGTGATTGGTGGACATTTGTTGGCCACCTTAATCCTAGTGATCAACTTATCCATCTCTGCTTTCCAGATATTAGCAATTAAAACTTCCGTACATAAAATAAACAGATAAGGAGATAACTGTCAGCGGCACAAGACGTTTTTGTCGTAAAATTGCATATTGATGTAGTACTTTTACTTCAATTAAATTATCAATCTACAATCTGCATTAATCAACACACTAGGAATGCACAAAGATGCTTAATCTATTCTTAAACAGGAATTGGTTCTTTGTAACAATCTTAGCTAACTAACTGATTCAAAGATAGAAAACCAGCCAAATCAAAACAATGTAAACTCAAAGAAACAGAGCACAACTAGCAACAAACTGTAAATCAAGATTAAACAAGTGAACCCTGGGCAAGGTAATTGACTTGGGAGATAGCTAACCAATCCTAGATGTCTAAGCAACAATCAAGAACAATCTTATGGCTAAGAACACTAATGCAAATTAATTCATTTCCATGATAGAGATTCATATGCTAATCAAGTGATAATCAACTTTTTCCAAAAGCAATCACAAGACAAGCATGCATTAAGAACAAGTCTCAATACCACTACGCACCCTAATCATCAATGTTCATTGGCTAGGAATGCAAAGCTCTTGAATAGTTTGGTTCAGGAATTTCATCAAACACCTTCTGGGCATGAAATTCCTAAAGTCTAGAATCAACATGATCAAGACTTATCTAGCATTATAAACACCAAACAAGATAGGAAGCACATAAACAAAGCCCTAAACATCAAAGATCAATCATCTATCTCCCTAATCTACCTAGCCCAAAGTTCTAAAAGATCTACTCACTCATCATCATGATCACACAAAGGAAATGGTTTGATCTTTGTGAAATCATAATAAGAGATTATAGATTAAGAGATTTGAAAGAGAAATTGCTATTAAAAACTTAGAAATACTCAATCATTCAACAAACCAAGAGTAGATAAGCTTAAAAACTCTAAGTTGCTGCTTAACAAGAGATAACGAAAAGATAAGACAAAGATAAGAGAGATCAGTCTCTCCTTAATAGGGTTAGAGTATTTATAGGAAAATAAAAGAGAATCCGGGTCAACCCAAAACAAACTGGGTCAAACCCGAATCAAAACTAAAACAAGTGTGGTGTTGGCTCCAGTGGCCATGGCTTGGCCGCTTGGTGTGGCCATTTGGCTCCATCGGCCACGGCTTGGCCGCTTGGTGTGGCCGCTTACTCTCCCTGATCTCCATCCGACTGAACTCTATTGGCCATCGTTTGGCCGCTTGGGCTAGACCACTTGCGTCACTCAGCCATGGTTTGGCCGCTGGACTTGGCCGTGTATAGTCCCTGATCTTGACGTCTATGAGCTCCATCGGTCATGGCTTGGCCAATGGTCATGACCGCTTGCTTCACATGGCCATAGTTTGGCCGTTGGTCTTGGCCGCGTGTGGCTCCTTTCTTCACTCTGGCTGTATATACATCCACTCAAACAAGTATAACTCTTTACACGAACATCTGATTGGCCTGAATTCACCTCCATTGCAAAGCTTACTCAATTTACAATAACTTAGATGCAGACCTCTGTAGCTAAATACCAAGGAAAGGGCTTCATACGAGTCGATCTTTGAGGGACTGCAGACTGGTTCCGAATCATCAATCATTTTATGTCCATCCAAATGTGTGTCTTCCATTATATTGCTAATTATTAAATTATTTGGCTCCAAAGCACACTTTCCTTGTACATCTCTACTCCAACATCTGAGATAACAAACTTGATGCAAAATGCAACCTAAACAACCTAAATGCTCATGAATATGCACAAAACAATGAAGAATTAAGCTCTAAAATTACATAAAAACACAAGATATCAACTCCCCCAAACTTATCTCTTGCTAGTCCTCAAGCGTTCACATTCATTAAAGTGTTTGGTGTGATCTTGCAAATGGAAAATAAATCAAGCTCAATTGGTTTAAGGGAGAGGCTTTTTATAAAGTGGTTGACAATGGTGATTTTGGGTGGTTTACTCTCAAACAAAGAGGAATCCTAGACAGTTGTGAAACCTATCTAAGACTGAGAATAATTTGGGCATACAAACTAGCTCTTGATGTTCTACCCACCTAGAAGCTTTTCTACCCTTTCTCTCATCCTTCTTTTCTTTCTTTCAAACCCAAAAACATCAACTTGATTCAACTTAAACCCCTTTTCTTCTTTACTTATGGTCTTAAACTTTTGAATATCTCTAAGGCTTCACTTTAAACAGAAGCTCCTTTTTTTTTTACTTCTTTGAAACTTCTTTTGATGAACCCCCATTCCTACAACACTATGTTTTAGCATTCTTTTTTATAAAACTTTTCTAGGAGACATCAGCTAGACATTTCTTTCTCTTTTTCTTCTTAAGAGACTTAGAGCTTTTAACCAAACTTAACCTTAGAGATAAATCTTTTCTTTTCTTTTGACCAAGTAATTCTTTCTTTTTCCCCCCTTAATCTCTCTTGATTCCAAACCTTTACCCAAATCAAAATTATAACCACCTATCTCTTTCAAAACCAGTCCTATTAGCTAGTTCTAAAGATTCCAAACCTAGCTAAAACAAGAGCCAGTTCTTTGTTATTCTCAATACTCTCAATATTTCACAACCTATAGCATTATCAACAAAGAGGCCTCACTCAACAAATAAACACAAGGCTTGAAAGAAAAGGTTAGGGTTCAAAGGTATGGCAAGAGATTGGGTTAAATAAAATAGAGTGGCAAATAGAGATTGTTAACCCAAATGAAAGTTCCATGAGCTAGATAATTTAAAGATCAAATTAAAGTCCAAATAATATAGAGATGCTGCAATGATCATGCCAGCTTTACACTAGAAGAAAATGCTTTCAAGTGACACAATGCTTTAAGCTTAGACTCTTCATTTTTTCCCAAAGATTAAACGAGCACCAATGAGGGTTGTGGGTTCAATCCTAAGTCTCCACTTTTACAAGGAAACTTCATCATTATCCCCAAATGCAAATGCATGCTAAATGCTTCTAGACTCAATCCTAAACACAAAAATGAATATGCAAAGCTACATGCATTTTTTTGGTTTTTAAATTTTTCAAAAAGTTTTTGATTTTTCTCAAAACATCACACAAAAGATGAAAATCAAAACAAAACACAATGTTAGATGGTTAGTCCCTCCCCCAAACTTAATTCACACTGTCTCGGTGTGAGAGAAGTCCAAGAGAAAGACTAATAAAATAAAGAAAACAAGACTCAAATGATATATACAATGGAAAGTTAGGACCATACCTTGGCCCTAGTTTTGAACCTTAGGGAATGGAGTGAGTGGAGGAGCTTTAGTGCTCCCTTGAGATCCTGTTGAATTGGTGGAAGGAGAGTGGAGGTTGATAGTGATGACTCTTGAGAGAAGGTCATGAAGCTTATCTTTGTCATATTGATACTTGGGATCTAGCTTGGCTTTGACACTTGCAAAGAGTGAAGAAGGACCTTTGTGCTTCACTTTGTACTCTATTGCTTCATCAACAAGCCACAAGGGATGCAAACACAAAGTCATAGGAGATGAAACAATTGTGGGAGGGTGGTTTTGTTTCTTCTTCCTCTTCTTCTTGTTAACAACTTTATTTGCTTGACCCAAATCCCCTTCTTTAGAATCTCCTTTGAGGTCATCAAATAAAGAGTCTAAGCACTCACCATCCAAAATGTCCTCATCAAGCTTTGTAGTCTCTTTAATCCCCACTTTATCAACTTGGAGCTCTTGATATTGATCATTCAAGTCTCTATGATCTTCCTTAGTTTCCACTTCTTCACTAGTGATTGTTCCACAAAACATTGTAGAGGAAAGTTTGTAAAGCACCAAGTGAGCAAGGTATAGTAAATCTGCCTGGATCTTCAAGCTTGGAAAGTGTTTTTGGTATGGGTTGTTGTTCACTTGGTGTATCAAAGATTCCCATGATTTCTTCCACCTTCTCTCTGTTTCCTAGAATAGCTTTGATGAACTCTATATGGAGAGGAACTTGAAACAAGCTATCCACATAAGGCAAAGGTGCTCCAACTCTATTCATATTAGCTTTAAAACTTGAGATCACTTTCTTTTTAGCTTTTGTAAGAACCCTTTGTGGAAATGGAAGTGGAGGACTATAAAGAGGAAGAGCAACACTTGGTGCATGATTCTTTTTAACCTCCTTGGTGACTAGCGCATTACCCCTTGATCTTTTCTCAGTTTTCTCAACTTTAGCAACCACCAAACTCTCAACAGCAGAACCATATAGAAGAGCAGAGATCTCTTCAATAGACCTTTCATTCTCATCAGCATAGTGATCCATTTTTGATTGTTTGAAACTCATACTAGTAACCCTGTTCACCTCTTCCTTGAAGATGGCATTGCAAAACTCCTTTGGGTTTGGTTCTGGTTTTCCCGGTAGAGAACCGTTTTGTCTTGTTGAAGAGGAAGAAGCTTGTCCCTGGACCTGTGTTTGCAACCTCTAAATCTTGGCATTTAACTCACCATATACATTCTCAACTTTGTTGTGCATGGCTTTCATTTGTGTGGCAAGTTCAATGGCACTTCTCCCTTGGCCTTCTAGGATTTGTTTGAGTAGAGCAGTTGTGTCATCTACTTGTCTTTGAGGGTGTGGTGCATTCAATTGTTGCTAAGGTTGGGAATAGGTTTGAGGATTAGCTTGGTAGTTCCCTTGAGGTTTAGGCTGATAGTTGGGTTGAGAAGGAAAACCAGGAGGTTTTTGTGGTGGATAAGTCTGATCTTGTGGGTTCTCCACATTGGTGCTGCGGTAATAGAGGTTAGGGTGGTTGCGGTATTTAGGATTGAACTTGTTATACCCTTGACCACCTACATAATTGACCTCCTGTTGACCTTCAACACAAGCTTCCATAACTTCTTGATAAAGTTCACATTCATTGACAAAGTGAACTTGCTTTTGATTTGCCATAATCATCTTATTCATATTGTCATTCAAAGCTTTGATCTCCTTGCGGTGATGCTCATTCATATCAGTATAGTCCCTTGGAGTTCTATCATAATCCTCTCCATAGTTCCCATCACTTTGAGCAAGATTCTCAACCAACAACATTCCTTGTTCAGCATTTTGACCCAAGAAGTTCCCATTGCTTGCTGTATCAAGTAGCATCCTATACTTAGGCAAAACTCCTCTATAGAGTATACTCAATTGTGACTCCTTGGAGAAACCATGATGTGGACATTGAGAGATGTACCCCTTGAATCTTTCCCATGCTTCACAAAAACTCTCATTTCCCTTTTGAGAAAAGCTTGATATCTCATTTCTTAACCTTGCTGTTCTTGTAGTAGAGAAGAAATTTAAGAGGAAAGCCTTCTTACATTGATCTCAAGAGGTAATGGTGTTGTGAGGCAGATTCTTCTCCCAAATGTGAGCCTTATCACCAAGAGAGAATGGGAAGAGGCGAAGCTTGAAGGCATCTTCAGAGATACCATTGATCTTAACAATCCCACAAAACCTATCAAATTGATCTAAGTGATCAAGGGGGTCTTCCATTGCCAAACCATGAAATTTTGATCCTTGTACCATGTTGATAAGACTGGCTTTTATCTCAAAGTGATTGTTCTCAACTGGTGGAGCTCTAATACCAGTTCTATGTCCATTGACATTTGGTGCATCATAGGCTCCAATGAGAGGAGCTTGTCTTGGTACATGGTGAGGAACTCTATCATCATTGGGCTGGTCATTTCCATTATGACCAGCAGCAGGAGGAAGAGGGTTGTTGTCCATAGCTTGTTTTGCTAACCGGCAATTCTCTCGCTCAAAACGGTAGATGTCGTCAACACGCTCAATCAAGTCTGCTTGGCATTGACTTCTCAAGTTCATACACCTTGCAAAAGAGAATTCAAAATACCAAAGCAAACAAAGCAAGTAACAATGTAAAGTAAATGAATAGTCTCAAGCAAAGTTGAAATCCTAATGGTCAAATTGAATGCAAACGGGCAACAGCGCCAAATTGATATAGTACTTTTACTTCAATAAAATTATCAATCCACAATCTGCATTAATCAACACACTAGGAATGCACAAAGATTCTTAATCTATTCTTAAACAAGAATTGGTTCTTTGTAACAATCTTAGCTAACTAACTGATTCAAAGATAGAAAACAAGCCAAATCAAAACAATGTAAACTCAAAGAAACAGAACACAACTAGCAACAAACTGTAAATCAAGATTAAACAAGTGAACTCTGGGCAAGGTAATTGACTTGGGAGATAGCTAACCAATCCTAGATGTCTAAGCAACAATCAAGAACAATCCTATGACTAAGAACACTAATGCAAATCAATTCATTTCCATGATAGAGATTCCTATGCTAATCAAGTGATAATCAACTTTTTCCAAAGGCAATCACAAGGCAAGCATGCATTAAGAACAAGTCTCAATACCACTAAGCATCCAAATCATCAATTTCTATTGGCTATGAATGCAAAGCTCTTGAATAGTTTGGTTCCGGAATTTCATCAAACACCTTCTGGGCATGAAATTCCTAAAGTCTAGAATCAACATGATCAAGACTGATCTAGCATTATAAACACCAAACAAGATAGGAAGCACATAAACAAAGCCCTAAACATCAAAGATCAATCATCTATCTCCCTAATCTACCTAGCCCAAAGTTCTAAAAGATCTACTCACTCATCATCATGATCACACAAAGGAAATGGTTTGATCTTTGTGAAATCATAATAAGAGATTATAGATTAAGAGATTTGAAAGAGAAATTGCTATTAAAAACTTAGAAGTACTCAATTATTCAACAAACCAAGACTAGATAAGCTTAAGAACCCTAAGTGGCTGCTTAACAAGAGATAACCAAAAGATAAGACAAAGATAAGAGAGATCAGTCTACCCTTAATAGGGTTAGAGTATTTATAGGAAAATAAAAGAGAACCCGGGTCAACCCAAAACAAACTGGGTCAAACCCGGATCAAAACTAAAACAAGTGTGGTGTTGGCCCCAGCGGCCATGACTTGGCCGCTTGGTGTGGCCACTTGGCTCCATCGGCCATGGCTTGGCCGCTTGGTGTGGCCGCTTACTCTCCCTGATCTCCATCCGACTGAACTCTATTGGCCATCGTTTGGCCGCTTGGGCTAGACCGCTTGCATCACTCAGACATGGTTTGGCCGCTGGACTTGGCCGTGTATAGTCCCTGATCTTGACGTCTAGGAGCTCCATTGGTCATGGCTTGGCCGATGGTCATGACCGCTTGCTTCACATGGCCATAGTTTGGCCGTTGGTCTTGGCCGCGTGTGGCTCCTGTCTTCACTCTGGCTGTATATACATCCACTCAAACAGGTATAACTCTTTACACACACATCCGATTGGCCTGAAATCACCTCCATTGCAAAGCGTACTCAATTTACAATAACTTAAATGAAGAACTCTGGAGCTAAATCCCAAGTAAAGGACTTCATACGAGTCGATATTTGAGGGACTGCAGACTGGTTCCGAATCATCAACCATCTTGTGTGCATCCAAATGTGTGTTTTCCATTATATTGCTAATTATTGAATTATTTGGTTCCAAAGCATACATTCCTTGTACATCTCTACTCCAATATCTAGGATAACAAATTTGATGCAAAATGCAATCTAAACAACCTAAATGCTCATGAATATGCACAAAACAATGAAGAATTAAGCTCTAAAATTACATAAAAACACAAGATATCACATATTTGGTTATAGTGAGTTTTATTGGGGTCCAAAAGCACAATTTCCTTGTACATCTCTAGTAGCAATATAAGATTAAAAGGAAAACTGAAACATCCTCGGGTATAGAAAAATAGTAAGTTTGGTAATAAGCTATTACATCGTTTTAATATTAAATCAGATGATATACTATCCACCATATTTCTTTCCTTCTTTAGTATCACGAACTGGTCAGCTACTTAGATTACTTTTCCAAACAATTTCATTTCTGCATCCAGAAATGAGGCATAAACAAACCAATTTTTTTAGAGAGAGCAGTTGTCTTGTTTCACCAGACCAAGACCAAAATAAATAAATTGCAAAAACAACAATCAATTCATACAGTTAATCTTGTAAGTCAAAAAAAAAAAAGTGGTCAAGTATCATAAACCTAAAGTTACTGAGCAATCGTAACCAGACAAACCTTTAAATTTGTGAAGTGTTTTTATCGGGTCTTTTGACTAATTTATATATTTTTGAGTATTCTCCGGAGTTTTTTTTTTTGAATTTTTAGGGTAATTTAAATATTTTGTAAGTCCTCTTTGCGTTTATCAAAAAAGTGGTGGTAGGAATAGGACTGTAAGACATGTTTCTCAAAAAATATGAAATATTTGAGTTTATATCGGGTATTGTAATGGAGTCGGTTTAATTACCGTTTGGGTTAAGTTTGTCTGGTTTAGTTTTGGTTATTGGAGAAAATTCTAAGAGATGCTTATATTAGCTTCAACGCCTTCTTCTCTGTTATTTTGTCTGTTCTTCGTTGTTGTGCTGAGAGAAGGGCAAAGAGAGAGAGAAGCTTGTCGTTGGGTGTAAAAGAGAATAAGAAGAAGCAAAATCTACAAGGTTTGGTGAAAAGCAGTTTAGGCATAGCAAATCATACTCAAAGGTAATGAAATTTGGTGGAGTAATACATAAGCCTTGTATCAAGATTCTTTTTTTTTTAGGGATTTGGATTTAAAATAATAATCCAGAAGATATATGCAGTTTTGTGAGATGCTTTGTCTCAGATGCGAACTGAGACCGACCAACGGGGATTGTAAGTGCAACCGTGGTTTCGTATGTTACCCGATCAGCACAAAATTTTGAGGGAAGCTCTGTGACGTCTACGAATAGTTATTTATCAGAGGGATTTGATAGTTAATGGTTGGTTTTTGTTTTAGGTTTTCGTCTTTATGACTGAAGGTTTCTGTTAATACTGTCAGTTTTGTTTCAAGGTCGTTTGGTTGTGTTACTTGTTTGAGGGTGTTGTTGGACTGTTGCATATGCGAGGAGAGGCTTTCATGGTTGTGTTTTGTTGTTTGAATCACCTTGTTAAGGTGAGTGCGTGATTATAAGCTTAAATGAGGAGTTTTATGACTTGTTTTGTGTGATAATGTGTAGGTGTGGTGAGTCCGTGATTATGAGCTTAAATGAACGTTTCTGTTCAATCGCTGTTTTTTTATGTTTTATTTTTGGTTGTACTGTTGATTTTCTGGTGTGTATAGCTCGTAAATGGGAGGATCGCCTCACTGAGTATTTATGTTAATACTCATGTATCTCATTGTGTTTGTGGTGCAAGTATTGTGTGACGTTGAATCATGATAATGAGGAGAAGGATGATTTAGGGTCTCGGTTATTGTGGTGTGGTTACGTTTTATAAGTTGTTGGAACCTTGTTTAGAAGTATGCTAGGTTGTTACTTTATATTGCTTATGGTTGATAATTTATTTATAAGAAATTAGAATTCGTTTATCATGTCTTATGATGTGTATGTTGGTTTGTCTTAAAGGGTGCGGATCAGGGTTTGAGGAACGACTGCCGCACCAATAACCGACTGGTGGATTTGGATGTAGTTTCCTTTCCACGGTGAGGGATTAGGATCGATGCCCTACGGGGCCAGCTTGGGGTCTATGGGGGCGGCTAGCGAGGGGCTAGTGGGGTCCACGAGACGGGTTGTCACAGCACTTATCTTTTCGGTTAAGGGTCTTGAGAGAACTCCAGAGTTAATCATGCTTATGCTGGAGTAGTTTCAAGATGGGTAACCTTCCAAGAAGTAATTTTCGGAACTGTGCGAGTAAGAACAAAACACAGAGAAAGTTCATGTGGTGATTTCAGGAACTTTACCTCCTCATTTTTGCTGCATAGTGGATTTTCTCGGGATACATTTCTTTTTCTTTTTTTTGTCAAACTTTCTCAGTATACATTTGTGAGAAGGAACATGTTGAAGTTTAAGTTAATTAAAAAAAAAAAAGCCATGAGTGATGACATTCGAAGAAATAAAATGCTCCTATGTTACATATTCGTTGTAGTCACATTGACAAATGAATTTTCTATGCTCTTGCCTTTAGTATTATTTAGCTGATATTGGATATTGGAGGAACAATAACTTCTTTTTTTTTTTTTTTTTTTTTTTTTTTTTTTTTTTTTATATATATATAACTAAATTATATTAATGGGCCTTCCCAATAAAATTGGGTAAGGCCTTGAAAGCATACAAGTTGGGCAGTTACAAAATGAGAAAAACAAAGGTCAGTCCATTAACAGAAACAAACTCTTCTCCTGTTGAATGACCTAAAAAGCAAACGTTTGGAACAATAATCCCGGCGAAAGCGAGACACACTCCTTTGCGGCAGAGACGGTGAAGTGAACCATTACCAGAAGCTTTCGAAATCCGACTCCGGTTCAAACTTCACTGACTCACCTGACCCGGATTAGATCTCCCGACAGTTCCAAACGCCGACAGCAGACTCTACGGTGATGGTCCCGTGCCTAGCAACACACCACACTCAGAGCTAACCTTCATTTCCATAGATGGGGACCCTCGTTAAACTCAGAGCAAACATCAATCCTACCAATCCGGAGTAAATCGAAAACGCGGCAATCTCAAGCTCACTAGATGCTCAAGCCAGAAAGACTATTAGATCGGACCCCGCAACCGCCTATTAGATCCAAAGGATCTAGAACTGACCTCCAAGACGAACAGCGAACCCACCAATCCCTCCACTGACTTCCGCCGCGAGCCATAGCGGTCAACTGAATGTTGAGCTGTTAGAAAACACCTTCGGGAAGCTTATGGCGTCTTCTACCAAGAGCATCCACCTCGGTTCTTGATAACTCTCTAATTTGCATGTTTTTAGCATCCTTTTTTGTCTATATTTTGCATTGTTCATACCCTTAACTTAGCATTTTTAGGTCATTTATTGTAGGAATTCACCTTTAGGCCATTGAGGGTGTTGCATTTTTGCATTTGCATGTTTTGGATGAAAACAGGTGCTTAAGAGCCTAAAATGGAAAAAAAACAAGGAAAAACCCGAGCATGTACCCGAAGGAGCCATCGAGCTGGAAGAACAAGTCCGAACCCCAACACGATCGAGGAGGATCGAAGAGCATGAAGAACAACCCGAAGGAGTAACCCAACTTCATCCTCGTGTACCCCATCGAGTAGACCATTGGGCAGGTCTGGGAAGCTAGGTCAAAGGGGTTTCCATATATAAACCCCTCCTCTCCTAGCTCGCAAACTAGCACGCCGCAGACCCTCAAACCAGAGAGCGAGAGCTTCTGTGAGGGAACTGAGCGACTCAAACATTGTTCCCTTTTTGTTTTACATTTTATTTCATACTTTTTATCGTTTCTTTAGATTTCTATCCTGTATTCTTTCTACTTTACTCTACCGTTTGTTATAATGCAATTTTCATTCTTATTCGTTGTTATGTTTCTTGTTATTATGTCCGAGTAGTGTAGTAAAGTTTCAACGGATGGGATAGATGATTTTGTGTTCTTGATCGGTTAGGATGCCTTAGCTTGATTGTATACGTTTGATAGATTTCCTTCTAGGTTGGTGTTCTTAATGCTGTCAACAGACCGAGAGGTTGAGATTAGATCTAAGGTGTTTTACCACCGAGAGGTGTAGATGAGATACTTGAATCAACTAATGCTAGAGGTTTACTCACTTAGCCTAAGAGATTAGATGAGTAAGGGGTTTACCGACAATAATGAATCGGATCTTAATGCCTGCTTGGTCATATTTCTCCAACGAGAGTTGGGTAGGGGAGTGATCAAGGTTGATTGTTGCTAGTGCGAGAGTGTGGTAACAAGGTTTAGAGATTCATTGTCTAGGAAATATTTGCTTGAGGCATGTAAGGCATCTGTACCAGTCAAGAATACTTAGGATTCGATTACCTCATCCTTAGAAGCTTTCGTATTTTAATTGTTTACATTTTCTTTCATTACTCGATCCCTTACCCGATCAGGTACACAATAACCTGTATCGAGTAACACCTCGAGTTGTTCATATCCCATTTGCTTACTCGATCACCCCACCCAATCATGTACTCGAATGCTTGCATCGAGTGCTTAGGTCGTGTGGTTTCTTGTTTATATTCTTTCCTTTTAGTTATTTCAGGATTGTTAGATCAAAACCCTATTTGCTTGGCTTGACTTGCACTGTTCTGATCATATCCTTCCTGCTAGCAATAGACAACCATTTGGATTGATAACCCTTTGTACTACAACTCCATAGGGAATTGATATCCTAGGTGAAAACCTGTTTATCAATTTGGCGCCGTTGCCATTTGGTTGATTTCATTTTGCTACGTTTAGGACTTCAGCACTTGCTAGATCAAGTTCTTTTTGTTTATATTGGTTTGGAATCTGACTTGTTTGCTTTCACTCTTGTTTGTTTTGAATCTCAGGTACAACCCGTCACTCGATCACCTGGATCGAGTAGACTCTCGTGTACACACTCGAACACCTACCTGTGCATGCAAACACGATCCAGAGGTAGCCAGAACATGAGTCCTTTTATCGACAACATCGACAGACCAAGGCTACTCAGACAACAACAAGATCAACCGGAACGAGCAATCATTGAGGAGATAATGAATAATCAGAACGGTGCACCAGCTCCTCAAGCAAGGACCAACATAGGAGCAGGCGATGCTCCATCTACTCATACTCAAAGGAATGACATTGTGCCACCCGCTGTGCAGAACAACAATATTGAGATCAAGAGTAGTCTCATCCAAATGATACAGAGTAATAAGTTTCATGGATTGCCAATGGAGGACCTATTGGATCATCTGGATGAATTTGATAGGCTCTGTAGCCTCACCAAGATCAATGGAGTTAGTGAGGATGGATTCAAATTCAGGCTTTTCCCATTCTTTTTGAGAGACAAAGCACACATCTGGGAGAAATCACTCCCCAAAGAGTCCATCACCACTTGGGAAGCGTGCAAGAAGGCATTCCTGGCCAAATTCTTCTCCAACTCCAGAACCGCAAG
The DNA here is from genome assembly GCF_030686135.1 of Camelina sativa. Taxonomy (NCBI): domain Eukaryota; kingdom Viridiplantae; phylum Streptophyta; class Magnoliopsida; order Brassicales; family Brassicaceae; genus Camelina; species Camelina sativa. The sequence continues at coordinate 15,735,363 of NC_141898.1, read as the reverse complement.
GCTGCGAAATGACATTTCCAGGTTTGTACAGAAGAACAATGAAACGTTCAGTGAAGCTTGGGAACGTTTCAAGGGATACACTACCCGATGTCCTCATCACGGTTTAAGAAAACTTCAAGCATGCGAACGATGTAAAAGTACTACCTCTACCTGTATTTACCTGTAGAAGGGATAGAGTTTCCTTTCTTAATTGCCATATTTACCTGTAGTACACATCTTAGTCACGGCCAGCAAGAGAGTAGCGATGAAACAAAATATACATTCTCATGATATGCGTAAGAAGGTTGTTGTCACGAGTAGTTCTGTTTGCACTGATCCAGAAAATTATCTTAGCAATACTTTTTATATCATTTTATTTGTCTTCAAGATGAAACAATAAGGATCACTTGCCCACTTCTCGTCAACAATTATATAATTGTATTAGCACTTATATTTCCATGTTTCCGTACCAAACACATGCTTTAGTTCTTCCAGATGGACCAGATCCATCTCCACACATCAATTACTTCCATAATATAATATGATTAACTCCTGCATATTTATTGAAAATATTTTAAATTAAGAGTAACTTAGTTTAGATTATGAACTTATAGAATGAATAGAAAAAAAACGAATCTTATAATCGCTGCATAAGTTTATGCTTTTAACCTTTCTTTGCCTTTGCAAAAAGAAAAGAAAAGGAAACTCCGTCTGAGTTGAATATACAATACCGGTTTGTTGCTCAATTTGTTTAGGCTACATGTTGACAGCAAATGAATAGACGAAAACAGAGGAGATGATACACCAATATTCGTATCTAGGAAAATGTTGGATACTCACTTACACCACCGTAGCTAGACCTCCTGAAACATGATTAAAACTGTGGGTACAGTGGTAAGTATGAATATGAATGAATGATGCAGAATCAAACAAACATAAGCAGTTATGATGAGGTGTAAGAGGTTTCAATATTCTTATGCAGTTACAGTATAAGAGATGTTAATGCATAAAGTGTGTGATCTTTAACAATTAAGATGTGACCAATGATCTAAGTGAGGCCAAATATGATGATGATTGATTGCTAACAACTTAATGACAATAATGTAAATATAGAATGTAAACAACTAGAACAAATACTAAATGCAATATAAACAAATGTAAACAATGCTGAATGTAGATTAAACAAGAGTAATAACTAGATATGAGCAATGAAACAAAATAGTAAAGAAACGGAATGTAAACTAAAATGAAACAAAAAGTAAACTAGAACAACCCGAAGGTGCTCGATCAAGCACTCCACTGTGTGTATGGTCGAGTGGCTAGGTCGAGTGGTCGGATACGAATAACAGAAGCAATCTGAACGACTTAAAACAGAAACGAATGCAATGAAACAAGATAATATGCGGTAATAAACAATCAGATAACAAAGTATGCTTCTAGAGATGGATTCATGGGCTGGTATTCATGATGTGGATATTTAAACTAGTTAACAAACCTCAATCAAACATGACCTATCTCTAGACAATGATCTTAATGACTCACTAATCCACTCTCATGGCAGAAGTGATCAAGTTACAGTACCATCCTAACCCAACTCTCATTGGTGAAACCATACAGAACAAGCATTAAGAACCAGACCTTTATTTGTCAAAAACCACCTTATACAACCAATCTCTTGGGATAAACATGATAATCTCCAGTATTAGCTTTATCTAACAACCTAAACATTGGTGTGATGCAAGGAAGCTTAAGATCTATTCTTACCCTCTCAGATATAAGAACAGCTTAGAGCACATCTAACCCAGAAGAGATGTATTATCAAACAAGCTTAACCAATCTAAACAACCACAGACCTAAACCAGGCTAATCCATCTCCAGAATTCTAGCTCACTATTCAGATGAACAGATCATGATGATAATAAACATAACCCCATAAAATGATGAAACTAACATGATAAGATAGATAAGATGATGAACTACAACTTAATATAAAGAAACAAACTCAGATTATCAATACCCAGAAAGTTATGAGACTTAAAAAGTATTGAAACCTGAGAAAAACAAGAACAAAAGCAATAAATAAAAGAGGCAAATGTTATTAAAAACCTAAAAACCCAAAAGGGGTAAGAACTAGGTTTTTTGTGGCTGCTGATGTGTTTCTGACCTAAAAAGAGAGTTATGGGCGGCCATGGGGTACATTAGATATATATAGGACAAGGGGGAAGCCCTAAAATAGCTAGCTGGCAAAATAGAGAGGCGGCTCGATGTGCTCGACCACAAGCCGTCTATCCGTAGCACACGGTCGAGTGCTCCATTCCTTGTGGTCTTCTCCTTGATTCAGCTTCTATCCGCTTCAATGGTTGCACTCCTCTCATCTCAAATGCCATTTCCATGCTCCTTGAGTCCAATTCACCTGTTCAAATAAGAAACAATACAAATGATAACTCTCTAATTTACATGTTTTAGGCATCTTTTTTTTCTTCCATATTTTGCATTATATATACCCTAACCTTAGCAATTTTAGATCATTAATTGTAGGAATTTGCATTTAGGCCATTTAGGGTGTTGCATTCTTGCATTTGTGCATTTTGGATGAAAACAAGTGCTTTAGAGCCTAAAATGGGGAGAAACAAGGTCAAATTCAAGCATGTACCCAAAGGAGCTATTGAGCAGGAAAAACAGTCCGAACCTCAACCCGATCAAGGAGGATCCAAAAGCAGGAAGAACAATGCGAGGACCTACCCGAGGAACAACCCGACCTCATCCTCGTGCACCGCATCGAGCAGACCTCGGGCAGGACTGGGCAGCTAGGTTAAAAGGGTTTCCATATATAAACCCCCTCTTCTTCCTCTCGCCCTAGCACGGCGCTGACCCTGAGAACAGAGAGCGAGAGCTTCTGGGAGAGAAACTGAGCGACTCAAACTCTTTTTCCACTTTGTTAGGATTCAATTTCATTTCTTTTGAGATTCTTTTTAGTTCCGATTCTATATTCTTCTACTTTTACTCTATTTTGAATACAATGCAATTTTCGTTTACTTGTGTTTTTATGCTTTCTATCATGAGATCTGAGTAGTGAAATAAAGTTTCTAGGGATGAGATAGACAAATAGGTGTTCTTGATCGGTTAAGATGTCTTAGCTTGATTGTTTATTTTATATAAATTTCCTTCTAGGTTGGTGTTCTTAATGCTATTTTCAAACCGAGAGGTTGAGAGTAGATCTAGGGTGCTTTGCCATCGAGAGATGTTGTTGAAATGCTTGAATCAATCAATGCTAGAGATTTACTCACTTAGCCTAAGAGATTGGATGTGTAAGGAGTTTATTGACAATAATGAATCGGTTTGTAATGCCTGCTTGGTCATGTTTCTCCAACGAGAGTTGGGTAGGGGAGTGATCAAGGTTGATTGTTTCTATCACGAGAGTGTTTTAGCAAGATTTAAGAGATTCATTGTCTAGGAAATATTTGCTTGAGGCATGTAGGACATCCCACATTGGTCAGGAACACTTAGGAGTCGATTACCCCATCCTTAGGAGCTTTCTCATCTTGATTGTTTACGTTTTAATTCATAACTCGACCTCTTACCCGAACTGGTACTCGATCACCAGCTTCGTGTATACCTTCAAGCTATTCACACTTTTCTTCTTAATCCGATCACTCCCACCCGATCCTGTACTCGAATCCTTGCATCAAGTGCTTAGGTCGTGTGGTTCTTGCTTATTTATTTTCTTTTGATTATTTTAGGATTGTTAGATAAAACCCCAATTATTGCTTGGCTTGACTTGCTTGCTTCTAATCACATCTTATTTGCTAGAATAACAACCATTTGGATTGATAACCCTTTGTACTACAACTGCATAGGGAATTGATATCCTGAGTGAAAATCCTGTTATCAGCAAATGTAATGCAAATCCTACTCTAATGCACAAATAGACTTTAAACTACATAAAAATGACAAAACTATCTAGCAAACCATGCAAAAGATGTGAATAAACAGTGGTGAAATATGGTAAAATATACACATATCAACTCTATTGTTTCATATCTATCAACATGCAACCTAGGAGCTTGACAAATCTTCTTCGTCACACAGCTTCCAATGCTAGATCAGAAATCACTGCAACTGTAAGTCATGACTTGAACTCTGTCACTGAAAATCAATCTTAATTTTAAGCAAATTCTGTTAGAATATTGAGAGAAGAGAAAAATAAAACAGAGTAAGAGACCTTTGTCTATTCTCTTTCTAAAGAAGATAAGAACAAATATAAACTTCCATCAACTGAAACTTGTTATTTACATCAACGACAAAACTGATTTATATAGAAAACAAACAGACACTACATCATAATGAGTTGTGTCTCTATGTACTTGTGACTCTTGGATGAATCGTCACGACTTAAACGTTGCAACTGTGAAACTCAATTATCGACCAACAAATTCTACTCACACCAACACCAACGAAATGTAAGAAACCAAAGTATACACTCAAATCTAGCTAGGAATCTGGAGAAGGAAGAAAGGGGGAAAAAGGTTAAAAGCATAGATGGAGGAAATGAACAGATTGATCTAGGATGTAGAATTTACCTTCGTTTTTAAGAGTACCCGTGTTGATTGAAGGAAAGTCCTTTAAACGACTGACGAAGTTGAAACAATGAAGGAGATTTGCGACGAAGGTTATTAAGTTGCATGTAAAGAAATTACGATGATTTGTTGATTTATGCGTTAGAAATAAAAACGAAGAGACGCGTCGAAGGTAGATGATAAGCCCTAAGTTCAACAACACGTGGTAGAAATTAAATGATAGTTTACAATGTAGAGATGTAAGGTGATGTGGCAGCCTAAAAGAAAAAAGTGTAAGCTGATGTGGATAGGTTGAGGAGCCTCAAATTGTCCCTTTTATTTGTAGTAATTGTTAGAATCAATATTCTTTTGTATTCGATTAATTAATTTTATTATGGCCATCAAAATTTTATTAAACATATTAGGATACATACGTATTTTATATAAAACTAAATAAATAAGAAAGGAATAAATACATAAAAACAAAGAAGAGATAGAATTGAAAACAATATAAAATATATATTAAACAAAATATATAATCAAAATACTTTGATATCTTAATTGAGTTTTGAACCAATGCAAAATTATAATATATATATATATATATATATATATATAATATTGAGATATGGTGGAGGAGGATTGAAAATTGTTCTTTATAGGATAAAAAGTGATGGAAGTTATATTTCTTAAATAATTAAATTAGAGCAGTTATAATTATAACTAATAGTGTATTTAATTGAAAATGAATGGAAAAAAATATAGTCAATTCACAGTTTGTAATTTCAGTCAAAACTTATTAATAAAGTGTAGATTAAAATATTAATTAATGTGTATGATTAAATGTGTTGTATTTTAAGTTTAATTAAAAATAAATATTATATTTTTAAAAAAATACCAAATAAATTAATAAGGAGAGATTGAAAATTTGGAGCTTACTTTTATTAAATGTGGTATAAAATTAGAGGATATTACTTTAATGTGTCATTTTAGACAATAACACCAAAGAGATTAAAGGCATTACCAATGACTACTAGATTTTAACCCGTGGTACATCGCGAGTCTATATTTTTTCGAATTTTTTTTATTTTAAATTTAAATTTGATTTTTTCTAATTTGTCTACATTAAATACTTCATGAGCAAATCTTAAATTGTCTAAATCAATCTACCTTCTCCTTTTCTTTATTATCCGACACAAATTGCTAATAGAATATAAGTAAGCAACAGTGTTTAAAATGATCGATTGTTATCTTCCTCTTTGATTTGTATGAAATCATATTTATCATATTACTTAACAATATATGTTTTTTATCAGGTTTTAAAACTACTGAAGAATGGTCACGCGAGTAGAAGATTACTGCTAGAAGGAGTCTCTTTTCTCTATCTTACTACTTGTTTTGGGTTCTCGTTAATTTTTTTTTTTGTTAAAAATATGTTAATATAGATATTTGTTGTGCAGGTTATATCTGAACTAACGGTTTCTATCAGAAATCAGGAATTTGTGGCATTGTTGAGATGCTAAGAAAGGGCTAGTATTGTTTTGCTTTTAAACTTTTCATATTGTAGATAGTGTTCACTGAAACCAAAATTTTTATATCATATTTTTTACCTTTCAAACTTTTAGTTCACTGAAACCAAAATTTTCATATCATATTTTTTACCTTCCAAACTTTTAGTTCACTGAAACCAAATTTGAATTCGTAATCTTTTGTTCACTTCTGTGAAAATATGAAATACAAAAATGAAAGACAATGAAACAACTTTGTACCACTTGAATCCTCCGTTGAGACTTGCCTTAGTACTAATGAAGGTATTGTTTATACCACCATGTATTGTTTATACCACCATGAAGTATACACAATATTGGCTTACCAAATTGTACACAAGGCTCAGTTTCATATACAAATGTAAAGACTAACACCTACAGTTTTCACAAAATATATCTATTTTTTTATATATGCCACAACAAATATTACATATATACGTTTAAGGTGTATTTATATAACCCCTATCTATAAAAATGCGAAGAGCGCGTTTTCTTGCGCTTCAAGAATCATACTCCCCAATTAACCGGCATTGCCAGTTTGTAAAGGTTGTGAAAAAGCCCTCAAGCTATTCAGACAAGAAAGTCGTGTAATTGATGCTGCCATTGTGAATGTTCTTTTTAATTTGATACTGCTTTGTTTGATTGTCGATGTGTTTGGCTGTAGATGTTTCTTGGTGAGACTGTGTTTATATAGTTTTTAATTGAGATTTGTTATGATTGCATATGGAATATTTAGAATATTTGAGATCTTAGTTTTTTTTGGAACGTTTGATTTTGTTTTGTTAGGATTGAGATTTTTACGTTCCATATTTATCATGTTTGTAAATTAAAATATGATGATTAAGATTATATATGATTGATTGATGATTCTGTTTTTCAATTTGTAGTAAATTAGGTACGGAGTGGATGAAGATTTTCCTAATTACACAGAAATTTAGGAATGGAGTGGAAGGAAGTTAAAAAGGTTGTTTTGAATTTCTATATTTTTGGGTATAGAAAGATATGGTTACAGATTTATTTTTTCAAATAATATGCGAGTTTGGTGTCACAAAAATTTCGGAGGATTTGAATTCAAATATGGTATTAATTGACTGGAGAATTGAATGGAGATTTTGAATTAGATTGTTTAGATTACTATACGTATAACAGGTTTTGTAGATTGTTTTTTTATTAAATATAAAAACGAATTTTAAAAAAATATAAAAAAAGGAATTGATGATAATGACATGGTTGTAAATAGTTCTTAACTTCAAGTCTTCTTTACCAAAATTGCTGTGAAAATGTTAATATAGATGGTAAAAAAAGAATTCCATGTACAAAGTTTTCACTTTGTATTTTGGGTTTCATTGTAAACTGTAAACATTTTTTTATTTGGTGTACATTTAACATTTTTTTAAAAAAAGCTTTCACTTTCACTATTATCATTCTTTGATATCATAGAGGAGAGTGCTTGTATCGTGTGATTTCTCCAGTTATATCCCATTTAAAAGTTGGATAGTCCAATTGAAACCCATTAAAGCATATGATACCAAATTAACAGTGCACTCAACTCAAGTACCTGAGCAAAGTCTTGACGTTTTTCGATGAAATCGAGGTATTTATGCCAAGTCTCTAGCTTTAAAATAGAGAGAGGCAACATACTAAGGGTCCGAATGATAACCGTGGATTTAGTTGTGCGGGATACAATTTTTGATAGTGCGGTACGGTTCAACTGCGGTACGTGCGGGACAAGTGCGGTTATTCCAAAATAAGCAGTACAAAATAATGTTTGATTGGTGAAAAAAAAAATTGTGGTGCAGATTTCATATTATTTTATTAATAACTAATATAATTATAGATTTTTATTTTTATTAACAAATAAAGTTTTAGTTTCTGAATTTTAAATACCATTATGAATTTTAATGAAGATATACAATAGCTTTTGTCCAATAGAAAAAAGAAAGAGAAAAATGTAAAAAAAAGTGAGAGAATAATTATATCCATAACATGTTGAGGGTGAGAATAATTATTCTTATAACATGTTTTTAACAAAAATTAGTACACCATAACATCACATATTTTCAATGTTTATCTAATACTAATAAAAAATAAAATACAGTATTATTGTTATATTGTTTGACAGGATAAGAGAATTATTAGCTAGATAAAAATATATTTGTGGAAGAAATAATAATACATCTATAATACAGTATATTTTAATTATAAAAAAAAGAACTGTTGCGTATTTGATCGGACCGCTGGTTAAAAACAGATTCATTCTGAAAAAGCGGTCTAAAGCCATTTTCTACTTACAAAACCGCAATACGTCACTTTTTGCTTTCTGTACAAAACCACAAATTTTTTAAACAAAATTGTTGATTGGTGTTTCATGTGCGTTTTTCAAAAAGAAAAAATGAATTCTGCGAAAGAGAGGTCTCCAATCACAGCCTAAAGCAGGACCTCGGTAGAGCATTTTCGAAGGCTTGGATTTGATCCCTCAATTCCGCACTTGCTTCTCTAACGGCAAAAAAATTATATACTTTCACTGTTCACTCCTAATTTGTTATAATTATTAGCTGATTTTTTTTTGGGTTTTGCCATCATTGCTCTACTTATCTATATCTTCTTACTCCATTTTGGAGGCCCCAAATCAAATTAATTAATGTATACAAATTTTTTTTGTTGGAACGTGCGCGGTTTTAATAAGTTTTTCCACCGTCGCGGTTTTCGGAATTGGTATAAGCTTAGTTAGCTTTTACTCGGGAGCCTTCTGGAGACTCATGTAAAGCAGGACAAGCAGAAGAAGTTTGGGTCTATTGCAGAGGGCGGAACTATGTTATAAGGGCAGAGCTGGTTGAGATGTATTAACCCAAATATTATTATTAGGTGTGTTAAGACAAATAAATATTACATTAACCCAAATAAATATTGTTATTATTAACCCAAATAAAGATTATTGTTAGGTGTGTTAACCCAAATAAATAAGGTTGTAATAACCAACCATTAATTAAAAATGCTTAGTTTGTAGACAACATAAATAATGTTTTTCGGCTATGGATAAAATCATAGAACCATTTAATTATTGTAGGCGAATAATAATAAAAGAACACCGTATTAAACTGATTGGTTCGTAGCAAGAATCTACCGATATGATGTATCGATTGGTCCACCGTACAACCAAACGACATCGTTTAGGAAAAATCCAGCGGACTTTAAATAAATAAAGGTAAAAACCCAAAAAATACGCCATCTAATTTTTTTGGACGTTTAATACTTATAGTTATTAAATTGGATAAAAAAAATATCTGGTTTAATTTTCGTTGCTTCAAAAACCATCGTTTTATTTATAATGGTAGATTCATATTTACGACTTAACAGCGTTAACACTAATGATGGAATCGTTAACTAGAGTTAATAGATAACTCCACATGGTTAATTAATCGTAAATAAAGACATTATTGCCCTTTTATTTTTCCTCCAAATCGATTTGGGATCTAAGAACCCTAAAAGCCATTTTTTCTCAAATATTTTCTTTCAGATGATCTCAAAACAAGACCCAGATCCCTTTCTTTGGTTACCCAGTTTTCAATATCTCTTGCCGCCTTTTTAACACAGAGCTCAATGAGAAGAATAACATCTTTAACGATAGAATTGAATATAGTCTCGGTAGGATCATTATTGGACACCATTGCGTCACTCTTTTACACCACAAACCATTCAATGGGAGAGATACCAAAAAAAAAAAACAAAGATCGAACCCTAGAAAAATGAGTGAGATACTGAGAATCGAAAGGAGATGAAAATGAGTGAGAGCTAAAGTTTCATAATTCCGTTAGTTTTACCACACAATCAACCAGAACCGCAACTACTCAGACGGCAACAATCATCGCAATCAACGAAATTCGAGATTTGAAGATGTTTGAAGAAAATTAGCTTTTAGGGTTCTTAGATCCCAAATCGATTTGGAGAAAAAATAAAAAGGCAACAGTGTCTTTATTTACGATTAATTAACCATGTGGAGTTATTTTTTAACTATGGTTAACGATTCTGTCACTAGTGTTAACGACTGTTAAGTCGTAAGTATGGATCTACAATTATAAATAAAATAATGGTTTTTTAAGACAACAAAAATTAAACCAGGTATTTTTTGTCTAATTTAATAACTACCGATATTAAATGTCAAAAAAAAATTAGATGAAGTATTTTTAAGTTTTTTTCCCAGTATTGCCAGTAAATAAATATTATTTTTTGTTTATGGGAATGAAAAAAAACAAACTCCAAAGATTGATTGCGAAGAAGAGAGATGATGATCATCAGCTCCGGCTCCATTACATCATCATCATCCCTTTCTCTTCTCTCTTCGTCTCACACGAAATTTTCAATCGATCTCAATTCGTAACGGAACCATAACCAGAGATGCTCAGTTGTTTGCTCCGGCGTCAGAACGGCGAGAGTGATGGCTATGAACAGAGCTACGAGGCAACGGCAGAGTCAAGCAGCTGTGTCCGCCACTGAATCTAGGGTTTTCTTGTCTTTGCTCTCGCCTCTCAGGCGTCCTCTGTCTCCCAACGCCGTAAATGTTCCGTCTTAACTTGCTTTCAATTGCTGTAATTTTTGTATCTTAACTTCATCATTATCAAATTCATTGTAGTTTCCCAAGAGTTTCAATAGCTCTAATCTTGAAGGAGCTTTATGTCTGGTTAGCTTTGTGTTCACTTTTTATTTGCTAAAGCTTGAATTTATTTTCTGTAGTTCCTGATCTCGAGACAATGGACTTCAAAGTTCCAAGTAAGACAGACAAGTACGAGAGTTTCTCTTATCTTGGTGGTTTCACTCAGACTCTCTGTTTTAAACTGGGGTCTTAGTTTGATGTTATGAATTTGGAACAGTCTTATTTTGTGGCCGAGACTACTATGCCAGGAAAATGGATTTGACTTCTATGGTCCTTCTAAGTCTTTCAATGTGTTAGCTGAGTACCTCTTTTGTAAGGTACTTTTGAAGCATTCCTTATGAATTTTGTTGCATCTTCTCTATGATTTTGAATTGTTGTTTTGCTTTAAATTTGGATACTTTTGTTTTTCATTAGAACACAGTAAAAGAGAAAATATTACTCGTAAAGTCCAATCTGTTGGAGAGAAGATGGAAATGACAACTCCGGTGATAACTAGGAAGGTATAATGATATATATATACATATAGGACTAAACTCGGGTAAGGGAGTTCACATTCTTGTTTTCAAGTTTAAGATCAAACTAAAAGAACAACTCTTCTTTTATTAGCTTTAGGAAAAAAATCTCAAACACCTATAGCTTTCAAACTCCTGTAACCTCTTCAAGGAAATCCTGCAGCCACAACTCAACACCCTTATTTATATAAAACCAATCCTATTCCTAATAGAAAACTTTTTTTTGTGTTAGATAACTCTTAACACAAACTTAAACTTTATCTCAATGTGAACACAATTAATTTAGGAATATGATAACTTCAAACTTAAGGTATCCAACAATCTCCCTCCTAAGTTTGATGTCTTCTTCCACAATCTCTCTCATGCCAATAAGGTCTCTCATTTCCTTGAATTTGTTCCTACCAAGCGCCCCGGTCAATATATCCGCCTTCTGCTCACTCTCGGGGACATGAACCACCTCCACTTGTTTATTCTCCACACACTCCCTGATAAAATGATATCGAGTATGGATGTGCTTACTTCGACCATGGAACACTGGATTTTTGGTTAGAGTGATAGCACTCTTATTGTCTATCCAAATAATAACCTTCTCACATGGTGCTCCAGTAACCTCTTCAAGGAAATCCTGCAGCCAAACAGCTTGTCTTGCCGCCTCTGTTCCTGCCATAAACTCAGCCTCACATGAGGACAAGGCAACAGTATCTGGTTTCTGAGAACACCAAGTAATTGGACTCTCGCCAAGATAAAATATGTGTCCTGTAGTACTTTTGCCATCATCAGGATCGGCATTATAGCTACTGTCACTATAGCCTACTAACCTTGGTACCTTCGATGTTGCTCGACCAAACGTTAAACCAAGGTTAACTGTTCCTTTCAAATATCTCAAGCACTTCTTCATAGCGTTTCCATGAGACACCCTCGGATCTTGCATATAACGACTCAAAACGCCCACACAATATGATAAGTCGGGTCTCGTATGCAACAAGTAGCGTAAACATCCAACATTCCTCCTGTAGCTAATATCATCATCGGCTCTTCATTCAAAGCTTTGTCAAGCTTTAATCCTGCCTCCATTGGTATGTGTACAGGATTGCAGTCCTTCATTCTTGCTTCCTCTAGAATTTTCAGAGCATATCGCCTCTGATTCAGTGTAATACCATCCTCATGTTAACAAACTTCGATACCCAAGTAATAGGTTAGCTTTCCCAAGTCGCTCATATCAAAGTTTGTAGCCATCTCCCTCTTAAACCGATCGATAATGCCTTCGTTTGTTCATGTCCACCTCCTTTCGATAAACCGATGGTTCCTTCGAACATTTTCTAAAATTCAATTCACAAAGAATTTGATTCAGCTTGGTTTTCCAAGCCCTTGGTGCCTGCCTTAGACCATACAAAGCTTTGTTTAACTTGTACACCTTGTCTTCTTTCCCTTTCTCTTCGAAGCCCTCTGGTTGATCTACATATATTGTTTCCCTTAGTTCACTGTGAAGGAAAGTTGTCTTGACATCAAGATGGTGCACTTCCCATCCATTGGCTGCTGCAAGATTGACAAGAAGTCGTATGGTCTCAAGTCGAGCAACAGGAGCAAATACTTCATTAAAATCAATCCCATGTTGCTGTACATAACCCTTTGCAACAAGCCTAGCCTTATGCTTTTTGATGCTTCCATCAGCATTCTAGTTAAGTTTAAAGACCCACTTTAAACCTATTGGTTTTACTCCTACATGTAGATCAGCTAGATCCCAAGTGTTGTTTCTTTTTATAGAAACTATCTCATCTTCACAAGCCATGATCCACTCCTTGGTTTCACTTGCTTCAGCAAAATTCCTAGGCTCTTCTTTTAGATGCAAGAGTAACTCTTCATCAATTTCCTCGACTAGTTGCAAGCACTCGCGATGTGTCATTAGGACATAATCATCAAGGTATTTGGGTCTCGAAGGCGATCTTAAGGACCTACGAAGAGATATATGTGTACATGTTCCTTCCTCCGGATTTTCTGTCTCAGTCCTAACTTCCTCTGTTCTATTTTCAATTGCTCTGTTTTCCTCTTGATCGCTACTTTGCTCTATTCCGCTTGTTTCGTTATTCTCCATCTCATCTTGAATCCCATGATTCCTAAATTCTCCAAAGACTATCCTGAGGTTACCATTGTTTTCAGACTCTAATCTTTCTTCTCTCCAGTTCCAACCCTTTGTTTCATCAAAAACCACATCTCTGCTAACCACTACCTTTCGGTTCTGCGGATCATACATCCTATACGCCTTTTAACCTGGTTCGGTTCCCAAATGAATAAGCATTCTTGACCTGTTGTCAAGCTTCTTCAAGTGTGGCTTGTCTACTTTGGTGTACCCAATACATCCAAACACTCGGAGATGTCCAATGTTTGGTTTTTTACTTCTGTACATCTCGTATGGTGCCTTGTCGTGAAGGGATCTTGTAGCGACTCGATTCAAGAGGTAAGTTGAATGGCGAACAGCCTCTCCCCACATGTAATTTGGCAAATGCATGTGTTTTAAACAACTTCTGGTCATCTCCAACATGTCCTATTGCGCCTCTCAACTACTCCATTTTGCTGCGAAGTATATGGAGCAGTGAGATGTCTCTTAATGCCTGAGTCCTTACAGAATGAGTTAAACTCATGAGAAACAAATTCTCACCCTCTGTCAGTCCGAAAAATCTGTATGCGCTCTCCTGATTCTTGCTCTACTAACCGTTTAAAGTTCTTGAATTTTCCAAAAACTTCTCCCTTTTCCTTTAGCAACACAGTCCACATATAACGTGTATGGTCGTCAATAAGCACAAAAATATACCTGTTTCCTGCATCTATTCTTGGAGATATAGGTCCACAAATATCCCCATGAACCAGTTCAAGAATCTTATTTGCCCGATATGAGGATGCTTGAGGAAACGCCTGTCTTGCTTGTTTACCAAACAAACACGAGCTGCAGATTTCTTTTTCGAACTCGACATCCGGAATCCCTTGAACAAACTTCTTATCAAATATGGCTCTCAATGTTGCTGAATTTACATGCCCACATCTTGCATTCCATCTGCTTGCTTCTCTTGTTGTAGAAAAATGAAGCCTTGAAGTGTCTCTGATCCCCATTAGAACTTTGTAGAGACGATTTAAAGATCTTTCCGCTTTGGCGAGTAACTTCCCGTTTTGATCATGCATAGTCAAAGTTCCTCCTCTAAGCCTTATGTCGCATCCTGATTCAGTGGCTTGTTCGAGACTTATAATATTGCTCTTCAGGTTTGGTATGTAGTACACGTTTGTCATAATTCTTGGCTCGCCATACATATCAGTAAAAGCAATGGATCCTTTTCCTTTGATATCTATTCGAGAATCATCACCAAAGCGAACCTTCCCAGTAATAGAGCTATCAATATGATCGAAGTAGCGTCAGTCTCCAATCATGTGATTACTGGCACCGTTGTTCAAGTAGACAACCTCGTGCATCATGAGTTCGTCGGCGTCTTGTGTCTCACTTTTCTCATCTTCGTGACTTTCTTGCAGTTTAAGCAATCGATCTGGACAATTGAAAGCGAAGTGTCCAGACTTGTCACATCGGAAGCATGTGATTTTGGACAATTCTTGACCTCCGCCGTAGCCTCGTCCTCCGCCAAAACGCCCACGACCTTTGCTTATGTTAAAAAATCTTCCTCCGCGGCCTATGTTTCAGTAGTCTCCGTTATTTTCACGATTTGCATAGATCGTTTGTCCTTCCATGTTTGTGTACAGCAGCTTGGTTTGGTCTTTGAGTGATTCTTCTTCTTCTGAAATACGTTCCTCGTACGCCTTAAGGCATCCAACAATATCCACGAAGCTCGTGGTATTGAGATCCAAGACTTGTTCCAGTGATGCAACCATATGTATGAACTTTGCTCTTAGGAGAAAATTTAGGAATTTCTTCACCATCTTTGATTCTTCAAGGTTTTCTCCATGAGTCGCTGTCTTAGCTGAGATTTCACACAGTCTTCCCACAAAATCATCAATCTTCTCTGAATCTTTCATACGTAAGCGATCAAATTCAGCCATAAGAGTCTGCAGAAGAGCCTCTTTCACCCTCTCTGCTCCTACATGTCTTGCCTTGATTGCCTCTCACATCTTTTTAGCCAAGTCAAGTCTGTCAACTTGTAAGGTAAGTGATTCTGGTATGGATTGAACAAGCAAGGCAATCGCCATGTTATTTTTATCTTTATTGATGACGTCTGTTGCAGTCTCTGGTTTTATGACCTCCCACACTTTATGAACTCTAAGCGCAATCTTCATCTTCATGGCCCATACAGTATATTTTGCTTCGTTTAACATCGGACACGTGATAGAAGGAGTTCCTCCTCCTTCTTTTGGCAGAAAGATCTCCCATCTTTTGTAATCTCCTGAAGTTCTGATACCAATTCTTGTTTTCAAGTTTAAGATCAAACTAAAAGAACAACTCTTCTTTTATTAGTTTTAGGAAAAATCTCTCAAAAACCTATAGCTCTCAAACTCTTAAACTCTCTCTTAAGGTTGTGTCACAACTCAACACCCTTATTTATATAAAACCAATCCTATTCTTAATAGAAAACCTTTTTGTGTTAGATAACTCCTAACACAAACTTAAACCTTATCTAAATGTGAACACAATTAATTTAAAAATAGGATAACTTCAAACTTAAGTTATCCAACACGCATCTTCCATACGACTGATATTTTTAAGTATGAAAATTAATTTGCTTGAAAATTTCCAAAAATAAATATGGCGAGAGACTCAACTTCTAGAAAACGAAAATTAATGTGCGTAAGTGCGTTATTCCGGATAGGTAATCTTTATTTTTGATATGAACTATAACAATAATAGTGTATGGGACAAGAGAAACAAGGTGGAATAGAAGACAAGACAGGAATGTGAATAATGGAGTTTATTATGTTTATTCTTCTTACTCTCTTACGTACACCACCATTATTCACTAACACTTCTACCTATTTATAGTGAAGTAAACAAAACATGAGTCACCTACTCATTAGTTTTGGTAATGACAAGTAGAAAGATATAATGACAAATGTTACACTTTAAGGATTATGTAATACTACATGGACAAGTGTAATGCCATGTGTTTGTGATGGAATAATCACACTTGTGTTTCACAATACTCCCCCTTGATTATCTATCACCATTGATGAGTTACGTACTACCTCATTAAAAACCTTGTCACGGAAAAACCCATTGGGATAAAAACCATGACAAGGGAAAAAGAGTATAGTAACGTAATCTCCCCCTCGAAAAGATATGTATAATCTTTCTTCATAAATATCGTAGATGACGCATTCCAATACTGTGAATATGCTTTCTGAATGTGGTAGTCGGAAGCGCCTTTGTAAATAGATCTGCTGCATTTTCACTTGAGCGGATATGTTGGATATCAACTTCCCTTTTTTGCTCGAGTTCTTGAGTGTGGGAGAAAAATCTTGGAGGTATATGCTTTATTCTGTCGCTCTTAATGTAACCTTCTTTGATTTGGGTGACACAAGCAGCATTGTCTTTAAATAATGTGTTGGCTCTTTACTGGTGACTATTCCACTCGATTCTTGTATGTGGTTAGTCATTAATCTGAGCCATACACATTCCCTTGATGCTTCATGAAGAGCAATTATTTCTGCATGATTTGAGGAAGTGGCGACCAAAGTCTGTTTTTGTGAGCACCATAAGATTGCAATTCCTCCAATTGTGAAAACATATCCAGTTTGGGATCGGGATTTGTGTGGATCTGATAAATATTATGCATCTGCAAAACCAACTAGACCAAACTCGGGGTTTCTAAAATATAATAAGCCCAAGTTAATCATACCATTGCAATAGAAAATACGTTTTAACTCATCTCAAAGTATACTAATAGAGAATGAATTATATGCTGTAAAGAGGTTAGTAAAAAATGTTATGCACAATTCATAAGATATATAAATGATCGTCAGCATATATGCATGATCTTATATGACTATATATATATTTATTTGACTTCTATTAGAACTGATTATGATAGCATCTCTTTCGAATGATGTTTCCAAGATCTTTTCTTCCAAATAACCTTTTAGGGTTTTGATGATCATCAATGAGTTCTCGAGAACATAATTATGATATCATATATCTTTCGGGATTAGCTTTTCAAGCATCCCATGAGGCATATTTCAAGTCATTCATATAGCATCCATTTTGTTTGATAAGGTATTTTAACAAAACATGGTGCGACACACCATTTTGTTATATATCATTATTCCATTATGATGCTTGGACCACTAGTCCAAAAATTACTCGTCTTTCATACGAGTTTAATATAGACTTGATTACCTCTTTATTGGCCAATATATATCTTTATACGCTCAAAGAACGGAGATTTATGATCCTCATTAATCACATTGCGCGATATAATATTTTTATTGTCGACATTATGTATTTGGTTCCAATTTCCCATAATGGTATGGTTAATCAAGATCTCTTTAATCATTATATAAATGATTTTATTCATTTACTTGATTTCTTTATTAACCATATCAATCAATTTCTTTACTCCTCTTGAGAAGTATATTGCTCCTCTTTATGAGTCTATGTGCTCCTCTCTTGGAGTCTATTAGCTCTTATAGAGTCTATCTACTCCTCTTTAGGAGTTCATTTTCTCTTCTTTTGAGAGTATAATCTTATTTTTAATTTGCTCCTTTTTCTTTTCAAAGATTTTATTTATCTTAGGAACCAAAGTAGTCTATCACCTTTTATGTGTCATAGACTTAGTATGTCATCCGCCAGAGACATAATTTTATTGGAGCATTTTTAACTAGGATGTGAGATTTCTCAGAACTATAAGTTCATATTCATTTATGTGAGGATCAATAATTATATGAAATCTCATCCATCAGCTTTTTGCATTTAATTTGCAATATATATTTTGAATAGTGATCTGTTGAACTTTTGAACTTTCAAGTTCATTCATTATATTCATTTGTTCAAAGATCCAAAACTATTCGATGATTCTCCCATAATAATGGGGAACTTTTATTATCCAATTTGATGATATGCAAATCTTGCAATACGCACATCTCTCATAAGATGGCTCTATATCATTAGAGTGGAGACTCATCTCCCACATCTATATATTTCATCCTCTGTGGATGATATTTTTTATGTGGTGTGGAGGAGCATTTTAAAATATATATCACACACCCATAATATTCAAAATGAAAAATATTTGATCTCCAACCATGAATACATAACATGGGAGAAATATTTCTTTTTAAATTGTTGATCTCTTATATAATATTGACTACATGCAAAACTGCATGTTCCATGTTTTGATATGGAGATTAAATCACCAAGAACCGTTTTTCAATTTCTTGGGGTTGCGCTATGAACGATTCATTATAGCTCATTTCAAGAGTGAACATCATGGATGTTCCTCTTTATCACATGCGACATATATATGTGATAAACTAAAGGATATGACTTCACCAAAGTTATATTGCTCTGGAGTGTCAAATTCACCAAAGTTTATCGACTTATTGTCGATGTGGGATTACTTGAATTCTCTCCCTCGAGATGATAACTCTTGGAGTTCAATCATCTCGTACTGAATCCCACTTAAGGATCAACAACATACCGATTTCGGCTATGTCTATTATCTTAGATCCTAATAAGATATGAGATTAGTATTACCCCATCTTATGATGATGACTTTATGTCCATTCGCCTTTGATCGAATCCTTTAGATCGGTTATATGTGGGGTTTGATTTGAGGATTTATCAAAGAAATCAAATCATCATATATATACAATGAGCTTGTTAATCCAAAAGGATGGTGAATGAGCCAACATTATATGATTCTGGAGGCATAGCCTACCACAGAATTAAGGAGGAGGTATACAACCATCGATTTCATAAACATAAACAAATAGAAATTCAACATAAATTAGATGTTACCTGAAATATGAATGAAGTGGTGTGTTTAAAACTTCATGGAGGCATGCAATACATTTAAAACAACTTTTGTTTCTCTAAAACAAAATCCTCAATGATTTTTAATATCATTGATTGATCGGGATGACTTGACCGGTAACACTATGCTTGAAAGCATTAGGGAATTTCATATTTACTATCATTTACCATCTTTGTTTTTGCATGATATAATCATATATACATGCATGTCTCCAATATGGTCGAACATCCGATACCATATATATTTATAGTCTCAATATAATAATTTTACGCAAACAAAATGTCTTTGAAACTCCATGAGTTTATTTGAGATTTTGGAGATAACTAGACATCGATAATTATGAATCTGATGTCTTTGGAAGTCGAGAGACTGACTCATCTAGACCTTCCAATTATTTTTGCACTGTCTAAAATATATTGACTTGTGCTTAATATATTCTCATAAGAAAAATATATTTTTGATCATAAAGACATTTTATTATCTTTAAATCTCATATAAGATATATTTATTATTTAACGAATCAAATAAATAAACAGAGAAATTTTGAAAATAAAATAGAAATCATAGTTTCCCATGTAAGAATTCAGGAGGCCTCATTTTCATTTTAACGAGGCAAAGCCAAAGCCTTTTATTTGATCATAAATTAGGCTATCAATCCGAAACTTATATAGCTTTATGTTTGATCGTATTTGAGGCAGAGCCTATCATATAAAACAAATTTTCTGGAAAAGACATAGCTTTTTATTAATCGTGAAGGAGGCAGAGCCTACCATATATAACGATCAATCCGGAAAAGATAAGCTTTTATTTGATCATGAAGGAGGCAGAGCCTACCATATATCTCATGATCGGTCCAGAAATCACTTAGCTATACATTTGATTGTAAAGGAGGCAAAGCCTACTCTTATAACAATCAATCCGGTGAAAGGCATAAACTGAAACAATATAAATTTACTTACCTCGTAAAAAGCTCTAGCGGTAAAAACATCGGGCTGATAACGTGTTATGAACTATAACAATAATAGTGTATGGGACAAGAGAAACAAGGTGGAATAGAAGACAAGAGAGGAATGTGAATAATGGAGTTTATTATGTTTATTCTTCTTACTCTCCTACGTACACCACCATTATTCACTAACACTTCTACCTATTTATAGTGAAGTAAACAAAACATGAGTCACCTACTCATTAGTTTTGGTAATGACAAGTAGAAAGATATAATGACAAATGTTACACTTTAAAGATTATGTAATACTACATGGACAAGTGTAATGCCACGTGTTTGTGATGGAATAATCACACTTGTGTTTCACAATAATTTTTATCTTTTTTGACAATAAATATTTTTTATTTTTCAGGTCGTCAAAGTATATATGTTCCTAGCTAAAATATTAACATGGTCAAAGAGAAAATTCGAAAAGCGGCTCAAGACGTTTTTATCATAAAAGTGCATATTTGGTTATAGTGAGTCTTATCTAGGATTCTAGTGGCAGTATAAGATTAAAAGGAAAACTGAAACATCCTAACCCGAGTTTCTT
Organism: Camelina sativa; assembly: GCF_030686135.1. NCBI lineage: Eukaryota > Viridiplantae > Streptophyta > Magnoliopsida > Brassicales > Brassicaceae > Camelina > Camelina sativa. The sequence goes on along the minus strand of NC_141898.1, from coordinate 15,714,619 downwards.
TACAAGATTAACTCTCGTCTACAATACATCTGAGCCGAACACGTAGAAAAATTTTCACTAACCTTTTACTAAGTATATTATGATAATTCGATTAGATTAGTAATTATTATGCAGAAAACAGATTATTTGAATAAACCTAGGGTATAGAAAAATAGTAAGTTTGGTAATAAGGTATTACATCGTTTTAATATTAAATCAGATGATATACTATCCACCATATTTCTTTCCTTCTTTAGTCTTACGAACTGGTCAGCTACTTAGATTACTTTTCCAAACAATTTCATATCTGCATCCACAAATGAGGCATAAACAAACCAATTTTTTTAGAGAGAGCAGTTGTCTTGTCTCACCAGACCAAGACCAAAATCAATAAATTGCAATAACAACAATCAATTCATACAGTCAATCTTGTAAGTAAAAAAAATAACTCGTCAAGCATCATAAACCTACAGTTACTGAGCAATTGTAACCAGACAAACCTTTGCAAGAATTTCTACCCCAAGCGTGTTGTTTGATCTAGATTCTCGTGTGAAATGGTTCAACCATAAAGACTAGCTAAACAACATATAACTAATGCGAACCATGACATGCAATCAGTCGCATGGAAGTTATAGTATCCAAAAAAGTCCCCTGCTTAATTTGGATAATTAGTATACTTTCGAGTATTCAAAGAGAGTTTGGACTTTGGGTAGTAATTTATTTATTTATTTATTTGTTATGAATGTGAAATGTATTCAAAAACCACACTAACATAATATGCCAAAGAAGAAGAAGAATCTACAAGGTCTAGTGAAAAGCAGTTTAAGCATAGCAAATCATACCCAAAGGTAATGAAATTTGGTGGAGTAATATATAAGCCTTGTATCCAGATTCTCTTTTTTTACGGATTTGGATTTAAGTTAATAATCGAGAAGATATCTGCAGTTTCATGAGGTGCTTTGTCTCAGATGCGAACTGAGACCAGCGAGAATTGTAAGTGCGATTGCGGTCTCATCTAATACCGATCGGCATGAGATTTAAGGGAAAGTTACGTGATGTCTATGTATAGCTTTTCATTGGAGGGATTTGATAGTTAACGGTTGGTTTTTGTTTTGGGGTTTCGTCTTTAAGACTGAAGGTTTCTATTATTTCAGTCAGTTTTGTTTCAAGGTCGTTGTGGTTGTGTGACTTGTTGTAGGGTGTTTCTGGGCTGTTGCAGATGTGAGGAGAGGCTCTCCTGGTTGTGTTTTATTGTTCGAATCATCTTGTTAAGGTGAGTGCATGGTTATGAGCGATTGAGTTTTATGACTTGTTTTGTGTGATGATGTGTAGATGTAGTGAATGTGTTAATAGGTGTTATGTTCAATGGCTGGTTTGTTATGTTTTATTTGTGGTTGTACTCTTGATTTTCTTGTGGTGCATGTAATGTATGACGTTGAATCATGGCAATGAGGAGGAGGATGATCTAGGGTCTCGGTTATTGTGGTGTGGTTATGTTTTATAAGTTGTTGGAACCTTGTTTAGAAGTATGCTAGGTTGCTACTTTATATTACTTATGGTTGATAATTTATTTATAATAAATTAGAGTTGGTTTATCATGTCTTCTGATGTGCATGTTGGTTTGTTTTTGGTTTATTGTTTGTGTGTAATTAAATATTTTGAGGTATTTAATTATATTATATCAAAAAAACAGGGCGGGTTGTTATATAGGGCCCACGAAGAGGTGGCGGTCAGGACGTTACAAGTGGTATCATAACCGAATCCAGACAATTGTTGAGTCGAGTGGGCTCACACCGTTGGGGGTCACGGTCTTGGTGCACAACAAGGACGTTGCAATCTGCTAGTGGGGATAATTTGTGACACCCCGGTTTCAGAAACAGCGGAGAGCAAGTCTTTAATGCCTCCCGTTGGATCAGTACAAGAAAACATGCGTTTAGTGACTCCAATATTGTCGCAAAACAGTTGCAAATACCTAATTTGCGACTACTAAACGACTATTTGAGATGGTCGCTAAAAATTTGTCGCAAAATTGTGGTGTCTCAAAATGGTCGCAGAATTACGACTAGATTCCGACGCCATTATATAGTCGCCAATAAGCGACGCTTTACAGACTCTTTATATTAGAAACCTTTGGTCGTAAACATAGTTACAAGTCAGTCGCAAATTAGTGATTAAATTGTGTGACCATTTTAAGACTCCTTATCTGTCGTCGCAGTATATTAGTAACCATTTTGCCACTAATCTGATAGTTTTTCACAGAAATAAATTTGGTCGCAATTTGGTGACATTTTGGCATATTTTATCTCTCAAATTTGGAAAGAATCACAATAAATTAAAATTGAAACCCAAATCATTAAGAAAGATATCAAAATCATTCAATAAACAAAAAGATTAGCATGATTGTATCATAATCATTCATTATCCAAAAAGATCATCCTAAAGCAAATTAAAATTCATGTTTTTTTAGAAAAGACAATGTTTAGAACTTGGGTAAATGGAGAAAGAGGATGTGGTGGCTGGTGTTGTGTCTAACGCGGTGGCTGGTGGTATGATGTCTTCAGGTGTGGAGTCTTCAGGTGCGGTTGGACGCAAGGAAGCAATAAAAGTCTCAAATCCTGGATCTATCTCTTTCATGTAGATGAGAAGCTCGTTGGTCTTCATTTGAGATTCTTGATGCTCCTTATCACGTCGGGCATTCTCAGCATCTAGATGAGCTATCTTGTTGCGAAGTTGTTCTTGAAGCTCGAGAAGTGTTGGTGTTGATGGAGAAAATTCTGCATAGATTTCTTTCTTTTTCCCTTTCCGAAGTGTCTCAACAAGAGATCCAAGACCAAAAAAGTTTCCCTTCTCATATGTTTGACTACACTAAAACAAAGAAAAAGAAAAGCATTTCGTTAGTCAAGGCTAGAAACAAGTATTTTGAAACCAAAATGCTCAGCAAATAAAGAAACCATGCGGATTATGAAAACCAAAATGTGGATTAAGAAAGAAATGCTGAGAGTACCTTAAGAAAGATGTCATTCTTTTCCTCAATGCTGAGAGTACGATGACTTGAACGTTCAGAAGAATTTCCTGAATTTTCTGGACCATCATCGTCCACTTAATGATGTGGTGTCTCAAAATGGTCGCAGAATTACGACTGGATTACGACGCCATTATATAGTCGCTAATAAGCGACGCTTTACAGACTCTTTATATTAGAAACCTTTGGTCGTAAACGTAGTTACAAGTCAGTCGCAAATTAGTGATTAAATTGTGTGACCATTTTAAGACTCCTTATCTGTCGTCGCAAAGTAGTCCTCGTATATTAGTAACCATTTTGCCACTAATCTGATAGTTTCACAGAAATAAATTTGGTCGCAATTTGGTGACATTTTGGCATATTTTATCTCTCAAATTTGGAAAGAATCACAATAAATTAAAATTGAAACCCAAATCATAAAGAAAGATATCAAAATCATTCAATAAACAAAAAGATTAGCATGATTGTATCATAATCATTCATTATCCAAAAAGATCATCCTAAAGCAAATTAAAATTCATGTTTTTTTAGAAACGACAATGTTTAGAACTTGGGTAAATGGAGAAAGAGGATGTGGTGGCTGGTGTTGTGTCTAACGCGGTGGCTGGTGGTATGATGTCTTCAGGTGCGGTTGGACGCAAGGAAGCAATAAAAGTCTCAAATCCTGGATCTATCTCTTTCATGTAGATGAGAAGCTCGTTGGTCTTCATTTGAGATTCTTGATGCTCCTTATCAAGTCGGGCATTCTCAGCATCTAGATGAGCTATCTTGTTGCGAAGTTGTTCTTGAAGCTCGAGAAGTGTTGGTGTTGATGGAGAAAATTCTGCATCGATTTCTTTCCTTTTCCCTTTCCTAAGTGTCTCAACAAGAGATCCAAGACCAAAAAGGTTTCCCTTCTCATATGTTTGACTACACTAAAACAAAGAAAAAGAAAAGCATTTCGTTAGTCAAGGCTAGAAACAAGTATTTTGAAACCAAAATGCTCAGCAAATAAAGAAACCATGCGGATTATGAAAACCAAATTGTGGATTAAGAAAGAAATGCTGAGAGTACCTTAAGAAAGATGTCATTCTTTTCCTCAATGCTGAGAGTACGATGACTTGAACGTTCAGAAGAATTCCCTGAATTTTCTGGACCATCATCGTCCACTTCACACAGTTTCTCCTCTAATGTTTTCTCATAAGTTTCAGCTACTTGTTTAGCTTTTTAATCAACAAACGATCCGTCAGCTCGAGTATGTGTCTTCATAAACACTTCACCAAATGATATCGGACGGCCCAATTCTTCCTCCTACAAAGAAATAGGTAAAATTATAAAACCATGGAAGCAAGGTGTTTAGGGTGTTAAAATCATGGATGCAATGTTAAATTACCATTTCTTGATGAATTTGCACATATGATTTCTGATCGGCAAGGTGTTTGTGGACTCCAAGACCACCACGATCGGAGTTTCTGCACTGTGAAGCATTTAAACTCCTCTCTATTACATCAGGTTCGTTCCAATGAGCACACATCTCAGCCCACAGTTCTCCACGAATCCAAATAGGTTGTTTACCACTGTTTTTAGCTTGACTAACAATGCTTTTCATTTGTTTTTTGGCTATCTTTAAGAACTCGTCTTTAACAAGCTTAGTTATCCCAGTACCCAAATAGAACTTCTGCTACATATTACAACTAAGTTAAGTTAATAATGATACTAAGTCAGTTATGAGAGATAATAAAACTTTGAAAGCTATTAGACATTACCGAAAATGTCCTGAAATATCTCTCTTGAATGTGAATAGAAGTAACCTTCCAACTGTAGTAAGGACCATCGAATTTCCTTCTAAATATTCCAGCAATCACCCGAGAAATTTTTTCTTTGTGCCTGTTAAACCTGTCACAAAACAAAAACAGAGTATTAGTCTCTATAAAAACATTGTAACACTAAGCGGATGTAACTTAAAGACAACTAAGCAAAAAAAGTAAAGAAAAATTAATCAAACAAAGCAGTCTTACACTAAACTTAATCAAACAAAGCAGTCCTACACTAAACTTAATCAAACAAAGCAGTCCTACACTAAACTTAATCAAATAAACAATCAAACACAATCAAACACAACCAATCAATCAAACACAATCAGTCTCAACCAAACAATCAAACACAACCAAAAACTTAATCAACAAAAACAATCAATCGCAACCTACAACTAAGCGGATGTAACTTAAAGACAATCATTCTCAACCTACAACAAAACAATCTATCTCAACCTACAACAAAACTATCTTAACCTAATACTAAGAGCAAAGAGAAATTACCATAGAGTCTGTCGGGGATGGGATCGACAGACAGAAGTGGTAGATGCTGTCGGCCTGGAAGAGCTAGCATAACATCTAACATCTCTTGGTAGTCTTTGACAGGATTAGGGTTTTCTTCTTCGACAGGATTGGGGTTTTCTTCTTCGACAGAATTGGGGTTTTCTTCGTCGTAATCCTCTTCCATATTTAGGTCTGGTTGTTCTGGTGTGAGTAGAGGAACAGGAGTCGGTAGTTGAGAAGCAACCCGCGGTGGTTGAGAACCAACCCACGGTGGTTGAGAAGCAACCCGCAATGGTTAATAACCAACCCGCGGTGGTTGAGAACTAACCCGCGGTTGTTGAGAACCAGGAGGCGGTGATTGAGAAGCAGGAGGCGATGGTTGTGTCCTCGGCGGAAACTAAGACGGCCTAATTCTATTTGAATTAGTCATAGACTGAGAGGAGTGAGACGATGTTCGACCTCCGCGTGAAGTCGAAGCATTGGAGGCCCGATTAACTGTCGTAGAACTGGGTTCCCCTGTAGTCAAACCATTGTAAACCCTAACACCTCCTAAGGATCTGCCTCCGCGACCTTTAGGCTTTCTAGCACCAGCCATTTGAGAGGAGAAGAGGATAGATTTGAGCAAATTTGAGAGGAGAAGAAGAGAGATTCGAGAGGAGAAGAAGAGAGAATTGAGAGGTTAATCAACACTTCGTCGAAAATTGGAAAGACTGAAAGAGATAAAGAAATCCTAAATGGATTCTTAGCTTTGTAATTAACAAAGAGGAGTCGCAAATTGGTCGCAAAAGAGACGCATACTAAAAATATGGGGGGAATACTACGCGCCTAAATCTTGGGAAAAAATACTAAATATGGAAAACCTATCAAATAGAGTAACACAATAGTCACAGAGCAGTAGCAAATTCGTTTCAAAACCGTGGCAAGATAGTCGCAAACAAAGCACTTCTATTGGTAGTCACAAAGTTAGTAACATGTTAGTCACAAATTGTTACTCTATTGTGACTCTTAAACTTTAGTCACAATAGAAATTTTTGAAATCTATCATTTTTGGCCTCTTCTATTGATATAAATTAACAATATAGACTCATGATTGTCTTATAGAGTATATGAAATAGTTTATGAGCTTAAATATTGTTTTCATATCTTTGTTTTTCAATTTTATGAATATTGCAAACCTTCTTATGAAATAACATATAACTACCTATAATGATTTAGATATTATCAAATTTTTGTGTCTAAATACTGAAATGGAAAGCTTTGACAAAGTTTATATGGCTGATATTGATCAATTCAAAGTGGAAATGTGTATAGAAACATGTTAACATTTCGCTAATGTGAAATTTCAAATTCAAAAAATAGAGAGTTGCTAAAGAGTCGCAAAACAGTATCTAATTCAGGTGTTAGACGCTTAACAGTCGCAAAACAGTATTTAATTCAGTTGTTAGACGCTAAACAGTCGCAAAAGTAGTTGCACAGTAGTTGCAAAGTTAGTATCAAGGTAGTCGCAAATAGAAAGAGTTACAAAGTTAGTAACACGTTAGTCAGAAATTGTTACTCTATTGTGACTCTTGTCTTTAGTCACAATACAAATTTTTGAAATCTATCATTTTTGTCCTCTTCCTATTGATATAAATTAACAATATGGACTCATGATTGTCTTGTAGAATATATGAAATAGTTTATGAGCTTAAAATATTGTTTTCATATCTTTGTTTTGCAATTTTATGAATATTGCAAACCTTTTAATGAAATAACATAGAACTCCTTATAATGATTTAGATATTATTAAATTTTTATGTCGAAATACTGAAATGGAAAGCTTTGACAAAGTTTATATGGCTGATATTGATCAATTCAAAGTGTGTATAGAAACATGTTAACATTTCTCTAATGTGAAATTTCAAATTCAAAAAATCGAGAGTTGCTAAAGTTTCACAAAACAGTATCTAATTCAGGTGTTAGACGCTTAACAGTCGCAAAACAGTATCTAATTCAGGTGTTAGACGCTTAACAGTCGCAAATGTAGTTGCAAAGTAGTCGCAAAGTTAGTAGCAACTTCGTCGCAAAAATAGGAGTTGCAAATTCGTAACAAGTTATGGATAAATAAACTTGTGACCGGAGTATATGTTGCAAAATCGTTGCTAATTTGTGACTCTTTGTTTTTGATAAATTACTGTCACGAACAGTCTCAAATTGCGATGTGTTTGCGACTTTATTGTATCCGTCGTAAATATGCGACTGTTTTGCTTCTGTTTTTACTTTGGTCGGGAAACAGTCTTACATGAATCGCTAAGTGGTCGTTTTTTTTTGCGACAGAAAAAAGAGCCACAAGTGGTAGTTGTTAAACACATGTTTTCTTGTAGTGGATACGGATAGACTCATGGACCTAGTAAGAAGAGTGAGGCCCATTAAAAAAAGTGGACCCATAAATTGAGAATGGACATTGAATCACTAAAATGTGACTGTCCGGACGTTACAAGGACTAATCTCTCTTTAACGTGGTTTTTTACTAACAAATTGCAATTACAAGAAATAAAGTCTATCGATTTCTGATTTTAGCCCTTCTAAGTTTTAACTCCTATATAAATGTTAATCCGTAATAGTTCCTAGCTTGGACGAAATGCCTTTTAAAATCTTGAAGCGTAGTTATGTCAATCATTACGCTATTAAGCTATATGAATGTAAAGAAGTCATGATATTCTTTAGTTTTTTTAGTTATTATTATTTTGTTAATTTCATCATTCAATTTCACATATTTGAAACTTTTCAAGAGTTTACCTTTTTCAGTATTATCAATTAGCATAAAAATTTTGTTGTGCTTTTGTAAGGAAAAAAAAAAAAAAAAGAAGAAGCCATTGATAATTCATCAAGTCGAGAAGGCTCAACAACGTTTTCTGGAATGAAAATGACATTATTTTGATCAATTTCGTGGCCTGAATGTAGGCATTGACATTGACGTGAGCTTGATCGTAAACGTGAACGTACGCGTGGTCGTAGAAACTGATATAAACTCTACCTAAAACGTTTTAAGGATCTCTTTCATACATATACATTCATGTTTACGTCCATGTTCATGTAATTACTATCAAACTATGTTTAATTCATTTCACGAATTTAGAATCAGTTAGTTGCGCACGCGCACCATGCATGTATATCAAAATCATCAATATCTTTTTATCGAACCATTTTCATTAGTTCTTTGTAATTTGATTACTAGTGCATCATAATTATGGAGGTGGTAAAAAAAAAAAAATAATAAAAAATAAATAAATAAATATTATGGAGGTGGGGTTGGTTTCACCTTTTTCTCAAAGATATCGCTATATCCTTTTTATCCACGCTAAATCAAGATTTTGTGTTAACCACTTCTTTTTTTTTTTTTTTTCTTATGAAATCACAAGATTCTTCTTTAAATCAAATTATTCAGTTTCTGAGAAAACCCAACAAAACAGACAAATTTTGTTTAGGATCACTAAATTCTCGAATTACTTAAGAATTTTGTAGTGAGCTAATCTTAAACTTTTTTTTTTAATAATTATAAGAACTAAAAACATATATATTTTCATGTTTGAAAAGTCTCTATCGATATACGAATTAATAAGATAAATATGTAACTACACGTCGCTGGTGGGGTTTGCGGCGAGCCGGGTGCCAAGTGGACAACTAGTTACATTATGAACATTAATTGCTTTGGCCACAGAAAGTTTATATCTAGTATTATTGTCTCCCAACCTGAGAGTGTGAGTAACGCTAACATAACGTATATGTAACAGTGCCTTATACAAAACCGAAAGAGATTAACATAAAAGTACACACGATTAACGATTTTTATTACGCAAACAGCACATATTACAAGTCAAACACACAAGCATTATTACATTGTCAAACTTTATTCCCATAGTTATCGTCTTAATCTATCTTGCCTCAAATACTTGAGGCCCTTCATTAAAAACGCACCATGGTTTACTTCAAAGTGATACACACATAATGCAATTATGCATGGTGGGGAATAGATGATTTTGTTTTAGTGACCGGGCTGAGTCTGAACAGCTTCTCCAGCATACGAGCAACACCTTGAGCAGCCACGGTAACCTCTGTAGCAGCAGCCGTGGCGGCAGTAACCCCCACCCCCTCCGCGGTTGTATCCTCCTCCTCTGTTGTAGCCTCCTCCTCCGTTGTTATAACCTCCTCCTCCATTGTTGTAACCTCCTCCTCCGTTTTTGTAACCTCCTCCTCCATTATTGTAGCCTCCTCCGTTATTGTAACCTCCACCATATTGATCAGGCTGCACAATTTCCTCATTCTTCACTGTGCCTGTCCAAAACAACACATTATTTCAATCTAGCATGTGCACGGTTAAACTAGCTTTTCTCTTTAAAACTTTTTTAAAATATGTTTACAAATAAGAATCTTTAGTTTCCCTTTTTTAACGACTTATATTATATACGTTCTAAGATATAATTTGCACTAAACATACGTTGAAGATATAGTTTCAGATGGTCTGATAAACATATAGTGAGGATTAAAAATCGTATTTTTTTTGGCTATAGTGACTCCAAATAATTGACTGTTCTTCAAGCTAACAGTCGGGACTTCGAACGGGAAATTCATAGGACACATCATCAAATGTAACGTTAGTTCGGGTTCAATTAGCCTCCAAAGGAAGATATTAAATAGACTTAAATCTATATATAATCATTTTACGTACCGGACTGTGCCTCAGCTGCGGCGGCCACTTCTGAGACGACAAGAAGAACTGCAAAGAGACCTAACAGAACCAAAGCCTTGGAAGCCATTTTCTTCAACTGCTTAAAACTCTCTTAGTATGGAAAAACAAGTGATAGATAAAATGTTACCATGCATGGCTTCTATTTATAGGAAACGAGGAGAGGATATGAGAAAAGTCAAACTAACTAATCAGTAAGCCAACAAAAAAAGAAGGGAGTACTTGATCACAGTAGAAAAGTCTAAGTATGTATGCTCGTTAATTGCGTCGGGTCTCCTTATGGTTAGATGTTGGATTCGTTGTAGATAATTTTGAAACTCCATAAATGTCAACCCCACAAGTGTTTTGGATATATCGATAAACTTCTTAAACCCAGCGCATTCACACATATAAAGACATACAAGAACTTCATTATTAGATTATTGTAACATCATTGTTATTTCTTTGGACAGAAAAGTCTTCTACTGTTGTTGATACGTATATCCAATCTTAGTCGACATATTTTTAAACCTATATACATTAATACTTAGTAAGTGGAGCATAGAATGGCTACTTAGGACCGACTTTACAATGGTGCAAGTGAAAAGTTTCAACTTAGGTCGATTGAGATCATATTTCTCGAAGTCACCTAACCGTAAAGAAGGCTTGATATATCTGTAGATGATGTGGGCATTGTGAAAGGTCGTTGAGTATATGCATGCATGTATTCAGTGGCTGAGCTATAGAATTTAGTTACCGGGGTCAAAACAAATTATTTACCGTAAAAATTGAAATATCAAATTTTAGAAATAATTATATCTATAAAAAAAACAGTAATTTTGATAGATTAACTTAACTATGGATATTTTACATCATTACTATTGGTTCTTAAGTCTATTCATGAATCCAAATAGAATAGCGTCTCGGTATTTCTTATGTGTTTTGGTTAGCTTTGCGGTCAACATAATCCTTAAAATACCACACATATATTGAATTCTACCAAATTAATAGGGGTTAAATGACCCTTATGCCTATTTTAGCTAAGGCAGATGAGCTGATTTTGGGATATATAGATAATCGTGGAGTTTTACTCTTTGGGAAATAACTCACTATGCCTAAGTTTAGTAACGGAAAGGTAGCTGAAATATTCTTCAAAGGATGCAAAATATAGGTTTTTACGAAATTAAATAAATAAAATACTACGTGTCCTAAGGTTTAGCAAAAGCTATTGTATTTTCCAATATTTTCAGAATTAAAAATGATTACATTAATACTAAAACACAAGTTTGAAACTTAACAAAAAATAGATAAAAGTCATAAACAGACTAACATATCCCAAGAATATTACATTAATTTTATTCAAAATTTGAAAAGAATGATCTTCTCACATAATTAAAGAACCTAATTGTTTAAGCCATGTCGATTGGGGACCTTGTTACACGATATTTGGCATTGGATGTAGAAGCTCCCAAACTCGTTCTTAGGCCATGTCAATCCCGAAAGGAATGCTGCCGTGGATAAGATCTCTCATTACCTTTCTATTAATTCACTCGTTGTATCGATTGTATACAGTTCCTTCTCTGTGGCTGGTTAACTTGTTTGTACCATTCTTATACAGTTTAATAAAGAGTTCATAATTTTTTTGTACCATTAACCAAATACTTATATTCGTAGGGAACGAAACTTGATCCCTGATGTGATGTTGCCTTATGCATTAAAGAAATTTTTAAGAAATTTTATTCTTAGTTTTCAAATAACCATTTTGCTGTTATTAGAAATTATGTCATGGTAAATTCATAATTACCCAAATTACTTATACTTAAATAGAACCTTAATTAAGTGGCCTTCAGGATCACCACCATATTGATTTGAACCTACCACATTAGGTTTTAGAGAGCCACGTCCTACCGAAATGAACTTGGACTATATAAGCATCTACTTTGCCCCGCCCCCTTGGTTTTGCCCTTGATTCTTTTTAGATCCCATCTAGCTTTTCTTTTTGTTACCAAGAAAGAAAGTATCTCTAATACCTATTTGATATAACTCTAGATAGGATCTCCTATCTGAATAGTTTTTAGGTACTTCGAAAATCGATATATTTCTTGCTTTGTTCGTTTGTGAGAACACTTCGATTCTTTTGATCAAAATACTAGATAATTTTATTAAACGTTCAAGGTTTTTTTATGTATAGAGTACAAACCAGAAAATTTTAAAGAGAATGAGGAAAATATATACTCTTATTCCCATAAACCCTACTATATAAGATAGAAATTTGTTGTTCTAATAAAACACTCCTAGTAAATCGGTGTCTATCTAGTTAAACCCTATTGGTTTTCATCCAATTAATATTCTCACATGGTTGAGACTTTTGTCTTGATAAATGATAAAATCCCTAGTAGAATAAACCTTTACCTTCTCATTTTGGTGTTGATGGATTTTGATATCTTACTCTGTTATAATTTTTTGCTTTGTCAAAGTCATCATCACCTAATATTTTTAGTTTTCAACGTTCATCATGCTTTTAGGCTAAAACTCTAAATACACATCAATTGAATTTGTTGTTGGATCTGTTGTGTTTTGTACGTCTATTTTTTTTGTTTTCTCCAACCCTAAGAGTATTGATAATAATAACATATATCACTGTTACATAATGGTTAACGAACCGATAACGTTAACTAGCTACATACGATTTTATTATGCAAACGGAACAAAGTAGAACTCAACTTTCTTTTTTTTTTTTAACAAAACATAGCTTACTTTCATTTAACCAAACATAGTAGCGAAGTGACAAGGGTTCAGAGGTTTCCAAAGCAAAGCTTGATAACAAATAGAAACGGCATAAGTAAAGATAGATAGATCGACAATCATAAACCAGAGATGTTGGAGACTTGAGCATAGGAGCACCGAATCACAAGCTAACTCAAGATGATCCGATGCCACATTCGCGAAAATAGCGACAATGTGGTAGATGGTCCTTATCAAGATGACATTGGGACGTTGAAGAGGTTTCATAGCCGAGAGACATGATGGCTTGATCTGCTCAGTGGCAAGGAGATTGGTTGGAGGGTTAGGTTTGGGAATGACATGCTTGAAGAGGATTCAGTAACCACACTCCTTTGAGCAATGATCATAATGCCGATTCTCTCTAGACATTGGCAAGGGGGGCAAACTTCTGGACTTTGTTAAGTTGTATTTGACAGTGTTCATGGCACATGGAAGGTAAGGGGAGAGGAGTAGGAAGGTTTCAGTAACCTTCTCTCCTTGGAGAGAAGATCATAATGCCGATCTTCCTATAGTTTCTGATTTCAGAGCATAGGTAGCATGCTAGTGTTTGTGGTAATTCAAAGAACAGCTGAAACAGAGAGGGTAGATTCAAGAGGTACCGGTAACCATGTCTCCAAAGGGCCAAAATCATAATGCCGGACCTTCTCAAAAGCTGGTAAGAAAAGGTAGGGACCCTATCCAAATCTAAGGGCAGGGTTCTCAAATACTCTTTGCAACAAAAGAGCATCCCTGGTCGACTATGGTCCAGTTGCAGTCTTCGAACAACTAACTTCATGAATCGAACCAAGATTAAGCTACGGGAAAGCAGAGGAGGATTTGGAATAAACCTGGAATCATGTGGTGCAAAGGATGGGTTTCGGGTCCTTGTCAAGAGACTGCACAGCTCCAGCGTCGACACAGAGCTCCTGTCCGACTGCAACCCAGCAAACCGATTGGTGAGGGATCTAGATCCAAGGAGCAGAGAGATGATGAGATTGACTTCAAGGAGGCATGGCAGGGACGAGCGACAAGGTTACAGGGGCGTTGTGAAGTCTCAGATCTGACTTTGAACGGCTGGAAGCTCAGGAGAATCACCTCGCAAAGAGCTACCACCAGAAGAGACGATGGGACAGGTGGTGATTGAAGCTGAAACATGGCTGAAGTTGCAGAACAGAGACTTGATGAACCTTCAGAGCGTTCACCATAGAACCAGATGTATAACAAGCAAAAGTGGAAGAGGGGAACACGAGAACAACATAACAAAGTCCCAGCGGCGCCGCCGATCGGAATCGACGCCGCCGGAGAGAGCAACCTTGGGGAATGTGCCAGAGAGAAGCGGCTAGGACGAACTCGTTATCCAAATAATGTTTTTTAAGTAGAACTCAACTCAAACACATAAATACTGTATGAAAATTCATTCCAGTATTTTCTCTTCCCAAATCTATCCTGCCCCTTTTATGTACAAACACACCATGATGTCTTATTTCTAATTAAGTTTATAACCATACAAACACATACCGCATGGTGGTTAATATATTGTATATTTAGTGACCAGGCTGAGTCTGAACAGCTTCTCCAGCATAAGAAAAGCACCTTAAGCAGCCACGGTAACCTTTGTAGCAGCAGCCCTGGCGACTGTAACCTCCTCCGTTGTTTCCTCATCCTCCATAACCTCTTCCGGGAACAGAGCCTCCACCGTAGCTTTGTTGATCAGGTTGCACTGTTTCGTCCTCTTGCTTGACCGTGCCTGTCCAAACAACACGCTATTTTAATTCGGCGGTTATTTAAGAAAACATTCTCTTAAAATCTTTTTAACATATGTATGTAAATGTGGAGCTCTACTTTTTTCTTAAAAGATTTATAAAAACGGTGTCTACGTCGACTATATAATTCGTACAAAACATCGAAATAGTTTGACTTGGTCTAGATGCGTATTGTAAGGATTAAACATGTCGAACAAATCATATAGACTTTGAAAGGAAAAAATAAAAAGTTAGAAAAATTTATCAAATTGTACGTTAGTTCAAATTTGCATCACGAACATATATCTCTTCTTCCAAGTAGCTTGCAATGTAAAAAGTAGACTGAAATATAAAAAGAGGAACAAAACAATTTACATACCCAACTCCCTTCCGGATGCCGCAGCTACTTCGGTGACGACGAGAAGAACTGCAAAGAGTCTTAACAGAACCAACGCCTCGGAAGGCATTTCTCTAACTTCCTAATAACTCTATGATTATGGACTGGATCAAATGTTTCCCTCTATTAAAAGAAAACGATCGAGGTGGAGGGAATGAGATCAAAGGCAGTGTTTTATCACAATAAAAACAAAGTGATAAGAAGAGAAGTGTCAAAGTTTTTGTATGGGTTGGTTGTGTCGTGGGCTCGTGGCACTTATGCTTTGGTTGTTGGATTCATTCTAAGAAAATTCAAAACTCCATAAATGCAACCCCGTCTTCTAAATATTCTATCAACTTCTCAAACACAGCGCATCCACACACATAGATATTGTTGTTGTTGTTGTTGCTTTTTGAACAGAAATGTCGTCCACTAGTGTTGTACCGGTTCAGTTCACTGATTTCGAACATAAATTATAAAGGAGCAATATAACTACTATAAGGACTGACTTCACTCGATTTGTTTTTTCGTCAACTGTTGAATTCATAACATAATTAAAAATATATGTTGGAGAAAATCAATAAGGATTAGAATTCTCTGATTTTCTTACTGTGTGTTACATGAGGCTAGTATATACACTCAAGCCTAAGAGACTATGTTTAATAACAAAGAAATACTTTTGTAGCTACTATTCCAAGATTTCCATATATACGATCTACTAAATAGAACCCCTTAAAGTTGGAATGTGCAAGTGAACTTGTATATTGAATTTATATTATCCAATGATTTCATAAAATTTTGTGGCTGAAAAATTACACTATTTATTATATGTTTTTTTATATATTGAATTTATAAGTAGTATATTTATCACAATTTATTCTGTATCTCTACATTTTTTTCAAATTAAAAATTATAGTGCTGTTAATACAGTACATTATATTGCATGCCATCATTAATTTGGTATGCATATATCATTTTATTATTATATTTTTTGGCAGCTATAGTTATAATTGTGAAACACATATATACTTATAATTATGATTGTTTGCATATTTGTACTAAGCAGAATAATATCTCATACACAAATTCAGTAAGCTGGTTTTGCAAATTGGTTCACACTTTTTACTGCAAGAACATAAGTTATGTATTCTCTAAGTATATATATAATATATCTTACAACCAGTTATCAAACCTTAGAATTTATGATCTTGCGCATTAAAAAAAGCAATTTATTGGCCAGCCCCAGCCTTGTTTACCATCTACTTTTTTTGTCTCCAACCCTAAGAGTATGAATAATTATTAAACAAAAACTCTCTTTCACAAAAAACGAAAGAAATAACTTCAAACGATTTATTTATGCAAATAGCGAAGGTTACACTTAAACACAGAGACATTACATTCTTAAGCTTTTTCATTACACATTCGCCATGATTTACTTATTGTTACACACACACATAAGCGTATCTATAGATGCATTCCTGCATGTTGGTCATTATATTAGTTTTTTCCTTCTCCGTTGACCCCGTGGCCTCCTCCTCCTCCTCCTCCTCCGTTGTGTCCTCCTCCGTTGTATCCTCCGTGGCCTCCTCCTCCTCCTCTGTTGTATCCTCCTCCTCCGTTGTATCCTCCTCCTCCTCTGTTGTATCCTCCTCCTCCGTTGTATCCTCCTCCTCCTCTGTTGTATCCTCCTCCTCCTCCTCTGTTGTATCCTCCTCCTCCTCCTCTGTTGTATCCTCCTCCTCCTCCTCCTCTGTTGTATCCTCCTCCGCCTCCTCCTCTGTTGTATCCTCCTCCTCCTCCTCTGTTGTAGCCACCACCATAACCATCAGGGTGCACAGTTTCCTCACTCTCTGGGAATGTTTCAGCAAAAATGGTTAGCACGTGCAAATGTGCATTTTATGTTTAACTTCAAATATGCATTTTAATTCGGAAGTGCTCCTTCTTCAAATATGCATTTAAATTCGGACTATACGTTCTATATAAAATTTGTATAAAATATACCAGAAACCCACAAAATAATTAAGTGAAGTATGTTGTGATTCTAGTAAGCACAAATAATAAGATGAGACAGAGAGTTCTATTAGCCTCATAAACATAATATTTTTTTATTTTATTTTTTAGGTTATATAGCTTCCAAAGGAAGAAGTATAGACTGAAATGTGTTAAAAGAATTTACGTACCTGGCTGCGTTGCCGCAGACACTTCGGAGACAACGAGAATAATTGCAAAGAGACCAAACAGAATCAAAGCCTTGGAAGCCATTTTTTCTTTTCAACTTCTTATAACTCTCTTAGTATGTTAAACCAAGTGATGAGTAAAATGCTACGCTGCATGCCCTCTATTTATAGAAAAGGAGAAGGGGGGGAATGAGAAAAGTCAAATAAATGCTACAATAAAAACAAAGTGTTAAGGAGATAAGAATCAAAATATGTATACGTGTTTCATGTGTCGGGTCCCTTTATGGTCCGTTCTTGGAATAAATTTGGAACTCCGTAAACGGCTTACTCCACTAGTCTTTTAGATATTTCTACAAACTTGTTAAGTACAGCGCATTCGTTCGTACACATAACACATGTAGCCTTGCAGTTTTTTTAGAATTCCTTTATTAATGGATTATTTATTATCATGAGGGCAGAAAAGTCGTCCACAGTGTTGTCTCTATTGATACTTGTTAAATATATCCCTTCAAACCTTTGCCGACAGACAAATCTATTCAGTGAAAATGAGTAACTATAGTGAGTTAAGTAGACTATAGAGGAGCAATACGTAGTAACTACGAAGGACTTACTCTAAAAGTCTCAATAATTTTGCTTGGCTATATATTCATCATGACAAATAATGGAGACTTTATTGGGAAATTTGCTTGGCTATACCTATAGTTAATGCAGGCGCCTGATTGTTATCAAACTATCTATCCAACTAATCCGAGCGAGGTACCTAAACGTAAAGTAGGCTTCATACATCCGTAGAGGAGATGAGTCTTATCAAAGTTATTGAGTATAGACATGTAGTTGCCATCCTTGCTAGGTACAATTTATTTGGACGTCAATTTCTTAACTATTTTTTTTTAACACGGTATCTCACACAGCTATCGTAAATTCGTAATACTTTGTTCCATATTTTTTTATATTTCAAGTACTATTAGACTACTCCATTGGTTATATACACTGAATATCTTTAATAATCTTTTAATATAAATTTAAGACACTTTCGCAGAGTGAGAGAAGAGCATTTTGGAGAAGATACTAAAGACATTTCTTTAGAAATTTTCTATCTTACATATCATTTTTCTATTAGTGTCCGACATTTTAAAATTTTTAATCTAACTAAAAACACTGCACTTTTATCACCAATGGAGATGTTTTAACCATTTTTCTTAATTTTAAAAATAGATTGGAAGGTGGGGTCCTCCCATCTATACACATTTTCACTTATAACTGTAATAAACATAGAAAATCCTTAATTGCATCGCATCATTTTATTATTATTTTTTTATTTTTTTGTTCTAATATACTAAGTATGATTGGAAAAAGGCACCCAGAATTTGAAATTTGATTTTTAAAAAGTACCGCATTTACTCATATTTTAGTATTTTTTATTTTACTATTTTATTATATATGCATAAATCAATAAATATGTTATATATTAATTTTATAAAATAATTTTACCGTATAATTAATTTTGGTATTTACTGTTTTTTGTATCCTTTTAGTATGTCTATAACTTGTTACAAATGTTTGATCTGTTTTTATACTGTAATATACATATATTTTTCAGTAACTATTACACTTCAAGAACCTTAGATTTTTTCTGTTAAATATATTTATATGGTGCACAATCTTAATTTGAATGATGTTGAAATTTTTTAGCATAGAATTCATTTATTTTATTAGTTTTAACTATGATTGTATAACTTTTTATATCACAGTAATTAGTTAAAACAATTATTTTATAAATTTTTAGGACAATTCTGGTATAAAATTATTTTTCCAATTATGCTATGCCTCTTGTTCTTTAAATTTCGTAAAACTTTTCATCACTTTTAGTAGCTCCGAACTATCATTAATACATGTCCCACAAAACATAGCAGATTGCATAGAGAGATCTAGGGTCATCCAATGTACATTTTTAAAAGTTTGAGACTGGTAATATGGTAAGCTCATATCCATATGAATCATAAACAAGAGTTAGAAACCGGGCGAAAAGACTTTCGGCAACTTTTTAACCTGAGCAACGTGGTTTTAAATCATACGGTGTCATTTTTTTCCAAATAATCATAAAATGATTTGTACTTCACTCAAATATGTGCACTATTAGTTCAATGTTAACCACTAATTAAAACCACGTAACAACTCCTTGGCGCGTAGGGAGTTTCTTGTAGCATATGATGGATGTTTAGTATTCGATCAGCAATAGAGAAAATTTTGACTATCTTCTTCTTCATATCTTCGGCTCGATTGATTACATGGTACCAAATGCATTTTGCTCTGTTACATTGTTGAATTTCACTCATTATATATTCATTATTCACTGTTATCTTTTATATTTGATCAGTTTATTTTGTTGTGTAGGAGAAAGATCGAGTTTAGTTAATTCAACCTAAACCAGAAATACATATAAGAAAATGGAATAATTGGGGAGATCAGCCTAATCAGCTCATCATCATCCTACAAGAAGAAAAAGAAAGATAAATTTAAATCTAAAAAGGATAAACTTAAAATCCAAAAAAGGCAAAAAAAAAAAAAAAATCACTCAAGAAAATGAAGCAAGCCAAGTTAAGAACATACTACGACTTCACATAAATTAGAAAATCTTTGACAAAAAAATGATCCACAATTTCACAGGAAGAACACTAGGCTTGATTAATCTCAGAGAAAACTCGAATTTGTTCCTAAGCTAGTTAAAAAGTTTTTGTAATCATTAAGATTTGCTAAATAAATTAAGAAAGAGATTTTTCATTTCTTATTAGTTTCCGATTTACCATGCAGAATTTATGCGTACATTTATATATTTTTTTCCCGTCATTCCACTATTTGATGTTCGATTTTACGGTTATTTTGGCTGTTCTTCGTATTAAACTGTTTAAACTGTTATTTCAAGAACCACGATTTTACGGTTACGTTAAGTAAAACTTTCTAGTTGTTATGTCACTGTTAACGTAACAATCGCGCATTAAACTGTTATTTCAAGAACCACGATTTGAACTGTTCGGAAAATACTTTTTGAAATTCCCTTTCATTAACCCTTCTTTAATGCGCGATTGTTACGTTAACAGTGACATAACAACTAGAAAGTTTTACTTACCGTAAAATTTTTATTTGCCAAAAAGAAAAGAAGAAAAAAAATCACTATATGCCACCGTCCAAATTAACTCATTTAGAGGATATATGTAGTACAAAGAAACAGAAAAAGAGAGAGAAGAGAAGAAATGACAGTATTTGTTTCGCTAGTGAAGAAAGAGACAAATATGAGTGGCCCCGTATTACAAACATTATGTAGAAATTTCTCATATTTTATGTCAATAAAGGTGAAAGAAAGGTAAAGAAGATCTATAGGGGTTAAAAAATCTACTACAGAATTATAAATTTTCTTCTTCTGTTACCATATTTCAAAAGTGGTCATCTCAAAGATTCTTTTAGAAAAAAACTATACTTCTGTAGAAAACCGTTTAGATAACAGATTACATTATTTGTATTGTTGTGATAAAGGACAGATTTGTCAATGGTAGATAATGCATGAGGAGTCTCGGGTGTGTTCAGGTTGGGATGATGTGATTAGAAATGGAAATGTTCATTAACATTTAATTAATGCCTAATGGTGAGGTGCCTCATGGCTATGTGTGATTAATAGACTCATCTAAGATCTCCTGAAACGTAGACCATACAAGTGTTAGAATTAATCTCACGTCAATTGATTGTCAGTTTTCGAGCCAAAATTTTCAAAAACGATAGGTCAATAACTACGGCTGAACGATGCTGACTCGTAAGAGAAAGATAGCTATCATCTTTTTTCTCAAGTGATTGTAGTTTTATTTACTATCCAGAGTATGGACCTCAGTTTTAAAAATCGGGTAACTAGCCGATTAATCAGGCGCCTAATCCTTAAGTAGTGGTCAACCGACCGATTTAATGTAAAATCAATTAATAAAATCAGTTTACAATTTTTTTTAACGGGTATTTAATTGATTTAAATCGAATTAGACTTTACAGTCAATTAATTATTTTTTAAATGGGTTATTAATTAATTTAAATTATATTGGACGTTAAAGCCTATTAATTTTTGATTAAAAATTGATGGTTTAAGATCAGGGTCTTGGTTTTAATCCTCTTCTTTTTGACCAAAAAAAAATCGTCTTCTTCTCTCGACAGTTGAAATCGAACAACATTGAAAACTATAATCTAGTTTCTTGTGTAATCTCAATTATGTCCAGAAATTGTTCTTACTCAAACTTATACTTATTTGTCAAGCCACTCTCATCTTTCTGTTCATGAATCTACAACTAATTTTCTAAAATCTCTAAATTATTACAATTTTGTAGCCGATTAGGATGTCTTTGTCTATTCTCGCTGTTGCTTTGTCTAGCCGATTAGGATGTCTCTATGTATTGATTGGTTTCTTTTCTCTGGTCGACCGGTTTTGATGTTTCTCTCTATTATTCACTACAAGAAATATGTACATTGTTAGCATTAGAGAAATGCTATAATATGTAATTCATAGCTTTTTCACAAACGCTATGTCAGGCCATTGCTATTGTAGGTACAACACATATGATAGCACAGAATTCGTATGCTATGGTATAGTCTTATACCATAGCAGTAGAGAAATGCTCTGTTATCCCGCTTTTCTAATTTTTTAAAATAATGTTATAAGTCATTATACACGCTATGTTAGGTGATTCTACCATAGCGTTAGTTAAACGATTTAATTTAGTTTTTGTTAGCAATATGTTTATGCTATAATATATTATGTTATAGCGGCTTTTTTTTCCAATTATGTGATCACTCATTATGACTGCTACAATAGATGAATGATTCTAATATAACAGGATTTTAGATGCGATTATAAATGTTTTCAGGACACTGGTTTCTTATTATCTTGAAATTGACCCGAATCTTGTATTATTAAATCCCCTAATTCACCATTTGATAATGCACAATCCAACATAATACATAATACATAAGACAAGCCTGAAGACAAGTTTTAAATCCATAAGAAAGAAGAGAAGTCTGGAGACAAGTTTTAAACCCATAAGAAAGAAGACAAGTCTGAAGATAAAAAGCAAATCCATACGAAAGAATGTAAGTTTGAAGTAGGAGACAATAAACCTCATGGTTAATTTAAGACATAATCACCTTGTCCTCTGGCCATGCAATGATTGTGCGAAGGGCATCTTTTCTTCTGATGGCCTCCAAACTGCTGCATCGCTTACCTTGACAATATCTACCCACACTTTAACTGCATTAGAACCCAAACAAACAAAGTGACCCTTTTGGTCTGGATCGTTTGTTGTCCATCGTCCTTCAACAACAACTAGCTTCTGTCCGGTAATATCCATCAATCTGCACTTCTTATTTTCCTTTGAGACAACTTCATTGATACGCTGCAATGTTTACAATATAAACCAACCAACTATCATATGACTTGACAGAAACAACTTCATAACATATCCAAAATATTTACCTGAGATTCCTGGCAAAGAGACTGCGAATGCGGTAGAGTTTTCTTAATTGGAGAGCTTGGACCTATTGCATCCTCAATAGGTGATTTAGAACATGTTGCTGCAGATTTTGCCCCTGCTGCTGATGTAGAACCTGATGGTATATTAGTTGATGCAGAATTCTGTATAGGAGAACTTTGATCATTCTAACGAAAAACTTTATGGGCAGGCCATGCTACACAAGTCATCAAACAGTCCTCCAGGTATGCCGTGTCCATTTTAGGCCTCCATATAAACGTGTCAGGTTGACATACTGAATCCACGAATACTTTAATAGCTTTTGGCCCAATAGGAAGACCATTAACTAATGCAGATGGTTCTTCTGTGTGCCAACGACCCTCAGCAACAATCACTTCATCCGTAGACAAATCCAGTAGTTGATATTTGTTCAGGGAACTTCCATTTAGGCCCTGTTATACACATTCACAAAAACACAATTCTAATAAGAATATTTATCATGATACTGACAAATTTATAGTAAAAGACAATAAATTTTACCCTAGGTGCAATGTCTTCTATTTTGACCTCTTTATTCAAAAGAACACATTTTGCTACACGGCATGCAATCATCTGTCCAACAGCTTCCTCAATAGTAAACATTTTAGTTGCAGGTCTCCAGAGGAATACATCTGGTTTCGTAGCAGATTCAATCAACACTTTCAGATCCATAGGGCCTAGACGAGAGTCATTCACTATGTCATGAGGATCAGAAGAAAGAATACGCCCCTCCGCAATGTTTTCATTAGTATCAGACCAATCAACCAACACACACCTACGATGTGATTTTTTGTTTACACTCTACAAATTGTGAAGTAGAAAATAAACATAAGTTAGAAATTTAAATAAGAATAAAGAATAACTGATCATATTTAATAAGAATAAGGAATCACTTACTCTTGGAGCTGAGTTTTCACCAATTTCAGGCTCTAGTCCCTGTAATTTAAAATCATTTAAGAAGGCAATTTCAAATTCCATTTAATAACTTAACTGGTTAATGAATACTTTGAGAATTGTCAAAGTAACTAACCTGCTTATTTAAATCCATAATTTTATTTTGCAACTAATTGACCTACTTTACTAACTGAACTTGCTTCTCTTGCATGTCAGCCATACATTTGTTCTTAATTTGGTAACAAGCTAATTTGATCTTACTTATGCCTCTACCCATTGCCCTCAGCATACCAGGATTGCTAGGTCCCAAAAGCTGGGAGAGATGATCTACATCTGGATTTGTTGTACTTGTTGAACCATCAATTCCAACCAGCTCAGCTGCCTTTTTCTGAGTAAGACAAAATACAGTGTCAGACAATGCGAGGAAACAAAATCATTCAGCCACATATTTGGAACTTCCAATCTTTTCTGCGGCATTCGTATTAACTGGTGTACCATCATTTTTGCTTTGCCTGAGAAGCTAGTATATATAGATCCCTCAAAAGCTTACTTGAATTTGATTCAAGTTAACAAGTGTGAACTCATCTTCAATCTTAACTCTGTTACCTCTACTGCCCATTGACACCGGAATATAGGAACATAGAACACATTATAATCCACAAATATTATGTCAATTACTCTCCCATAGTAGGATGCCAGATCAACTACTTGGGAAGTATTTTAGCACTAGACCTACACATAGTCGTTGCCTCATAATAAAACCCATTATTCTGATTTTGTCTTTGAAGTGAGCTTGTGTGAAAACGTTGCCCATTCACTATATAACCAATGTCAGACCTTGCAGTACACCTTGGACCATATGCCAGCCATTTAGTTATATATTTATGATTATTTGAAGCCATATGTATCTACCAAATTAAGAAACAATAAGAGTCAGTCATATAGACAGCTAAACCACACTCATCAATACATAAGATTTTGGAAATTACTTGCATGTTCTTTTAACCAAGATGCAAAATACTTAGCATGCATAGTCCATAACATTGATGCATCATGTATGCATGCTAAGTATTTTGAACCACATTGATTTATATCTTGTAGATGTTGCAGGTGCACTTGCAAAACAGAAATGCAAAATGAAATAATCAGCTTGATATATGTACAATGCAAATGACAAAAACATATATCAAATAAACAGAATTTACTCTACATAAGGATCCAAGGCAGCCATATTTTGAATGACAGCAAGATGTGCTACGTTCTTCTCCATTTCAGTGAGATTAAGGGTCCGAATGGTGACATCGTAATTGACCGTGCGGGACAAGCGGTTTTACAGTGTGGTACGGTTCAACTGCGGTATTTGCAAGGAAAAAATATTTGCAGGACAACTGCAGTTTATGCATAATAAGCGGAACAAAATTATGTTTGATTGGTGAAAAAACTGTTTAAAGTGCAGATTTTATATTATTTTACTAATTTTATAGTATATATATATTAATAAATAAATATTATTATATATATTTGAAGCTTAAATATCTAAATAGTTCAAAAAGAAAAGTTCAAATTTTTAACATATAAAATTTCTCATATCGATTCAAGATTTCAATCATAAAACGTACAACACATTAAAAGATTGATTATCGAGTACTTTCATTTTCCCATAACATATTTGAAATATTGTCTCTTATTTGTGTCATATGTTCTCCATCTGCTATCTCTGCTGCATCCATATCATCTATATCATGCCCAAAATTTATGTTGTTTATATTTGTCTCACTCATTACGTCTGTGAAATCTGCATCAGAAAAATTTGAAATTCTGATGAAATTATGTAATCCTACTGTAGCCATAACCAGTTTTTTTTTTAACGTTATATCTTGGAAAATCAGAAAGAATCCTCCACTTTTTCTTCCAAACTCCAAAAGTTCTCTCGATAACAGACCGTAAAGATGCATGACATTAGTTGAACAATTCATGTTTATTCCTAGAAGGGGGACCAGAATAGAATTGAGACATATGATATCTCACCACACTATTTCGTGATGATCTATAAGGAGCGAGAAATCCTTGTTTATTTGGATATCCAGAACCAACGAGATAATATTTTTTTAATGGAGGCAAAGGAAATCCAAAATCACTTTGTTGGGCCATTTGGATAATAGTTTTATCGTGGCATGAACCTGCTGATCCATTCCAAATATATGTGAATAACATATTTAAATCACATATTTCCATGATGTTCAATGATGCATTATCGTGTCAATTCCAATACATTCCTTGCAACTTAGGCTTTACTTTGACGCACACATGAGTCCCATTCATAGCTCCAACGAATCCACTAAAATATGGCCAATATCTCCAGTCTACTTGAAGTATTTCATGAATGCGATAAAGCTCTTGTCTTGTTGGAGTTCTAATATAATCACATGCCAATAACTCTGTTGCCTTAAGAATTTCCCTCAATTGTCTTTGTACAGTCTCTTGATTTCGGCCAAATCTTAAAACTAACATCCCTTTGAACTTCATTGTGCCCACATATCCGTAGAAACATAGCCACACTCTCTTCAATCCCTATATTCAATGTTGGTTGTAGACCATATTTTGTTTGCAACATATTACACAATGCCGTGAAACATGGAAGTGATATTCATAGGTGAAGACAAGCAACATCATCTTGTTGTATTCGACGCCAAATATTCCTCCATCCCATACCTCCATTGGTTTGCGCTGGTGCCTTTTGAAAATATCGATCATAATAAGTCAAAGCTGGTTGAATTACTAATTCTTCAAATTGTTCATTTTCTGAATTCCACTGTTCAATTCTCTCTTTATAATTGAGATTGTTGAGGCCTTGTGATCGCAATTGACATATACGAAATGTCTAAAATTCATTACAAACTACATGTCATTAAACATATATTATTTTAAAAGAACAAATTACATTAAATTTAAAATAAAATTTTAACATAAATGATACTAAAAAAATAATTTGAGATAACGAAATTACGACAAATTAATCTCCATCTCCTACATCACTTTGATTACTTTCATTTGGTCCTTGAGAAGTTCCCCAATTATTGAAAAGACCTCCTGGTCTAGGTGTTTGTGGCATTTGTCCACTTTCAAAATAGTTTGTGAAACCGAGACCATATGATGATGTTTGTTGAATGATAGGTGAAGTTTCTTGTTGAGTATTCCTCATATTTTCATCTTGGTCACCAAGTGAAAATTCCTACTGAACATTTACCGGAGTCGTTCCTGATGATCCGCCTTGTTGAAATTTTTGTGATTGTTGCCATGGTTGAATGTTTGGCGGTGTGCCCCACTGTGGAGCATTTGGCATTGTGCCCCACTGTGGAGCATTTGGCGGTGTGCGTAACTGTGGAGCATTTTGCGGTGTTCCCCACTGTGGAGCATTTTGCGGTGTGCCCTACTATGAAACATTTGGTGGTGTTCCCCATTGTTGATAATTAGGTCCCCAAAAACCAGGTGAATTTTGCGCTCCTAAATTATTACCCACAAAAGATGTAATGTTGGATGATAAACCTCCTGAATGTAGACTCCCAAATGAATGTCCTACACCTAACTGTTTTGGTACATCTTGGTTGTTCCGCGAAACAATAGTCATCGCTTCAAACAATTGTAGCTTATCTTCGTCGGTGCTTAAGGCTATGTCAATGAAATATTTACGTCAAAGTACTAGCTCCTTAAGTTCATTAATGCAGGCCCAATATAATCTTAGTATGTTTGGGAAGGTCAAGATCAATAAATATAGCTTCTGCCTTTTTAAATTCTTGGTAATCATCTTGGTCAAAACCACCAAGACGAAGTTGTTGAAAGCTTTGTCGTTGGAATTCTCTATAGCCAGCAATGGTGTCTTGTATTGTTGTCTTAAAAGATTGTCACCTACGAGTTTCTCGTGAACCACTGTCTGTAGAAACTCGTGAGCTTCCTCCAGATCTTTGTGAATTACTCCCACGTCTAGTAGTTGACTGCAAAGGCTCCCTCGTTGTTGGCCTCTACGAGCAGAATTTTGGTTCGTGTCATCATCATCAATGGTAACATGATACACTTCTTCTTATTCGTCTTGAGTCACAGTAATTTGTGGTGGAATGTCACCACTATCGCTGTCTGAATCATCATGATCCTCTTCATCATTTGCATGCTCGTTCATCAACTGTTCTCTTCTTTCTCGAGCAGAGTGTTGAGATTTTGATTGAACATCATGTAACATGAAACATCGTTGCATCGCATCCCAAAATTGACGTGGTTTTCGGTTCAAGCTTTTTGTTACTTTGTATCCCTATAAATTTCAATTATTTAGATTCGTGATACCAAAATTTAAAACATATATTGATGATTAGAAGAATTATTTATACTTACAAACCCTTGATCCTTCCACCATGAGTCAGATGTATATATCATGGATGTATCATGATCAACCGTGATTCCGGTTTTATGTGTAAGAACCTTCCACTTCTTGTAACGTTTTTTGAATTCATCAAGTTTGTTTTTGAAGAATCCATAAATTATATTCATGTTGAATGCTTGGTTAAATTTTTCTACCATATACTCTCTACCGATAGCAGTAGGACTCTTAAGAGTATAATTATTTATTAGAATTGCTTCGTCGAACAATTGAATTAATGTTTTTTCCTGAATGTACGACCATTTATACTTTTCTTTGCTCTACAAATTCCGCAAATACAATGTCACATATTATATCAAATATAATTATTATTTTAAATTTTTAAAGAAACAAGCTAAAGAAAATTTACCCATACTGTTGTTTCCGTTGGAGGAGTTGAATTTTCGGTTGGCTGATTTGAACTTGTTTGTCTGGAAGGATTTGCGTTTCTTCGACGCTTAGACGATATATATACATATAATGAAAGTCATCGGTTACTATAAATTTAATAAGGTATTGATAATTTTATTGTTAATAAGAATTCTTTAAAACATATAAATATACATATATATATATATATATATATTAGTTAGGGAAATAAAATAAAGATGATATGAAACATAATGAAAATGTTCAATTGTTATATAATTAACTAACATGTATAATGTAATGAATATATGGAGACTCCATGATATATGAGTGTTTTAATAACCACTATGATATTTAAGTAGCATAGACAATAGTATTATTTACTGAACAATAAGATTATTAGTTTTATTATTTTTCAACTTAAAACATATATTACAACCTTATTTATTAACATGGATACTGCACTTTAAATCGGTTTTTATAGATTTAAAATCTAACAAAGCATTTAAAAGTGTATTTTTCATTAATTCATTTTGAAAATATATTAAACAAAATCTATATAGAATTGAGTTTAGGAAATATATAATAAAGATTTGGAGATCTTATCTGTATGGTGCGAAGGTACAGGTGTTTACAGATCATAAAAACATGAAGTATATATTCACTCATCCTGAGCTGAATTTGAGGCAGAGGCGATGGATGGAGCTAGTGACGGATTATGATCTGGATATAGCCTACCACCCTGGTAAGGCTAACCTTGTTGCTGACGCTCTGAGTCGAAAGTGGGCAGCAGCAAGGTATAGAGACTTTGGTAGGAGAGATTAGTGCATTGAGGTTGTGTGCTATTTCTCGGGAACCAT
Source organism: Camelina sativa (assembly GCF_030686135.1). Classification (NCBI taxonomy): domain Eukaryota; kingdom Viridiplantae; phylum Streptophyta; class Magnoliopsida; order Brassicales; family Brassicaceae; genus Camelina; species Camelina sativa. The sequence continues at coordinate 15,685,490 of NC_141898.1, read as the reverse complement.
CGGTTTTGGAGGTGGCTGATAGAGTAAATCTTCTGAGCAGGGTACAGTTGGCTCAGGAGAAGGATGTGGTCCTGGTGAATGTCTCTAGAGTTGTTGGTTCGGAGTATGAGGTCTCTGTCAATGGTACCATACTTGTGAATGGTCGGATTTGTGTGCGCAAGGATGAAGAGTTGAGGCAGGAGATCCTGAGGGAGGCTCATGCGAACATATTCTTTATTCATCCATGAGTGACTAAGACCACCTCCAATGGGGTGTTTATGAGGTGGTCTATGTTTAAAGTGTCCACATAAATAATCAACAAATCAATAAAAGCATAAACCCGGTTCCAACTTTGGATGTCTTAGAATTCGTTAGACACACTTACGTGTCAAATGGATGTTGGTTATAAAAAAATGTATTAGTAGGGGGAAAAAGTTTGGTTCGCGTCTTTTTGTTCCATCGACTCTCTGTCTCTTTGTCGTCGGACGACGACGATTATTTGTCACTAATGAATATCGACGATGATATATGAATTGATTGTGACCTCCGGTTCACCATTTGTCGTGATCATCACCTCCGGTTCACGATCGTGGGTTTGCAAACCGGGTCAAAAATCTGGGTTCTGCAGGCGACGATTGCTTTTACCAAATAGGCGTTTTCCTTCATCATTCTTTTTCTCATGGTACGAATATCTATCTGATGCTATGAATGCTTGTTGATAGCACATGATAATAGTTCGATTTCCTCAACTGCTATTAAAGATTGTTTATAATATTGGTTATTATACTATAGCGTTTACTAAACGCTAAGATAGAAAATCTCTAGGTGGGAATCTAAAATTGTTTTATCCGCCAATACTTAGCCAAAATAATTCACTTTGTACCGCCAAAACACTTAAAACCTAGAAGAAAAAAAATCACTTATTAGTTATTACCAATTAAAACCTAATTTCTCTCATTTGTTTTCTATCGTTCTTCAGTTCTTCTCCTCTCCTCCAATACCTCTTCGCTATCTTCAGATTCAGATTTTTTTTTTCCTCTTCAAAATCTTCGCGATGATTACACTAAACCCTAGATTTGATTTACAATATTGTCGCTTTTTGCCCTTTTGTGTTACCCTCGAGGCACCGACAACAAGACGAGACCAGCCACAGATCTGCACTTGAGGTAGTTGGTAGAGATTACTAAGATCTCTACAATTGTCCCAGATATGGCGTCACATCTTTCAGCTTTGTTGAATATTTTTTTTTAATTTTTGGTGGATTCAGATTTGTGGGTCTCTTAACATGTTGGTGTTCTTCTCTCTCGTTAAGTCTTTGTCTTAAATTGTTGCCTTCTAGGTCGCTTTAATTGTGTGTGAAAGGTGAAAGCTTTTAGCTTTGTTTCTATCTCTTTGAGAACAATGGTGTTTGGCTAATTCTGACACTATCACCGTATTGGTGTTCCAGCGACGGTGGCTAATTGAGACTTTACTGTCATAAACCCTAACTATAAAATCGATTTGTGATATCTTAGTCTCTCTCTCTTGCCAAACTTTGTGTGCAGGCAGAACTACAAGACCAAGAGCCTTTTTAGAGATAAAGATCTAAAATTTGGATTTTTGGTTGATTTAATTAGTTTGGAGATATAAGAGAATCAGCTTTTTTGGATACGGTGCTCTTCTTCTTTCATCTCCTCCTCTATGCCTGTTTTTTTATTTACTCTGCTGTTTGCGTTTACTCCCTGATGATAGTGAATTCAGAATTATTGGGAAAAAAGATTGAGTTTCTTTATGTGATTTGATTTCAATATTCCTGGATTAGGTTTTGAGCAATCAGTAAGTGTTTTAGAATTACTGTAACAATCTTAGAGGATTATATATATTCCTCAAGTTTGATTTTGTTTTTACAATTAAGTTAGTTTACTTTTTGTTGAAGAGTGTCAAATGTGATAAGAGTGGTTTCTGTAAGCTTTTGAAGTATTATGATGATTGAATTGTTACAAATAATTATCTCACGAGATAGAGATATGTTGGATTTGGGGTGTTCAGGTTCAGGATTGTTCAAGAAGAAAGGCTTTAAAGGATCATTTGCAGATGCAGGGCAGTCTGCAAAGGTACACACTCACTCTCATCTTTACGCTTTTTGCTTATATGGCTCTTCCACGAAACTGAGCATTGATTGCTTTCTTTTTGTTCAAGACTTTTGCTGTTTTATCTGGAGTCCATAGTTTTGTTCTTGTTTTGCAGCCATTAATGTTGGAGTTGATGGATGTTGCACTGGTCTTACTCTTAGTTTCCCCGGTAACCCAAAATCCATCATTCTCATCGTATTTTCTAATATAGCATTGGGTCTCTTAAATAGACTGATCCTGCAAGCATTTCAGCATCATATAAGTACTTTTAGTCCTGACATAGAAGAGAGCTAACCAGTACTTTTATGGTCTGTGTTGCAGGTGCTCCAAAAACTCTTCTACAGAGTTGTCTCACTTTTGGGGCATTCTCTTTTATCCTCGAGGGACTCAACAAAAGACAAACAGCTCTGGTGAAAGTTAAAACATTTTTATCTATCACTAGTGTTACTGCTTTGGAAATGCTGAACTTTGTTTCGTTTCTTCTTGTGTGCACCAAGTTCTGGAGATAGGGAAGCTTCTCTTTTCTTGTAAACACAAGACATGTTAGTTTATTTTAATTAAGATTGTTATGTAAGACTTTATGTTATGTAAGACTTCTTTTGGTTAACATAATAATAATTTTATGTATGTTGGTGAGTTTATAAAAAAAAAAGTATATATATATCCAATTAAATAAATTCTGCAGAATAGGATTCAAATATACAAATTATAAAATTTATATAGCAAAAAAAATAACACTAATTTGGTGTTACCATAAAATGTATTATAGCATTCGATTAGTGCTATAATAGGAAAATGCTATCGTATGTAGATATTTATTATAGCATGTCAAAAACGCTATTGTATCTGGGGGGTCTACCATGGCTGCCGATGTCACAACATTTACGATAACGCTATGTAATATCTATGATAGCAGTTTTCTCGCGCTAACAATATAAATATTTGTTGTAGTGTATAGAAATTAGGTTGTGTGATTTAGATAAATTAGGGGTATTTGATTTTAGATAAATTAGGAATATTTGTTGTTAGTTAACTTGTGTATTATTGTTGCGGAAAGAATTGAACTAGTTATCTTTGCTGCTATACAATCGTATAGGGTTGCATTTGCTGTGAAAAATCATTCATTGTGATAATGTTTTGGTTCATTGGTAGTATGTACCTACTCTCTGTCATTTCTTTTTAATCCAAGTGCTATACCTCCTCTGGATCAAATTGATTCTTTAATCTTAGTCTAAGTAATATTAGTTTCATCCCTGCAGTGGAATGTTTTGTTTTCTCAAGTTTCGCTTGGTACGCAGTCATATGACGAAGATAAAGAAGCATTAGCTATTGGCACAGCCAGTTCTTTTCTGTATGCATCATTCAACACTCTCCCTCTTGAGCGGATCATGACAATTTTGGCCTACAGATATATTAGTGTTGTGAGGAGTTCTATGAACGAGAGAAGCCTTTATGGCTACAAGATATCAGGTTGCTGATCTATATTCTTAAGCAGGTAAGTATTTTGATTCAACATCTTTGTAGCTTAGACGTGAAGAGTTTTGGATATATGATTGATGACTCATACGTAATCATTGACAAGATTAGGTGGGGCTTAGACTGCTACAGAGATATAATAAGCTAGATTGTTTTTGTATTTTCATATGGATGCTTTGCTAAAGTGGTTGTTCAACTTGCTACTAATGTTTTACACAACATTTCTTATTGGACTCACCAAACGAATAGTATCTTTGTGTCATGTTTATAGCTGAAGTTCTGTGATAAGCATCTTTGCATTGTATGTTATGCATTCTCACTTTTATGTTTACACAAGTTTTTCAAAATTTGAATTTTGGATCCTCCTATTTTAGACCATTCCATTAGACTATGTCAAAACTAATCAGTGTCTAACTTTTAACTTTTCATTTTTTTCATTTAGAAATATTGTTGGATCCCAAAAAACGGATCCAACCGTTGGTGATGCTCTAAGATGTACTGTGACCTGAAGAGATATTATCACTAGGTCGGGATGAAGAAGGATGTAGCTAGTTAGGTCGCAAAGTGCGATGTTTGCCAGCTAGTGAAGTGTGAGCATCGGGTTCTGGGCAGGTTGCTAAAGACACTTCCCATTCCAGAGTGAAAGTAGGACATGATCACGATGGACTTCGTGGTAGGGTTGCCGGTGTCTCGGACTTTTGATGTTATTTGGGTCATTTTGGACCGGTTGACTAAGTCAACACATTTTCTGGTCATTAAGAAGACTGAGGGAGAAGCGATTTTGGCTAAGAAATATGTATAGGAGATAGTCATGTTGCATGGGGTGCCAGCGAGTATTGTGTCTGATAGGGATTCCAAGTTCTCTTTGGTGTTTTGGTGGGCTATTCTGGCAGAGATGGGCACTAAGGTTCATATGAGTACATCTTATCATCCCCAGAGAGATGGTCAGTAAGAGAGGACTATCCAGACGCTGGAGGATTTGCTGAGGATGTGTGTGTTGGATTGGGGTGGCCATTGGGCAGATCACCTGAGCTTGGTAGAGTTTGCTTAAAATAACAACTACCAAACGAGTATTAGGATGACTCATTATGAGGCATTGTATGGGAGGCCATGTATTACATCGATATGCTGGACTCAGGTGGGGGCGAGGAGCTTGTGCGGGGTAAGTTTTGTTTAGGAGACCTCGGAGAAGATTCGGTATCTAATGTTGAACATGAAGGAAACTCAGGATCAACAGAGGAGTTATGTCGATAAGAAGAGGAGAGGTCTTGAGTTTCAGGTGTGACACAGAGTGTACCTCAAGATGGCCATGTTACGGGGTTCAAACAGGTCATTGACACAGACTAAATTGGGTTCGAGGTATATAGGTCCGATCTAAGTGATTGAGCGGGTGGGGCCGGTAGCATATAGGCTGGGTTGTTTGAGATTATGTGTGTGTTCCACAAGGTTTTTCATGTGTCTATGTTGCAGAAGTGTCTCCGCGAGGATGATTAGTTGGTGGCTAAGATTTCTGACGATCTCCAGCCTAATATGACCTTGGAAGCCAGACTAGTGAGGCTTCTCGAGAGGAGAATCAAGGAACTTCCGAAGAAGAAGATTCCTTTGATAAGAGTCCTTTGGGACTGTGATGGTGTTGAGGAGCAGACTTGGGAGCCAGAGGTGAGGATGAAGGCAAGGTTCAAGAAGTGGTTTGAGAAGCAGGTCGCGACTTGAGCTTATCTAGCCTGGTCCCAGCTGTAGTTCGTGGATGGAGCGGGAATAGAGTATTCCAACCCATCTCTATTGTTACTTGGTCGCTTATGGGTGGTTGGTTGTGCGACAAAGTAACGAGATGAGGTGGTTTTCGGGAACTGAAATTTTGCGAGGCAGTTGTTAAAGGGAAAAGTTTCCTGAAATAAAATTTTATGAAAGAGAAAAGTTTCCAAAATGGAAAGTTCTAAAAATGAAAAGTTTTATGGGAATTAGAATTTGTCTAATTTTAGTGGTTGTGAGCCTTGGAGGGGTTTGTGTGGCCTTCATGGCGGACTGTTGAGTCATTGTGTGCCCATGTGGGGCGGTCTTTTGAGACATTGTGTGGCCTTTGTAGCGGGCTATTTAGCTAATGTTGCCTGTTTAGACGGTCCTTCGGGATCTGTGGTCTTTGTGACGGTCCTTTGGGACATGTGGCATGTTTAGGCAATCCTTCGGGATGTGTTTTCTTCGTGACAGTCCTTTGGAATGAGTGGTCTTCTTGACGGTCTTTCGGGACGAGTGGTCTTCGTGACGGTCCCTCGGGACAAGTGGTCTTTGTGACGGTCCTATTTAGAATATATATTGTTTAGCCTTGGTGGCGGTCCTGTTTAGGACATTTGTTTCGCCTTTGCGGCTTGAGAGTACGGTTGGTATATCGACTTCGGATGACGATTCGGGGACGCGTTGTAGGGTGGCAACCCAAGAGACAAATATTGGACTTCTCTATATATTATGGCATGCGGGCTGAAGACTTTGTTGGGGTAGAAACTGGATCTGAGTTTGTGTGAGATTGTGAAGATGGAACGGGATCTTGTGAAGGTAGAAGTGTAATACGATTTCCTGCATAGTTGAACCTGTAGGTGTTAACAAAACCATCTTGAATTGTTTGCCTGTTGTATTGCCATGGACGTCTTAACAAAATATGACATAGCATCAATTTCAGAATATACCTGAATCCTTGTAACTTGTGCCAATGGAGAAAAGAACACGACAACACTTGGAAATTCGCAAATCAGTTTGTGCATTGGGCCAAGCAAGTCGATATGGCATAGGATGTCGTTCAATGAAAAGAGCAAGTTTCAAAATCCTCTTCTGAAACAATTTTTGTACAGCTACCTGCGTCAATGATGAAATGACAGACTTTCCCTCGGATTGTACAGTTAGAGTGAAAAATGTTTGTTCTCAACCAAGATTCGTCGATGGCTTGCGGGGTAAAAAAATTTCTTCATTACCTGTATACCCTGCAACTTATATATTGGCTTCCTCTTGTGGGTGATCAAGAACCTCCTCATCACAGGACACGGTTAGGACAAGAGGCTTGGTGATGCCATGTTTCCTCGCAGTTCAAACACTTAAATGTCAAAGATCGTATAGGTTTCATTGTCGAGGTTGTGTTAATGACATCTTGAGAAGGAGACAATGCAGGCTGCTCTATTTTAATGGCGTTGTAGTGACCCTCACTAGGGGTAAAAATCCCAAAATAAAAGTTCGAAGGAATGACTCAGAAAGAACTTAGAAAGGAAGAGGAGAGAAAAGGAAGGAGATTGACCGAGAGAGGTCCGGAGAAAATCGACGAACCGGAGAATGGTTGAGTCAAGCCAAAATGAGCCAAGGTGCGATCAAGACTCTATGTCCCGATCGGAACAACCGAGACCTACCCAGAATCACGTGCACGGGTCAGTAACGGTACAGACCAAGTAGACGCGGGAAGGATGAACGTGGGCGGAGTGGAGAAGTTCCAGATGATGGCCGAGGAAGGACCGAGAAGTCTTGGAAGAAGGACGAGAATGACGGAGTGTGGACCGGACAGAGAAGTCACGGACGAGGAAGTTGCGGATGGACGGTAAAGTGTCGGACTCATCGGACACGGAACGTGCCGCGTACTACCTACCGTACCGCGGTACCATCGACCGACCAGACAAAGTTCTAGATTTTAAGGAACTTTTGTCTCCTTTGTTTTGGCCAATAGAAATGCATGCAAAATAGTGGGGGACAAGAATATTATTCTTTTGGAGGAAGGTCAATCATGTTTCATGCAAGGGAGAGTGGAAGACATAATCATTTGTCTTTCTAAAAAGTGGCCAATAAGGATTCATGCACAAGTTGGTGGGAGACAAAGAAAATTCCATTGGAAAAGTGTGATTCATGCAAATTTTGTGGCTCACAAATGACCCAAGTGTGCGCCCAAAGGAGTGGAGAAGAGAAGAGAAGTGCTCGCCATGCATTGGCTGAATGTGCCGCACAAAGCTTACACCATTCCACTATATATAGACCCCCTTGGTGCCCATTTCGTGGTTCATCATCTCTTAGAGAAAAGAGAGAAGTTAAAGAGAGAGATCTAGAGAGAGTTAAGGAGAGAGTGTTCTTCCTTAGCAGCTTTTCTCTTCCGCAAGTAGCTAGTCGCGTCTGCTTAGGCCGTTCCGCGTTGCTAGCTAGGACTAGAAGCCTGTTCGATTCGTTTCTTCCAGCCAAGTCCAGGTGAGTTTCAATGCATGTGATATGGCACATGATAGGTGGGATTTCTAATTGTTATTTCTTAGGATTTACGGGTTAAATCTAGGCATTTTCGTTGGGTTATTAGGTAGATTCGTTTCTTTTCTTCTAGATTGATTTCTAGGGAGTTAAGTCTCGTTTCTTGCTTCCTTGCATGTTGGTGTGAGGTTGTGTTTAGCTCTTAGTCTCTAGAATTTTTATTCTAGTTTCTGAAGTTGCTTGATTATTTGTTGCATGATTGCTTGTAGGCTTTGCATGCTAGGTTTCGCTCTTAGTCTCTAGAATTTTTATTCTAGTTTCTTAAGTTGCTTGTTTGGGTTGCATGACTGCTGTGTGCTTTACATGTTTGTGTTAGTTGGTTGCATGTTTAGCGCTTAGTCTCTAGATGACCTTTAGTTTCTTAGGCTTGCATGTAGTGTAGCATAGTGGCATTTTACTTGATTTTCTTGCTTGAATTTCTTGTTCAGTTGCACTTGCTAGGAGGTTAGTCTCAGACTAGATCGTGCGCGAGGTGAAATGCCCATTCACAGGTTCTAGTGCCGGAGAGCCTAAAAGTTGGTAAGGATACTTGTAAATTTATGAGCTTAAAAACCACAAAAACTCAAGGTATCAATTGTTATAGGTCTTAATGCGTGTAGTCGCGAGAAATTCCGGCTAGCGTAGTAAGACTTGGTATGGCTGTCCTCATAATCCATGCCACATACAGCCGCGTGCATGTAACCCATGTCGTGAGTTGTAGGGTTGGTGACGAAGAGCTCGAAGGATACTGGACTCGCTACCCTGGCCGATACTGTCTACACGACGGTGTAGCTTGAGTGATGTTCCAGTTACGTGCCTTTGTGGCTGCAGCGCGGGTGTTCACAAGGGTATTGAGGAGAGGAAGCATATCGGGCCCATAACTAAAACTTGTTTAATAATTTAATTTAATTTAATTTCTTTTATTCAAGTTTATTGTTGTTGTTGTTGCTTGCTTGTGTAATTGCTTTATTGCTTTTATTGCTTGCTTGCTTGATTGCTTGCTAGATTAGTTTGCGTAAGCTCACTATCTTCCGCATTGCTTTCTCTGATTGGGTGTTGCATTGTTTGCTTGCTTGCATGTTGATAGCTTCGTCTTGCATGTTGATAGCTTAGCATTGCATGTTGTTTGCTTAGTCTTGCATGATGTTAGCTTAGGCTTTCATGTAATTCTTTAGATTGCTTGTTGCATGTTGCTTGCTGGGGTTGGGGTTGGGTTTGGTTTCTTGTTAGGTTTCCGAACTCACTGAGTGTTTTAGCACTCAAGACTCCATAATTTGTTTTGCAGGTAACCTTAGTGGGGAAAAAGCCTTAGAGGGAGCGCAGGACGTTAGGCCAGCTGGTGTAGAATTGCATTGCCTTTGCAAATTGTTTTCCTTGTAAAATTTAAGTTATCGTGTTTTGGCCTTAGGCTTGGCGCCATTTTTGTTTGAATGTTTTGTGAACTTGTTTTATAAAGTAAATAAAGTATGAAAGTTATTTTCATTAAAGTTGTGTGGTTCTAGCCTTGTCCGGGCCAACACAACGCACCAGGCCGCGAGGGTTGCAAAGCCTAAGTAGTCGAAAACTTGACTCCTAACGTTGATTTTATCCTCCCAGAACATCACCTAATGCTTGTTGCTGGTTTCCATGTTGCTGGTTTCCCCCGGCGAACGGATTATCATCACCCCCTTCAGAATCTGCATCAAAAACCGGATCATTCTGATTAGGTTGTATCGGTTGTGCTTGAGCCTGAGCTTGAAGCACAGCTCTCTCAGTGTTAGCAATAGAATCTTGCATAATTTTCCTTAGATCCAGAGAAAACTCGGTGAAAACCTCATGGAAAGCAGAGGTCTGCTCGTCACGGTTTTGTTGTTGAATCTTTTTTGGAAGCATGGTGAAAGAACGTTGTTGAGTCTGATACCAACTAATGTAGCAGCTAGAAGCGTAAAAGACAAAAAACTTAGGATCTGCAGAACCTTGAGTAGCTTGTCGATAATTCTTGTTTGAACAGAGAATTCAAACAAGAGTTTGATAAAGTAATTCTCTTTTATTAATCAAAAAACCAAAGAACAATAAAGCTCCAAATCCCCTTCTTATACTACTTGTGCAATAAACTAAAAAACCCTAAGCTAATGTTGGTAAACTAACGACCACAAAAGGAAATGATTCAACAACCAAAAGCCGACATAGAAACCAAAATTAAAATCTCGCTGCACCCCATGAAAGTGTGTAGTGACGCTGCATCAATTTCTCTCTAAAGCATCAATTGCTTTTGTTCCCTAAGTAGCCACTAACTCTTTCTTAGTTGCCTCTGCAAATGTTTGTGGCTCAGAAGTAGAATTAATAAACGAAATTTCCTGTCACAACACGAGAATTGAGCCAAAAAAGACATATAATTTGCAACTAGATAGCAGGAGTAGTAAAATCATTTGATGCTATGTCTTGGTCTAGCTTTGATGCTAGTTATTGTTGTGACACTGCTCTCGGCATATAGCATTAAGTATTATTTTTTTTCGGTTACAACAAATGTGGTTTCGGTTACACTGATGATGCTTTTTAGTGAATGTTCAGTTCCTTTTGTATGGTACCAAAACCACTAAGTTATTGCTTGTCTACCACAATATGACACAAATACATATTCAGATTATCTATTTTCTTTTCAATATTGAGTTTTCCATCTCTCTGTTTGCATTTAAATGTATCCGATTCGGAATTTATCTTTGTATATAAATATATTATTAATAAAAAAAAAACATTTTGTTTACAATGTTGACTATAACTAGGTAAAGATGTGTGTTATGTACGGGTTAAATTATGACCTTTCAATTGATTTACAAATTTAGTTATAGTAATTTTATACATATAGTAGATAAAGGCCCGCACAATGTGCGGGTCTAAAAATTGTTGAAAAAAATAAATCCTAAACCTTAAACAATTTTTAAAATATATAAAGAAATTTTATTTCCTAAAGTAAATATATAAATAATTTAAGTTAGAAAATATTTTTATTTACCTTCATACATTTATTTATATTTTTATATTTTATAAATTATAACAATTATTACAATAATTTAAAGCTAAACTATATCCTACGAAAACTTTTGCCAAATACTCATCATTATAAATATTATTATTGTCAAATTTCAAAAACTGACTTATACACAAATTCATCAAAGCAACATCTAATAAGTAACCACATACAATTTTACTCTATGTTTTACCATTAAAAATATGTTCTTACACCAAAATTATTTTATTGTTAAAGTATGCTCTTTCTCACCACCTATAAAATGTCTTCTAAACAAATTACAAAATTTATGTTGTTTTACTTTCATTTTGGCATAATTATAGTTCTTATAATTACTAAAATTATTTTGTGATATAGTTTTTTTAACCATGAAGTTTTTTTTACTCCAAAGATATTGGATGAACAACTGGTGAAAATTATCTACTCGATTACAATATTTTTATGACTAACCCAATAAAAGTTGAGAAATTGAAAGAAATATAATATAATATAAAAATAATAAATTGAAAATTATAATCATGATGGTATATATAAGTCTTAGATAATTCAGATATAAAAAATAGAAACTTTATATACAATCCAAAACATGACATATGTCATAATCACGTTAAGGATCAACGACCTATTTACTATTCAGAAGTATCCAATTGTACTAAAACAACTTAAAGTTATGACCTCGTCTCAAATATTCTCGAATCATAAATTCTCAACTTATTTTTACCCGAATCAAAAGTTCTCATATATTTCTCCATATATATAGTTTAAACTGTTTACGAACCTAATCTGATAGAAAACCACATAAATCCAGTTAGAAACCAATTTTAAAATGGTATACTCTTCCAACTTCCCAAATTTGAAACCGCTTCTCAATAATTCGATCAAGCAGCTCTTGTTTCAGTATCGGAATCATCAACATTATTTAGAAAAGAAAACTTTAAATTTTGACCAGAAACATCAACCACCAACTTATCTTCCAAACTTATAATGCTACTAACTATAGAATAACTTTTGGAACCTCCATCAGTGTCTCCATCCTCGATTAAATTAGCGGGCATTATATACTTCAATTTCATTTTATTGCATCTTATAGCTTCCCTCGAAAAACCCGCACAAATCAAAGACCCACACAATAGATCGGCAAAATTATATCAGAAAAAAAAAATCAAAGATCAAAGTTTTTGATATAAACATGTAATGTTATGTACATATAATGTTATTTTCTTAATTAGCTGTCTTATTATGTTTCAAAAACAATAATTCTTTTGACATAACTTATGTTATTCTTTTTAAAATTGTTATTCACTATTTATTTATTAATAATAATATACATTCTTAGTGAATTACTTTTTTGTTTATACATGTCAAAATCTTATTGAGAAAATACGTATAATATAAGTAGCGTACAATGGAAAATAGATTAGTTTTGTTAATTTTCCTTTTTGATTTAGAAATTTTTTTTTAGATATAAACATGTAAATTTTATTTAGATTTAATGTTATTTTCTTAATTAGCTGTTTTAAATAATAATAATTTTTGACACGTGTCAACATCTCATCAATGTATTTGACACATGTCATTATCATGTTAATGGCTAATTTGAAAATCTAACTTTATATATTAAGATTTTTAATATAATAAAAATATTAGTTTAGACTTCAGTTCAAGTTTTTTTCCTAAGACTGCCAATTAGTTCTTCATGAACTTCGTTTTCTTCGCATGTGCCTTCACAAATCTTGTTGTAGTACTCAGAGTCCAAAATTGGCTAACCATAGAGAAATATTTTTTTTTTTTTTTTTTTTTGTGTGCAAACAAAGACATAAAATTTAATGTGTTAGGTTATATAGTATAAAGGTTATATAGTATAAAGGTTATATAGTATAATTATACAACCAAATATGGATGACACATAGTATATTTATTTTACCATGTATGGTTGAGAATCTTTGTAACAGTGAAACTTTGATATGGATGACACATAGTATATTTATTTTAGTTTTTTTTTTTAATATACTAAGATTATAATTATATTATGTTTTGTTTTACTAAGCTTGAAAACTATGATTTCTGATCGTTAAAATTGACATTTGTCACGATCTGATGAGTTTCTAACTTTGATATTTAATCATTAAAATTGACACGTGTCACGATATGGTGAGTTTTTAACTTTGATCTCTGATCGTTAAAATTAACACGTGTCACGATCTGGTGAGTTACTAACTTTGAGAACCAAGGTTTATATAATAAGATGTACTAGAAATGGATAATGAATAATATATTAATATAAACTCGATAATTACTTATATTAATTTTGTGTGGTTGAAAAAGAACAATATTAATTATATGTTTTTTTGTTTTATTTTACGTAAATAGTAGTTACTAGATTTAAAACATTTCATTTTGTAGCATGGGTTTGATTTTTCCCCCTTTTTACCACTATTTTGTTGTGTTTTTTTTTGTATGTTTGTAATTTTTTCTTAATTTATTTTTGAACTTGTTGGTATGCGGACTATTTTAAATAATTAATTGTAGTTTAAGATAAATAAGATTGAATATTCAAAAGTCTCGTAAAAATTGGAATTTAGTATTCTGATTTTGCTCAAATTTTATCGTATATTTTATGCATTTTAATATTTATAATGTAACTACTTGAATGATGTCCTCTTAGCAAAAACACAAGATTATGAATTTTGTTTCTTGTAACTTCTTTTAGTAAAAAATTATTTTACTTTAAGAAAACCAAAATATTAGTCAACTAAGTTCCGTCACAAATTACCTATTTTTACTTTTATTTTAGTTAATAGTTAATATTGTAACTAACTAAACTAATATATTTTTATCATTATAAATATTTTAAAAAATTCTTAGCTTAATTTTCCCTTATAATATATATATATATATATATATATATTATGTTGGTTTGAGTTATTTGTTTTGTATAGAGATTTTTGAAAAAAAAAATGATTTTCTTTCCGTAAAAATCATATTGATAACGTAATAACTGGAATATGATTATATAAACAACCAAATAAGTTTAAAGACAAAATATGTTATATCAAAAATGATTATGTGGTCCAAAGAAAACACCCTAATTCTTTAGAAAATTTTACTTTTACTTCAAATTTATATTCTTTATTGAAGAAATTTATGGTGATTTAGCAAATTACTTAACAGGATCCAGATTATGCCCAACAACTCTTTTAATTACCATATCTTTAAAAAACTTTTCTTATAGCTATAACTTTACTTGATGAGCCGTAAATCTCACTCCAAAATTTACATATGTGCTAGATAGCAAAATAGAAGCTACTATGACTAACAAAACACACTTCTTTATTTGGACTTTGACCAATCCTGCAGCCCATTAACACTTCTCATTACCAAAACACTTCAAGCCCAACTTCCTTAGTTGACTTGTTCCTTTCTCTTTTTGTTGTTGACCTTCTTTGTCGACAACGCATCTTTTTCTTCTTCTCTGTTCTGCTTTGTTTCATCTCATTGAAGCTTTCTCCTTGCAAGTTTAAATGGAGGACTCAATTCCAATACTTTGTGAAACGACCCGACTCGTTTTTTTTAATAAATAAATAATAAATAAAAATATAATATAAACTACAACTAGTGGTCCTATACCCACTAGCCACCTATCCACAACCACATACAACAGCAGAAATAGCAATATCAATATATATCCAATAATAATATAATCAATAAATATCCATAACAACAATCCAATAATCAAACATCAGGAAACATGAAACCGGCAACCTAACAATGTTCCTAAAAACCCAACTCTAGCAACCTAGCAATGCCAGACAACATACAATCGAGTCCCTAGAACATCCTCCTCTTCATCCCCTTGATTCCACGATCACACTTTACCTTTACCTGCACCACAAACACATATTGAGATGCATGAGTATTTGATAAACAATCAGTGAGGCAATCCTCCCATCTACTGGGCTATACACACAAGCAACAGTGATTCCAATGTTCCAAACAAACAACAAACAAGACATACAAAGCATCCACCGCCTCTGCCTCAAGTTTAGCTCGGCCTGAGTGAATATGTACTTCAGGCTCGTATGATCTGTAAACACCTGTACCTTTGCACCATAAAAATAAGATCTCCAAATCATCAGGGCAAAAACTACAGCACCCATCTCCAAGTCATGAGTAGGATAGTTGTCCTCATGCTTCCGTAACTGCCGCGAAGCATAGGCAATCACCTTTCCATGCTGCATCAACACACACCCCAAACCAACTCTGGATGCATCTGTATACACCACATAGGGTTCTCCTTGCTCAGGCAAAGCCAACACCGGAGCAGTAGTCAACATTTCCTTCAGGCTTGCAAAGCCCTCCTCACACTCCGGTGACCAGACAAAAGGAATATCCTTCCCCGTCAACTTAGTCATAGGACGTGCTCTGCTCGCAAATCCCTGCACGAAACTCCTGTAATACCCTGCCGACCCGAGAAAACTCCTGATCTCCATGGCATTATGCGGTATAGGTCAATCCCTGATAGCCTGAATCTTCTCCGGATCTACAGAAACCCCATCTGCAGACACAATGTGACCCAGAAAACCCATCTCATGCAGCTTCTCCAGAAATGCTCTCAGATGCACTGCATGCTCCTCAGGACTCTTAGAATAAACCATGATGTCGCCGATGAAAATGATGACAGACACGTCCAGAAAGTCCTGAAATACGCTGTTCATCAATCTCATAAACGCAGCTGGTGCGTTAGTCAACCCAAAAGGCATCACCACATACTCATAATGCCCATACCTCGTCCTGAAAGCAGTCTTCCTCACATCCGCCTCATCCATCGGGATTTGATGATAACCCGACGCCAGATCTATCTTGGAGAACCAAGTAGCACCTCTCAACTGATCCAACAACTCATCGATCCTCGGCAGAGGGTACTTGTTCTTCACAGTGACCCGGTTGAGACCCCTGTAATCAATACACAAGCGAAAACTCTCATCCTTCTTCTTAACGAATAACACCGGCGCTCCCCACGGTGATACACTAGGACGGATGAATCCCTTGCTCAACAAATCCTCTAGCTGCTTCTTCAGCTCTGCCATCTCTGTTAGAGCCATCCTGTAATGAGCCTTGGATAACGGTGTCGTCCCTGGTTCCAGTTCAATCGTAAAAGGATCAGACCGAGAAGGTGGTAATCCCTGCAAAGACTGGAACACGTCCTCAAACTCCTCTACA
This sequence comes from Camelina sativa, assembly GCF_030686135.1. Lineage (NCBI taxonomy): Eukaryota > Viridiplantae > Streptophyta > Magnoliopsida > Brassicales > Brassicaceae > Camelina > Camelina sativa. Next base: position 15,669,455 of record NC_141898.1, on the reverse strand, counting down.
ACCTGAATACCGCTAAGCGTAGACTTCCCCACTAACTCTGGCATAGATATAGTAACCAAATAAGCCTCACGGCCCTTCTCGATCATCTTCCCAGCCTGAATGGCCGAGATCACGAGACTCCCCGAAGTCGGTCTAATCCCCTGATAAACCAACTTCCCTCCTGAGTGCTCAAACTCCACTCTACCCCGATGACAATCCAGATGAACCATATGCCGATGCAACCAGTCCATCCCCAAGATAACGTCATACAGCTCCACTGGGCTGATAAGCAAATCCGCAGGCCACGACTCCCATGCGATCTGAATATCAATTCCTCTGGCTCGTCCAATAACTCTTAGGAACTTGCCTCCCGCAACTCTGACAACTCCTGTACGCTCCCCGGAATCCCCTCTGTTTCCCTCGCTCTCTGCACACTCTAGAGTAATGAAGCTATGCGAAGCTCCAGAATCGAACATAACATGGGACTTAAACCCTCCCACCAACAAGGTCCCTACACAAACCTCATGTGTTGAGAACCTAACACTTTATCACAGGACAACATAAAATCTGAACTTACTAAGAATTCATAAAGATTAAGTACCAGAAATGATACCTGTGATCGCCCCGACACTGGTTCCACTAGTCTCTACAGTCGTGTAAACCCGTGGCGCCTGCTCAATCCCTGCCACCTGCTGCACTCCTGGCTGCACCTGCTGCAACGCTGCCACTGCTACCGGCTGCAACTTGGGACAATAGGGTATGATGTGCCATGGCTCCCTGCAATGATAGCACACACAATCTGCTGCCGTCGGAGCACTCCTCTTGGGACAGCTAGCAACCTTGTGATCCTTGCCTCCACACCCGAAGCAACTCGGACCACTCGGCCTCTGCGTAGCCTCGCATCTCCTCTTGGTTCCCTGCGCGGGCGTGCCGCCCCTACTAGAACCTCCCTGATGCTGAGCCTTGCTAGGCTGGACTGCTCGCCTAGCCGCCACTGACTGTGCCCGGATATCCTCCTCAATCCCTGCTGCAGTCTCAACTAGCTCTACACACGTAGCATAACTCCGCCCTCTACAGTGAACCCTCAAATCGTCACGTAGGACCCTCAAAAACCTCCTGATCTGAGCCTCCTCAGACTCCATATCCCGATATCTCCCTCTACATCCTCCTGGATGCCACATAACTCCCTCTGCACCCTCCTGGCTGCCACAGAACTCCACCACAACTGAGCATCACCAGTCAAATGGTGGACCCCAATGTCCACCCAAAACTACTTAGGATATCTTAGAGTATGGAAGTTACGTTCTATACTCGTCCTCCACGCCTCCGCAGCGGTAGGATCTGTACCTCCCGAAAACCGCTCGGTACAAATACGACCCATCTTTGTCAGCATGCTGATATAACGAGAATGGACCCCCACATCCGCAGCCACTGGCTGCCGCTCCTCCGCCACCACTGGTGGCACTACCTAAGCCTGAGCCGGTGCCACTAGCAGCAACCGCTCTAACAACTGTGCTAGCAAACCCGCAAGGTCGACACCCGGGACTCCAACCACTGGGACACCCGCACCTGGGGCCCAAACATCACCGGCTATTGGAGCATCAACACCGCCCTCTCCGGCCACACTCACGGAATCCCCTTGGACACCCTGCGACTCGCCACCACCCTCTGCTGTCACACTCTGGTCCTCGGTCTCACTAACCACTGGGACTTTGCCCCCACCACGACCATGTCCGCGTCCATGACCACGTCTGCGTCCATGACCACGTCTGCGTCCATGACCACGACCAGCAACAGCACCACCTCTAGCCATCTGCACTACCATGAACAGAAGACTAAGCAAACAATTTATTCTATAACACAGAAACATAAACTCACCGTGGAATCACACTGTAGGCTCGAAGAGGATGTTCTACGACTCCATGCCACACACAATTGACTAACTCACATAATCAATCAAGACATGCAATCACAAACATCACAACAGAAACCTAGTGAACTCAAACCTAGAACCGTAAGGGCTCTGATACCAAACTGAAACGACCCGACCCATTTTTTTTTTAATTAATAAGTAATAAATAAAAATATAATATAAACTACAACTAGTGGTCCCATACCCACTAGCCACATATCCACAACCACATACAACAGCGGAAATAGCAATATCAATATATATCCAATAATAATATAACCAATAAATATCCATAACAACAATCCAATAATCAAACATCAGGAAACATGAAACCGGCAACCTAACAATGTTCCTAAAAACCCAACTCTAGCAACCTAGCAATGCCAGACAACATACGATCGAGTCCCTAGAACATCCTCCTCTTCATCCCCTTGATTCCACGATCACACTTTACCTTTACCTGCACCACAAACACATATTGAGATGCATGAGTATTTTATAAACACTCAGTGAGGCAATCCCCCCATCTACTGGGCTATACACACAAACAACAGTGATTCCAATGTTCCAAACAAACAACAAACAAGACGTACAAACCAGGAAATCAAACATGTCTCGCTGGAAGGGAGGTGTCGACCGACACCAGCCAAGTGTCGACCGACACTGGCCTTGGTGTCGACCGACACTACCCTATAGTGTCGATCGATGCCCAATTTGCTGGTGTCGACCGACATCAGGTGGTGTCGATCGACACTCCCTCTGCAATCGCGATCCGCTCGAAGCCGAGAGTCGAATCTCGCTCCCAACCACCTCCAAATCGCCCAATAGTCATAACATAAGCCAAATACGTCCATAGGAACCTGTGGCAACCAATCCCAGCAAGAAGAACACACAAAAACAACAACAAACAAGCAAGAACAAGGAAATCAAAGGCTTAGATTAGTCATGGTCATGCACTCACCTCTTTGCAGGAAGATTTTGACCAACAGCAACGAATCCTACACTCCCAGCAACCTTCTAACACGTTCCTGGCCTTGGATCTTCACTCCCACAGCAAGATCTCACCAAAAACACCTTGAAATCTCACAAACTCTCTCAAGAACCTTTAGGAACTGTTTTCTCCTCTTCCTCTCACTCTCAAGTGGCGTAAGACAACAAAAATACGACCCTAGGTCGTTTTTCCCCCTTTTAAACCTCGGTTCAATGATTTTCCTTAAACCAAACCAGACAGAAACAATCAAAAACTCGATCTGGTCGAACCAGAAATTAGTGGTATCGACCGACACCCACCCTTGGTGTCGATCGACACCCTCCCCCAAAACGCACAGTTTTGGTTCGCGGGCGTTACACTTTGTCTATATCAATCGAATACACAACTTAAAAGTTTAAGCATTGAGATCACACATGAATTTTACACTAAGAAAATCGCAAAATACAACCCTAAACCATCGAAGGTTATGAACAAATCTACACAAAAATAATATAATTCAATTTTATAAAAATTTGAAGGTGTTACAAATCTGATTATAGCTAATAAACCTGATTTCAACGGATTGATTTATAGGCAAACCTATAGAAAGAGAATCACGAAAGGGGAGAAGCATCATGTTTAGACGGAATACAAAATCCAGTGAAGCATCTGGTGCTAATGATAGATTTTGGAAGCAAAAATCTAGCTGGGATTTGACAAACGAAACGAAACGAAGGATCTATTGTAAGAAGAATGATGCCCAATATAATTATGAAGACACCAAATCGGCGTTGAAGAAATTGAGCATAAACACATAGATTCTGGTAGATCGAAGAAGAAGAAAACATCATGCCGAAGAAGAAAGAACAAAAACTGCAACGAAGAAGAATAAGAAATTGAGGAATAGATAAAGCGCGGAGAAGAAATCAAGGAGAAGATAAAACACTCTCTCCTTCGTTACTCTTTTGTTTAGTCCACATAAGGAAAAACCAAGCTAACATGTATTAATCATTTTAATCTGATAGGCTGCTGATTTTTTCTGAGGTGTCAATATCGGCATCAATGTTGAGGCTGATATGTCAGAAGAAAAAGAGAGCAACACATTCTAGTTTTATTATATTGACTTTTTACATCTTTATCATCATTAATTCGATATGCATTAATCGTTTATTTTTATGATTATGAAAAAAAGATACTTATACTTAATTATGTTTATTTGCATTTATGTATACTTTTCCTACGCCCAACAAAAGCAATTCATTGGCCAGCCTTGTTTCACTACAAGAAAACAAGCGTTTAGCGACTCCAACAATCGTCGCTAAACCGTCGCAAAAACTTACTTTACGACTACTACGCGACTATTTCAGATAGTCGCTAAAAAATGGTCGCCAAATTTAGGTGTCTCAAAATGGTCGCAATTGTACGACGGAATTATGACTCCCCTTATATAGTCGCTAATAAGCGACTCTTTACAGACTCTTTATTTTAGGAAGCTTCGGTCGTAAAAATAGTTACAAGTCAGTCGCAAGTTAGTGATTAAATTGTGTGACCATTTTCAGACTCCTTGCTGTCGTCGCAAAATAGTCCTCGTTTATTAGTAACCATTTTGCCACTAGTCTGATAATTTCATAGAAATAAATTTGGTCGCAATTTGGTGACATTTTAGCATATAATAAACCTGTTTTATCTATCAAATTTGGAATGAATCATAATAAATTAAAATTGAAAACCAAATTACCACAAAAGATATCATAATCTTTCATTAAACATAAAGATTAGCATAATCATTGTATTAACCAAAAAGATCATCCTAAAGCAAAAACAAGTAAAAAGTCTCAAACAAGCAATTCATGTTTTTCTAGAAAAAGACAATGTTTAGAACTTGGAGTAAGTGGAGAAAGGGGATGTGGTGGCTGGTGTTGTGTCTAAGGCGGTGGCTGGTGAGTACCTGACACGGTGGCTGGTGGTATGATGTCTTCAGGTGTGGTTGCTGGTGTTGTTGCTGGTACTCTTGGTCGCAAGGAAGCAATAATAGTATCATATGCTGGATCTTTCTCTTTCACGTAGATGAGAAGCTCTTGATGCTCCTTCTCACGTCAGGCATTCTCAGGTTCTAGATGAGCTATCTTCTTGCGAAGTTGTTCATGAAGCTCGAGAAGTGATGGTGGAGAAGATTCTGCATAGCTTTCCTTCCTTTTCCCTTTCCCAAGTGTCTCAACAAGAGATCCAAGACCAAAAAGGTTTCCCTTCTCATCTGTTTGAGTACACTAAAATAAAGAAAAACATCAAGGCTAGAAAAAAGTCTTAAGAAATCAAAATGCTCAGCAAATAAAGAAGTCATGCGGATTAAGAAAACTAAAATATGGATTAAGAAAGGAAAATACTCATTCTTTTCATCAAAATAAAGAAAGTTACCATTAAGAATAATCCTACACACTCATCAAAATAAAGAAACTAAGGAGTTACCTTATGAAAGATATCATTCTTTTCATCAATGCTGAGAGTACGATGAGTTGAACATTCAGAAGGATTCCCTGAATTTTCTGGACCATCATCGTCCACTTCACACAGTCTCTCCTCTAATGTTTTCTCATAAGTCTCAGATACTTGTTTAACTTTTTGATCAACAAACGATCCGTCAGCTCGAGTATGTGTCTTCATGAACACTTCGGCAAATGATACCAGACGGCCCAATTCTTCTTCCTACAAAGAAATTGTGAAATGTTAAAATCATGGAAATAAGGTGTTTAGGGTGTTATAATAATGGAAGCAAGGTATTTAGGGTGTTATAATCATGGAAGCAATGTTAAATTACCATTTCTTGATGATCTTGCACATATAATTTCTTACTGGCAAGGTCTTTGTGGACTCCAAGACCACCACGATCGGAGTTTCTGCACTGCGAGGCATTTGAGCTCATCTCCATTACATCAGGTTCGTTCCAATGATCACACATCTCAGCCCACAGTTCTGCACTGGTGATCTAAACAGGTTGTTTACCCCTGCTTTTAGCTTGACTAACAATGCCTTTCATTCGTTTCTTGGCTATCTTTAAGAACCCCTCTCTAACAAGCTCCATAATCCCAGTATCCCAATAGAACTTCCGCTACATATTACAATTGAGTTAAGTTAGTGATGATACTAAGTTAGTTATGAGAGATAATAAAACTTTGAAAGCTATAAGACATTACCACAAATATCCTGAAATATCTCTCTTGAATGGGTCTAGGAGTAACCTTCCAGCTGTAGTAAGGACCATCGAATTTCCTTCTAAATATTCCAGAAATCACCCGAGAAATTTTTCCTTTGTGTATGTTAAACCTGTCACAAAACAAACACAATCAGTCTTAACCACAATCAGTCTTGACCAATTCAAATTAACAAAATTAGACTTAACCAAACAATCAAACACAACCTCTAACTTAATCAACAAAACAATCAATCTCAACCTACCACTAAGAGAAAAGAGAACAATCTCAATCTCAATCTCAAAACAAAACAAACAATCTCAATCTCAATCTCAATCTCAACTTAATCAACAAAACAAACAATCTCAACCTCAAAACAAACAATCAATCTCAACCTACCAAACAATCAACCTAACACTAAGAGCAAAGAGAAATTACCATAGAGTCTTGATAAACAGGTTTTCACCCAGGGTATCAATTCCCTATGCAGTTGTAGTACAAAGGGTTATTAATCCAAATGGTTGTCTATTGCTAGCAGGAAGGATATGATCAGAACAGTGCAAGTCAAGCCAAGCAAATAGGGTTTTGATCTAACAATCCTAAAATAACTAAAAGGAAATAATATAAACAAGAAACCATATGACCTAAGCACTCGATGCAAGCATTCGAGTACAGAATCGGGTGGGGTGATCGAGTAAGCAAATGGGATATGAACAACTCGAGGTGTTACTCGATGCAGGTTATCGTTACATGATCGGGTAAGGGATCGAGTAATGAAAGAAAATGTAAACAATTTAAATACGAAAGCTTCTAAGGATGAGGTAATCGAATCCTAAGTATTCTTGACTGGTATAGATGCCTTATATGTCTCAAGCAAATATTTCCTAGACAATGAATCTCTAAACCTTGTTACCACACTCTTGCACTAGCAACAATCAACCTTGTTCACTCCCCTACCCAACTCTCGTTGGAGAAACATGACCAAGCATGCATTAAGATCCGATTCATTATTGTCAGTAAACCCCTTACTCATCTAATCTCTTAGGCTAAGGGAGTAAACCTCTAGCATTGGTTGATTCAAGTATCTCATCTACACCTCTTGGTGGTAAAACACCTTAGATCTAATCTCAACCTCTCGGTCTGTTGACAGCATTAAGAACACCAACCCAGAAGGAAATCTATCAAACGTATACAACCAAGCTAAGGCATCCTAACCGATCAAGAACACAAAATCATCTATCCCATCCCTATAAACTTTACTACACTACTCGGACATAATAACAAGAAACATAACAACGAATAAGAATGAAAATTGCATTATAATAAACGGTAGAGTAGAGTAGAAAGAATACAAGATAGAAATCTAAAGAAACGATAAAAAGTATGAAATAAAATGTAAAACAAAAAGGGAAAAATGTTTGAGTCGCTCAGTTCTCTCACAGAAGCTCTCGCACTCTGGTTTGAGGGTTTGCGGCATGCTCGTTTGCGAGCTAAAAGAGGAGGGGTTTATATATGGAAACCCCTTTGACCTAGCGTCCCAGACCTGCCTGATGGTCTACTCGATGGGGTAGACGAGGATGAAGTCGGGTTACTCCTCGGGTGGATCTTCGGGTTGTTCTTCATGCTTTTGGATCCTCCTCGATTGTGTTGGGGTTCGGACTTGTTCTTCCAGCTCGATGGCTCCTTCGGGTACATGCTCGGGTTTGTCCTTGTTTTTCCCCATTTTAGGCTCTTAAGCACATGTTTTCATCCAAAACATGCAAATGCAAAAATGAAACACCCTAAATGGCCTAAAAGTGAATTTCTACAATAAATGACCTAAAAATGCTAAGTTAAGGGTATGAACAATGCAAAATATGGACAAAAAAGGATGCTAAAAACATGCAAATTAGAGAGTTATCAGACTCCCAAACTTAAATCTTGCTAGTCCTCTAGAAAGGAAGTTAGAGGGTGCGGTTTGAAAGCGGGGACTCATAGCCTTTATATGCTAAGCGAAAGATTCAAGCTATAGTCCTTAAAGATAGTTTAATGGTGCTAAGATCATCTCTTTCACATTCAATTAAGTGTTTGGCGAATTCTTGCGAATGGAAGGTGAATCAAGCTCAATCGGTTTCAAGGGTAAGGCTTTTTGGTAAGGTGGTTTCAAAACAAATTATTTTGGTGGTTTTCTCTCTGCTAGATAGTTGTGAAAACTATCTAAGATTGAGAAAAATTTGGGCATACAAAGCTTAACTCTTGATAATCTACCCTTTTCTCATTCACTTTTTTTTTTATTATTATATCAAACCCCCTAGAATTACACTACCCACATCCTTGATTTAAACTCTCCTTTTTTTTCCTACTCCCTAATGTTTAGACTTTAAACTTCTAGCTCTCTTCTTTTTTTTTTCTTTTTTTTCTTTGCTAAACTTCTAATATGTATATATATATATATATATATATATATATATATATATATATATATATATATATATTCTTTCTTTCTAGGAGACTATAGCAAGATTTTCTTCTCTCTTTTTATTTTTCTTTTTTATTTTATTTTAGAGACTTAGAGCTAATTAATTCTAACCTCAGGGACTCTTTTTTTTTTATTCCTCAACCCAACCCCAAATAAACATTCTAACCACCTATATTTCAAAACCGAATCTATTGGCTAGTTCAAACTCTAACTTAGCTAAATCCAGAGGCAGTTCTTTGTCGTTCTCAATACTCTCAAGGTTTCACAACCTATAGCACAATGAAAAAGGCCTCACTCAACAATTCACAACAAGGTTTGAAAGAAAGGTTTGGGTTCATGAGTAGGACAAACAAATCAGGTTAAATGAAAAAGATTGGTGAAATGGAATGCCAACCCGAGTTTAGAGTTACCATGAGCAAGTATTCAAGTTCCATAAGCAAGGCAATTAAAGTTCAAATTAAATCCAATAATATAGAGATGTTCTAATGTTTAAACAAGTGGAGGAAGCATTCAAAAGACACAAGGTTCTAAGCAAAGAATTTTCATTTTTTTCCAAGGATTGATCTAGCGACAATGAACTGTGACAAAGGGTTATAGCTTCAATCCTAAGATTTGATTTTAAACAAGGTTGTTTTAATCATTGTCCCCTAAGATGCATATGCAACAATCCTATGTGAAACAAACTAGACTCAATCCTAATATGTAAATGCAACTACATGAACACTCAAGGTTTTTTTGTTTTTTTTTCAAATTTTTTTTGGGTTTTTCAATGCACATAGATGCAAACTCAAATGAATAAAACTAGCATCCAAATTTAAAATAAGAAAATAAAACACAATGTTAAAAATATTCTAGGACCCTCCCCAAACTTAAATTACACAGTCTTTGTGTAAATAAAAGTTGGAAAAAGAATCCAAGAATCACACAAAAAATGAAATAAACGAAATGCAATCTTATTTACAAAGATCGGATGAAAGTGGTACCTCATGGGTTGGTGAAAAAGGAGGTTGCTCGTCAGAGAGCTCGGTGATATGCACGGACGACTTACTCGGACCAGCATCCGAGAGGTTGATCGAGGGTGGGATCGCGTAGCTCATCGGGTAGGGCATCGGGTATTATGACGGGTACGGCGGAAGAGGTCAAGAATGATCACCCATGTAGCCACTCGCAGGGTGCATCGTGTACGGCATCGTGAATGGTATCTGGTAAGTCGGAGGGAAGAATCTCGAGTAATAACCCGACTGGGTGCTCGATGGGTGCATCGGATAAGGCATCGTGTATCCCATTGGGTTAGGCATCGGATAGGCGTCTGAATGGCTTCTCCGCGATGCTTCTGGTCGGGTGATGTTCTCCTCGGCTTGGAGCTCGTATGATGGTGCTCGGTAAGGTTCTGGAGGTGGCAGTCCTTGAGTTCCTCCTAGCGGTCCGCTTCTCCCCATCCAATTTGGTGCGTGTGACGAGGTAGGAGCTGAGGCACAGCTTGCCTTGTCTTGCAGCTCCTTGATCTGACCTCCCATAGTCTTCACCGAACCATTAAGGTCCTTTACCTTCTTCACCAAAAACTTGTTCATCCTATTCAGCCATTTGATCCTCTTGTGGGCTTCCCTCACTCCGACCGGTTGCTTTTGAGAGCAAACATACTCCTCAAAATCGAAATCTTCCGAGCTATCTCCCTGTCTTTTCCCGGTTTCCTCTCTCTTCTCAGCTTCGGACTCCTCCTCTGGATTGTACATCTCCTCCAAAGGTGGTGCAAAGTCGATGTTGTCTCCAAGCCGAACCTTGGTGCACATGACATTAGGTAGGATTATTTGGGCAGCTCTGGCGGTTGGATGGACGAACTTGAAAAGCATCATATCATTAGGCCTCACATGGGCCAAAAATCTCGCCAGCAAGAGATAATCTGCATCCAGCCATCTCGGTTTGTGCACTATTCCCTTCAAGGGCACATTGCATGCCACCAAGATCGGTGTAATCAGTCCTCCAATGGAGATCTCTCCGCCTCCTTCTCTTCTCTTAATCGCCCATGACTTGAGGTAGAGGAACTGATCGAGCAGTACAAACACCATACTAGTATCCGCGACATCTCCGACTAGTGGTGTACCATCCATAGCATTGTCCAAAACTCCACACAATGCAACATCCAGCAGTTGAAGCTCGTGGTCATTCACATTTCCAGTCTCTTTTCTAGCAAAAAGAGTGCATGCGAGGGACTTGTGAAAATACCTTAAGACAGGGCACCTTATTTGAGCGGATTTGGAGCTTGTGGATTTGTAGGGGAGCTTGTCTCCTATTGTCATCCATAGGGACCTCATTTCCTCATTTGCAAACTCCATTCCTTCTCCACTACCAGTTTGGAAACCACACAGCTTCTCCATCTCTTTGAAAGTGAGCCGGTACCCTTTGTTCCTCACAGAGAAGGTGATGAACCCGATCCCCCCATCAGGTAGTAGGGTTGGGTGGTCCTGAAAGTAGTGCAGCTTCAAAGTGGAGAGAAAGTGGACCGTCTCCTCCTCATAGGCTTCAAGGTGAGCTCGCATCATATGGCCCAGGTGGCACATGTCGAACAGAAACTCAACATCTCTAGAGATGCCTAACTGCTTCATTGTCTCACGGTGAGGGTATCAGGTACCAACGAAGCTCATCTTCCAGAAAACTTTGAAGAGTCTTGTCGGAGTCTCCACCTCCTTCTGCTTCATCCTCTGCGAGGCTTGGCGTGTTCTCTCTCTCTGCTCCTCTTCTCTCTCTCGGTTCTCCTCCTCTGCGTCTTGATCCTCTTCCGCAGCTGCTCTCTCAGCTACCCTCTCAGCCTTCTCTGAAGCCGGTCTCTTCCCTCTTGCAACTGCAGCTCTGCTCCTTGATCGAGAGATTTGGATCTCCCCTTGATCTTCTCCACCAGCATCAGAATCGACCTCCATGCGGTCGATAACGGTTCTTTCGGACGTAGACAGGTCCCTACGTCGAGGTGATCGGCGAACAGCACTCGCCATCGGACTAGGTGAGCGAACTCGATGGTCTACACGATCGGTTGCTCGAGCACTGGATCGGGTGACGGATCGGGTTGAGCATCGGGTTGGGGAGGCAAAACGTCCAGCCTGCGGTTGGGAATGCGGAACGTTTCCGCTCTCTTGGGACTCTCGATGTTCAGCGGTATCAACTCCGGTTATACCAGCGGTGGAGGTTGATCTTCTTCCCTTCCTTTGGTAGGTTTTCGCGTGTGACTCCATGTTCGAATCCTTGAGAAGAAAAAGCTAAGCTTTTAGGTTAATGGGGTTAGTTCCCAAAGAAAATTGAATAAGACTTGAGATTTAGAGAGAATAGAAACTATGGAAACTTAAAGCTCTAGGGTTGAGAGAAGACTTATCGGTGATAATGAGGGAGAAGGGTTTCGAAACCCTTAAGTAGGCTAGGGTTTGGTTGGTGGGCTTCACCGAGAGTGGGCTTGGCTTGTGGAATTCGGACTCCACTCGCCACCCGAGCAGGGACATGATCAAGCGCGTCGAGTACGATGTCGGGTTTAGCCTCGGGTTTCCCAATTTCCTCTTTTACTTTTCTATTTTTTTTTTTTTTTTATGAAAATTCAAATATAGAAAATGAGGTAAAACAAATAAATCAAGATTAAAACAAAACAAAAGATACCTTTGGGACTTCCTCTCAAGTGAGCTTGTTTAAAGTCGCTAAGCTTGACTCTTCATGCTCCTTAAGCATGGGTTCTTTCAGGGAGAGGTTCTCGGATCCTCTCCACTGTAGCAGGCCGGTTCAACCGATTCTCCAGGTTTTGTCCAAGTTCTAAGGCAAATGTGGTGTTGACCTCCTCAAGATATTTGACTTTCCTCTGCTTGGTCTTAGTGGAAAAAGCTTGACCATCAATGGTTGGCCTCTTAATTCCCTTCTTCACATCAAACTCCATCTTGAAGTGTTCACCATGCTCTATTCTGATCTTGCCTTGCTTTACCTCAATCACAACACCAACTGTTGCCAAGAATGGTCTTCCTAGGATCAGTCGGTCGTCTGGTTCTTTATCCATGTCAAAGATCATGAAATCAGTAGGGACTTCCACTCTTCCAATCCTGAGAGGCAGATTTTCCAGGATCCCAGTCGGATGCCTGACCGTTCTATTAGCCAGAACCAAATACAGATTACTTGGTTTAAAACTGGTGAATCCCATCTTGTTGGCTACTGACAGCGGCATAATGCTAACTGAAGCTCCAAGATCGCACAAACAATTCTTGAAGATCTGAAGTCCTATCGAGCATGGTAAAGTAAAATAGCCAGGATCTTCCAATTTTTCCTCGATTCGCAGCTCTCGATCCAAGCACACTCCACTCCTGAGAATTTCAAACCCAATTTCTTTAACAGCTTCCTTAACCTCATTCTCCAATCGAGCTGCTTTCTTGGCAGCTTCCTCCTGAATTTCGTTTGGTGGCAAAAGCTTAGGTGGTGGAGCTTTACGCTTTGCCATACGCTCTGCAAGCGCCTCCAGCTGGATGTCAAGTGCAGCATTGAACCTTTCCTCTAGCTCCCTTTCCGCTGCTACGGGTAGTTGAGGCTGATCTCATGTTTCAACATCTACTCGATGTATCATCCGATCACCATCATCGAGTAGGTCATCGGGTTAAGCTTTGGGTGGTTCTTCGATTTGTGATTCTCGAACCAGTGCTCGATCATCAACTCGATCAGTCTCCTCGGGTGAAGGCTCGGGTTCATACTTGGATATATAGTACTTGGCCTCATTTATCATTGGGTGATCCATATCCTCCCCATCTTGATCATCACTGTCCCCAGTGAGGTAATCCTCATAGTCATCATCAAGGAAGTTGGCTTGGGCAGTGGCATAATCCTTAGGGTTTTGAACAGCCTTTCCTAGGAGTTGGTTAATCTTTGGGGCCGGTTGGTTGTTGTGGTGGCCTTCGAGGTATCTAACCTTAGTGTTGAGCGATTCGTACTTGGTGTTCAAATCATTGTATCCTGAGTCGATCGTGTTGCTCATCTCTGCAAACCGTTTTGCGATGTCCATAGATGCTGAAGCCTGATTCTGAATCATCTGCTGAATAAGGCCGCGTAACTCAGCTTCTTGTGATTGGTTTTGTGGACTTGAGGTTGTTGGAATCCAGGTGATTGGTTGTAGTTTCCAAAGTACTGCTGCTTAGGTGCATAGCCTTGGTTGTACTGGACAGAAGGCTTCTGTTGCACCTGGTTCCCTTGAACTGCAGATGGGTAAGTTTGGCCTGAGGATTGGCAACATTCTGGTTCCGATAAGATAGATTCAGATTCGGTTTGTAATTATTGTACCCTTTGTTGTAACCTCCCTGATTGTTGATGTAGTGAACATCCTCTATCTGTATAGTCTTCCCATCTTGTTGTAGAAACTGCTCTTCGTCTGATATTGAATGAACATGCTTCTGCTGGTTGAGGAGCTTGTCGAGCTTGTCATTGAGGGCTTGCATGTCCCTCTTGTACTTTGCATCTTCCTCTCCTGTAGATCTCACAGAGCGATCGTATTCCTCATTGTAATAGCCATCAGATTGAGCCAAGTTCTCCACTAGGTCCCTACCTTCATCAACATCCTTGTTGAGGAAGTTACCATTGCTTGCGGTGTCCAGCAACATCCTTATCTTGGAGACCACTCCTCTGTAAAGTGTGCTCAACAATGAAGCATTGCTAAAACCGTGATGAGGACATCGGGTAGTGTATCCCTTGAAACGTTCCCAAGCTTCACTGAACGTTTCATTGTTCTTCTGTACAAAGCTGGAAATGTCATTTTGCAGCCTTGTGGTTCTGGAGTTGGAGAAGAATTTGGCCATGAATTCCTTCTTGCACGCTTCCCAAGTGGTGATGGACTCCTTGGGGAGTGATTTCTCCCAGATGTGTGCTTTGTCTCCCAAAGAGAATGGGAAAAGCCTGAGTTTGAATCCATCCTCACTAACTCCATTGATCTTGGTGAGGCTACAGAGCCTATCAAATTCATCCAGATGATCCAATGGGTCCTCCATTGGCAATCCATGAAACTTATTACTCTGTATCATCTAGATGAGACTACTCTTGATCTCAAAGTTGTTGTTCTGCACAGCAGGTGGCACAATGCCCTTCCTTTGAGTATGAGTAGATGGAGCATCGCCTGCTCCTATGTTGGTCCTTGCTTGAGGAGCTGATGGACCGTTCTGATTATTCATTATCTCCTCAATGATTGCTGGTTCCGGTTAAGCTTGTTGTTGTCTGAGTAGCCTTGGTCTGTCGATGTTGTCGATGAAAGGACTCAGGTTCTGGCTACCTCTGGATCGTGTTTGCATGCACAGGTAGGTGTTCGAGTGTGTACACGAGAGTCTACTCGATCCAGGTGATCGAGTGACGGGTCGGGTGGGTGCTCAGGTTGTACCTGAGATTCAAAAAAAAATAAGAGCGAAAGCAAACAAGTCAGATTCCGAACCAATATAAACAAAAACAACTTGATCTAGCAAGTGCTGAAATCCTAAACGTAGCAAAATGAAATCAACCAAATGGCAACGACGCAAAATTGATAAACAGTTTTTCACCCAGGGTATCAATTCCCTATGCAGTTGTAGTACAAAGGGTTATCAATCCTTATGGTTGTCTATTGCTAGCAGGAAGGATATGATCAGAATAGTGCAAGTCAAGCCAAGCAAATAGGGTTTTGATCTAACAATCCTAAAATAACTAAAAGGAAAGAATATAAACAAGAAACCACACGACCTAAGCACTCAATGCAAGCATTCGAGTACAGGATCGGGTGGGGTGATCGAGTAAGCAAATGGGATATGAACAACTTGAGGTGTTACTCGATGCAGGTTATCATGTACCTGATCGGGTAAGGGATCGAGTAATGAAAGAAAATGTAAACAATTAAATACGAAAGCTTCTAAGGATGAGGTAATCGAATCCTAAGTATTCTTGACTGGTACAGATGCCTTACATGCCTCAAGCAAATATTTCCTAGATAATGAATCTCTAAACCTTGTTACCACACTCTCGCAATAGCAACAATCAACCTTGTTCACTCCCCTACCCAACTCTCGTTGGAGAAACATGACCAAGCAAGCATTAAGATCTAATTCATTATTGTCAGTAAACCCCTTACTCATCTAATCTCTTACGCTAAGTGAGTAAACCTCTAGCATTAGTTGATTCAAGTATTTCATCTACACCTCTCGGTGGTAAAACACCTTAGATCTAATCTCAACCTCTCGGTCTCTTGACAACATTAAGAACACCAACTCAGAAGGAAATCTATCAAACGTATACAATCAAGCTAAGGCATCCTAACCGATCAAGAACACAAAATCATCTATCCCATCCCTAAAAATTTTACTACACTACTCGGACATAATAACAAGAAACATAACAATGAATAAGAATGAAAATTTCATTATAACAAACGGTAGAGTAGAGTAGAAAGAATACAAGATAGAAATCTAAAGAAACGATAAAAAGTATGAAATAAAATGTAAAACAAAAAGGGAAAAATGTTTGAGCCGCTCAGTTCTCTCACAGAAGCTCTCGCTATCTGGTTTGAGGGTCTGCGGCGTGCTCGTTTTCCAGCTAGGAGAGGAGGGTTTTATATATGGAAACCCCTTTGACCTAGCTTCCCAGACCTGCCCGATGGTCTACTCGATGGGGTACACGAGGATAAAGTCAGGTTACTTCTCGGGTGGATCTTCGGGTTGTTCTTCATGCTCTTGGATCCTCCTCGATCGTGTTGGGGTTCAGACTTGTTCTTCCAGCTCGATGGCTCCTTCGGGTACATGCTTGGGTTTGTCCTTGTTTTCCCCATCTAACAAATCTCTGTAGTCTTGTTTGGCTGGATTAGGGATAGGGTTTTCTTCTTCAGCAGGATTGGGATTAGGGTTTTCTTCTTCGTGGTTGAGAAGCAGGAGGCGATTTTTGTGTCCTCGGCGGAAACTGGGACGGCATAGTTCTATTTGAATTAGTCACGGACTGAGAGCCTGATGGATTCGAGGAGTGAGACGATGTTCCGACACCACTTCGACCTCCGCATGAAGTCCCACCATTGGAGGCCTGATTAACTGCGGCAGAACTGGGTTCCCTTGTACTCGCACAATTGTAAACCCTAACACCTCTAGTGGATCTGCCTCCGTGACCCCTAACACCTCCAGCGGATCTGCCTCCGCGACCCCTACCAGCCATTAGAGAGAGTTGAGAAAGAGGAGAGATTTGAGAGGAGAAGAGGAGAGATTTGATCGATTTGAGAGGACAAGAGGAGAGATTCGAGAGGAGAAAGAAGATATATTTGAGAGGTTTTTGACACTTAGTCAAAAAATAGAAAGAGAGAAAGAATAGAGATTTTTGTGTTCTTTGCCTAGTAATTAACGAAGAGGAGTCGCAAAGTAGTCGCAAAAAAAACACATACTAAAAAAAAAAGGGGAATATTACGCGCCTAAACCTTGGCAAAAAATAAT
Source organism: Camelina sativa (assembly GCF_030686135.1). NCBI lineage: Eukaryota > Viridiplantae > Streptophyta > Magnoliopsida > Brassicales > Brassicaceae > Camelina > Camelina sativa. The sequence continues at coordinate 15,652,516 of NC_141898.1, read as the reverse complement.
AAAATGGTCAAATAGAGTAACACAATGGTCACAAAAGGGTTGGGAAATCGTTGCAAAGTTAATAGCAAGATAGTCGCAAAAAACAAGAGTCGCAAAGTTAGTAACAAGTTAGTCGCAAATTGTTACCCTCTTGTGACTCTCCGACTTTAGTCACAATACAAATTTTTGGAATCTATCATTTTCCATCAGTTCTATTGATATCAATCAACAATATGGACTCATGATTGTCTTATAGAGTATATGAAATAGTTTATGACCTTTAAATATTGTTTTCATATCATTGTTTTGCAATTTTCATAAAATTACAAACCTTCTTATGAAATAACATGTACTCTTTACAATGATTTAGATATTATGAAATTTTTGTGTCTAAATACTGAAATGGAAATCTTTGACAAAGTTTATATGACTTGATATTGATCAATTCAAAGTGGAAATGTGTATAGAAACATGTTAACATTTCTCTAATGTGAAATTTCAAATTCAAAAAATCGAGAGTTGCTAAGGAGTCGCAAACCAGTATCTAATTCAGGTGTTAGACGCTAAACAGTCGCAAAACAGTTGCAAATAAGTCGCACATGTCGTAGCACATTCGTAGCAAAAAAATAGGAGTTAGCAAGTTATCGATAAATAAACTTGAGACCGGAATATACATTGCAAAATTGTTGCTAATTTGGGAATCTTTGTTTTTTTATAAATTATTGTCACTGAACAGTCTCAAAATGCGATTGTTTTGCGACTATAATGTTTCAGTCGTAAATGTGCGACTGTTTTGCTTCTTCTGTAAATTTGGTCGGAAAATAGTCGTAAATGTTGCTAAGTAGTCGCTATTTTTTGCGACTGAATAAAGAGTCATAAATGGTAATCGCTAAATGCAGGTTTTCTTGTAGTGTTTACCATCTACTTTTTTGTCTCCAACCCTAAGAGTATGAATAATTCCAGAGATATAACTACAAACGATTTATTTATGCAAATAGCCAAGGTTACACTCATACACAGAGACATTACATTCTTAAGCTATTTCATTACACATTCGCCATGGTTTACTTATTGTTACACACACACACATAAGCGTATCTATAGATGCAATCCTGCATGGTGGTCATTATATTAGTTTTTTCCTTCTCCGTTAACCCCGTGGCCTCCTCCTCCTCCTCCTTTGTGTCCTCCTCCGTTGTATCCTCCTCCTCCGTGGCCTCCTCCTCCTCCTCCTCCTCCTCCGTGGCCTCCTCTTCCTCCTCCTACTCCTCCTTTGTTGTATCCTCTTCCGCCTCCTCCTCTGTTGTATCCTCCTCCTCCTCCTCATCCACTGTTGTAGCCACCACCATGACCATCAGGGTGCACTGTTTCCTCACTCTCTGGCAGTTTTTCAACAAAAATGGTTAGCACGTGCAAATGCGAATTTTATTTTAACTTCAAATATGCATATAAATTCGGAAGAGTTCCTTCTTTAGTAAAAATCTTTTAACTATACGTTTATAACGTTCTACATAAAATTTGCATAAATATACTAGAAACCCACAACATAATTAAGTGAAGTATATATGTTGCCACTCTAGTAAGCACAAATATGTTATATGTAGATGATATAGAGTTCTATTAGCCTCATAAACACAACAGAATTTTTTTTATATATAGGTTAAATAGCCTCCAAAAGGAAGATGTATAGACTGAAATGCATTACAAAAAATTTACGTACCTGGCTGCCTTGCCGCAGAAACTTCGGAGACAACGAGAAGAATTGCAAAGAGGCCCAAGAGAATCAAAGCCTTGGAAGCCATTTTTTTTCTTTCTCAACTATTTCTTATAGCTATCTTAGTAGGCGAAAACAAGTGATGAGTATAATGTTACGCTGCATGGCCTCTATTTATAGAAAATGAGTTGGGAGGGGGGATGAGAAAAGTCAAATTACTGATTTTACAATAAAAACAAAGTGGTAAGGAGATAAGATATACGTGTTGGATGCAGTGGCGGATCTAGAAAATAATTTTACCTATGGCAACAATTTTAAACTATAAAATTAAATAAAATATTTAAAAACTATGTCTTATAAACATACTGTAAATAATACCAACTCTTTACTATAGTTTCGACAAGCTAAAAAATACAAAAATATCTGAAATAAAAATAAAAAACCACTTAACATCAATTTTATTAGAGTTTTATTTTATTTCTACTAAGATTGATCCAAGTAATAAATAAAATAATAATATAGAAAAAAATTATCTGAATATGATATTTTGTGTTTAACGGAGAGAAAATAAGCTGAAGAGTCATGCATGTCTCACCTTTAATTTTTAGTGCATGTCTCACCTTTAATTTTTAATTTGTAATGTAATAAAAAGAAATAAGTTTGTAATATATTTTTGCCAACTAAATGGATTTATAAATATTGTTACGAGGAATTGGGCTTTTGCTTTACTCACACAAAAGTCAAATGTGAGAAAAATAAAATAAAGTAACCAAGGCATTGAATATATTTTAGCAAAGGCATAAATTAAAATTGTAATAAATAGCTCTAACTTTTAAAATTTTGACTGTGGCAACTGCCCGCTTTACAGCAACGTGGGTCCGCCCTTGGTTGCATGTCTCGTGGTCCCTTATGGTCCGTTGTTGGAATAAATTTGAAACTCCGTAAACGGCTACTCCACTAGTCTTTTAGATATTTCTACGAACTTATTAAACACAGAGCATTCGTTCGTACACAGAACACATGTAACCTTGTAGATATTTAGAATTTCATTATTGGATTTTTCATTATCATTTGGACAGAAAAGTCGTCTATAGTGTTCTCTATCGATACTTGCTATAAGTATATTCGTTCCAGTCTCTGCCGACATACAATTCTATATAGTGAAAATGGGTAAGTTAAATAAGTGAAGTAGAAGATAGAGAGGAGCAATACGTAGTAAATACTAAGGACTTACTTTAAAGGTCTCAATATTTTTCTTGGCTATGTTTATATATCATGAAACATAATGGAGATTTTGTTTTAAAAAATTGATTGGCTATAGTTGATTGCTATCAAACTATCTATCCAACTAATCCAAGGAACCTAAGCGTAAAGTAGGCTTGATACATTCGCAGAGAAGATGAGTCTTATCGAAGTTATTGAGTGTAGACATGTTGTTGTCATCCTTGCCAAGGTACATTTTACTTAGACGTGAATTTCTTATCTTTTTTTTTTTGTTATTATAACCTTCCTTTAATATAATTTTAAGAATTTTTGGAAGGTCGTGTTCCATCAATACACATTTACTTATAACTGTAATAAACCTAGAAAATTCTTAGTAGAATCGCTTCTCCTTATGATCATTTTGTTATATATTCTTTTACTTACAACCGTCTTGTAAGAAACACGATTTAATAGAAGACACTATGATGGTTCAATACAGAAAGCACAAAAAAAAAAGTAGTGATGGTAACTCAATTTGTTATCTAATGCGCAATAAATATCCGAATAAACATAATGGATTGCATAATATAAAGAGATCTAGGGTCCAATGTGAATAAAGTTTGTAATTACTATAAAAAGCATCGTTTAAAGTTTCGTCATCAATCAGAGGCTTAGACAATGTATGGATGTAGCTCACCCAAGAAACCTTCTACATCAGCTAATACTTCTCCCATGAGGGACTGAAATAAAGGAGGTCTAAATGGAAGTAGCCCAAGTAATTTACAAATAACACCTCCACTTTACTACTGATGGAGGGGATTCGCGTCTGATGGAGGGCGGACCTCTTGCTTGCAGGAACAGCAGCACTACGTATCATAAGCAAGAATTAGAAACCGGACCAATAGAGAACGAGCTAGCTAGCAAGAGGTTTTAAAGTACTATAAAACTAATGCTTAGGGTTTAGGGTATACGACAAGATCTCACTCTACTGATCCAAAAGGACTTTTCCGCAATTTTTGACCTTATCAACCACAACCAGTTTGTGTTTTTTTTTTCTATGGTCATTTTTGTGCTATTTTGATTTTCGTTTAGTAGTATATGTGAGCAGATATTACACATATGAGAGTTCCTTGTAACATAAGCAGAATGATGAGTATTCGATCAGTAATAAGAAAAAATTGTACATCTTCTACATCTTTGGCTCAATGTCTCAGTGACATGGTACCAAAAGCATTTTGTTCTGTTTCATTGTTGAATTTTTATATTTTTTATACGAATTATATTATTTTTATCTTGTATATTTAATCAGTTTATTTGTTGAAATAGAGATATCAAAAACCCTCCACTAAGTCTGATTTAAACCAAAAATGCATATAATAAACCGGAATAACCGATAAATTGGCTTACAAGTTTTAATCTCGACCATGTTAAGGCTGAGACTGAGACTATGCCCTCATATATATAAGGAAAATTTTAGCCGAGAAAAGGATCCACATTTTTTACGGATAAAACTCTACGCTTATTATCTTTTTTAAAAAAAAAAACCCTTACACAATTAATTCTGTAAAGCTAGTTAGAAAATTATTGTAATCATCATGTTCTCTTTATAAATTAATAAAAATAATTTTTTCATTCCCAATGATCCAATAACTTTCAAGTATAATACTATGCAGGTTTTACACATACATCTGTCAATTATTTATTTTTCCGATCATTAATTCCACAAGTTCATGCTCGATCATTCCGCAAGATTCCACGTCTGGTTAAGTTATGGTCTCGCAAAATGTTTTTCCAAATTCCCTTTCACTAATCAATTATTCTTTAATGTGCGATTTTTAACGTAAACAGTGACATAACAATTTGCCAACAAGAAAAGAAGAAAAAGCCACTATATATATGCCACCGTCCAAATTAACTCATTTATGAAAAAACAGATTAAAAACGAAGAGGGAATTTTTGGCGAATGCAGAAATAGACAAATGTAGTGGCCCTGTATAATCAAAAGTATGTCAAAATTTCTCTTATTTTGTGTCGATAAAGGAGAAAGAAAAGGAAGGAATGATCCATAATGGTAAAAAGCAAAAAACAAAAATCTAGTACAGTATTATAATTTTCTTATTTATGTAACCATCTCAAAAATTCTTTAAAAAGCTATATATTTCTATAGAAACTGTTTAGATAACAGATCGCATTAGCTTATATTATTTGTATTCTTGTGATAAATGACAGATTTGTCAATGGTAGATAATGTATATGTGGAGTCTCGGGTGTGTTCATCCACACACGTGAAGGTAGGGATAATTTAATTAGAAGTGGAAATTTTCATTAACATTTAATGGCTAATGGTGTGATTAATAGACTCACCTAAGATCTCCTGAAACGTAGACCATGCAGGTGCTAAAGAAAAGTCATAGTCTCAGTCTCAGTCTCACTCACTCACTCAAGGAATTGATTTGTTAGTATAATTTCAAACCAAACTGAAGGCAATAAGTCAATAACGATGGCTGAATGATGCTGACACTACTAAAAAGAAATCTATGAAATATTGGAAATAAAAGGAACCATATGCAAACCCGTGCTCGGGTAAAAAACACCGAGGCTATAATTATGGTTTTTCAAGGTTGTGCTTAACTAAAAAAAAAAGACTTTTTAACTTTTAGTGTTACATAAAAGTCCTGTTCGAAAAATCGGCCGATTTGACCGATTCTTCACCGTGTAATCGCTAGGCAGCAAGGAGTCGTCGCAATTACACCTAAATCGGTAGAAAAAATCGGACAAAAGAAAAAAAAACTTATTTTTGTTGATTTTTTATTTAAATATGATGTTAAGTTTGTAGACCTATTATTTTTATGTCATATCCAGATAAAAATATAATGAAATCTGAAAAAATTAAGGTTAAAAATGTTGGCTGCCATAGATTAGGGTTTACAGTATCTGACTCGTGGGTGAAGAAGATGATAGCTAAAATTACTATTTTGCCCCTTCTTAATAAAAACGAAAAAATGGACACAAAATGCATACATGGGAGTCGCACCGGTCACGTTGGCAATACTTAACAAGCCTTCAACCGATTGAGCTATCAAACATTAATAACATATGTCGGTAAAACTTATATATAACCATAACAATTAAATATTTTATTATTTATTAAATATAATAATAAAAAACCCTAAAATTAGTCTCCGACTTAAATCCGATTTTCCGACTAATCGCTAGGCCCTCCTTCACCGCCAGACTAACGCCTAGCAATTTTTAAAACAGGGCATAAAATATGATTTGGTATTTTTTTAGTAAAATAATATCATCTTATGAACCAAGCAATACTTAATTTGATAGTAATTTGAAGAAGAATTTTCCTGTAAATTTATACCAAAGATCAATTCTTTACAAATGTGTAATTATTTAACCATTTCAACTTAGCAGTAAAAAAGATTTTATTTTTTAGATACAGCAGATTCCATGAATTGAATAGGCTATTCGAAAGCCTTATTCATCCGGAAAGATTAGTACGTGGTAAAAAAGATGATTACCTTTTGATTATATATATATATATATATTTTTATATATATATATATATAAAGATTTATAATATCATAAAAATCTTGTTAAATGGTTAAAATATAAGTTTGTAGTTTTTTTCTTCAAAAATTGACTCTATATAATCGTGTTATCTTGCATAATAAAAATTAAATTATAAATCAAGCTTGTTTGCCCAAAGAATGTGTTATAAAAAATGTAGCCTCCTATTAGTTTTCCTTTTTCTAATAACCGTATTGAAATGGATATGCAAAGCCACTCAGGTAAACACACCGAGGCAATAATTCCAGTTTTCCGAATGTATATACAATTTTTTTTTCACTATTAATTAACCTATATCAACTAAATAATCCTTGTAGATTGTAGGGTGAATTTCTATTACGACATCATTGGAAACCATGGTATCACGATAGAAGTACAAATGTACAATACATTTTTTAAATTAATAATGCTATTTTTTATTTAGATAATCAGTAACAAAATCATCAATCAAAATTGGTATATCTAGTTCTTCCAAAAACCATTTTTGATTCTCATTTTTCCGTTCAATCTTACTTGCGACAAAAATGTTTTTAAATATGACTTCAATAGCTTGAGTTGAATTATAGAAATTCATTTATGCAGAAACAATGATAATTGGAATCGTTAGTAAAATCTTACATGCAACTATGTTTTGAACCCACGCTACGCGTGGATTTATTTGATATATTTTGATAAAAATTATATATGATTGATTATGGTAATAAAATATTATATTATAAAAAAATTAAAATTAGTACTAAGGAAAAAAAAACTTTCAGATACATAATTTTTTAAAATATAAAAATTAGTTATGTTATAAAATTAAATCTGATAAAAAAATCATAAATTTAACTTGACCTCACATATCCTAAACCATTTTCTTTGACTACCAGAAAAACGAAACAATTTTATAATCATGAATTAAACTCGTTTTCATATTTAATTGATCGCTATCACCTATGTTTTCGTGTTTTTTTATTCAATGTTTTCTTATTCTTCATATTCTTTCTTGTCATTTTCATTGTCAAATTTTGTGTTAATTGTCATCGTAACTTTTACCGTTTGGTTCTTCGTTATACTCTTCACATTTTTCCACTGAAAAACTTTTTTTTAGATTACCACACAACTTGTTAACCCATCAAACTCCAAAAACAAAATCATTTCTTTTCTCATAAAATTTGTGAAATTCATGATTACCAGCATAGTCAACACATGCACCCAATTATTGACAATTTTATCCATATACTTATTTAGTTTTAGATCCACGCGTTTAGAAACTTCTCAAACCAAAATCCTTATTTGGTTTATAATATTTTAAAAACATAATAAAATATACTAATAATTATTTATCTAATATGAATCATATGATATTTAAAATATGAGTACACTATAAGAATATATTAATAATAAACAAATAATATCAATTATATTATATCATCAAATAATATCAACCGTATCATATTATCAAATAACCGTAACCATATATAACCGTAACTATATTTAAACGTAACCGTTTAACCGTTTGTTAAACGGTTCTGGTTAAGGTTACAAAAATTTCTAACCATAACCGATGGTTAATAAACCTTAACCGTGACAACCGTAACCCTGGTTATGCCTATGTATAGCTAATAAAACATATGTGTTTGTCGTCCATCTTTCTTCTTTAAACCTCAAAATTTGACTCAAACATTAAATTAAGGTCTTGCGATGTCAATCTTTCTTCCTTAGACCCAAAAATAAAAAATTAATGAAATAATATCAACTCATCTATAAAATCATACACAAAAATATGTTTTACAGCTCATAAGAAATAAAAATCACAAATGTAGATAAATAAGATAATTTATGTTTTGCATCAATATTTATAATATTTTAAATTTTTAAAAGGTTTCGAAATATAAAATTTGAACATTTTAAAAATTTTCAATATTTATAATATTTTAAACTTTTAAAATTTAAAACTTTTAATATTTAAAAACTTTTTAAAAGCTAAGAACTTTTAAAAGTTTCAATATTTATAATATTTAAACTTTTAAAATTTTTAAATATTATAATATTTTTTTGAAACTGTTTAAAAAATTAATTTGATCAAATAAAAAACCAGATCAAACCAAATAAAACTTTTAAACTTGGATGCCTGATAAATCAAACTTTCCTGCTCATTCTTTGTTGGAAGCATATTAATCTTATTTATATTGGTTCTGAACGATTGTCTAAAAATTTTTTAGCCAATGTGGGATATTATGCTTAGTTCTTTGATTTCCATAAATTTAAATTTTTTTTTTCTAAAAAATTCTGTAAATTTAAAAAATGTTAATGAATGACATGTCAAATCATGATAGATTGTTTAAAATAATTTTTAATATAGAAAATTCTGGAAATTGTATAAAATATTAATAAGTGATATGTCAGATTTCTATTGGTTGTTTAAAATTTTATGTGGACGGCTTTAGAAGCTTATAACTTCTACTTTTTATTAGTATAGATTGTAGTATATGAAAAACTATGAACTATATAAAAAAATTTAGTACATCACCGATTCCCATATTTCCATTTAGTTAAAACTTCTTAATAGATTTTAGGAATTAATTATGAGAAAACCACTTTTTTCGTTGGGTATTGTCTAATTAGGATTTTTGGTCCGGTCTTAGAGGATTAGGTACTTTTGTGTATAGAATTACTTACTTACCCTTGAAACTTATATTTCCCATTTACGCCACGCGCCTCGAAATAACTCAACCTCATGTTATATTGATATCGGTTTGCCCATCCGCCTTACCTACGAACCATAACCTTTATCGGGGGTCCGTCGTTGCTGTCGCGTCTTTGGTTGTATGTTCTCTTTATTCTCCCATTCCGGTAGCTACAATTGAAGATCCGTACTCTCCAGATTATCGTCCTCCATATTCTGCCACCACAATCGTCCGCGCTTTTTCGTATTACCTTTCGTCACAGGTATGTATTCACTGTACTACTTACACATCTGACCGGATCTACAGATTTATGGCACCGACCTTACTCTCCCCATTTCTGATCACTCTGTCTTTCGTTTTCTTGCTAGAGACGCAATCACCAATCACTCAATCAATTTCGTCTGCCTCCTCAGGTATATCCATATACAGTTTGTAGCTGTTGGATCTGATTTCAGTTTTCTTACGTCTCTGGCTTTTCGATATTTTTTCGTACCCTCCATTGACCTAGCAAAATTGGTTGGTTGTTGTCTCCAACTCATTGGGTTTCCTTCCTTATTTTGAATGTCTGTTTTAGCACATGTGCAGCTGCCCATGCGAGCCGAAGTGTTGTACTGTTTACATTTCTGCACATCTTTTCCACTAAAGTCTTACCAATAACCGGTAATGTTTACTGTGTAGAGTTGTGTTTGCCCGCCATTAGGTTTTTTTGGCCGTCTTCATCGTCAAACTAGTTAACACCCCATTACAAGAATACAGATTACAAACGGGGTTTTAGGGTTTAGTTTTTGCTGATTTACTCTCTCACAAACAGGGTTCTAGGGTTTAGTTTTTGTTCACTTTCTCCCCCACAAACGGGGTTCTAGGTTTTAGTTTTTGTTCACTGTCTCCGCCACAAACGGGGTTCTAGGGTTTAGTTTTTGGTCACTGTCTCCCCCACATTCATTCTTCCCACTGTCCCATGTTTTTAACTCATGTTGTCCCCCCCGACTGGTTGTTAGACTTCATCTGCTTCAACCGATTTAAGTGCCTCATATTTTTTTCCTTTCAAAGTGTACTAACAAATAAGTTTCCTTTTTTTTAACAGCTGATTTGCCGCGACGCCTGTTTGACCTTAATTGTTATCCTTCTCATCTAGTTCGTATCAACTCATACTCAAGACCACAGTACCTCCTCGACATTTTAAATGTCTTGGATGGGATGCCTGAGCTCCAAGAATTATTGGCATCTCCGCTTAGCCCTCTTTTCTCGTTCCTTGTTCGCCAAAGTTTGCTATTTGGCCATTTTGTGGACCAGCTGTTATGCAGACAGCTGTGTTCTGATAATACTAATGAAATTTGGTTCCTCTTTGCGGGACAACCTTTTCGTTTCTCTCTTATCGAGTTTGCAGAGGTTACTGGTTTATGTTGTTCTTCTTTTCCACCCGTGCCAGAGTTACTCTCTGCTACAACTCATGCTGACGGTTCTGCTCCTTACTGGTATACATTAATTGGACGTCAACTAGGGACGGCAACGGTTGATGACCTTGTTCTATCTTTGAAATCAGACAAAACAATGTCGGCATGGCGAAAGTTCAGACTCCCCTTAGTTGCCATTGTAGAAGGCATTCTTTTATGCAGGACGCAGCCAGTTAAGCCATCTGTGGAAGTAGTTGAAATGGTTAAGAATGTTGAGTTCTTCCTCCATTATCCATGGGGACTCCACTCATTTAACCGCATCATACGGATGGTTTGGGTAGGAGATTACATTGCAGACAACGCTTCTCTTATAAGAAAACTGCAGCAGTCATCTATGGATGTTCATGGCTTCCCGCTTGCTATTCAGTTGTTTGCTTTCAGGACTATTCCGGCTTTGCTGAAATATCTTCCTCATTTAGATGACCACTCAACATTTCTACATCAGACTGTTGCTTATCTGCCTAAATGCAGGGCGTTCCATGCGTCCAACATATTTGCAGTTGAGAATGATACTACAGTATGGTCTATACACCTGTACACATGCGGAATTTTATTCTGGCTTTTTTTCTTAACATTTCATTTCTTTCATCTCGGAGGTTGAAGTATTGTTCCTCCACCCATATTTTTCAGTGTTTGTCCCAACTAACCAACCTGACTGCAAAATACTAAATCTAGAACGTCTTCTTTCCTGTTGTCATAAGTTTAATAAAGCTTCATGGGGTAATGGTTCTGCCCCGATACGTCATGTCTACTCTTTCTCGAAACGGAACAGACTACACACCAAGACTAGAGTTTCACCGGCTTCCGAACAGAGCCGAGCAAACGTTAGAACTCGTTTGAAGAAGGGAAAGATTGTTAATTCTGTTCGGTTTGTTGACGATCTTGTAGACTTGGCTTTAAGGAATCTTTGTTGGCTGATCTCGACGAGCTTCTTATCAATGCATTGCCTACGTCAACACACAGACTTTCTCACGGTTCTGTCCAGCCTGTTAAGAAGCTATTGTCGTGTTCAGAGCAAAGATCCTCTGCATCCGTTCGTTCTACACATACAGATGTTGTACGCATCTTAGTCTTCTGTTGTTTGGTTTTACGTATACTAGAAAATATTAGAAGTAGTTTGTTAAGAAACTATATTGCATTACTTGTTAATTTTCATTCTCTAGGGCTCTCCTCTAAGCGTATTCCATGTATCAGTCCGTCAGCTATGTGGACCGCCACCTACTACTCCGAGACTTTGTACTGAATATACGCAAAGGCTACATGCCAAAACTCTTGACGTTGGAAAAGCTTCTATTGGGTGTCATGAATCTTGATGTCGTCCTAATGGTTGCTTTGAAGCACTCGGCCAGCATGGGCTTCACATCCCACCGGAAATTCCTCTTGACACTCCTGTTATAGTTTAGGGCATTATTGTGGTGTTACTAAAAGGAGAATCTGTGTCCTCCCCTATCGTTCTTCCTCGACCTTACGCTCATGTTTTATAATATATACAGTACACATTGCATGTCTTATTTGTTAAAATAGTTTTTCTACAGATAGTTGTTGTTCCTTTGTTTACGTCATAGCCTTCTCATTTTCATTCACTATTGTAAGACAAATAACTCATTTCAAAGTTGGTTTGGTTTACCAGCTCTGTATATCAAACAGGATCGTCCATTTATTGTCCGATCTGCATTTATCGCCTGCCTGCAACCCCAAAACATTATACAAAGTGTTAGGTGGTTCCATAAGTTTACTATATACCTGTTTTGCGTAAACATTACAGCCTTACTCATTTACTCGTCAATGGATAAACTTGATATACATGTAGCTCTTGATATTGCTTCTCAAGTAGGTCGAGAAAACTTCACTGATATGTACGGGATGTTGTTAACATCATAGCTCTACCGCGAAGCCTACAATTCAACCGTTCTACAAGGTGTTTCCTTGCACCTTCTTTTTTCAAATGCTTCGTTTATTAACCTTCACTCCCCTTACTGCCCTTTCTTTACCCGTTGTCTACAAGCTCGTAATCCAACTGCTTCTTATCTAGATAGTTTGAAACTAGCGGCGAGAGATGGACATGCAGAAACAGCTCTTCAGTTGTTACTTACTATAACCAATGGCCCACCTCATGTTTCGTTTGTAATAGCTTTGCTGCAGTTATGTCTAGGCTTTTACGCTGATGCCATTGCCAACATTGACGCATTCGTGGATTCAGTTGGCTCATTCGCGGCAGCTGATGAAATTGGAAGCACTGTCTTCCGCCAGATTATGCAGATTGGTCCTGTCAAGATCCGGCTCACACAGACACATGGAAGTATATCGACATACCTCCTTGTATTTGTTGTTCTCTCACCAACCGTTGTAGAATTTGTTTCTTTTATTGGTTTTCAGTTATGTACCTTATTCTATGTTGACCTTGTAAGCGTACTCTATCGACTTTGGCATTTGCTAATGAACATCCTACTTTATTTGATATCTAATTCCTCCTAACTGACATAACTATTAGCAGGCCGTCCCCTTTCTCAGCAGTACAATTTGAAAACTCCTATATTCAATAACCCATCCGTTTCACTTTAATGGTTACCTTACATATTTATTGCACCCATCAACAAATACAGTCCCGTCAATACAGACTTGGCGTCTTCGGGAAGCATGTTTCCCACTTGTTGATCCTGTTTCAACTACATCAATAATTCCACTCCAATCTAACACCCTTAAAGTGAACACCTTTCACCTATTTAACTCACTACTCCTCCTTTCCGTCAATAAATTCAGATAAGGGTAAAAAAAATATGAACCGTATTCCACATGTTTTGCTTATGGATATCGTTAGACATGTTGGCCACCATGGTTTTCACCATCTTGGTCCGTTAATCGCATCTGGCCCTGATGTGATTAACAGAGTTTTTGATCCTCTCGTCTTGCAAGAGGTTGACATTGTCGAAAATATCTTTGTCAGCCGTCTTGCAAACGAAGGCTCTGTTTATCGTCTGTTCTTATTGAAGTGTTTGGCCGCTGGGAACGTAACTGCAGAATACGTTGAAGGGTTACGCCTGGCCGCTCAAATGGGTCCCTCCCAGCGCTCAATTGACCTTCTTGGTTCTGCAGCTTCAACTAATATATACTCTCGCTTCGCTGTAGGGAGTTTCCTCATCTTCTATGGATCATTTGGTGCAGGCATGCAAGTATTCCAATCCTTTCTTAGCTTACTTCCAACCATCGAGGAGGCAGTTGGTGTTGGTGAGATTGTTCTTGTCGCCATCAGGGATATGGTACCAACTCGGCCTGGCAATTATGATCGGACACTCCGCTTTGGGGGTCTCCCTCACTGTTACCTTAACAATTTCTCCGTACAACAACTATGTCCTAAGTGCTTTGCTTTCATGTACGCAACAAGAGTGCAAGACCTTTGTTAACTCAAATTCTCACTCATAACTATTAGCATAAGTTTGATGTTTATTTTTGTTTCCAGTTTTGTTAATTATCCATGCCTTTTTTTAGTGTAGGAACTTTGTTGTTCTATGTGTTGAATACTGGTATGTACGCTACTTTCATGTACTTAACGGACCAAAAGCTATGCTTCTATTTTATATCAACCACTAAGTGCAGCATTACAGTGGAGTCATTAGAGAGTCAATACAATGACTTACTCAACAAAAGTGCAAGTACTTTTCTTTCGCGTCTGCTCTATAAGTACATAGGGAATTTCAACCCAACAAAAAAACCACCCCCGAATCTATCAAAGTGCCGCTAGACGATGCAGTGTTCTTTGAGTAACAATCTATTTGTCTCACCCCTGCCAACTGTCACATTCTTCACTTACATACACATTCGTCTCCAAAAAGTATTATGCTTCTGGTGCCCAAAAAACCAACACACAGCCTGCAACAAGTCAACAAACGAATGAACATACTCTCCAATATGACCATTGAGCGTGAACATAAGTTCGCCACACAAATTCAATTTGATTAGCAAACCTTCTCATATGACGTTTTGACATGTTGCGTTGTTGTGTACATGTACGCTAAACCTTCTCATATGAGTTCTCCACAAGTAGAACACTTATTTCCTCCACTTTTTCTCCTCTTCGTACCCTACACAATCGAGACGCATATTCAGTTATATTGAAGATAATGAAAAGCTTAAGGCTGTCCTATACATTACCACATATTCTCCGGTTGAAGGGATTCTCCTTTTCCTTCTATGGCCTGGACCTGGTGGGTTGGTTGGCGGACTGAACATTGTTTCTTCAACAATCGTTGGCACCTCTTGGTCACCTTCATTTGGGACAGGGAATATTAAATCAGCATATGAATCACACCATACCTTAACATAGTAAATTTTGCCTACTAGCGATGGAATGAATATACCATTTATCCTTGCGGCCGCCAATGCATGACAACAAAGAATGAGCAGTTTCTGAAACTGAAGACATGTGCATGTCTTCTTCTCAAGATCTACATAGGATGATATTATACCTTCTCATTTCGCAGAAAGCTTGCGTCCAGTGTTCCAGTGTAATTTCTTTCAAATATGCAGCACAACAGGTGCTTCTAGCAGCAATTTCATCAAAGGATTCTTTAAACGAACCAAAGTTGTAGGCAAGAGCTGCTTTGCCAACCAGATTAGCAAGTCCTTTCCCAGCAAAGTGTCTAACATTCCTCTCAATGTGCACTGCATGCTCCATGAAAAGCTTTAGTGTACACTCTCCCAATCCCTGCATAGATTGACTGTGACGATCGGAAACAATAACCAAATCTTTCGCATCTGGCCCTATCACAGTGAGCTTACTGAAAACCAAGACCATGCAGCTTCATTCTCGGAGTCCACAACAGCGAATGCAATTGGAAAAACTTGGAAATTTGCGTCCTGCATACTTGCAGCAATGAGACACCCTTTAAACTTAGACTTTATCGTTGTACCATCAACGAGAACGACCTTCCTCATATACCTGATCACTGCAATGCTTCCAGCTAGTGAAAAAGCAAATATTTGAATTTTTTTGAACCATCAGGTTCAACTATCTGCTCAAGGTTGTAAAAAGTCCCATGATTGCCTTGTTTCAACAAATACATATACTTAGCCAAAATTTTGTAGTTGTCTGCATAACTTCCACGACTGTTCTTAATAGCCACCTCTTTCGCATACCAAGCCTTCATATACGTTACTGAAACCTTCAGTTCCGCAAGCACAATGTCTGGGATGTTGGCTGGTCGTGGGCCTCTAAGAGCGTTGGCAAACTTCCGCTTCAAAACAGCACCAATAACCTTAGCAGATGCTAGCTTCCCATATTGTGCCCGTGAAGTGATTGTGCAGGTATGTGTTAAAGTAGCACGACGAACTTCAAAATTCTTTATATTTGGTGAGACAACATGGCCGAATACTCGCCACCTATAGGCAGGATCAACACACACAAATATAAGCCTCGTCGGGTCAGATCTTGTTTTCCTGAAATGAAATTGACGCTTGATAGCATATATCGATATGGTGTTCTGCATGTCTTCTTTGTCTTTAACGACACGACCAATATAAATGGCATCGTCCTCCGCACTGACAGTTGCACAACCATTAGTGTTAGTCAGGTCTAACATGTCATCAAAGACCGGCTCAGCATCATCCATTTGCACAACATCGACGGAGTTAACATCAGTTGTGCCATTTTTTCGCAATACATGACCAGAGGCAGAGGGATTGAGATAAGCAAGAACCGCTTCACCAACATCAGTAGGTGGTATTTGAGCTTCAGCGAGATTTACTCGGGGTGGTGCATAAGTTGTAGTGTCTAGATGTGAATAAGACACTGGTCCGCCCATAGCATCAGTAGAATCGTCATTGAAAAAATCAACCCAACCATACTCCTTAAATACCTCATTTTCTTCAGAAGTTGAAGAAATCACACCATTTGTGAAGTAACCATGAGATTGAACATTAGTTTCTCCACCTTCAAGGGGGCTGCTATTTCTTGCCCCCTGCTCAGCGTCTTCAACGTCCCTCAAAAAACTCTCATCTTCTGAGTTGTAGTTTGTAGTCCACTCCTTCTCACGTTCCAGCTGCTGTTCCCAAAGTTCAGCCTGTTTCACTTCTCAAAGGACTCGTTCATCTTAAGAATAGTTGTTTTCTCTGCCATCCATCCCAGTTTCCGGGTTACCAGCAACTGTATCGCTGAATTCACTCTTATTTGACAACGAAGGAGTAGCCGCATCTGCAAGGTTGATTATCTGACTCAAATGTGTATCCAGCTAGAGCTCTACACTCTGCTCTCTAGCAGCCCTTTGTCCACCAGTGCTGCCTTCCCCGCAATTTTTAAACCCTATAGGAACACCAACTAAGCTTGGCCCCTGAGTGTTCGGCCCATCTACCAAAATGCCTTTGCCTTTATCAGTACACTCAGGGAAAAGACATCGTACGGGACCAGGTGGATGAGTTCGAGTATGAGTACTTTCTGGAACTGATTCAACACTATACATTCGGATCGTCTCAACAGGGTAAACAGAACCATCTCCCTGACCTTCTTCCCCTTCACCGCCAGACGCCACACAAATTTTCCTTATGCCTCTGTCACCACGTACACCAGTTGAAGCTTCGAGAGTCAGCAACAAATGCATATGAATAAAACTTTTATGCACCTTTACGAAGTCCCTAACCCCTATATTAGTGGTGATGATGACTGGGGGGCAACTGTTGACAGAGAACATTGACATCTGACATGGCAGCCAGTAACTCAGCTTTGGCTTCAGATACATCTGATGTAGCTCCAACTGGTCACTGACATGAGAGGCTATGATGGAACCCGGGACGACGGCCAGCACACGGACACGGACGAGGACAGGAGCGCACATGGAACCCAGAACGCGGCTACATCCGAAACTAGGCAGCCATCGGCACAAGCACCAAACTTGATGGTCGAAGCTATAACAAGGAGCCGGACAGCAACAACGACCGCAAGGAAGATGTGCCTCAACTTTGTCCAAGCTTTTGTCCGAGAACAAGATACGCTCGATCACAGACCCAACCAACCCGACAGACAGCCAACCGAGGCTTTTCTCACGGTCTTCACCATTACACAAGGGTGAAGACCTCCAAGTCCTTAGGGAAGTAGTACTCGTTTTCCCACCTTGGGTTTGTCCCAATGGGTTTACCAAGGGGGTTTTAACGAGGCTATAATCCCTAATGCATGGCCATGGCCAAGGACCACTTCGGCCACATGGCCAACCTATCCTTAGTTTAATTTCGCTTATGACCGTTGTCTTTTAAAACTATTTCCTGGATGCTGCGTTTTAATTTTATCCACGTGTTTAGGGTTTGAGAGCTCCCTTATGTAAGCCACCCTATATAAAGGGCCTAGACCTCATCATGTAAAGGTAGACTATCATTAATAAAGAACAAAGGTATCTCTTTCCTCTCGTTTTCAGTGACTGAAACGAAACCCTAGAAGCTTCACGAACCGGGTACATAATCCTCTAGCTCAGCCGTATCACAAGGAGAGCCATCCCTCGTGTGTTGCTACCTCGCTCCACTTCTACCTCTATCTGTTAGAGAGATTAACGAGTCGAGCATATCCTCGTGAACCTCTTGCCATCCGTTCTTATCGTTCCGCGGTGTTGTTCCGTTCCATTCGCCGTTCTTTCTATCCGCATTGTAACCGAGCTGTTACTTTTGATCCGTTCTGCTGGTTCAGGTTCCGTCCGTACGACCGTGGTTCACGTCCGTAGTCGAGGGTCATATCAGTTGGTATCAGAGCCGAAAGTTTCTCACAAGGTTGTATCTTTCTTCTCTTTACGTTTTTGATGTCTAGTTTGGGATTTGGCTAGTTTTGTCTAAAGTTTTGTTCTTGCTAAGTCCTTAGTGTTCTTGAGCTGTTCTTCGGTATTGTTAGCCTAGATCCGTAAAGTTGTGTTCTTTTTGCTTGGTCTGTGTTAGTGGTGGCCTAAGAACCACGTGTAGCGTCTAGAGTCCTAGCGCGTAAAGTCCGTCTTTGTTTTGGTCCTAGGTTATCTTGTAGTGCTTTTGCTTTTACTTTTTACTTTATCTTTTACCAATCATTAGCTGTCCAAGGTTTGTCTATTTTGCCGAACCTATCAAACAAAGAACCAACACGTTTTCAATCATCGTGTAGGATCTGTTTGAACAACCACGCGTCACATATCGACCGACGATACCGTCCGACACGACCGTACACCGGAGGACTTATCAACCGCCGCAGTACCAACTACTGACCGCCATTGGTATCACTTCTCCAACAACCCGCTTTGTAGGCCACCGTCCGAACAATACCTGAGCGTCGTCCGTACTGCTGCCGTCTGTATAGCAACCGTCGTCTGTACAACCGCCGTCCGTACAATCACCATGGCCGAGCAACCCGGAGAACCGCTTCCACCCCTGGAGATTGGAGCTGTTTTAACCAAGATTCGGACTCAACTAACTCAGTTAAGGGATCGACTCCAACGCTTAGAGGGCGGACATCGTCAACCCGCAGTTCGTGGCCCACCTATCCAGGACCGCCAACGACGCTATGATCCGGATCCAGGAGGAACGTCCGAGGAAGACGAGGACCTACTTTACCAAAGGAGGCATCATTTCCG
This sequence comes from Camelina sativa, assembly GCF_030686135.1. NCBI lineage: Eukaryota > Viridiplantae > Streptophyta > Magnoliopsida > Brassicales > Brassicaceae > Camelina > Camelina sativa. The sequence continues at coordinate 15,633,348 of NC_141898.1, read as the reverse complement.
GATGGACGATCGCCTAGACGATCAACCTTACCATCCGGTTGATCCAGGCCACAAGCTCAAGGCCCCAACGTTTGCCGTAAAGGTTGACCCGGAAGCGTACCTTGATTGGGAAGGAAGAATGGATCACATCTTTGCCTGCTACAACTATCCTGAACCCAAAAAGATCGCCTACGCAGCAGCCCAGTTCACGGACCACGCCCTTACATGGTGGGACCGTAGCGAAGCTGACCGAAGAAGGAACAGAGAACGAGGATTACCGCGCTGGGAGGCCATGAAAAACGAGATGAGACGCTCGTACGTGCCACCATTGTACCACAAAGAGCTCCAGGGAAGGTTCCGGAAACTGTCCCAAGGAACCAAGAGCGTCGAAGATTACTATGAAGAATTCGAGCATCTCCGCAACTGGGTTGAGGTAGAAGAAACTGAAGAAGGACTGATGGCCCAGTTCTTCGACGGCCTACAAGATCATATAGCGCGGAAGGTGGAGCGGTTGTCGTACAACTCCTTCGAAGAACTCTTGCACCTCGCGATGCAAGTCGAGCAACAAATCAAGAGGAAGGTCAGCAATACTAATCGTGCTCGTGCTGAAGGAACGCCAAGCTGGTCGCCTAACACGTCCCCAGTGGCCGGAGGACACCGCGGACAGGAAAGGTCCAAGGCTGTTACCATTGACTTGCGACCAAACCAAGGACCCTCGCACCGAACCAAGACCGCAATCGACCGAAGGGAGAAGCCGAGATATTATATGCTTCAAGTGTCAAGGTCGAGGACACGATGCCCGGGAATGTCCCAACCCGCGTACCATCACTATTACCGCGTCCGGAGATATTGAGTCCGAGGATGGTGACGACCCCGACGAGCAAGAAGTCACTAAAGAGATCGAGGAAGCCGTGGCCGAACCAGACGAAGGATAGCTGCTTATGATCCGGCGAATCCTCAACACTAGCCAGCTCCTGGACGACACGCACCAGCGAGACAACATCTTTCACACGCGATGCACTATAAGTGGGAAGGTTTGTGGCTTGATAATTGATGGTGGGTCTTGCACTAATGTGGCAAGCTCTTACATGGTCAAGAAACTTGCTCTTGGTACCACAAACCATCCTAGACCCTACAAACTCAAATGGTTGAATGACAAGACCGTGATCCAAGTTACCGAACAGGTCACGGTCCCGTTTAGTGTAGGCCCCTACAATGACCAAGTCTTGTGTGATGTGGTTCCAATGCAAGCTAGCCACCTCCTTTTGGGGCGTCCTTGGCAGTTTGACAAAGGGACTTCTCACTGTGGCCACACCAACCAGTACTCCTTTGTGCATGATAATAAGCGTATTTGTCTAAAACCATTAAGTCCTACACAAGTGTGTGAACTAAAATCGAAATTGTCTAAGGAACCGAAAACTAAAATGAACTTCTTGATCAATGCTAGTATTGTTCAGAGATCACTTAGTGACTCCACTTGTCAAGTCTTATTGATGGAATTTAAGGATGTTGTGAGTATAGGTACAGAATAGGACGCCGTCCTGGACATGATCAGACCACTCCTACGACGGTACCAGGATGTGTTTCCGGATGAGTTGCCACACGGTCTACCACCACTTCGTGGTATTGTGCACCAGATCAATCTCTTACCGGGAGCCCAGCTACCGAACCGTCCAGCTTACCGTGTGAACCCTGAGGAGGCCAAAGAACTTGAGCGCCAAGTATCCGAACTCTTGAAGCAAGGATACGTCCGAGAGAGCCTCAGTCCGTGTGCGGTACCGGTCATGTTGGTACCAAAGAAGGACGGGACATGGCGCATGTGCGTGGATTGTCGAGCTGTGAACAACATCACCATCTAGTACCGCCATCCAATTCCACGTCTAGACGACATGCTTGATGAACTAAGCGGTTCCACCATCTTCTCCAAGATAGACCTTAAAAGTGACTATCATCAAGTGAGGATGAAAGAGGGAGATGAGTGGAAGACCGCGTTCAAAACCAAGCAAGGTTTGTATGAATGGTTGGTAATGCCATTCGGTTTATCTAATGCCCCCTCCACCTTTATGAGATTGATGAACCATGTTCTTAGGGCCTATATCAACAAATTTGTGGTTGTTTACTTTGATGACATCCTTGTTTATAGTAGAAGCCTTGAGGAACACCTAGAACATCTTTCTTTGGTCTTGGACACTCTTAAGGAAAACAAATTGTACGCTAACCTCAAGAAATGCGTGTTTGGAGCTAATGAGCTTGTTTTCCTAGGCTTTGTTGTAAGGGCTTGATTGGAACCACATATACTATAGCATTAGTATTATGCAACATAAGCATTAAGCTACATAAGTTGTATGCTCTGATTAATATAACACATTTACTTGACTGGTATAGCACTGTAGTATTAAATATTATATTTATATTAAATATATGATATTTATTAAAAATATATAATTTAAATGTGTTTCATTAAAAAAATAATTATCACTCATTGCTATATGATTTTAAAAAAATATATTTTAGATTTAATCAATTTTATAAATTGTTATATATATATAAATGTGTAATTTAATAATTTTTCATTATATATATTTATAATGTTACACATTAATGACAAATAATTAATATATATTATAATTTTTTATAAAAGTTTATATCTATATTTACATTTTTAATTTCAATAACTTTTTAAAATATATATAATATAACACATTAAACTAAAATAAAACAAAAATATATATTATAAACGTTATATCCACATTAATATTTTAATGTATTAAATAAATTATTATATTATTTTTAATAATAACATTAAGTAGTTTCTCATATATATTATCTTATAACAAATAAATTTATCTTTTATAAAATCATAATTTTCTATTTTTACAAAATAAATTAATTATTTAAAATTAATTTAATATATATTTAAATTTTATTTCTAAATGCTTGGGAAATGCTTCAAATGAGAGGATATAGGAAGAGAGCATATGAGAGCATTTGTAGCTTCTAAATGCTCCCTTATATGCTCTCCTAATAAATGTTGATTGGATGATAAAATTAAAAAAGCTTCTTCATATGCTCTTCCAATCAAGGCCTAAGTGCACAGGGACTTAAGGTGGACAATGACAAGATCAAGGCCATTGAGGAGTGGCCAACCCCGACCAGCATCTGTCAAGTCCGGAGCTTTCACGGTCTAGCCAGCTTCTATAGGCGGTTTGTGCGGGACTTCAGTTCGGTAGCAGCACTACTCACTGTCACCATCAAGAAGAGTGTCGAGTTCAAGTGGGGATTGGCCCAAGAGGCAGCCTTTCACAAGCTCAAACACCGACTGACGCATGCACCATTGTTGGCCTTGCCATATTTCAGCAAAACCTTTGAAGTGGAGTGTGATGCATCTGGAGTAGGCATCAGGGCTGTGTTAACGCAAGGAAGCAAGCCTATTGCCTATTTCTGTGAAAAGCTCAGTGGACCGACGCTCAATTATCCAACCTACGACAAGGAACTGTACGCCCTAGCCCGCGCCATGGAAACTTGGCAACATTATTTACTGGCCAAGGAATGTGTTATTCACACCGATCACGAGATGTTGAAGCACTTACGCGGCCAGACTAACCTTAAGAAGAGGCACGCCAAGTGGTTGGAATTTATTGAAACCTTCCCTTACGTCGTTAAGTACAAGAAGGACAAGGAAAATGTCGTGGTCGATGCACTTTCACGGCGCCATACGCTGATCACCACCATGGACGCACAGATTTTTGGATTTGAAAGCATCAAGGACGCATATGTCACGGATATGGAGTTCGCCGACTATTACCGGGAGCATGGCAAGGGCAACTACACAAAGTTCTTTGTGCATGATGGGTTCCTATTCAAGGACAGGCGTTTGTGCATTCCAAACGGATGGATAAGAGAGTTGCTGATGAGGGAGGCACACGGAGGAGGGCTTACGGGTCACTTTGGGGTGGCCAAAACAATGGCCATCCTAAAGGAGCACTTTTATTGGCTTAAGATGAAGCGCATGGTTGAGAAATTTTGTGGGAGGTGTATTACATGTAGGGCAGCCAAGTCAACTACGCGTCCCTACGGTCTATATACGCCGCTTCCGATTGCATCAAGCCCTTGGGTTGATTTATCTATGGACTTTGTTCTTGGTCTACCACCATGCGACAAGAAAGACTCTATCTTCGTGGTAGTAGACCGTTTCTCCAAGATGGTCCACTTTATACCATGCAACAAGACCAACGATGCCATGCACATCGTCGACTTGTTCTTCCGTGAGATAGTGAGAATACATGGCCTTCCCCACACCATCATTTCAGATGACGAGCCCAAGTTCCTCGGCCATTTCTGGAGGACGATATGGAGGAAGCTCGGCACACGGCTCTTGTACTCTATCGTGTGTCATTCGAAAACAGACGGCCAAACCGAGGTTGTCAACCGCACCCTTGTAGCGCTATTGCGGACCACCATAGGCAGTAACAGGAAGCATTGGGTTGAATGCCTACCATTTGTGGAGTTCGCCTACAACCTGGCCACGCATTCGGCCACCAAGAAATCGCCATTTGAGGTCGTCTACGGGTTCAAGCCGCTGACTCCTATGGACGTGTTACCATTACCACCCGGTGAAGTGGTGAACCAAGATGGCGAGAACAAGGCCGAGCACATCAAGAAGATCCACGCGGAAGTAAAGGCCAACATAGAGAGGCAGACCGAACAATATGTGCGGACAGCTAACAAAGGCCGCAAGACCATGGTTTTCAAGGAGGGCGATTGGGTTTGGTTGCACCTACGACCAGAATGGTTTCCACAAAAGAGGAAGGACAATCTGAGCCCCCGCAGAGATGGAACGTTCCGAGTCATTGAGAGGATCAACGACAAATCCTACCGCCTCGAACTACCCGCTGAGTACTTAACCTCAACCTCATTCAATGTTTCTGACTTGGTCACGTTTGATGTAGGTACCGAGGAAGATGTTTTGAGGGCAAAACCTTTCCAAGGGGGAGAGAATGATGGAACCCGGAACGACGGCTAGCACACGGACACAGACGAGGACATGAGCGCACATGGAACCCAGGACGCGGCTACATCCGAAACTAGGCAGCCATCGGCACAAGCACCAAACTTGATGGTCGAAGCTATAACAAGGAGCCGGACAGCAACAACGACCGCAAGGAAGATGTGCCTCAACTTTGTCCAAGCTTTTGTCCGAGAACAAGAGACGCTCGATCACAGACCCAACCAACCCGACAGACAGCCAACCGAAGCTTTTCTCACGGTCTTCACCATTACACAAGGGTGAAGACCTCCAAGTCCTTAGGGAAGTAGTACTCGTTTTCCCACCTTGGGTTTGTCCCAATGGGTTTACCAAGGGGGTTTTAACGAGGCTATAATCCCTAATGCATGGCCATGGCCAAGGACCACTTCAACCACATGGCCATCCTATCCTTAGTTTAATTTCCCTTATGACCGTTGTCTTTTAAAACTATTTCCTGGATGCTGCGTTTTAATTTTACCCACGTGTTTAGGGTTTGAGAGCTCCCTTATGTAAGACACCCTATATAAAGGGCCTAGACCTCATCATGTAAAGGTAGACTATCATTAATAAAGAACAAAGTTATCTCTTTTCTCTCGTTTTCAGTGACTGAAACGAAACCCTAGAAGCTTCACGAACCGGTTTAGTAATCTTCTAGCTCAGCCGTATCACAAGGAGAGCCATCCCTCGTGTGTCGCTACCTCGCTTCACTTCTACCTCCATCTGTTCGAGAGATTGACGAGTCGAGCATCTCCTCGTGAACCTCTTGCCATTCGTTCTTATCGTTCCACGTTTTTGTTCGTTCCATCCGCCGTTCTTTCTGTCCGCATCGTAACCGAGCTGTTACTTTCGATCTATTCCGCTGGTTCAGGTTCCATCTATACGATCGTGGTTCACGTCCGTAGTCCGGGGTCATATCAGGCTAACTCCTCATATGTCATTGAGACACTCATAGTAACGCTCCTTGCATAACATTCTTTTGCAATTACAAAATCCCATATCCCGGTTTGAGAACATTCCCAACTACCAGCAATCACAAAGACTGCAACTTCTTCGACCTGTTTTACAAATTAGAGGAACTTCGTAAATGATAACTCTATATTTTACCATCTTTTAGCATGCATTTATCTCCTGTGTTGCATTTTTTAGAGTTATTTTTAGCACATTTATGTCTTTTATTCTCAGTTTATGCATTAGGATAGAATTTGCATTGCATTTGCATATTTGTGTGTATAAACAGGTGAATTAGGTACTTTGGAAGCACAAAGGAGAAGTTGTGATCAAAAGGGGACATCTAGCAAGGGAATAAGGCTCAAAAGAGGAGGAAAGCAATCACTCGACAATGGAGTCGAGCACACACTCGACCGTTTGCCAAAGAACACTCGGCCGGATTCTAAACAAGTCCCTCAAAGATCTACCCGTATAAAGATCTTCCGTTGGCATTCAGCTTCCAAGTTCTTCACGAAAGTTGTAGACAACCGACTTATATTTCCAATGCCGGTGGTCTCAGGCCGATCGGAGTTATGGTGAAAATGTTATCCCGAATTTATTGAACAGATATCATCCCAGATCGAGGACTCGACCATTGGAAGAAGTAGGACAAGAGGTCACTCGACCATGCACTCGACCGAGCACATGGTCGAGTTGTGAGCCGCCTCTCTATTTTGTCTTCTAGCTAACTAGAGCTTCCCTTCTTTTCTATAAATAGGTCTCTTAACTCTGGCCACAGGACAAGCTCGTTTTTCTAGGTCTAGCCACCAAAAAAATTGTGATCTTCATAACTTTTGATCCTTTAAGTATTTTTATTTGATTTATTCTACAAAGTTGCGTATTTTATCATCATCTTTATGATTATGTATGTTTCATCATTTTCTGGGTTTGTGTTCTTACATCTCATTTATTAGATTCTGAGTAGAGATAGATTCTTAAGGATGGGTTAGGTTGGTAGAGAACTTAGTTTGTTTAGGATTGTTTAAGCTTGAATTCCATAAAATACTTTCTAGATTAGAGATGCTCTATGCTATTCTTATACTGAGAAGGTAAGGATAGATCTTAAGCTTCTTAGCATCACACCAATGTCTAAGTTGCTAGATAAGGCTAAGTCTAGAGATTATCATGAAGCATGCTAAGAGATTAGATGTTTAAAGTGATTTTTGACATGAATGATCTGATTCTTAAAGCCTGTTTAGTATGGTTTTACCAATGAGAGTTGGGTTAGGATGTTACTAAACTTGATTACCTCTGTCGTGAGAGTGGATTGGTAAGCCCTTAAGATCATTGTCTAAGGATTAGCTCTTTGTTGATTGAGTTTTGTTAAGCAACCTAGGTAGATTAAGTTTAATACCAACCAATAATTCCCATCCTTAGGATCTATTTGCTACTTGTTTGCTTCTGTTTCTTGCATTTAATCACTTGTCTTTTCTGCTTTATTGTTTCTGCTTTTAGTTTTAAGTTTAATCTTCTGTTCTGCATCACTCGACCATGCACTTGACCTTGGTTCATACCATGCTCGATCGAGTGCTAGGTCGAGCTCCATTTTACTTTCTTGCTTATGCATTGTTTTTTTCATGTTTTCTTCTACTTATTAGTTAATTCTGCTTAGTCTTGTTTATTGCACTTGTTTGCTAGTTTAATTTATGCTTATTATTGTCTTCAAGTTATTTACTTTATTGCATTTCATTTCTGCTTCATTAGGTTGATAGATACCACCCCCTATACCTGAATTGGCTTAACTTGTTCTATCTTGATTGCATCTTTTGTGATTAGCATAATCACATTTGCATTGACACCTTAAGTACTACAATGCATAAGGTTAATTGAACCTACTAGGATAGAGACACCAAAATCCTAGTATCAATTTGGCGCCGTTGCCAATTGGGATCTGTTTTGCTACATTTAAGATTTCAAGATGTGCTAGATTAAGTTCTGTTACTCTCTACTTTGTTCTATGGGAAGAGAGGGGACCTTATCACCTCTCTATGACCTCTCGTAGCATTAAAGTATGTCAAGTCAAGCTTAGAGACTTTAAACAAGCTCACTAGGGAGGAAGTCCCTAAGATATCCTTGTATATATTGGTTTAAGTTTTTGTTATTTTGATCTTGTTTTAGTGTTTTGGTGGTCAGGGAAGCAAGAGAGTTTAATCTTAGGAAGAAAGGAAGGATCGGAGACTAACTCGACCAGCCCACTCGACCGTGCACTTAACCGAGCGCATGCCCGGGAATGAGATCGAGTTCCCCCTTCTCTAGCAGCCTTGAGGTACCAATTTCACCTAATCATTGTCTATACCATTGCATTCCATGTTTTTATCTTGTTTCTGGATTCTTAAATCCTCTTTCAAATTTCTCTTACACAAGGGACTGTGTAATTCAAGTTTGGGGGAGGCTTTGAGATGACATTTGATGTTATTTTCTGTGTTCTTATTTCAAATTTTTAGCATAATCATACAAGCTTCTGCATTGCATCTAAGGCATAGAAAAACCATAAAAATTTGAAATTTTTTCAAAAAAGTCTTTACAAAAACAGAGTGTTCATGTAGTTGCATTGCATTCTAGGATTGTGTTTAGTGTATTGCATATAGGATTGTACATATGCATTGGGGAACAATGATTAAATCTACCATGTTAGAAGTAGATTCTTAGGATTGAACCCACAACCCTCATTTATAGTGCTTTGTTGCTAGTTCAGTCTTTGAAAAAAAATGAAGAATCTATGTTTAAAGCATTGTGTCATTTGAAAGCATCTCCTTCTTGTGTGAAACTTGCTTGATCATTTTTTGCATCTCTATAATATTGGACTTTAATCTGATCATCAAATATCTTGCTTATGGACTATGAATGCTAGCTCATGGAACTTTGAATTGGGTTAACACTCTCTTTTTACCACTCTATTCATTTAACCCAATCTCTTGCCATACCTTGAAACCCCAGCCTTTTCTTTCAAGCCTTGTATTGATTTTTTTTTTTGAGTGAGGCCTCTTTGTTGATAATGCTATAGGTTGTGGAATCTTGAGAGTATTGAGAACGACAAAGAACTGGCTCTTACTTTAGCTAGGTTTGGAATCATTAGAACTAGCTAATAAGACTGGTTTTGAAAGAAATAGGTGGTTAGAATGTTGATTTGGGTTCAGGTTTTGGAAAAAGAGAGAATAAGAAGGGAAAGAAAGGTTTACTTGGTCAAAAGAAAAGAAAAAAAAGGTCTCTAAGGTTAAGTTTGGTTATAAGCTCTAAGTCGCAAAGGAAAGGGATAGAAAGTATTGTTATAGTCTCCTAGAATCAAAAAGAAAAGAGTAAAGAAAAGTCAAATAAGATTGGGAGTATAGCAAAGAAAGAATAAGAAAGAGAAGGAGCTAGTGTTTAAAATAAACAGTAGCCTTAGAGATATACAAAAAGAATGAGACCAGAAGTTACAAAAAGGGGTTCAAGAGATCAAAGTTTGAGTTTTTGGGTTGAAAATAAAGAAAAGAAGGATGAGAAAAGGGTAGAAAAGCTTCTAGGTGGGTAGAACATCAAGAGCTAAGCTTTGTATGCCTAAATTGTTCTCAGTCTTAGATTGGTTTCACAACTGTCTAGTATTCCTTCTTGTTTGAGAGTTAACCACCCTAAAAACACCATTATCAGCTTACCTTCAAAAGCCTTACCCTTAAACCAATTGAGCTTGATTCATGTTCCATTTGCAAGGTTACACTAAACACTTTGATGAATGTGAAAGAGATGTTCAATGGGATTGCAAGTCTTTACTAATAGATAGGAGTTGAACTAGAATGGTGCATTGTGATAAGCTTAGGAAAATATTTGTAAACACTTTGACTGATTCTTTGCACCATTGAATTGCATTTAAGGACTGTGGTTTGAATCCTTTGTTATTGCTCTTTGTTTATGAGTTCCCATCTTCAAACTTCTCTTCCTTCTTATGTCATGATTGTTTGCTTGAGGGCAAGCAAAGACTAAGTTTGGGGGAGTTGATAACTCTATATTTTACCATCTTTTAGCATGCATTTATCTCCTGTTTTGCATTGTTTAGAGTTAGTTTTAGCACATTTATGTCTTTTATTCTCAGTTTATGCATTAGGATAAAATTTGCATTGCATTTGCATATTTGTGTGCATAAACAGGTGAATAAGGTACTTTAGAAGCACAAAGGAGAAGTTGTGATCAAAAGGGGACATCTAGCAAGGGAATAAGGCTCAAAAAAGGAGGAAAGCAATCACTCGACAATGGAGTCGAGCACACACTCAACCGTTTGCGAAAGAACACTCGGTCGGATTCAAAACAAGTCCCTCAAAGATCTACCCGTATAAAGATCTTCCGTTGGCATTCAGCTTCCAGGTTCTTCACGAAAGTTGTAGAAAACCGACTTAGATTTCCAATTCCGGTGGTCTCAGGCCGATCGGAGTTATGGTGCAAAAGTTATTCCGAATTTATTGAACAGATATTATCCCAGATCGAGGACTCGACCGTTGGAAGAAGCAGGAGAAGAGGTCACTCGACCATGCACTCGACCAAGCACATGGTCGAGTTGTGAGCCGCCTCTCTATTTTGTCTCCTACCTAACTAGTGCTTCCCTTCTTTTCTATAAATAGGCCTCTTAACTCTGGCCACAGGACAAGCTCGTTTTTCTAGGTCTAGCCACCAAAAAAATTGTAATCTTCATAACTTGTGATCCTTTAAGTATTTTCATTTGATTTCTTCTACAAAATTGCTTATTTTATCATTATCTTTATGATTATGTCTGTTTCATCATTTTCTGGGTTTGTGTTCTTACATCTCATTTATTAGATTCTGAGTAGAGATAGATTCTTAAGGATGGGTTAGGTTGGTAGAGAACTTAGTTTGTTTAGGATTGTTTAAGCTTGAATTCCATAAAATCCTTTCTAGATTAGATATGCTCTATGCTATTCTTATACTGAAAAGGTAAGGATAGATCTTAAGCTTCTTAGCATCACACCAATGTCTAAGTTGCTAGATAAGGCTAAGTCTAGAGATTATCATGAAGCATGCTAAGAGATTAGATGTTTAAAGTGATTTTTGACATGAATGATCTGATTCTTAAAGCCTGTTTAGTATGGTTTTACCAATGAGAGAGTTGGGTTAGGATGTTACTAAACTTGATTACCTCTGTCATGAGAGTGGATTGGTAAGCCCTTAAGATCATTGTCTAAGGATTAGCTCTTTGTTGATTGAGTTTCGTTAAGCAATCTAGGTAGATTAAGTTTAATACCAACCAATAATTCCCATCCTTAGGATCTATTTGCTACTTGTTTGCTTCTGTTTCTTGCATTTAATCACTTGTCTTTTCTGCTTTATTGTTTCTGCTTTTAGTTTTAAGTTTAATCTTCTGTTCTGCATCACTCGACCATGCACTTGACCTTGGTTCATACCATGCTCGATCGAGTGCTAGGTCGAGCTCCATTTTACTTTCTTGCTTATGCATTGTTTTTTTCATGTTTTCTTCTACTTATTAGTTAATTCTGCTTAGTCTTGTTTATTGCACTTGTTTGCTAGTTTAATTTATGCTTATTATTGTCTTCAAGTTATTTACTTTATTGCATTTCATTTCTGCTTCATTAGGTTGATAGATACCACCCCCTATACCTGAATTGGCTTAACTTGTTCTATCTTGATTGCATCTTTAATGATTAGCATAATCCCATTTGGATTGACACCTTAAGTACTACAATGCATAAGGTTAATTGAACCTACTAGGATAGAGACACCAAAATCCTAGTATCAGTAAACGTGCGTAACTTTAAACCTACTTCCAATATTCTTATAATCTTATAATCTAGACATACCAGAAAATATACTTCCAATATTCCAATCATCCCAAAAAATACCCAAATTTAAAGCTAACGGAGATTACCTCTTCGCTCATAACTGACGACGATCGTGACTTTCACCCGAATTCGGTTTTTTTTACCCAACCCTTTCACCCTCTTCGTAAGCAACTGTAATTGTTTTTTTTTTTTTTTTTTTTTTTTTTTTTTTTTTTTTTACAAAAACTAAATTTTTTATTTATCCTTTAATGGGCTGGACCGGAAACAATACATTGAAGATCCAGTTACAAAACAGAGAGACCGGAAAACATGCCGGAAAAGTGAAAAAAGCTCGGAACCTACTGAATTAAACTATGAAGCTCAAAAGCTAAAGATGTGACCGGGAAGCAAAGAGCCAGAGCACTAGTTCCGGCGGAATCAAGGTTCACGGTTTTGCGGCGACTTCGAGGGATCAAAAACCAAAGACAGAAGATTCCGGTTTCCATCAAAGGACCCTCTCCGAAGAGCCACCAACCCACTACAAACCTCCCGGAATGCCCAACTCTCCGACAGCCCGGCTCTGCGTTGACAGATCCTAACTTAGCAATCTGAAAACATCGGATCTATCCCCTTTCTCTCAGATCTGGTGCCTCCGAACTCCCATGAGCAGGATCTGTTCAGACCGGTCCGACGGACACAAATCTTGGCAGTTACAGAGGCCGACGGCTCACTTCAACCCTCTGCAACCGGAACCCACAACAGCCATCTAAGATCCAAAAGAACCTGTAATTGTTTTACAGTAACTACAATGTCCACAGAAGTAACGTCTTCTCTTACATCCGTCGAATTGCGCCTTCTTAACCTAATTCGATGTTCACTTTGCCATATCTCTGATTCTCCGCCACAGAAACTTTTGTACAGTAACAGCGCGTGGGATACCGTCATTAATTTTTAATTTCGAAGAGGTTTTTATCCCGCTCACATAATCGGGTTATATCCGTTATTGTACACCACCGAAACTACCGAAACCTGAAAGACCGGATAGAAGTGCTCAAATTGAAATTTTCAGATGAAAAAGTATCTACTTCTGTAATAACCTTTCATATAATTGTTTTCAATATCATAAAAAACCAAATTATGGATATGACAAGTACATGACTCTAGGATTCATATCCAAACGTTTTTTTTACAACTTTTTTGCTTTCTTTTGTATAAGAGCTTTGTTATAGGCTATAGAGTGTATTCTTTCTAGAAGAGTTAATTATCAGAGGTTTGAGACAGATTATGCAGAGCTAGTTGCGATGGTGCAGGTCTCAGAGGAGTGATCGGCCTTCTCTACGCTCCTTGATGAGTTTCAGGCTCTTAGTGACTCCTTCTCTACGCTCCTTGATGAATTTCAGCTCTTAGTGACTCCTTGCGTCCTTTTACTCTCTCCAAGATCCCTCTGGCATCCAATGTAAAAGCATTGTTTAGCTCGTTATTCTAGATCGTTAGTGTCATAAACTAGTTTTGTAAAACATATTATGAGTAAGATAATAATTGTTAATGTTTTATTGTAGTAATTTGAGAAAACATGCTATTATATCACGGAATCATTTTTTGCAAACATCTCTATTAGTCGTTAAAAAAACTGTTATACAAGTGAGACTATTGGTATGCAAACATCTCTAGTTAGGCAACTACAAGTAAAATTTTATACGAAGTGTAACTATTGGTATGCAAAACCTTGATAGTCGTTAGGTGTTTGGTAATATTTTTAAGAGTTATTTGGCAAAATAGACGGTTTTCAAAACATAATTGTAAAAGTAGTACGATCACTATTTACAATTAGGAAATTCCACATTTGTTACTGTTTTCTACTGTTCACAAGACATTTCAACCCTCATCAATATTTCATATTTACAACACATGCCATTGAGAGTCTGATTTTTTTTTTTTTAATATATGCTCCCTACAATCTTAAGAACAAAAATGCTGGCTAATTAAAATTTGTTTCCTAAAATTTTAAAGATGTATAAAAATCTATGTTTTTTTTCTTATTATTTGATATGTATTTTGTTTCATGATTTTATTTGATAATATTAAATATTTTTTATAAATTTTGTATCCGTACATATTATTAAGTGTACAGATGTCTGTACAAATTATTAAATGTACAGATGTCTGTACATATTATTAAGTGTACAGATGTTTGTACATATTATTAAGTGTACATATATACTTTGTGTAATTTGTTTAATTCTTAGGGTTTCAAATATCTATATCGTAATGGTTTTATATAAATTACATTTGTACACTTAATAATGTGTTTTTGTAAACTTAATAAGGTGTATAATCATTTGTACACTAAATAAGATGTACGAATACAAAAGATATATATAATATTTTTAAAAATTATTAAATAAAATTCATATCAAATTGCAAAGAAAAAATATAGAATTTTTTTGTATCCAAGAAAATTTCTAAAAAAAGATTATATTATCAATTATTTGAATAATTATGATTGAAGTAAAAAAAAAATTATTTCTCACCAACACACATACCCGTTTTGGTAATCTTTTCACTCAAGCCTATGTCCCACAATCTCTCATATCTCACACATTTTCTATTACACAACACCTATTTTTCCAATTTTGAATAGTAAATGTATTAGTTTGCCAATTAAGTTTCCAAAATATACTAATACGCAAACAGACCCTATTTTTAAAAACAGTCCCTAGCCACTTTAACATCTTTTTTTATGTTCTCCAACACTAAGAATAATAACTCCATACTACTACACCCGCGTCTTCTTCACCAGTCACCACTATTAACGGAAATATAACTTCATGACAGAAGAAAACCGAAAGATAGTAATTTGTGAAAGGACTCAGCATGGTTTATTTATGAAACTAATTAATATTGTGAAACTTTATTCCAAACATTTCTGAAGGTACTGCATTACAAACTCACCATGGTTTATTTATAGTCATACACACATATAAGTGTATATATCAGTGCAACCATGCATGCATGGTGATGAAAATATTATAGTCTTATAGAGTTTTAAACACCGGGCTTAGTCTGAACAGGTTCGTTAAGCCCGTGGCCTCCTCCTCCGCTGTATCCTCCTCCGTGTCCACCATGTCCTCCGTTGTATCCGTCAAGTCCGTGGCCTCCTCCTCCGTGGTGTCCTCCACCTCCGTGACCTCCTCCTCCGCTGTATCCTCCTCCGTGTCCACCATGTCCTCCATTGTATCCGTCAAGTCCGTGGCCTCCTCCTCCATGTCCGTGGCCTCCTCCTCCACCGTAATGTCCTCCGCCTCCTCCTCCTCCGTAGTGTCCTCCGCCTCCTCCTCCTCCGTAGTGTCCTCCGCCTCCTCCTCCGTAGTGACCGCCATAACCTTCAGGTTGCACTGTTTCCTCACTCTCCGGCTTCACCATGCCTGCCCAAAATAACATTATTTCAAAGATATTGTTAAACACGTGCACATGTGCATTCCTCTTACCGATCTCAATGTTTTATTTGTGCTTTAAAGACATCTACATATAAATCCATAAATTCGGGTCTCTAGTTTTCTTAAAAAATAATAAAATATTTTACAACCTTACATATACACTTTCTAAACATCAATTTCACAATAATTTTAAATGGGACGTACATGACTCCATTCATGTCACTTAAGTGAAGTCAGTCTTGCCTTTAGTAGTCCACATAATGTAACGGACAAAATTACAAAATAATTGGATAAATTTAACAAATGATAGTACGTTAGTTCAAGTTTGATCAGCCTTACGAACATATATTGATTCTTTTTCTAAAAGTAGACCGAAATGTATAAAATATCTTTACGTACCCGACTGCCTTGCTGCAGAAACTTCGGAGACGACGAGAAGAACTGCAAAGAGACCCAACAGAATCAAAGCCTTGGAAGCCATTTTTTCAACTTCTTATTATATATAACTCTTAGTATGTTAAAACAAGTGATGAATACAATGTTACGATGCATGCCCTCTATTTATAGACAGTGAGGAGGGCAGGAAACTAGAAAAATCAAAAAACTACAACGCAGTAGGATAAAAAGAAGGCAATAGTTTTATCCAAAGTTAAAGTTAAAGAAAGTTATCACAATATAAACAAAGTAGTAATTATTAGGAGATAAGTATCAAAGTATCTCTACGTGTTGCGTCGGGCCCTTTATGGTTCTTTGTTGGATTCATTGTAATTGTAACTATATATGAATCAATGTAAATGACAACTCCACTAGTTTTAAAAATATTTTTATAAGCACATTACTATCATATATTCATATCAGATTATTTTTTGGACAGATCATAGTCATCCACTATGGATACTCGTTAAGGATCATTCTTCCAATTTCTACCGACAGAGAATAAAGAAAAATCTAGATGCACTGAACAAGAGTAAGTATAGCATGATTGCATCAAGCAGAGTACTACGTAGAAACTACTTTTCGAGGGTACAAAAGTTTTGTTTGGCCATCGTTAATACGAATATTCTATTGAAACTTTTGATTTAGCTATAATTAATTCAGGCCGACTGCAACCAAAAAACTTCTATCCATTACCTAAGTGTTATCCAAGTCACTAAGTGTAGTCATGTAGCTCCAAAAATTACTGTTGACATTATGATAAGCGACTTTGGAATTAAAAAAAAAAAAACAGCTGGTAATGGTCACTCCAATACATCGGTCCGTTCCAGATGAAAAACGAGGTAAGCAACTGGTCATGCCAATATAATATAAGAACTCAAGTTCGACTCGCCAAGACAGAGCTGATTACATGATACATGTGCTAATTAAAGTCCAAATGGATATGAATTTTGTAATTATCAAAAGTGTATAAATTTAAATGAGACTCGCAAGTTAAAGTGCATAGATCACCCTAAACCTTATAAATAATGGAGTCATGAGGAAGATTTGACAACCGGACCAAAGTCCAAGAGAGCACATATATCATGTAATCAGCTCTGTCTTGGCGAGTCGAACTTGATTTCTTATATTATATTGGCATGACCAGTTGCTTACCTCGTTTGTCATCTGGAACGGACCGATGTATTGGAGTGACCATTACTAGCTGTTTTTGAATTTAAAATTTCAAAAAGAATAGTAAACTAGTGAGATAAAGTATCACGCCAGTCACTACAATAAAAAGACAATATTGTTACCAATTTAATAGTCACAATATATCAATATTCTGTCACAAATGTTTTATTGTGACAAAAATGATACTAATTTTTCTCTGTTACAATAAAATGGTCACAACTGAGTATAAGTCACAAGATTTTGTTGCCGACAAGATTTAAAAGTTTCACTTTCACGGCACAAAGGCTTTTTTCCGCATTTTCAAACGTGTCGTAGCTAGGAAGGTTGCTTTTTCTTCTCTTCACATAGTATTTTTCAATGTTTTAAAACCTAAATGGGATTGTGAACTAGATTAACTTTCGGGTTACTGGATCATTGGATTAACCGGATTCGACCACATTTAGTTGATTACAATTTTTAGTAAATTTTATTAAATCATGTAGTTTATAAATATAAAAATAAAAATAACCATATCATGTTTAACAAAATATGAAATTTAAAGATGTCTACAAAAAAAATATGAAATTTAAAAATAATAATAAAGTGATTAAAGTATTTAGATCTAAATAAAATCAAAAGAACACTAACAAAATATCAAAAGCTCTTTGCAACTAATTTTAATCGTGTGTTCGTCGCCGTTTGAGAATGAAAGTGTTCCGACTTCCAAAACAGTTGAAAGTTGAAACCCTTTATTTACTCTCAAAATCAGTTAGATTTTTGTGAATGATATAACATGTCTGGTTTACTAAGATACAAATTAATAGCAGTTTTTCTGGAGTTTCTGATTTTAAAATTACTACGTAGTTATTAACATTAACCCGTGATATGTGTATATTTTACATTTTTTCATCATGTATTTCTCATTCATTCTGTTGTCTTAACTTATTGTTTTGCATTGTTTTTAGTTTTTTTTGCATAATACCCATATTTAGGTAGTTTTTGCATTGGTCTTGCATGCATCTTGCATATTGGAGTTGTTTCAGGTGTTTTAGTAAAGGTCCAAACCATCAAAAGCAAACAGAGAACAGGAAAGCAGTCCAGCGACTCGATCTACACTACCGAGCGCGACCCAACCTTCCACGTCTTTGATCGAGTCGAGTGAAGATTTCACTTTGGTATTCAGTTTTCGACGTCTTCACTAAAGTTGTAGAGAATTGAGTCATCTTTCCAATGCCGTTTATTTTAAGCTAATCGGAGGCGTGGTTCAAAAGTTATTACCGTTTTAGTGTATACACGTACGTTCTGAATTCCGACTCGACCTGTACGCAAAGGAGAGCTCCCACTCGATTGGACATGTTAGCAACAACTCGACCAAGACGTCCCAGGAGGGCTCCTGAGCACCCTCAAGACGCGACTCGATCAGCAGCACCCAAACGACACTTTTCAAGCTGCCACTCGATCGATGTTTTCAACCTGCCACTCGATCGACATCTTCAAGCTGTCACTCGATCGACAATCTCAATCCGCCATTCGATCGAACTTCCTAGAATCTGACTCGATCGACACTCTCACGATGCGACTCGATCGACGCTTTTAAACCGACTTTCTAGTTTTGTTCTGAAGACGCGTTCGAGAAGGGTTCCTAAACCGCCTCTCTATCTTGTCGTTTTATGTTTTACGGCTTTCCATGTTTTGCTATAAATACTCTTTTAAGTCTTTACTCAAGAGAACTTTTATCCTAGGGTGTTTAGGTAGCCACCAAAACGTTTCTGAGTTTGTAATCAAGATATCTCGTAATCCTTTTAGTTTTTGCATTTGATTTCTTTTGCAAAGTTGTTTATCTCATCTTTATCTATCTAGGCATGCTTAATTTAGTGTTTTCTGGGTTTTATGGGGTTTTGATGATGATTGTTCTTGAGTAGTGAAATAGGGTTCTTGAAGATGGGATATATTAGGTGGAGAATCTTAGTCTAATAGGATGCCTAAACTTAGATTGTTTGATGTCCCTTCTGGATTAGTGTTCTTACTGCTAATTTCTTACTGATCATTTGAGATTAGATCTTAAGCATCTCAGCACCCAAAAGGTGTTCCATGAGATGCTTGAACAAACAAATACCAGAGATTTATATTTCTAGCCTAAGAGATTGGATGTCTAGGGTGTTTATTGACGTGAATGAACTTGTTTGTCATGCCTTCCTAATCATTTTTCTCTAGCGAGAGTTAGGTTTGGAAGTGATTGAGTCTGAGTAGCTTCTAACAAGAGATTGGATTAGCTAAGTTGTGATGTTCGTTGTCAAAGGATAGCTTGATTGTGTTCTGTTAGGCATTTTAGGTAGATTAAGAGACTCCACCGAAATCAATAACTCCATCCTTAAGGCCTCTACTTATCTGATTGTTTCTATATCTCAAAAAACTTGTTCTTTGTTTTTTTTCGTTGCAATAGCTTGCTCTTTTATCTCTGCTCGTTTAGCTTGTTTTTTCTCTCCTCTGTTACTGCATTTTAGCTCCTGTTCTACAAACTCGTTTTGTTCTTGCATCTCGTTCACTCTAGGTTGTTAGACAAAAACTCATTTTGAATCTGGCTTAACTTGTGACTACTTGATTGCATCTCGATTGTTAGTAAAGTTTTCCATTTTGATTGACATCTTCTGTACTACAACTGCATTAGGTTAATTTAGACCTACTAGGAGAGACAAAAGCCTAGTATCAATTTGGCGCCGTTGTCATTTGGGATTCATTTTGCTATATTTGATATTTCAAGTTTTGAAAGATTAAGTTCTGTTACACTTATCATTCTGAGTACTGACTTGTTTTGGTTCTCTGCTTGTTTGTTTTGCATCTCAGGTACCTGTTGATTGCAACCTTGCATTCACACCAAATCAAAAGGGCATGTAAATAAATGAATAACTTTTTTTTATTGTTTGTGAAGTGTAATTTACTTCTAATAACTAAATATGTTAGGAAATGGATAATTAAATACATTTCTGGATTTTGCATGTTGATTAAATCTTTCATTTTAAAAAACTTATAAAAAAGAACATTGCCTTATATATGTTAGTGACATATTTATGTAAATAATTGAAACAACCCGACCCATTTTTTTTAATAAATAATAATAATAAATAATAAATAAATAACTCAAAAATATTTATTTAAATATGCAGAACTCAAATCACCAAATAAGCAACAGAAAATACCAATAATAATAAACCAATAATTAACCAGAATCATATACCAAAACTAGCAACTTAAACCATGGTTCTAATACCAACATTCCAATTCTAGCTACCTAGTATAAACCAAAACATAACAACTAAGTCCCTAGAACATTCTCCTCTTCATTGCCATGATCCCACGGTCATCTGCACCACAAACACAATGATATGCGTGAGTATTACCAAAAATACCCAGTGAGGCGATCCTTCCATCTACGAGGTATACACACAAGAAAATCAAGAGTACAACTACAAATAAAATATAACAAACCAACCGTTAAACAGAACAACCAATAACACTTTCACCACACCTACACATCATCACACAAAACAAGTCATACAACCCAATCGCTTAGATAAGCTCATGGTCACACACTCACCTTAACAAGTGAGTCACGAAAATAAATACAACCAAAAAAGAAGCTCTCCAAATATCCAAGAACAACCAAACTCGCACCTACAACCAATCACCACAACAAACAAACATTGAAAACAAACTGCCAGAAAAATCAGAAAAGAACAACCTCACAAGTGAAACCACGAAATCCAAAAACACCGTTAACTTTCCAATCCCTCCGGTGAAAAGCAACGTCTAGACGTCCAGAAGCTTCCCACCAAAATTTCAGCATGATCAGATCACAGATGACACCGCAATCTAACCCGAAACCCTCGCAGGTCTCAATACGCGATTGAGAAGAAGCGCTCCACAAAACTACCGATATCTCCTAGAATATTAACTCAAATTCACTTCTGTAAAATGGAGAGTGTATGAAAATCTCTTAGATTCCAACCTAATAAATATCAATACCTTTCGAAACGATTTGAGCAGTCGGATCCTCCTTCTCCCAAACCCTAACAGTTCTGCTTCTCTCTTTGCTCTAAGGAAAAAGCTTGATCTCCTTATCTTCCTCTTTTACACCATAAAACCAAGGGTTCTCACACTTTCTCTCCCTCTCTCTCAATGTCCAAAAAAGCAAAAAAACTAAAGAGGAGGCGTGACTTATGAGGGAGATTAGGGGTTTTGGTTTAATTAGATTAAACCAGAATTTAATTAAACCAAAAATCAATTAAAACCCACTCCTTTTGTTATTCAATACATCCCAAACTCTATTTCCGGAACACGGATGTTACAATTCTTCCCCACCAACATAGATTCGTCCTCGAATCTCAAACAACCGTCAGACAAGGACTCATGTGCAACCGTCTCCACGGCCCGCACTTCTTCCGAACGATCTACGAAGGTTACCTATAGGCGACAGACTCATGTTTCATACATTATTTGAGAGGAGGCGTGACTTATGAGGGAGATTAGGGATTTTTGGTTTAATTAGATTAAATCAGGATTTAATTAAACCAAAAATCAATTAAAACCCACTCCTTTGGTTACTCAACACATCCCAAACTCTATTTCCGGAACACGGATGTTACAATTCTTCCCCACCAACATAGATTCGTCCTCGAATCTCAAACAATCGTCAGCCAAGGACTCATGTGCAACCGTCTCCACGGCCTGCACTTCCTCCGAACGATCTACGAAGGTTACCTATAGGCGATAGACTCATGTTTCAGACGTTATTTGCTCTCGACTTTTGGACTTTCCTTTACTCATATGTCTCGACCTTGAGTTTTTATTGGCTCCTCATCAGGCCGAAACCAGCATGCCATAATATAGGCTCCTCATCGGGCCTAAACCCGCATGCCATAATATATAAGGGAAGTCCAATATTCGTCTTTCGGGTTGCCACCCTACAACGTTCCCCCAGATCATCATCCGAAGTCGATATACCAACCATACTATCAAGCCACAAAGTCTCAAAATATGGCGGTACTAGGAGAACTAAAGACCTAGAGTCGTTCGGGACCAATTGCCCCTAGCGCAAACAATTCTGAACACGTCTGAGTCCTATCCCTAACCTGGTTTCCTTCCCGTGGTTCACGTAAAACAACACAATGTCCTATCAACCACATATTCCCTCACTGGAATACCTCATGACCACACAAGGATCATCTAAAATGCCACAAGGGCCGCCACAAAGGCAGACAAATATCCTAAACAGGACCGTCACAAAGACCATTTGTCCCGAAGGACCGTCACGAAGACCACTCATCCCAAAGGACCGTCACAAAGACCTCTCATCCCGAAGGACCGTCACGAAGACCAATCGTCCCGAAAGACCGTCACAAAGACCAGTCTTCCCGAAGGATCGCCTAAACAGGCCAAACGTCCTGAGGGACCGTCACAAAGACCAAAAAATTGGCTACCAGCCCGCCACGAAGGCCAAACATGTCTCCCAAAACCGCCACACACGGCACATAAAAGACTATCTAGTCCGCCACGAAGGCCACACAAACCCCTCGAAGGCTCACAACCACTAAAAATGGACAAATTCTAATTCCCATCAAACTTTCCATTTTTAGAACTTTCCACATCCGGAATTTCCCACTTTTACAAACTTCTAATTCAGGATACTTTCCCTTATAACCACTGCCTCACGGAAATTTCATACTCCGAACACCACCTCATCTTGTTACTTAGTCGCACAACCAACCACCCCTAAGCGACCCAGTAAACAAGAGAGATGGGCTGGAATACTCCATTCCCGCTCAAGCCACGGACTACAACTGGGACCAGGCTAGACAAGTTAAAGTCACAACCTGCTTCATGAACTACTTCTTGAACCATGCCTTCATTCTTGCCTCTGGACCCCAAGTCTGCTCCTCAACACCATCACATTCCCAAAAGACTCTCATCAAATAAATCTTCTTCTTCCGTAGTTCTTTGATCCTCCTCTCGAGATCCCTGACTGGTCTCGCCTCCAAAGTCATGTTAGGCTGAAAATCCTCAGGAATCTTAGCCAACAACCGATCATCCTCACGAAGACACTTCCGCAACATCGACACATGGAAAACCTTGTGGAACGCTGTGACAACCCGTCCCGTGAACCCCACTAGCGCACCCCCCTCCCCCCCCCCCCCCCCCCGCTAGCTTGCCCCCATAGGCCCCAAGCTGGCCCTGTAGAGCATCGATCCTAACCCTTCTTTGTGGATATCCAAATCCACCAGTAGGTTATTGGTGCGCCAGGCGTTCCTCGAACCCTGATCCCCACCCTTTAACAACCTTACAACAGGACAAGTTGTCACCAATTGACCAGGCGCACCAATAACCTACTGGTGGATTTGGATGATCACTTCCATTTCCACAGTGAGGGATTAGGATCGATGCCCTGTAGGGCCAGCTTGGGATCCATGGGGTAGCAAGCTAGCGGGGGGATAGTGGGGTCCATGGGACAGGTTGTCACAAACGCATGCAAAACCTCAGGCAATTCCAGCCTATATGCTACCGGTCCCACCCGCTCAAACACCCTGAAGACTATTGGAAGACTATCGTCCTATTATTAGTCAAATTGATGTTCATGAGCGTTGAAATATTCGTGAGTACAAGCTTTTATCCAAGGCTACACTCGTCTCTCTTCTCATAACAACTAGTGTTGCAATGCAACGTCTTCCCAACAACAACAACAATCGCAACAATAATCAACACTCAGCACTCTAACTGGCATTCTTCCTCTCCTTAGTCTAATCAGCGTCAGTCTCACCTTTATTTGGGCAAATGCCAATTTTGCAGCCTTCAAGGTTATTCTGCTAGGTTGTGCCCTCAGCTCCAGAATCATGTGTCACTTTCTCGACCACAACACAACAGTCCTTTCACACCCTCGCAGCCACGCGCTAACCTAGTTCTCGGTGCCGCCAACAACTATGATCTGTGGACGATGGATAGTGGTGCTACACATCATATTACATCTGATGTCCAGAATCTCTCCCTCCACCAGCCATACCCTAGCAGCGACAAAGTTCTAATTGGTGATGGCTCAGATTTGAAAATCTCTCATAAAGGTTTGGCCACTCTACCCTCTCCTAAGAGACCTCTTACTCTAGATACTGTTTAATGTGTACCCAACATACATAAAACATTGGTTTTGTATATCAGCTATGCAACTCTAGACGTGTGTCCTAGGCAAGACTAGAGATGAACTATATGAGTGGCTGGTGACTCCTTCTCAAATAAAAGCGTTCTATGCATCACCAAGTCCAAAAACAACTTTAACCTCTTGGCATTCACCTCTTGGCTATCTTTCCTCCTTTGTTTTAAACACTATTGTCTCTCGATTCTCTTTACCTCTTTCCTGCTCTTCTTCAAATTCATTATCTTGTTCTGATTGCTTACTAAATATAACACATAAGCTGCCTTAGGCAGTTTCTTCTATTAAATCCATTAAACCCCTTCAATATCTTTTCACAGATGTCTAGACTTCTCCTATACTCTCTCTTGATAATTACAAGTACTATCTTCTTTTTTTGGACCATTACACGCGTTATACCTGGTTCTGTCCTCTCAAAAACGAATTTGATGTCAAACATACCTTCATTGCGTTCAAGGCCCTTCTTGAGAATCACTTTCATGAGAAGATCGCCAAGCCTTGTACTTCGAAAACGGCGGTGAATACATTTCTCTTTGGAAACAAGCATCGTCACATTGTAGAGACTGGTCTTACACTGCTCTCTCAAGCATCTATGCCGAAGAAGTATTGGCCATTTGCCTTCTCCAATGCAGTATATCTCATAAATCGCTTACCAACGCGAGTCTTAGAGAATCAATCACCTCATTAGATGCTTTTTATGGAGACTCCAAACTACACAACGCTAAGGGTGTCTAGTTGTACCTCATTTCCCTTGCTTCGTCCATATGCGGCTTATAAACTTGCGGATTGATCCAAAAAATGTGTGGCTACTCACAATCCCAAAATGCATACTTTTGTCTTGATATGGTTTATGGTTGCATCTATGTATCGTGTTATGTCCAGTTTGTGGAGGTTGATTTTCCGTTTAGCAAAACATCACCCACCGTCGACACGTCTTCACCTGTTTCTGCTTTTTCTCTGGTTATCTTCATCTTACTCAAACAGTCCTTGTTGCCCCCGGTTGGGATCTTTCAGTTGTTTTCATCTTCGGCACCTTTGATTAATGCTTCTCAGTCGCTGGCCTCCTCATTGATGCTGGTCTCGTTGTCTCATGTATTTTCTCAATCTTCATCATATTCACTTTCTTCTCCCTCTTCCTCTGAGCCCACTGCTCCTAGAAAAGGAGGACCGCACCCCACGGCCCAGATCCAATCACCACAAAATAATCTAGTACGTCAAACATCCTCCAACACCCAATAGCCTACCCAGCAAAATCAACAGATCTGACACATTGAACCAATCCAACCACTGTCTTCCTCCACCATTCAACCTGAAAATGAAACAATCCCGACTACTCCAACAACGACATCATCTCCATCTACCTCACTGGTTCCAACACCACAATTGTCTCCCGACCACCATTCACTATCGCTGCCGCCAACCTACTCCACAACCGATTTCTGCACTAGCTCCTCTGATTATCCCACAAGCACCGCCACAACATATCAATCGTTACTCCATGGCTACATGGGCAAAGAAGGGTGCTTTCAAGCCAAACAAAAAAATTACTCACTTACTGTTAAATTGGCGGCTCCTGAACCTCACACAGCGAGTCAAGCTCTCAAAGATGAACGTTTTTCGTCGGCTCTCACCAATGAAATCAATGCTCAATTACGAAATTACACATGGGATTTAGTTCTGAAACCATCGTATTCGGTTACCATTGTGGGATGTCAATGGGTTTTCAAAACAAAATACAACTAGGTTACCATTGTGGGATGCTGATGTTGCAGTTGCACGTGATTAGCTTATAAGATAGCTCGATGTTAAAAATTCTTTCTTACAGGGAACTGATGGAGTAAGTATATATGTCTCAACCCCCAGGTTTTGTTGATTCTGATAAACCGGATCATGTTTGTAGACTACTTAAGGCAATCTATAGCCTAAAACAAGCACAAGCACACAGGACTTGGTATCTCGGGTTGAAGACATATCTTCTTGTTGTGGGTTTCGTGAATTCAGTTGCAGATACTTCTCTTTTCATTATCAAGAAGGGCTCCTCTATTGTCTACATGCTTATATACGTTGATGATTCACTTGTCACGGGTAATGATCGTCACCCGCTTTCTCAAACTTTGGATGGTTTAGCAGCTAGATTCTCTGTTAAGGATTACGAGAACTTATCATATTTCCTCGGCACTGAGGCATGCCAAGACTTCCACGGTCTACACTTGAATCAACGAAGGTATATCTTGGATCTCCTTGCTAAAACAAACATGCTCATGTCAAATTCGGGCAACACTCCAATGGCAACATTTCCAAAGCTCTCCCTTCACTCTGGTATGAAACTTACAGATTCTACTGCATACAGAAGTGTGGTTGGGAGCCTCCATTACTTGCCTTTTACGCGTCCTAAAATATCATTTTCCGTTAATTGTTTGTCTCAATATATGCATATGCCTACGAATGAACATTGGAAAGCTGTCAAGCGCATACTCCATTATTTAACTGGTACATCCTCTCATGATATTTGTCTCAAGCGTCGAACTTCGTTCAACCTCTATGCTTACTCTTGACTGGACAAGTGACAATGATGACTTAGTCTCAAAGAATGCATATATTTTTTTATCTTAGTCATAATCCAATTTCATGGACCTTTAAGAAACAACACTCATCCACCGAGGCTGAGTATGGCTAATACTTCCTTTAAAATTATCTGGATCTTTCCTCTGTTAAGTGAGCTTGACATTGTTCTTCCACAAGTGCCAACCATCTACTATGAAAATGTTGGTACTACATATCTTATTGCTAACCCAGTATTCCACTCTCTCATGAAACACATGAAACACATAGCGTTGGATTATCATTTCATACGCGATCAAGTTCAACCGAGCGCTTTTCGTGTTGTTTATGTCTCCACTAAGGTTCAATAATAATTATCTTTTAACATATAACATTTATACTATTAAAAAGGAAATATTTTTAATAAAAATACATAGGATTAGAGATTATTATAATGAAATGCCACTGAAAACAGAATAAGAATAGGTATAAATCGTGTAGCCAAACATATACAATTAATAAGGAACTGTGTTCGGATCGTATTTTCAAAAAAATGAGTATCTAACAGATATTTTCGTATCCATCAAAACACGGAAATTTCCTACAGACTTTTTTTTTTTGTAAAATTGAATTTAATCAATTTAAGGAAATCTTTGAAAAATCGTAATCTCTATTAACTATAACAGATAGAAAGATATGCAATCAATAAATACTAACGATACGTGAGATCTTTTCAATAATTAGCAATTCAAACATTCCAAATCCGAATCTTAACAGTTACGAATTTAAATATGAACCATATTTTGAATTGTTTAGGATATGCGTCATTAGGATCAAATTCAAGATCTTAAAAAAAATATTATCTACTTACCAAATGTGCACACAATATTAATTACCATCACCTAAATCATACACATTTTCAATTAAAAAATCATAGATATAGGAACGAAAATAATAATTTTGTTATGAAAATATATGGTATCAATTGCATTTATCTTATTGATGGAACCGCTGACCTCCACTATAAATATAACCATCGCTAGACATAGTTAGTGTACCCAATCCTACTTGAAATTTCTAACTTTGTATATCAAAATGGCTATCACCGATGGCAGATCCGAATCATGATGTAAGATTTTTCAAACCAGTGGCCAGTGGGGATATATTGAAGGTTGTTTTATTGGGTGAAATAATAAAGAGATCATCACTTATAAACAATGGTTTGAGTATTTAGTATGCATACTTCTTTTCTATTTTGTAAAATTCTTTTTTTAAATACTATGAAACTATTTTATGTTTAACTGTATTTTTACAGGGTTCAAAAATTCATGTTTAAATCAAGAAAGTATATGTGAGCATTTATGTTCTATTTTGAACTACTCTTATTAGTTTTTTTTTTATAATGTTTTTAGTATTCTAATATTTTTCATCCTTCAAAAGGGTTCCCATTTACATCATGGTTGATGAAATCCTCACCAATTAACAACTAATTGTTTTGTTTATGTTTATGAAATTATATCTTTAATTAAGATTTGATATTTTAAATTAATATTTTCATTTTATATATTATTACAGATACATGAAGATACCAGTATATGGTGTCAAAGAGAATACATGTAAGAGTATTGTCAAAGGACTTTATTCATGAAGAATATACTTTTTAAGTGATTGATATTCAATTGTTTAAAAAAAAAAAAGTGATTGATAAACAATTTAGGGAAATTAGCAAGAAAAACCCAAAAAAAACTATAATTAAACGAGTAACAATTCTAACCATCTAACTATTATATACTTTGTATTATCTATAATAATGATATATCCTTGTTGCATAAGTAACAGTTGCCATTGTGTTTTCTTCTCTCTTCCTTACGTGGACATCTTCTCTTCCTCCCTTGTTTATATATATAGATATATGTTATATATTATTCTCTTTCCATTTCCTCTTTTTCTATTTACTTTATTATGTTCATTTAATTTTTACTTTTTATTTATATTTTTCAGTAATATTTCAAAACTCATACTAATTATATTTCACAATCTCACTTTGAAAATATAGAGTTTCTAAGTTTATCTTATGATTTTGAATATATCAAAAACGAATAGTGTTAACTAAAACCTAATATATAACTAAAATAAAATAATTATCCATACTATATAGAACATAACAATTGAAAATATCTAAATGATTTATATGTTATTAGTAATATTCTACTTTTAATATCGTTCTCAAGTTCAAATTTATTTAAATTGCATACCTACATAAATTTAGTTATAATTAACATATCTAAATGATTTATATGTTATATATTTTGTTTCACACGTTTAACTCGGTTGATTAGGTTTTCTAAATTGTATCTTGTAGGGTATATCAATTTTTTCGGTGTAAGTTTAATTTGATCATTTGGGTTGCATATGTTAAATAAGGATACAAAATCTTTTTATAACAACCACAAGTGATACCACCATACGGTCATTACCACTACCATTAATGTTTTATTATATACTATTTAGTTTTGTTCTATACTATTTCATTTAAGTGTTGTAAATAAACACTATTCTACTATGATAATCATTGCTATCATTTTCGTTATCACCGTCGTTTAACACGGTTGTTTGGGTTGCCTATGTTATATCACTTTGAGTTACCTACGTTTTTTTTATTGTGGGTTTAATACGGTTGTTTATGTTTTATCATTTAAGGTTTTCAACATCCGATTTTAAAAATTCAAGTTATGTCGAATGAAGAAAAAATATTCTATTTTTTTAAGATAAATTCAAAGTTTCAATTAATTTTGTTGAAAAGGTATATCACATTAAAATATAATGGGTAAGAACTATTTATCCAAATAAATAAAGAAAAATAATAAATAAAAATTTGACTTTGTACTCTATCACTTTCGCTGGCTGTGCGTGTCTTTCACTGTACCTTTTTGTCTTTTTAGCTTATAGTTTATTCACTTAATTTCTTCCATTAGTGTGCTATATTCTTAGTTTATTTTTTTATTTCGGTCATCTCACAAATTCACCCATCAATTTAATTGTATAGTAGATTTGTGTAACCATCCACACATATAGAGTAGTTATATATGTGTATATGTGTAATATAAAAAAGAAAATGTTTATTAATATATTTTATAAAGTTATTTTTAAATTGTAAATTCACATTTTTGTTAATTTTTTATTTGTGTGTTATTTAAATTGCGACAATCAAACTAAACAAAACATATTTCAGAGTATTTGTCAAAATCTCATATCCAAACTTATACGAACCAATATCTACAATAAAATATTGGAAAAATAATTATCAATTTTATATAATATAAAAAATCAAATTTAATTTGATTGCATATATATAGAACCTATCATACCAACTTTTTTTTGGGCAAATAGAAGCTATCATAGCAACTAAAACCAAAAAACCTATCATACCAACATAATTACTGTAACTGTGTTAATGCGATAAGTTTTATTAATAAATACCAATGAATTAATATCAAGTTTAAACTGGAATAGTTTTACTTCTTCTCACACATGAATATATAAAAAAATTGTGTAACAGGCTAAATTTTTTTTTTAATAGCATTATTTTATTCTCAGAATCCAACTTGAGTAAGAGAAACTTTAGAATGGATAAAAATATAACTTTGGAATGGAAAAAAATTGAGTATTTTTGAAAATTTTAACGAGTTTGTGACTATCAAAACATAAAATAATCTCTTACCCAATCTCTTAAGACATACTCAATATAGGATGTTTTAGAGGTTTTCTTTTGTTTTATAATATAAGACGTTTTTAATTTTTAGGTAATTTTTAGATTAATTTTCTATTTTTTATTATTTATTTCATATCCAAATGTTCTTTTCATACTTTTCATTATCATAACATTAACCGTTCATATTATACATTAAATAGATCTAAAGATTGTAATACAGTTTATAATATTATCAAATAAAAAATTACTTTTTATCACATTTTGGAAAGTTTGTGAGGTGTGTCATCTACTTTCAAAAGTTTAACAAAAAAACTCTTCTAATTTAAAGAGAATTTGAGAAAAAAATGTTCAATCATAAACATTTGCTCTTGATGGCTAGTATAGTATTGATAGTGCAGTCCAAAATTATAGACAATGATTTTGCTTCTTTCACTCTCATTTTGAATATTATAACTGAATTAATAGTTATGAATATTTTTGTTAGTTAAGATTGTAAAAATCATAAGAAGAGAACATAAGAGACCAACAAACAAGTACAATCTCAACAGTTTCTTCATAGATCGCATCCACAATAACCCAAAGATTTACAAACTCTATGACATAGGTAGCAGGACCATCAGCCGGAAGGAGGAAACTTGCAATACCGACAATTCATGAGCATCCAAACCCCACCAAGCAAGAGGAAATTTTGGGAAGAGAAACTGAACTTCAGCCAAAGAGGCATCAAACCAAGAGGATCCAATAAAGCAAAACTCTTTAGCTTGGAAGTCCTTGCTGAAACCACAAGGAGGATGAAGCAAAGTCTCAAATGATGCTAACGTCAAACAGTCAGCAAATTCTGAACGAGAACAGTCTTGAACAACAATCCCCGCTTCTACTTCAAGCAGAACAATTAACATAATGCTCCTTGTAACACTACCACTAAACACAAGTGAAATATGTGGGAGGATAAAAGGCTCCATAAAGGAGAGATGAGAGCTACAAAAGCTCCGATGAACCAGGTGAACTGGTCGGTTGTCTAGACTCAAAAGAACTCTGTCCAAGCTGCCACAAAACAAGTTTTAACAAAGTCAAATCAAGATAGAATCCGCATACTGCGGTAAATGATCGCATCAAAGAAATAAGGGTGCTGCAAGAGAGCACTAAAGTAGACACAACAATATCTAAGCCCATCAAATTGAAGGAGCCACATCCGAATTCCACAAAACCATAGCCACAAACCTTCCCATCTTAGAAGAGTTGGAGGAAGAGTAAGAGCATACCTGCGGGAATATCAAGGGAGGTAAGGTGAGACACTACGGAGGAGGAGACTCATTGGGAAGCATCAGTTGTTGGAAGGAGAAGGGGCTTCGCGGCTGGGCAGGAGATTCACCCAAGGAAAAAATAGATCTGAGGGTCTGGTGGATCCGGTGGTTACAGTGGAGTCGGCGGAGATGGAGGCTCCGGCGTTGGTGCACGAGGAGACATCAGAACGAGGAAGGTGACCGAAGACATCGGTAAGTGACGAGAGTGGCTCGAAGTCAACAGAATCAAGAAAGTCATCTCCTGTGGAAAACCTCGCCGGAAAATAGTAAAAGAGATACATCAAAGAGAGATCACACCTTAGCAAACACGAGTCAGGAGAGGAGATTACTAGAGAAGCATCGCTGGAAGAAACAGCTCATTCCGTTCGAGGAACGGTGCCTTGGGTTTCTTGCCTGAGAGCCTTAAAGAAATTCTTATACAAGTAAGACTTGCAGTTTCTCGTTTAGTCAACTACAAGTAAATTCTTACACTAGAGTCCTTGTGGAACTTTCGTATGTTTAGTGAACTTTGTAAGTGCTAGTGTATGCAAGACCTTGATTGTCTAGATCTCTAGGTGTTTGGTAATACTTTTAAAAATATTCCCTAGCCAGTTTACCATCTTTTTTTTTTCTCCAACACAAGAATAAGATAAGGGATTATAACTCCCGTAACAGAAAGAAAAAAACCGATAGAGTAATATGACCTAGAAACGATTTTTTTTTTTGTGTGTGTGTGAAATAACTATAAACGAAATTATTATGCAAACAGCGCAATTATAATTCAAACAGAGAGAAATTAGACTAGTATTATGAAATTTTATTCCAAACATTTCTGAAGGGACTGCATTACACAAACTCACCATGATTTATTTATAGTCATACACACACATAAGTGTATATATAAGTGCAATCATGCATGGTGGCGAATCTATTATAGAGTTTTAAACACCGGGCTGTGTCTGCACAGGTTCGTTAAGTCCGTGGCCTCCTCCTCCGTGTCCGTGGCCTCCTCCACCTCCGTGGCCTCCATGTCCTCCGTGTCCACCATGTCCTCCGTATCCGTCAAGTCCGTGGCCCCCTCCTCCGTGTCCGTGGCCTCCTCCTCCTCCGTAGTGTCCTCCGCCTCCTCCTCCGTAGTGTCCTCCGCCTCCTCCTCCGTAGTGTCCTCCGCCTCCTCCTCCTCCGTAATGTCCTCCTCCTCCATAGTGTCCTCCTCCATGGCCGCCATGGCCATAACCTTCAGGTTGCACTTTTTCCTCACTCTCCGGCTTCACCATGCCTGCCCAAAAAACAGTATTTCAGATATTGTTAAGCACGTGCACATGTGCATTCCTCTTCCTGATTTCATTGTCCTTTTAATTTAAAGACTTTTAAAAATAAATACAAATATATCAAACTTTAAAAAAAATATTTACAACATTAAATACACATTTCAAATTTAATTTTCACAAAACTTCACATCACTTAAGTCTGTCTTGCCTTTAGTAAGTCCACAAAATGGAACGGAAAAAATAGTTGGACAAATTACAAACGGTACGTTAGTTCAAGTTCGAATAGCCTCACGCACATATTTTCTTAAAAAAAAAAAAAAAAAAAAATAGCATCCAATAGTAGAAGTAGATTGAAATGCATATATATAATAATTTTACGTACCCGACTGTCTTGCGGCAGACACTTCGGAAACGACGACAAGAATTGCAAAGAGACCCAACAGAATCAAAGCCTTTGAAGCCATTTTTTTTTTCTCAACCTCTTATAACTCTCTTAGTATGTTAAAACAAGTGATGGATAAAATGTAACGATGCATGCCCTCTATTTAAAGAAAAATGAGGAGGATAGGAAACGAGAAAAGTCAAAAAACTACGACGTAGTCGGATAAAAAGGTTGAAATTATTTTATCAAAAGTAAAGTTAAAGAAAGTTATCAAAATATAAACAAAGTAGTAATTAGGAGATAAGTATGAGAGTATTATACGTGTTGCGTCGGGACCCTTATGGTCCGCTGTTGGATTCATTGTAACTATATTTGAATCAACGTAAATGACAACTCCACTAGTTTTAAAAATAATTTTATAAACACAGCGCATGCATAAACTTCTAGATATTTAGAATTCATATCAGATTGTTATGTTTTTTCTATCTTTTTGGTTAAAGTATTAGATTTTTGGAAAGAAAAGTCATCCACTATACTTGTTAAGGATCCTTCTTCCAATCTGTACCGACAGACAGATAAAGAAAAATCTATATGCACTGAACAAGAGTAAGTATAGCATGATTGCATCAAGCAGTACAACTAGAAACTGCTTTTAGAGGGTACAAAAGTTTTGCTTGGCCATCGTGAATACGAATACTCACTCTGTTGGAACATTTGACAGAAACATTAATGTTTATTAAGTATGTTTTGACAGAAACATTAATGTTTATTAAGTATGTTATGTTCTATATCTAAGGATAACTTAGCCGAAAAAAACGAATAATGGAAAGCAACAATTATGGTGTACCCAAGAAAGAAAATTTTGTTAAACAAAATTTTGATTTCACTGTAATATAACATGATAATGATAATTTTATTGTCGAATCTGATTTATTACAGGTTGAGACATAAGATTTTGATGATCTAATAATAGAAGCAGAAGTTGGATCAGATGCTGATGATAGGAATTCTGATATAATTAACTACTCACAAATCGGAATAATAGTTTTAAATTTTTTTTTTATGTCATTTGCAATCTTTTTATATATTTTTTTTGTATTTTTAGATTTTTTCCACTAAGATTGAAGCTATTTTCTTATTTAGTTTTGAATTTACATGTTTTTATTATAATCACAAAAGTGATAATAATTATGTCACAATATATAAGCAAACGAAAAGTAAGTAAAATAGTGACTAATTGTGATAAGTAATAAAAAGACATTTGTAACTAGAAGTGAGGTAATTTTAGTCACAAAAATCGTTATATTTAATTACCTTATTTGATCGCAAATCTATATTTATATTTGTAATTATATATTTTGTGACATAGTTATTTATTTGTAATTGTATATATTTTGACCAAAAACTAGTCACATTTTTTTGTTTCAATATTCACTTTTTTTTAGTAGCTTGGCTATAGTTAATTAAGACCGACTGCAATCAAAACATTTGTATCCATTCACGTCACTGAGTGTAGTTATGTAGCTAGCTACAGCCATCCTTGCAACTTCATTTGTGTGAATTTCTTAGCATTTTTGTCACTCTATACAAATTACTATTTGAGATTACGACAAGAGACAATGTGATTTTTTTTTTAAGAAACAGCTCGTTCCAATACACAGGTCCAATTTATAGGACAAGCGAGGTAAGGAACCGGTGGTGGCAATATATATATACGAACTCGAGTTATACTCGCCACACTACAATTTACATAGTTGCAGATTGCATGATATCGAGAGACTTATTAAAGTCCAAATGGACAAAAATGCATAAATTTAAATGAAACTCACAAAGTGAAGTGATAATCTCTTAAACAACGGAATCATAAGCAAGAGTTGGCAACCGGACCAAGTCCAAGAGACGATGAAATTTCAAAATCCGAAAAGAATAATAAACTAGTGATAAATAAAGTATCTCGCTAATCAAGTGAACCAATTTTGTTGCCGACAAGATCTATAAGTTTCACTGTCACGGCCCAAAGGCTTTTTCAGCATTTTCAGACGTGGCCAAGGAGGTTGCTTTTTCTCCTCTTGACACAGTTAAGTTTTTGTTATGTCCTTTCATGTTGATTGTAAAGATTATCTAGAAGGTTAGTTATATTACGATCTTAAGTATGAGTAATTAGGTGGGATAAGAACAACAAAAAATTCGAGACAACTTATGTAAAACTAAATTATGTGAGTTCTATAGCTTTTGGATAAATTTGCAATGGGTTTAAATGTTATGCCAATTGCAATTAAAAATTAGCTATATGAGTTATATTAACTGTTTTTTTCTGTAATTAATGGATCCCAAAATTTAGAATTTAAGGTTTTTGGTTCAGTTTTGTTACGACTTACGATGGCATGTTGGATAGTAGATGTTCCCATGGTTATTAATGTGTTTTGAACCGAATTAAAGTAACATGATACAGAAAAACAAAAATCACGCTTTCCCTTAAAATGATATGAAATAAATATAAAATTTTCATGTACGTGATTTCAAACGAACTATATTTTAACCGGCGGTACACTGGGGAACTATATTTTTAAAAGTAAAATAAAAATGTAATTTTCAATAGATTAACTATATATATGACAAATGTTTTGTAAATTTTAAATATATATCCCTTATATCTATATATTATTTAGGTTTAACGGTTTAAAAATTTAGGTTTACCGGTTTAAATTGTTAAATTCAGAAATAACATGTGGTATACCGTAGTACTGTTTGTTTATTTTACATAATCGTAATTTAATAAACTTAATTAGATATGCCTAATATTCAAATGTTGATGGTATTAACAAAATAATGAACTGATGATTTACTAACACCAAAACAAACAGATGTACGTAGGGAGGATAGAATGATCTCTTGGCATAGACCAGATGCGGGTTGGGTTAAGTTAAACATTGATGGTGCATTAAGAGGGAACCCGGGTTATGCGACAGCAAGAGGGGTCTTACAGGATCATGATGGTGTTTGGCGCGGGGGTTTTGCTTTTAACATCGGGATCTGTTCGGCGGTGTTAGCAGAATTGTGGGGCGTGTATTATGGACTTTGTATGGCTTGGGAATGTAATATGCGTTGTGTGGAGTTGGAGGTGGACTCAGAGATGGTTGTTAGTTTTCTCACGACAGGGATAAGTGATTCTCATCCCTTGTCCTTCCTAGTACGTTTGTGCTATGGCTTCATTTCTAGGGACTGGCTGGTCCGTATTACTCATATATATAGGGAAGCTAACCGTCTTGCGGACGGCTTAGCCAACTATGCCTTTTCTTTACCGTTGGGTTTTAAATTATTCGATGTTTGTCCGGATATTCTTAGCGGATGAGACTGGAACTGAGTATCCACGTCGTGTTCTGAGCTGCTAGCGGATGAGACTGGAACTGAGTATCCACGTCGTGTTCGAATGTAATTAGTTTCTTTTTTTAATAAATTATAGGAGACTTTGTCTCCTCTCTTCTACCAAAAAAAAAAAAAAAACAGTCAATGAAATAATTTTCAATTTATATTAATACCCAAACCCATCCCGCTAGATATCCAAACACAATTTTTTTTCTTTGCTTAAGTACAACATGCACGTTTTTCAAAATCCAAATAACCAAAAATACAAACAAAATATAGTACCAAAAATCTTGCTAATCAAGTATACATTATCTTCAAAATATCTTAATTTTAGAATTGTTTACATATGATTCAGAAATAAGTTATGAAATATGATAATTCTTTTTATTTTTCCTTTTTTTTTGCAGATAAAACGGACAAATATGTATTGATGTATTTGGGTTTTGCTCATACATTTTTGTTGTTAGCATTAAATATTGTAAAGATTTTAGGAAATATTTAGGAATTTTACAAAACAAATATTTAATAAGATATTGTAATTAATTGTTGATTGACTAAAGAAATATTTTAGGAATTTTTGTTATGCACAAAATCTTAGTTTTAAATTTTATTTTATAAATTAAAATTAAAAATATTTAATGCCAATGGCATGCTTGTAAATAAGTACCAACTTCAAGATTTATTTCATAAATGTCTCAAAAAATGTATATATAGATAGGACACATCATTATCAATTACCTAAATTCTTTTACAAGTATTGTAATTTGGCAATTTTTTCAAAAACAAATTGTGAAGGTTTTCTAAGATACTTTCAAGTATTAATTATGATTTATCCCTAAGAATCGTTCCTTAC
The DNA here is from genome assembly GCF_030686135.1 of Camelina sativa. Taxonomy (NCBI): domain Eukaryota; kingdom Viridiplantae; phylum Streptophyta; class Magnoliopsida; order Brassicales; family Brassicaceae; genus Camelina; species Camelina sativa. Next base: position 15,595,967 of record NC_141898.1, on the reverse strand, counting down.
GTATCTATCATGCACTAGTAGTACCAAGAAATCCAGATGGCCCACCTATATATCCCTTGATTCATTATAGAACGTAACTTTAATGTAAATATTTGTTTCATATGAATTTTGTTTCAAACCATGCTAAAGAATTATGATACACAATACGGGTTGCAAATATCCTTGCATATTTAATAAGGTAAATTATGTAGAAAACGTATGTAAAAAATAACTAAAAATAAATCTTTGACTCATTTAATTGGGCAGTAACTTTAATTAAATACTTAAGTTACAAACTCAATTAGGTCTCAAATAAAGAGATTAATCATATATAACTCCATTCGTTTTGATTTTTATTTTTAGTGAAAAATTTGATTTCCCCTTGTACAAAAAAAAAAAAAAAAATTGATTTCCTTGTATTAGGTCTCCGATCCGTTACAAATAATTTAATTTCAAAAGAAACAACGATATTAAAAAAAGTATTTTTGAGCATCAAAACACAAGCAAAGAAATCAGAAATCTTAGCAGAACCTAAATCCAAGCGCACAAGAACTATCAAGTCATCAGACAACATTGTCATAGAGGAGCTCTTGCAGCTAACAACTCTTCCTTCTCCTTATCTATCTGAGCTTCTAGATCTAAGCACTTCTGCTTCAATGGCGTAAGCTGTTCGTTTATTTCTTGCAGCCGGGCCAAACAGGCCTCTTCTTTCTTCTTCTTTTCCTTTATTTCATCAAGTTTCTTCTCCAACCAATCTAACTTAAACCCTGCTTTTTTCAAATATGCCAGAGAAGCGCCTGCGTCAGAGAGATCTTCATTGGAGAGTTCTTGAGTAGATTGACACAGCGTTTCTGTTAAGCTCAGGAGGAAATTCATGTACGCAGTCTTCAGGTGTGGATTCTTTGGACGAAATTTGGATGCAAGATCTAGGTGTATTTCAAACAAACGCTTCACAGAGTCTACCTGCATGTGGAAAAGGTATATAAAAGTAAAACCACAGCATATCAAGACACTTACTGTTGTACTTTTCATAATTTGTTACCTGTGAAGGAAGAACATAAAACCCATTGACATCTATGGTTTCCATTACGGATGAAGATTCCTCTGATACATCTAATTTTCCAACAACTTCAAGAACCTCTATCTCGGCAACAACTGTGAGATCTCCTTTCACCAGAAATCCCTCTTTGGCATTAAGTTCGGTGAGGGAAATCATTTCTGGAAACCCCCAATCAGGAGCTTTATGTTCGAACCAGTGATGAGTCTCTACAAAATCAAAAACCATGTTTCATCACATTAATTACATTTCTGACTTAATGCTCACAACTCAACACAGAAGCACAAAAGTAACAACTAACAAGCATAGAGTCCAATAACCTCTTAGCCGGGAGAGTTTTTCTGAGTATTTATTTACTACAGTTAGAGAAAATTTAGCGTGTCTTCTCCATCCAATAGGCAAAGATTCTTTATCACGAACATTTAGATACAAAGAAAAATGATTAGCCCTCTTATTCCCTTTGGGAAAGGCCCAGAGACGCCTGCAAACGAAAACCAAACAAAAACAATCGGCTAAATATTATGGGGTTAATTATTGTGTAAATATCTAGACTAATGTTATATTTTCTTATCATATTGTATCTTGCCCATCAAGTCTAGAATATTCTCTTAGGGCTTCTATGTTTATGTATACATCTTTGTACAGATAAATGGATGAACAACTTTGTGGCCTCCAGCATTGTTAATAAACCTAAATTCTACGGCTGGCAGCAAACATTATTATAATAGTTGATTATCTTCTTACCATTTGCAGCCACCAGCAACGAAATTATCAGAATAAAGTGATTCGGATTGCAAAGAAGAGAAATTTTTAATCACCCAAGTAATCGTCGTATCAATTTTGACCTCCATTGATCTTTTGATGACTCCTAGCTGCTATACACAATTTTTGTAAATTGAAAAGTCAAACAAAACCAAAATATAGATTCCGCTATATATGGAACATATTCTAAACAGCTTTTGTTTTTCTTTACAAATCTACCACGTTAGAGAAACTGAACATAGTCAAGAAAATGGGAAAAAAAAAAAAAAAAAAAAAAACTAGAACGATTGAAAAAAATTTAACTCTCTCAGCGTGAGGTAGGAAGAAATAGACAGGGTTGGAGACGATGTACTAAAACAGTTTGGCCAAAGCTTAAACGGCTTCCAAGGTTGCAAAATAAAGATTAACTAAGGTTGCACTATTGAACAACATTCTAAGAAGATTTCTGTTCTTTACTAGTTTACTACGTTTGAGAAACCGAAGATAGTCAAGGAAGTAAAAAATACTTTATTTACCTCTTAGGGTGATGTCGAAGAAAGAGACAAGGATGATGAATTGAAATAGTTAAGCCACAACCTTAACGGCTTTCAAGTTTGGATTATGAATAGGAAGACTAGAGAATGCGAAACACTTCGGTTCCGATTACTTCTAGGGTTCTAGGGTTAATAAAAGATATGAAGTCTAAAAACGAATTTGCAAAAAAGGCATTTGTCTTGCCATAAATTATTTTTAAAACAGTAACATGCATTACCAAAATAACAAAAAAGACCCTATAGTTTAAGAACGTTTATATGATATGTTTTTCTTCATTCCCAAGAACAAGTGTTGTCATATGTGTTTAAAGTTAAAGAATTTTGTCTTCTCCAGTAATAAATGTAACATAGTGATACGATTCATCATCGTACTACTTAAAAGAAGAAGAAACAAGCTGATGAGGTGGAGCAGAGCAAAGAGTGAAGGAAAGACTCGGAAAGAGAGAGAGGCTTTGCCGTTGCAGAAAGAGTTTAAAAGAGCCTTGAAAGCTCATCTTCTGGATTATGCTTATTGTTGAAGATTGTGAATGAAGCGATGAGCTTCTAACCAAGCGATGTGCTTGTAGAGAGATCAATGTTGATCTATGTAATCGTTGCTTAGATCTATGTTGATCCGAGTGTATGATTCTTATCTTCTCTTTGTAAGTGTGAGCGTGTGTAATCAAAGCTATAGATATCTCAAAACTTAACACATAGCAAAACCTCAACAATCAAAACAAGTCTATTTGTCTCTTAATGTTTGAATGTTTCAAAACTAAGACAAAAAAAACAAAAAAAAAACCGACTTAGAATACCGATCACGATCAGATCCAAGTTCTTAAACTGCCTAGTCATTAAACATCATCATCTTAAGAACTCCACCAGAGCTTCCATCTCTGCACACTTCTCTTTCAAACCCTTCAATTCTTCCTTAATTTCTTGCAGCCTATTCTGACCAGCCTCTTTCAGTTTCTTCTCTAACCAGTCCAGTTTAAACCCCGCTTGTGTCACATATCGTAGCGTAGAATACGCGGAAAGATCAGCAGTGGATAGTTTCTCTGGAGATTGGCACAAAATCTCAGTCAGACCTAGTAGGACATTTATGTATGTTGTTCTCAGATGTGGGTTCTTTGGACGGAATCTTGATGCAATGTCTGGGTGGCTTTTAAACAAACTACCCACAGATTTTACCTGCAAGTCATATATGGATATAAAGTAAAAACATATATGCAGCTTGTATATGTATCAAAAAACTAAACTCTAGTTAGAGACTCTTAAGATTTGTACTTTTTTTTTTCCATGAAGTTAAAAATAAATATGTTAATATTACCAGAGGAGGAAGTACTTGAAATCCATTGACGTCTATAACAAATGAAGTTTCCTCTAACAAATCTGATTTGCCAATAACTTCAAGAACATCGACCTCGGCAACAACCTTGACTTCTCCATTCCCAAGAAACCCACCATTTTTGTCAAGAAGTTTGTCGGGGAAAGCATATCTGGGTACCCTAAGATGGGATCTTTTTGATCAAACAACATTTGTGCTTCTGTAAAATAATAGTAAAACATAGAACTCAAAGTCAAAACACATGAAAAGAATCTCGTAGCATCACATGTCCCATGACAAGTAAAATCATGAAATATGAACTTTCTATTTGTTAACTCTTAGAGTAGCTAGCGCAGTTATAATCACCATCCACTTTGGATAATTCATTAGAAAGTTGATTGACAACAACTAGGCGAAATTTGGCATGTCTTCTCCATCCAGAAGGCAAAGATTCAGAATCAGCAACTTCCAGAAATAGAGACAAATAGTTATTATATCCTTCTGTTCCCTTGGGATATACCCGAAGACGCCTGCAAGCAAAAACCCAAACCAAAGAAAGCAAAAGACAACGTAAACATTAGAAACCTTTTTATAAATATTGTTAAACAAACAAAAAAGGTTCTTGAGTACCATTTGCAGCCACCAACAACAAAATGATCAGAGTTAATTTTCTCAGATTGCAAAGAGGAGAAATTCTTAATCGTCCAAGTGATCTTCTTCTCATATGGCTTTTCCATTGAATGTTGACGAAGTCTCCTAAAAATTTAAACTACCTGAAAATGAAGAGAGATCTGGTTAAACCCTAGAATTTGAGTGGCACATAACCAGACTTTGGTTATCGAAAAAACAAAAAATTCACACTTTCAAGCAGCAAAACCAGAATACAAACTTATTTAAGATAACACTATGAACTCGAATCTTTCAAGAGTTCGAACTTTGAACAGCAAACAACAAAAAATGGTCAAGTAACCAAATAGGAGAAAACGTACAGACTCGAGTACAATATGCATCAAAATGGTCAAGTCTAAAGTATTTAGAGTTAATTTTTTACACTAACAGTGACTTAAATATTACTAGCAGTCTAGCACTAGAGGAATACAAATCGCTTCGGCTCCTCATAAGCTCATAGGTTGGTAATACGACTAGTTAATAATAGGGGCGGCCAATATATTGAACATTTTTATTCAAATTAATTTGAGTGACAACAATTGTAGAACGAACATTTAATTTCCATAAATTTTAAATACTGACGACCTTCACAATAACAAAAAAATACCATTCATTAACATATACTGAGCTCTTGTAAATATTTATATTTTCTCGAAAATGTATAAGATAATACAAATTTAGAAAATTGAAAGTTTAATTTTTATTTAATAGTATTTTTGAATAACTAAAATTTTAGTGACTTTTTAAAGAATATTATAGTATTTTTTTATTGAGCAAAGTTTAAAAATATGATATTTTCGAAAACTGTCCATATAAGAACGTAGTCATGATATTTACACGAAAAAGATAAGAAGAAAAGTTAGAGTTTATTTTTTTCTTGCCGGTATCAAGGAAAAAAATAAGTAAATATCCTTTCAAATTTATCTTCCTTTTGTTATATAATAGAATATTTGCATTTTAACACACTTTTCTATAAAAAAAATTGCATTCTAACACACTTTTAGACCACCACACATTTTTCTTATAGTGTTTTACTTTCTTACCCTCTAACTCTCTCTCCAAACACATTATTTCTCAACACACATCTTTCTTTTATTTTTTATTTTTTACTTTATTTTTTTTTCTTTTATCTTTCTTTCTCATCCTCTCTAACTCTCTCTCTATTTCCAAATAATTTTTATTTTATTTGTTTATCTTACTCCCTGTCTTTGATATATGTGTTTGAATAATCTTGAGTAGTGGATAACAATATATATATATATATATATTCCTTAGCCACATTTATATCTTTTTAAAATTTTGTATTTTGATATATTTATCATCTACAAAATCAAATCCAGATGCTTATATGTTTATGATTATTTAGTTTCATGTTCAATATATATAATATCATCCATCAAATCTTTTTCATATGTTATTGATTATCAGTTTTATGTTTTCTAGTAAAAAATCTTCAGATTTGACTACATTTGTTATAATTACTATGAAATTAAATTTATGATTATGGTTTATGATCTAAAATTTAGGATTTAGGGTTTAGGGTTTAGGGGTTAGAGTTTTAGGGTTTAGGGCTTAGAGATTTAGGGTTTAGAGTTTAGTATAGGATATAATGAACGGTTTCATGCTTAGGTTTTTAGGGGATATGATGAGGTTAAAATTGTTTGGTAGTTAACAATGACTAATTCACCAAAACACAAGTAGTTTTTAGTGGATGTGTATAATTTAGTGTTCATGTGGACTTGATTTTATGGACATGAAAGATTAAAATCGTTTGATAGTTTACCATGACTACTTTACTAAACCACAAGTTGTTTAACTAATTAGGTATTCATATGTTTTTTTTCTCTGGTCATCCAAAATAAGTATCCATCTATGCATGTTAACCATCCAAATAATAGCGAACAACATCAATGAATTTGGAAATTTATAAAGAATGTAATGCAAGAAGTCAAAAATTTGGCCTAATTTAAGGTTCAGGGTTTACAGGTTGGGGTAGGTCAATTTCATGTTTTATAGTAAAAGATCTTCATATTTGACTACATTTGTTAAAGTTTCTATGAAATTAAATTTATGATTATGGTTTATGATCTAAGGTTAAGATCTAAAGTTTAAGATTTAGGTGTTAGGGTTTAGGGTTTAGGGTTTAGGGTTTAGGGTTTAGGGTTTAGGGTTTAGGGTTTAGAGGTTTAGGATTTTGGGTTTAAGATAGGATATAATGAACGGTCTCATGCTTAGTTTTTTAGGAGATATGATGAGGTTAAAATTTCTATGAAATTAAATTTATGATTATGGTTTATGATCTAAGGTTAAGGTCTAAAGTTTAAGATTTAGGTGTTAGGGTTTAGGGTTTAGGGTTTAGGGTTTAGGGTTTACGATTTAGGGTTTAGGGTTTAGGGTTTAGAGGTTTAGGATTTTGGGTTTAAGATAGGATATAATGAACAGTCTCATGCTTAGTTTTTTAGGAGATATGATGAGGTTAAAATTGTTTGATAGTTAACAACGATTTTTCACCAATACACAAGTAGTTTTTAGTGGACGTGTATAACTCATCATCCATGTGGATTTGATTTTAGAATAAGTATCCACAAATAAGACATTAATATCCACAAATAAGTATCCACATAATAAGACATTTTTAGCATCCACGTAACAGTCAACATATATTCAACTATAATTGGATAATTAGGTATTCATATATTTTTCTCTGATCATCCATAAGTATTCATCTAGATATGTTAACCATCCACATAATAGCGAACAATTATTCAAATATAAATAGATAATGTATAACTAATCAGTATCCATAGAACCTCATCCACATGATGGCATCAAATTTTCATTATACAAACCTAGTTTTTAAGATACAAATACAATCTGCTCCATACAAATTAATGGACACCAATTTTGTAAAAAATGTTGTCCACATAAACAATACATAATGGACACCATTAGAGAAACATTCTTATTGGAAACAATGCATTAATAATGCATTATTATGTTAATTAGGCATTCTTATGTATCTACAAAAAAAATATCCACAAAAAAAATATTCACAAAAACGTATCCATACAAAAGTATCCACAAATAAGTATCCACATAATAATTTACAAATATTCAACTATAATTGGATAATATGTAATACAATTATTCATTTTTAAATATAGTAAAATGGATCTTAAAATGTAGAAAAAATAAAATTATAATGAATCATAAAAACAAAATTGAAAATATATGTCATAATAATTAAATAAAATGATTACAAAGAGAGAAAGAGATAAACAAGAAAAGAAAAAGATAAAGAAAAAAAGTGAAGAATAGAAAAAAGTGGACAATTCTAGTTAACACTTGGTTAGAGAGTTTTAATCTTTCTGTTTTTCCAAGTGTTTCTACACAAAAACCAGTGATATAATTCTCAAATCCTTCTTTATCAATTAAGAACAACATCAATGAATTTGGAAATTTATAAAAAATCTAATACAAGGAGTCAAAATTTCTTCAGTTTCATGTTTATTAGTAAAATACCTTCAGACTTGGCTGCATTTGTTAAAATTGCTATGAAATTAAATTTATGATTATGGTTTATGATCTAAAATTTAGGATATAGAGAATAATAATAAAAAAAAATATGCAATGAAAAAGAGAGAAGGAAAATAAGAGAAAAAACAAAAAATGAAGAGAGAGAAAAATGAGAAATGAGATAAAAATATTTGTATTTTTTTGTTGCTTTTAGTAAGAGTATAATAGTCATAAAATTAATAAATAGTAGAAAATATGATGCAAAAAGTGCTCTAATAGCAAAAAGTGTGTCAAGTGAAAGAAGTTTTAGATAAAGTGTGCTCTCCAAATAAAACTGCAACCATAAAACCCTTAGTGAGTAAAAGGCGATGCACAACCATGAATAGAGAAGAGTCAATGACGTTGATGATGCTTCCTAATGATTTGATATTAAACTGCATAGCCCGTGTTCCGAGATTATACTACCACACTCTCTCCTTAGTTTCCAGTAGATTCCGCTCCCTCCTTGCTTCAACTGAGCTTTACCAAACACGAATCCTCTTAGGCTGCACAGAGAGTTGTCTCTACGTGTGCTTAAGATTCCATACGAGCAAACAACAACGATGGTTCAGTCTCTGCGGGAGACCAAATAGCTCCAAGAATGTTTTGGTCCCAATTACATCTCCCAATTCTCCTTCTACGTACCAGTCAGATAACGCAAGGGTTGGTTCTGATATCTATGCCATTGGTGGATTCACAAAGGATAACAATGCATCTTCTAGAGTCATGGTCATGGACTGTCGTTCCCACACATGGCGTGAGGCCCCAAGCATGCGGGTGGCACGAGAGTCCCCTTCTGTTTGCGTCCTTGATGGAAAAATATATGTGACCGGAGGCTGCAAAAATCTCGATGCAACTAACTGGATGGAGGTATTCGATACGATGCATCAAACTTGGGAGTTTGAGTCGTCAAGTCCTGGCCAGAAAATACGTAGCGGTATTAGGTATCAAAGCGTAGGGTATGATGGAAGTGTCTACGTGAAGTGTATTGAGAGACTTGTTGTGACTTACAAGCTGAATAAAGGTAGATGGAGAGCCGGAGGCTAAGCTATGAGGAGGGGATGGTTTTGCCCAACATCTTATTGTGTGATAGAGAACGTGTTATATAGTTGTAGTCATGGGATGATCAAATGGTACGACCCGGAAGAAAACTGTTGGACCTATTTAAAGGGTTCGAAAGGTTTGGAAAAACTGTTTAGGTTGTGGGATGACCGTTATGCTGTTGCCAGAGTCACGGATTATGGTGTAAAGTTGGCGGTTTTGTGGGAAGAGAATGTGTCTAGTCACAACAAATTGGTTTGGTGTGCGGTAATTGCTCTTGACAGACACCAAGAGGATATTTGGGGGACGCTTGAGTGGTGTGACATTGTGTATACAATCACTGGGCCATATAAATATGATTTAGCGCATATTGTTTCTGTTACACTTTGACGAAATATGTCATACTCATGTGAACATTGAACCAGTTGCTATTATTTTTAGTTTTTATATTATTTTTTAGTGAAATTTTCATTCCAGTTGCTATTTGTTTTGCCTTTGGTTGATGAATTTGAAAAATGTAAGAAAATAACCATAACACTCTCTGAGTAGTTTCATCATATGCTTTCCCAAATCAATACCCTACTTGAACAGATTGGTGGAGCATATCTTAAGACTGCGTAAATCCCTATCATCTGGTGACGGACGAGTTCCAAAAGTAGCTTAGGTAAATAAAGCGGCAGAAGCTCGTATGGAAAGTGAAATACTTAAGGTGATACAAACAAGACATAACAATCAAAAAATACAACGCCAAACCTGAGGCCAATATCGATTCACAAAGCACATAAGAAAGAAACCCCTCAAAAAAAAGTTACTGATTATATTACCAAATTTACTTAGAAGTCTCTAAAGGCTTCATGGAGATTCACTGCTGCTGCTGGAACGATACATAGCGGCAAAATCCAAACATAAATGTCGGTCCCTTTCATCTCCCCAACCTCCCCAACCTTTGAAACCAGCTTTATAACCCGGTTGATGCTTATACACCCGAACTCCCCATTCTTCTTTTATGTTTACAACTTTATCTGTTTCCTTAACTTCAATGTTTACCACCCCATTATCGATGCAGTCACCCTGATCTCCTTTACCTTGATGCAACCCACATTTTCCAAAGTGGACAGCACTGGTCCTAGGTCCTCGCAACGTGTAAACAGGGGAACCAAACGAGGGGAAAACAGTTGCCCACATCGTTATATCCCAATTGTAATCATCAAAGTAACAAAACTCTCTTGCCTTCTGGTGTATATTCTCCCACACACTTCTATTAAAAGAATAACCAACATTACCCATTCTCTCTGCAACCAAACTTTCAAGCCCTTCTCCTCTTGACTTCACATCAGAAGGTGCTAAATTAGCAGCAAAGCAGTCAGGACATTTAGCAGGTTTCAGCCTCGTGAGAGTCTGTATGTTACGGTAGGCATTAGGAAAAAGAAAATGATCTTCCTCAATGAAAAGGATATGACCCTCATGGCTTTTAGTCTCCTCCAACCCATCCCAAACCGTGTTCATCATCCACCACCAGTGATGCTTCAAAGACACGATCTTTGGAGACCGGTGATTCCCATACTGATCAGGATTGCCATCACAATGTGTCTTCACCTCATCACCCTTGTTTATACAGTCATTTGGGGTCACACTGGGGAAACTATTTCGATATATATGAGGCGAATACGGCGAAAATATCTGTTTCACCTGACAAAACTTAATACCTTCCACAATCTTATTCATCTCTTCAAAGTAACCATCATGGCTAACAATCAACAACGTCTCACTAATTCCTTTAACCTTTGACAAACTTTCCACAGTTACTCGAAAGTACTGAGCCCGATTGTGCACATACAAGACAATAACCACACGGTCTTTCGCCAAATCCGGATACAGATCCATATTCCTCGGCGTAAAATGGTTCCTTCTATGCAACCTAAGAGACATTCCATTACCTCTTGCTACTTCTAGTAACGAAGCATTAAGCTTACCTTCCAAATCTTTGTCCACATCATCCAAATCATCATGGTCAATGGGAGTCCTATTCAAAGCAGTTCGTGGTACAGACACAAACATCAAAACTACAGAGACTGTAACTGCAAATAGAATCCCTAAACGACACAAACCCGTATCTTTCAGTTTCTGCTTCTTCCAAAGATTTGCCATCAGAACAACTACTAAAAATAACTGAACCAAACTCTCAAATTCTATACTAAACAACTTAAACTCTAAAACCCACTTACGCTCTGCAAAAAAGGTGCTTCCTTTACAATCTTCAAGTCTGCTGCAACAAGGATTGAAACCAAACCAAAAAAAAAAAACACACCAGCAACAACAAAGATAAAAGACTCGAGCTTTGACTTCAGATCGTCAATACTAATTACAGATTCAACAAAAGAGTAGATTTTTAAAAAGAAATCACGAAATGGGTACTCGGAAAGACACGAGATTTAATCAGGAAAGGCAAAGAAATTTCGGAGTCATTGAGGAATCTCGAAGCAAGGTGCCAAGTCTTGCGTGACTTTGGGTTTCGCAATTTTTTCCCAAGTCACCGAGTCAATTGTCACTTAAATTTACTATTCTGCCATCCAATTCTTGACTGCTGTGTTTTTTTTATCCCCCTTAAAACGAAAAAACTAGACAAATAAAAATGAAATCCTAAATAAAATAAATTATTTGCTTCAATTACAAACTTTTTTTCTTTAAGAAAACTCAAATTACAAATTTTACAATCAAATTTGTTTGAGAGTAAAAGTAGTTAGTTAGCATGTAGCATCATTCATGATGTATCCTTGATTATGAGGAGACTTATTTTTAAATAAAATATCTTACTTCATTTACACACATAATCAATCTATTGTAATAGAAAAAATTATTTTTAAGATTTACATATAGATTAAGAAAACAATTAATGTTCAGTCATAAATGTATTTTTATTTATAAAAACATAGTATATCTCATAACTATTAACCAACAATAGTTCATCAAAATTTTAAATTCTCAATTAATGAATCTTGAAATCTACAATTTTATAGCATTAATTAATAAAAAACTACGAAAAACAATTTTTGTGATACAAGAAAAATTCCTAAAACCATAATTTCGTTTTAATTATAAAATCTAAATCTTAACCACTTTATTTGTAAATCCAAACCGACATATAATTTGTTTTAATTGTGAAATCTAAACCCTAATCACTTTATTTATGTACTCAAACCGACACATAATTTTGTTCTAATTGTAAAATATAAACCAAGCCAATATTTAACTTTCCTTAATTAAAGGTATACATCATTTATTTACTTAATTTTTTTGCTTTTTAATTTAATTTTGATTTATTTTTTAAATGAAATAATGTATAGAAAATTCTGATTGGTTGAAAAAAATAAGGTGAATAAAGGAGTGAACCTTAGGGGTGAACCTAAGTATTTTTTATTTCCATATATAATAAAGGACTACTATAGAAAAGTTCAACCAATCATAAACAATATTGCATAATACTATAAAGTATCAAACTAATCTAAAAGTTGCACAAAAACTTGAAAACATTCTACATTATGAAACAATTTTTTTTAAAACAACATATATTATGAAACGGAGGGAGACTGGTCAATTTGCAAATCGGGGTATCACAATTCACCCCATTAACCGATCTCAACATCCTATTTGCGCACCAAGACCGTCACCCCCAACGATATGAGTCCACTCGACTCCACACTCGTCTGGGTTCGGCTCTGATACCACTTGTAACGCCCCGACCACCACCTCTTAGTGAGCCCTATGTCTAATCTCAGTTCATGGGCCCACCTTCTTTAATGGACCTCACGTTCTCTCACTAGGCCCGTGAGCCCATCCATATCCGGTTCGCTACGTCCGGAAGGTTTTAAAGACTTGTTTACTGTTCCTACAAATCACCACATGATATTTCCCTACGTTTTATCCTCATTCGCACAGTTCCGAAAATCACTTTCCGGAAGGTCACCCATCCTAACACTACTCCAGCTTAAGCACGATTAACTTTGGAGTTCTCTCAAGACTCTTCACCAAAAAGATAAGTGCATTTTGGTGACATAAATGAAATCAATTCTTTTTAAACCTTTCCACAAACCGAAGTGTCACATATTCAAACATAAATACAAAAACAAATTCTAAAATCAAGTTTTATTGAATTAGTAATTTTTAAACAGACTTCTAAATGCACTTTTTGGAAGAAAAAAAATTAAGCATTAGAGTTAATAACTTTGAAATAGTTTAGATGATTTTTGTAGTTAGAAAGACAAAAATCTAATTTGCATGCTTTTAGATAGGATTAGTTTGGGCCTTTGGGGTGATTTTTACAGGAAATCATATCTTCCTTAATTCACTCAAATCAAATCATCTAAAGACTCGTCAAAACTCGAATCATTTAAAATATCTGGTTGGTGGTGTTCACTATTATCTTTTCTACTAGTTGTTTCTAAATTGTAAGTGGAGGTTATTAGTTTGAGATTTGAATAGATTTTTAAAGATTTTAAATGTTGTGTAGAATCTGTTGTTATTAGATCAAGATTTTGTTAAACTCTGTTAAAGTTTAGTGTTATTAGTTTGTAATTTGTAAAAAGTCATTTAAAATATTAACAAATTTGGGTTATTGGATTCAGACTTTTATAAAGTCATTAAAAGTTTTTTTGTTATTCAATTAAAACAAAAGAATCTAGCATTGTTAATGAATTCAATTATTATGTTATTGGTTTATGATTTCAGATATTTTCTTTACCAAATAAAGTCATGGAAAGTCATGGAAAATATTTCAAAAATAAAGGGATTGTTTGGAGCACTTTTAGAAAATTAATCAACAAAAATCTCTAAGCAATCTTTAAAAATCTTTCACTTATTCACTTTTAATAATTTTGTTGAACTCTTAAAAAATCTTTATAAATTAAAATTCAATAACAGCCCCTAAATTTCTTTCCAAACTATATATTATTTAATTTATTTGAAGTAATTCACAGTGACTTGTTATTGAAATAATGTCTTATAAAAGTTATATCAAATATTACGTTATCTAATCCCCTATATAACAAAACGGAAGTACACAACATTGTTTTGTAGACTATATAATTTTAATAAGTTGGTTACAAATAGGTTATAGATTAAGTTTTATAGTATTTGTATAGTCTGGATTTATTGTTTCCAAAAATCTTAAAGAGAATATTTTAAAGAATCATTTGATATCATATAACTTACCATATTAATTTCTTTTATTAAATTATTCATCAAATAAAATCTTTTGATATCTAACTTAACATATTAAATTGTTAATTATTATTTTACTCATTTTTATATATGAGTCTATTTTATGAAACAAATAAATTATCATATTATTTATTATAATAAAAAAATAGTTTTATTTCCGGATATACTATAAGTTGAATTTTTAAAAACAAAGATAAATGATTCAATCTATAAAATATTCAAGTTTTATTAATATTATTCTTTAAAAATAATATCTATTGAATTAAAAAATTTACTAAGTAACGGGTCAAAATTTGAATATTTAAATTCAATTTCATACTTTTTTGTTGAGTTTTATAATTTTATATAATATAATAAACTTTAAAATATTATAATCTCGGGTTATTTTTTTATGCATGTCAGCACAACACAAACCAATTTGTAAGTTTATCACTCAATTATGAATTTTCTGTTGGATATACGGTGGCACACAAGGAAGACGATGTAAACATGTACACAAAATTCCTGGCTTCGCGTCACGACAATCACAACGAGGAAATTCATATATATGCCCTTTAATAAGGTGCTCTATGCACGTCTTGTTTCCATCAGCACCACATTTATCATCGAACCATTCGATAATTTCACACTGCACCGCTTCAATCTCTATAATTTATATAAATCACAAAGATTGTTAAAATTATATTAAAAATTTTCTTTTATCGTAACAACTTTTGCTATATTAAATTTTATTATCAAGAAAAATTAAAAGAATTCGGTTGTTTTTATACGAGTAAAAAGTTATATCAAAAGGAAAATAAAATTTATTACCTTTGACATGACTTATGACAAGGAAAAGGAAAATACAAGAAACCACAAACAAACTAGCAAATCTCATGATTCAACAAACTGATAAATAAAATTTGCAAAAACTTGCGTTTTCTTTAACTTTCTTTAATCTTGTAAAGAAAATATATATTTTTTTAAACCAAAATAATTAAAGAAGAAGATCTATGGTGAAAATATTTTTTTAAAAAAACAATGAGATAGAGAGCTTCATGGCTCTTTTACTATTCAATTTCTTAGCTTAATGGCTTTTTATTTATTTCCTTTGAACTAGCTTGTTAGGGATATCTTAAGATTTTAGGCAAATAAATATATCAATATATATTTTTGGTCAAATATAAGATATCTATATATGATAATAAATCTCCTTACTTAAGGCAAACAATTAGTTAAATCACAAACAATTGATTTTTAGTTTTTACCAAGATATCTTCAATCAAAACAACAAGAATCACTCTAACCTTTCTCACATAAATATTTAAGTGTCCGCTTTCAAAAGCCTATGCAAACAGTTTCAACATAGCACATTCGTACTTGTTCATATTTCTTTCCTTTGGTCAAAAAAAAAAACAGTTCATAATTCTTTCCCTTTTTTGTCGTCGTTTGTTCATAATTCATTTGGCCAATTTTACTAAACATGATAGCTTTTTAAGGATATTAAGGAGGATTCTTGCAAAAATCAGAATTCAACTAAAACTACCAACCGGCCTACCAAAACGCTAGAACTCCCATCTTATGTGCATCAATCTTAAGGAGGCAAGCTAGAGCTCATGATGAAACAATTACTGAAAAGCGTAATGACTCGAAAAAAAGGAAAAAAAAACTAACCGAGATTCACAACAAAGTGGATGAAGTTCATAAGGAGGTCAACGGAAAGATTGAGAGCTCGTCTTCTCAAGTCAAGTCCCTAGCTAGTTCCTCAGAATACTCAAACCACGTCATATCTCAAGAGAACGATAGACAATCTTCAAGGTAAACCAAAACAAACCTTTCCTATTGTCTTTACCAAGGTGGTTTTTGGAAAACTTCTTGGAATCATTAATTTAACCCCAAAAAAAAAACTATGAAACTTTAAAAGCACAATTTTTTTTAATTTCTTTTTGTCAACAAAAGCACAACATTTTAGGACTCTCTTTACTTTATCTCCTTTATTCTCTATTTTTCACTTACATATTTTTTACGATTTTTGAAAATACTATTATTCATAACTAGGAAAGCGACATGTGCGTTGCCGCACGGGAAGGTGAAATCCTAAATTAAAATTTAACATTTGTAATCCACCCTAAATTCTTTTTTTTCTCAATCAATTTGATCATTTTCACTTCTTGCTATATATTGCTTTCTGTTGATTAAAAAGCTAAAGATTCATTTCAATTTTATTATATTTTATGTAGTCACACACAAAAGTGAGCCTTTTTTAGAGCTTGATTTACTAAGAACATTACTTTTAACCATATATAAAATTCACTTATGCTTGTGGATGTTTTTTCTCTCACTTTCAGATATGTACAAAACTAATGAAACCGAGTTTTATATGACCGACCAATCAAAACCTAATTGGTTAGTATAAAGTAACTCACATTCTTCAGCTACAACTTTTAGAGATATGTATTTGGCTATAATGCTTTCCACAGTTATTGGCATGTTGGTCTCACGTTTTCCCTCGAAAGACCCCCTTCTTTCCTTCCTTTTAATGGGATCTTGATTGCCCTATTTTTTACTAACACATTTGATACATGGATTTGTAATTTTTGCTTCAAATCACATGTTCCTCTTTAATAAAGAAAAAAAAAATCAAAATGTAACAGACTAAAAATGTATATAGACAAAAACTTGTACACTCATCAGCTATTCAATTAAAGCAATTTAATTAAACTACAAAAGTTCAGAAAATTAATAAAATATAGAACAGAGGATTTTATGTTGGTCTCCCCCAATCTATCCCATTCCACATTGTCGGCTGCTCTCCTTCCAGGCTGCATCCCCCTCTATTTGTAGCGTGCATGTTGGTAGGGGGCCTAGGGGCGGAAGTTGTAATGCTTCTATTCTTTGCCTTGAAGGGGGAAGGCTTCCGGCTGAATGCAAGAAAAAACGATTTAGAGAGGTAGAAAGACAAAGAATTTGTCTCTTATGGAAATACTGATAAAAAAAAAACGAGAAACAAAATAATCTGAATACCTTCGTAGATGAAATTTCAAAAAAAAGAGTTGAGAAAAGAGAATTATCAAAAAAAAAAAAAAAAAAAAGAGAAAAGAGGAAATCAAACAGATGTCACAATGGATGAAATAGGTGTCTTTGAAATTTTTTTAAAAATGAGAAAAGAGGCAATTAAACGAAGCAAAAGACACAACATATCTTTCAATAAATTAATTACTTTAATTTTTTTTACACTATCGGTCCTTGTAGAATAGGGGAATGATGAACCTCCCGAAAACAATGGCAAGAATGTAGCACCTTGACGTATCAAAGGAATGATGGATCAGCCAAAAGTTTTTTCAACGCAAGGAACGGTTCTTGAATTGTAGGCAACTTGACACGACTTTGTAGGCAACATATTGTAAATAATGGTCTTCTTGTGAGTTGTGATCTGATCCTTCGCAGTACTTTCCTTGTACATACTAATGCATCACAACCCCCACATCTTATTAATTGATTTTGTTTGTTTGTTTTTTTTTTATGATTTAGGTTGTTTAATTACCTACATTAAATTAAACCATTTTCATTAATAAACGTTTAAGATTTTTTTTGAATTTTTTACAATATAACGTAAAAATGGTGGTATATTTACATAATCTATCAAATATTTGAATTTATCATCACAATAATTTATTATTGCATAAACGTAAAAAAACAAAAATACAAGAATATTTTGTTAACTTGGGTTTGGGGCTCATAACCTAATTGCTATAGGGCCTTGTTATGATATAAAGCACATGGGATGTTACTATATTCACAGACAGGTTAAATACATACAACACATGCACTTTTATCATTACATTGTATTTTAATCTTTACTCTTTACGATCAATTCTAGAAGTCCAAAACCAAAGTGTGGACGTCATGAAAATTGAGCTTGTCTTCATACCATCTCCGGGCGTCGGCCATATCCGATCAACAACGGCGTTAGCGAAGCTTCTCGTAGACAACGACGACCGCCTCTCTGTCACTCTAATCGTCATCCCTTCACAATTCTCTGACCACGCTTCTTCCTCCGTCTACACTAAGTCCGAAGACCGTCTCCGCTACTGCCTCCTCCCCGCCGTTGATCAAGATCCGAACCAAACATACATATCTTACATCGAGAGCAAGAAACCATATGTAAGAGCCGCCGTGTCCGAACTCGCCACGGACGTTTCCACACGTTCAGACTCGCGGCTCGCTGGGATTGTAGTGGACATGTTCTGCACGTCGATGTTAGACGTCGCCGACGAGCTTAACCTCCCGACTTATATCGTCTACACGTCGAACGCTTCATATCTCGGGCTACAGTTCCATGTTCAATCTCTTTACGAAGACAACAAACTCGACGTAAGTGAGCTTAGAGACTCTGACGTAAAGTTTGACGTTCCAACTCTGACTCGACAGTTTCCGGCGAACTGTTTGCCTTCAGTGATGCTAACCAAGAAATGGTTTCCTTACGTTTTGGGTCGAGCTACAAGTTTTAGAAAGACGAAGGGTATTTTGGTGAACTCAGTGGCTGAGTTGGAACCTAAGGCGGTGAAGTTTTTTTCCGGCGGGGATGGGAATACAAATATTCCTCCGGTGTACACGGTTGGACCCATTATGGACTTCATAACCAACGGCGAAGATGAGAAGAGAAGTGAGATTTTACGTTGGCTAAGAGAGCAACCGACAAAATCTGTAGTGTTCCTCTGCTTCGGGAGCATGGGAGGTTTCACTGACGAACAAACACGAAAAATAGCTGTGGCGCTAGAGCGGAGCGGCCATAGGTTCTTGTGGTCGCTCCGTCGTGCTTCTCCCGTGGTGGAAGACATGATTGGTTCTCCTCCCGGAGAAGTCACGAACTTAGAGGAGGTTCTTCCAAAAGGTTTCTTGGATCGGACGGTGGACACTGGAAAGATCATAAGCTGGGCACCACAAGTAGCTGTGCTGGAGAGTCCTGCGATAGGAGCGTTCGTAACACATTGTGGATGGAACTCGATTCTTGAGAGTCTATGGTTCGGTGTTCCCATGGCGGCGTGGCCTATCTTTGGGGAACAACAGTTTAACGCGTTTCATATGGTGGTGGAGCTTGGTTTAGCGGCGGAGGTGAAGAAAGAGTATCGGAGAGATTTTCTGGTGGGGGAGCCGGAGATTGTGACGGCTGAGGAGATTGAGAGAGGGATCAAGTGTGCGATGGAGCAGGATAGCAAGATGAAGAAGATGGTGACTGAGATGAAGGATAAACTCCACGTGGCGTTGCTGGACGGTGGATCTTCGAACTGTGCTCTAAAGAAGTTTGTTCAAGACGTGGTCGATAATGTTCCATAGGAATGTGGTCCGATAAAAAGTCTTACGATGAAATAATTAAAAAACCACAAAAATGACATATATATGTAAAGTGAAAGAACAATAAATCCAGTTTATGTCCTATTTATCTTTTATATTTATAATCTACAAAGATTAATCACACCAATGTGCATGAAAATATCTGGATGTATCAAACTGTACGTAATTTCATCATGATCTAATAACACTATAGCAGTAGTGATTTATTGAGAGATTGAACTTCAATCTTTCATTACACGATTTTGTGTCATAACTTGTTTCAAAATCTAAAGGATTTGAAGGATTGTGTTCACGACTTGAAAAGTGCTTTAGTTGGGTACTAAATCTTGAACCCACAAATTAAAACAACAACAACAACATGACTTTCTAGCTTTTATTAGAAATAATAATGAGATAATTGGCAAAAACATACATTTTTTAAACTTAATTTGAAAACCATACATTCACTATTTACAGTTAGAAAAATCCATCTAGACCACTATTCAGTTATTTCTATAGTCATTTTTTGCCATTCAAAATCCTATTTAATTATATTTCATGTCATTACTTATCTTTTTTTTTTTTTTGTCAACCATTGGGCCACAACTGGCCGGCCCATTAGTCAAATCCCTACATCCGTAGAGAGTGAGACTCGATCCCGGGTGTGATGATGTCTTGTGCATTAAGAACTTACCATTGGCCACTGCATTAAGGTCAGCGCTAAAGTCACTTCACTGCCATTACTTATCTTTTCTCTCATTTTCTTGATTTTTTCAAATAATTGTTAATATAGTCTTTTTTAGAAAACTTCTTATATACAAAAAAATTATATTTTTTTCTTTACAATTTGATATGAATTTTGTTTAATATATTTTTAATATATTATATATATCTTTGTATTCGTACACTTTTTTAAATGTACAGATGTTTATACACTTTATTTAGTGTACTGTCTGTACACTGAATTAAGTGTACAGATGTTTGTACACATTATTAAGTGTACAAATGTACTTTTTACAAAACCATTGCAGTACAGACATTTGAAATCTTAAAAATTAAACAAATTACGTTCGTACATTTATTATGTGTACAGACATCTGTACATTTAATAATGTGTACATACATCTATACACTTAATAATGTGTACGGATACAAAATTTGTAAAAAAATATTTAATATTATGAAATAAAATCATCAAACAAAATACATATCAAATTATAAAGAAAAAAACATAGATTTTTTTGTACGGATACAAATATTGTTGGATAGTTTGAATCTATCCAATAATTTGGAAGGTTTAAACCGTACTCAAATATTGTTGGATGTTTTAAATCTATCCAACATGCTGGATGGTTTAAACTGTACTCAAATATTGCTGGACAGTGCGAATCTATCTAACATGTTGGATGGATTGAACGTACACAAATATTGTTGGACGAGTTGAATCTATCAAATATGCTGGATGGCTTAAACCGTACACAAGTATTATTGGACGGCATGATAGATGGTTTGAACTGTACACAAATATTGATGGATGGTTTAAATGTATCCAACCTGCTGAATGTTTTAAACTGTACACAAATATTAATGGATGTTTTAAATCTATCCAACCTGCTGAATGATTTAAACCGTACACAAATATAGATATTTTGAATAAAATTATATTTGAAATCATTAAAATAAAATGCATATCAAATTATAAAGAAAATACATAGTTTTTTTGTATATAGAAAAAATTTGGAAATAAAATATATATTAATAAATAATTGAATAATTAGGAAAAGAGGATTATAATGAAAAGAAAAAGAAATAAAAATATTAATATATATAGAAAGAGAAAGAGAAAGAAACGTAGAAAAAAAAACATAAAAAAAAAATCGAGGCTCCCATCCATTTTCTTTCTTCCTTTTCTCCTCTTTCTTCTCCAAATAAATCGATGGGGGTTTTAAAGTAAAAATCACCAAATGCCCATGGCCCACATAAATTTTTATCTCTTATCACTTCTATCTCTTAACATCCACTTTTTGCCATTGTAAATAGTGACTGTATCAAACCCACAATTAAGTTTCATAAATGTACTAAAACACCAACAAACCCAATAATAATTCACAATTTAAATAGTGTTATAGCGGAAGGCTACGCCTGTTTCAATCACGGACCACTAAAAAAAATTTAGAATTATAAAATATGGGTTGCAAAATTTTGAAAAGTGTGAAATATTTGTTTGCTAAGCCTAATCTTCGTACCAGTAATTAAGAAGGTGGCAGACTGGACTACGTTTATTGGAGTGGTACTCGGATATCTATTCCGGTTTGGGTTTGGGTTGGGGTGGGGTATTTTAGGTTTTTTTGAGTTTTTGGGTTTAGAGATATAAGATACATTATAATATTTTTACATTTCGGGTCGGGTTCGCGTAAACATCTATCTGATATAGATAATTTCGGGTTATATCCAAAACCTCAAAATATATATCCAGTTCAGATCGGATTTGATAGTTTTTCAATCTAATTTTTTAAAAAATGAAAACAATTCAAATCCATCAAAATGATTATAATCACCAAAATAAAAAAGGGGAAATCAAGTTTTAAACCTTCAAAGTGTTACTCGGTAGCACTTTAAACCTCAAGAGAATTTAACTAACACTATAAACTTTTAAAATGATGTTACTATTACTTTGAACCTTTAAAATGATTTTACTAACATTTTAAACCTTAAAACTAACTTTCATTTTTGTACCGCCATAAAAAATAACAAAATAATAATATCTGTCAATGCGAGATAGTTAAACTATGTTGGTTTAATTTAAATTTTAATTAGTTTTAGTTTTTATAAATAAATAAAAAGATAAAAAAAAATTATGTTCATCTTCATTGTAGACAAAACTTTTACGACGTTACTCACATTATTAATCCTTTTAATAAATGCATATCTACTGGACTCTGATTCAAATCGATTGACTTCTCATGGAAACCAATGAATCTTCTAAATATATTGTCGTCTTCAATTTTACATTTGTCAAATGTTTTAACCTTACCTCTGATTCTTTATTTTTTCGTTTTGATGTATTTTTATTTTTTTATCAATTGTCATAAATAATTAAATTAAATTAAATAAATTAAATAAGTATTTAAATCAAACCAACATAGTTTAACTATTTCACATTGACGGATATTACTGTTCTGTCATCTTTCATGGCGGTACAAACAGGAAAGTTAGTTTTAAGGTTTAAAGTGTTAGTGAAATCATTTTAAAGGTTAATATTGTTAGTGATAATATCTCAAGGTTTAAAGTGCTACTCAATGACACTTTGAAGGTTTAAAATGTGATTTTTCCAAAGAAAAAATAACCAAAGTTATCAAACCAAATTGAATTCAGGAAAAAAAAAAGACAATTCTAAATATGAAAACACCAAATTCACAAGCTGATAGTTCTTGACTTCCTAAAACATCAAATGACATCAAATTCAAAGTTAGAATCATATAATTTATCCAAATTATAACATATGAAAATGAAAACTAATTTATCTTGTAATAATGATTATAAAATTACTTACAAAACTTGTAAATTGACTTAATCTATTGTTAGGGATATATAACTTTAGATAAGTTCATACATTTGTTCGGGTGTTCGGATATACCCAATCAGATTCGAGTATCTAATTCATTTACTAAAAACATCCAATCGAATATTTTTAATTTTAGATTTGGATTTAGATTGGATATTTTAAATCGGGTTGGGATTAGATTTTTGGGTTCACATATTTTGCCCTGACCTAATCGTTACGCATGTGGACAGAAAACAAACTTTGTTATACATCGTGTCTTGTCCACTACTCCATATAAGCTGCAAGCTATTTCTTGTGGGACAGTGGAGTACGCATTTCTTGGATTGGTCACCAAAAGTTTGATATTTCCAGAAACAATAATATAAAATGCCGACATATAACATCAATGAGCTAAACATGTGTTCCCCTAAATGTATGATTTAAGACATGATGTTTCTGCCACGGCTAAGCAAAAAGTCATTTAAAATGTTAATGATCACAAAACCTGATCTATAGGCAATCTGTATTACGCCCGCCAGGTAACATAATTTAATGTGGAGTCAAACGACAATGAAAAAAATTGTGAAAATTAACCGTTAACCACTTAATTAAAGACATTTTCACAGTTACCATACTAATTAGATCTAACATTTTAAGAGTATGTCATGAGATCCATTAACATTATGTTTCTCATTAATTTATAGTACACTAGCTTTAAAGTTAAAACATTATTGGCATGATACAGTTGTTGTTGTTTCTTATCAACAAAACTTTTTGAAAAGAAAATGAGAAGGAATTACAGAGAAGGGGCATCGGACCAGCTACCAAAATATTACATATGAGACCTTTTTTACTAAATGAATTAAGAGGTATTATATAATTTTTAACAGTGAGTATAGAGCACATGCCTTACATTTCACACTCTAGATCCGCCTCTGTATTAGTAACAATAATAAAACTATAAATATTATTTATACATTATGTTCTCTTAAAATTAAGCATAAAATTACATAGCATAAACTCATAAGAAATAAATATAAAATACAACAACACAAAAATATATATAAACCATATAAGAAAAAATAAAGACATGTAAGTTTTTGAAAATATAAAGAGATGGACTCTCAGTATATATAAGAAATAAATAATTATTCTATACAATTTTTTTATTCTAGATATATATGTTCTTAATTTACAGATTTTTTACCTAATCAATTTCTAAACTTTCGATAATATGTTGAAATGCTAACTACAACGAAACTCTGATCATGAAATCTTTTATTTACTTGAATATTAGCATTTTTCTTATTGATATAATATTAAATATTAGTGAACAGCAACGTATGATATATTATACTTTATTGGATTACACAAAACAAAAATAAGTGGTCTTCCTCTAGTGGTTTCCACTTGAGGAAGGAGTTGTCATGTTGGTCCAGATCATGGATCAATTCCCCTCAAGTGCGAAAATGCTAAATAATTCCATTTGGCTAGGGGTTTTCACCGATCTTTCCCGGATCCTGGGAAGATTAGAAGCTTCGGCATTGAACCTCCTGATAAAAAAAAAATAAAAAAAATAAGTGCGAATTTACTGTTATTCGAATATAATACGTATGAAATGTCAAATTTATTTTTTACTTCTAAAAAGACTTTGCTTAAGAATATTTGCAGCTTAAAATCTGAAAATGTTTGCTTTGACAAAATTTTTTTTTTTTTTAAATGAAAATATTTAGAAAAGCAAAGTAATGGATTTAGAATGATGCCGATATTTTACTGTTGTTTATCACTTTATCTGCACCTGTTTGATTCCATATGAATACAATTTTCAAGATCAGAGACCAATTTCCAAGAGAGGAGGCCAGACCAGTTAAGAGTTTGGACTTGGTTATTCATTGAATTATATATTTGTTGTATCTTCTCCATTTCCAAAGTCTTGTAAACTGAAAACAGATGAGAAAAATAAAATTATAGTCATTTTGACAATGCATGTCATGGTGTTCTCTCTATATAATCCACCATCACTTACAACGTCAAAATTTACCTTTTTGATATGGCAACAACACAAATCAAACAAAGAGCATTTCTGGGCTCTACTTGCAAAGGTTTTGGCAGAAAAATGGCAAGTTGACGTACGCCTCAAGGCAGTGGATAGTGATGATGAGGGTTCAGTTATCTCTACCCACAAAGCTATTGTGGTCTCTTCTCCTCTCATCTTCTCTTTATTGATATCATCATCTTATTCAAGAATCAATTCTAAATGCCAATGTTTAGTGACTGTGGTTAATGTAATTCTTTCAACATGTATGTTTTTGAATAGGAATCAAGATCGGAAGTTTTTAAAAAGATGCTATAATCATATGAGTTGAAGACTTCGAGTAAGCAGGTGGAAACAATCACTCTCTCGGAGATGAAACAAGAAGATCTAGAAGCTTTTGTTGAGTTTATATACAATGATGGTTCTATGCTTTTAGAGAAAGTGAAGCGACACGCTCGGGCTCTCTATCTTGCAGCTGACAAATACAAGATTCTCCAACTACGAGACGTATGCAGATCCGAGCTTATATCTTCTCTGGATATGGCGAATTCTCTTGACTTCCTTGAGCTTGCTCAAACCCCCTTTTGACAAAGTCCTCAACGATGCAGCCTTAAATTATATTAAAACAAATGATCTTATGATACCTAGCGTTGATAAGTTCGAGTCATTCATTGATAGTTACCAAAATCTTGCCGTGTAGTTTCTGGGGGCTTCTATTACTCGTAGAAGATGTTATAACTGTGGTTTCATTGACGATCATAATCGGACTGGCAGAAGCTGCTCTAATTGTGGTTTCGACCGTCCTTGTCGCAGTCGTATCACTTTGATAACCCAGTTTTATCGTTTCTTTATGTTTCCATAACTTAAAAGTCTCAAATATTAAAATAATCGGTTTCCAGGTCTAATTTTCTTAAAATATACTTATCTTTCATATGCATGAAAAAGTAAAGATATATTGAGAAAATATATCAATTGACCAAGCAAATTTTTTAATTTTTAAGATATCGGACAATATATGGGTACCGGCGCCCTTGGACTAGAACGCGTTTAGTGGAGTTACTAGAGTTGAATGCGTTGGTTGCTTTGCAACGAGAGAATTGGTTTGTATTAAAAAACAAACATTATAATTTTGTTAGCTGTTATAAAAAAACATTAATTTTGTAATTGATAGTATAGTTTTGTTTTTAACAAATATAAAAAGTGATTGGCGGCTCAACTCGTATCATCTATATGTAATGTACGCGAACCAATTTTTCGACGGACACCATGGTGTACTGGCTGCAGATTTTGTTTATTTTGTGAACGGTCTGCTGGTTTGGATTGAATTAAATCAGAATCCTAATTTTATAAGGGGACGGGGAATCATCTTTTCCTTATTTTACGTCTCTTGGTCGCAGCTACCAAGGAAGAGGGAAAAAGAGAAAGAGTTGTTGCGTCCAGTGTGATCTGAGTTTGCTTGTGGGGTGAGGATCAGAGAGGGCTGAGTTCCGTTGTGTTGTAAGAGAAGGATAAAGGTGATAGATCTTTCTCATGGGTGTGGAGGAAGGATAGGAGTACTTGGTGGTGGATTGAGAGAGACAAGGAGGCTTTCTCCTAGTAAGTCGTGTTGTTTGAAGCTTAATTGGTTAGGGAATCGATAATTGTGAAGGATTAGGGATTTGTGACGAGAAGGAGCTTGAAAAGAGGCTCGGATCGTGATT
Source organism: Camelina sativa (assembly GCF_030686135.1). Lineage (NCBI taxonomy): Eukaryota > Viridiplantae > Streptophyta > Magnoliopsida > Brassicales > Brassicaceae > Camelina > Camelina sativa. The sequence goes on along the minus strand of NC_141898.1, from coordinate 15,569,256 downwards.
TCTGGGTTGGTGTCGTATAGACACTAACACCTATAGATAGACTGCGCGGACTGGTTCAAGATGGCTACTTCAGAGCAACATTTGGACGATGAAACGGAGCAATATTTCAGCCCACCTCTCTTGTTACTCGGTCGCTAGGGGTGGTTGGTTGTGCGACTCAGTTAAAAAATGAGATGGGGTTTGGTGTATTTTTAGGAGTTTTTGTAAGGAGCGATTTCTACACCGGTTGTCTCGTCGGAATTATGGGGTTTCAATGAGATCATTTCCCGTGGATCATGTGTGAGGATTGAGAATCCGGGTGCGGTCGTTCCAGTTTGGTATCAGAACGTATATGATTCTAGGACATGTTGGAAATAGACTTGTCTAGGTCGTTTAGACGTGATAAGTTGAAACAACTGCACCAGATTCCCAATCCTCACACAGGATCCACGGGAAACGATCTCACCGGAACCCCATAACTCTGACGAGACAACCAGCGTAGAAATCGCTCCTTATGAAAACTCCCACAGATACACCAAACCCCACCTCATCTAGTTACTGAGTCGCACAACCAACCACCCCTAGCGACCGAGTAACAAGAGAGGTGGGCTGGAATATTTGATTCCGTCCAGCCACGGACAACACTTCCCTACAAATACTCCAATTCACTATCAACTCCTCTAGTGACCCAGAAGCCCACGACATCACTTCCGTTGATCTCTCCTCATCCAAACCTAACTCCAGCTTTCTTCCTTTGACCCAAACACACAACAACATGTTGGTGTCGGTGTCGACCGACACCCCAACCTTACCACAAAACCATCTATCCCAGATCACAATACAAACACTTAATTAAATCACAAACCAAACATTAGTTTCACAAACCCACCATTAGATATGAAGCCTATAGCACCACAAAGCTATCCACCAAGATTCAGCCAAATCGGACTCCGTTTCATCCTCCATACGTTGCCCCGAATTAGGCATCTCGTACTAGTTCGCGCTGTTCATCCGCAAGTGTTGGTGTCGAACGATACCAACCCAGAAATCACCAAGCCTTCCTTCAAGCTCCTTCTCGCCACAAATCCCTAATCCGCTACACTCATTGATTCTCTACTCAATCTAACACTAAAACAACACAACTTACCTGTATAACAGCCATGAGAAAGCCTCCTTGTCTCTCCCAATCAACCACCAAGCTCAAATCCTTCTCCTTAAACATGAAGAAGAGTGATCTCCTTTCTCCTTCCTTCCAAGTGAGAGAACCACAACTCTCTCTCATTCTCTCCATTAGAACCACCAAAACGGATCCCTCTACTCCTAACCCTCCTCAAAACCCTTTTACTCTTAGGATCAAACTCCCAATCTCTCTCTCTTTTTTCTCTCTAAAACGGCAAAACCACCCCAAACCTTCAAGTCGATTCCCACTTAAATACTTCGATTTAGGGCTTCCCAAACCGAGCCAATTCCAATTTCAACGATTTAAAACAAACCGGTCGAAATGGAAATTATTGGTGTCGAACGACACTCCCCTTGGTGTCGATCGACACCCACCCTCAAATCACATTATTTGGTTTGCGGATGTTATAATTTCCCCACCAACAACGATTCATCCTCGAATCTCGCAATAACATCCATCCACCAAGGACCTCCGTGCAACCGTTACCATGTCCCGCACATCCTCCGACCGGACTTAACACTACCAACCAAGGTTTCGCGTGCAACTGCTGCAACAGTCTGCACATCCGCGTGTCCCAAAAGTCCACATAACACTGACCCCACTGGTCAGGACAAATCAGACCCCACAGGTCAACCCAAACAATACTCTACCAACCATCACAACTCTGCCCCCTCCCCCCCCCCAGCCAGCATAAACCTAACCCTCCCGGTCAACACACAGAAACCCCGAGATTGAACCCCCATCAACCCCGAGATCCGCATCCGATCACAATATGAACTCCAAGATTGAACCTCCATCAATCTCCTAAATCCACACCCGCTCACAAAAAAAAATCCGAGATTGAACCCCCATCAATCTCCTAAATCCGCACCAGATCACAATAGGAAATCTGAGATTGAACCCCCATCAATCTCCTAAATCTGCACCGATCACACTACTTATCTCCACGCCCTTGACACTTTTGCCTCCAACTAACCTGTTCTTAGGTCGCAACCTACAAGCCATACCGATCTCACTCTCAGAGCCCCCGTCTTTGATCCATACCGTCTCACCCTCAGGTCGTCACCCTCGGGATCTCGGTACCAGGAGAACCACCACCTCCTCTGCCACCCTCAGGACCACAGTCCCTCGAGCTATCTGTATCTAGGAAACCCCCCGTCCCCTTAGGAGAACCCCCATCTCCTCATGAGTTGTTCAGGACCCCCCGTCCCTATAGCAAACGGTCATAACGTCTATAATCATTTCCCCCGTGATCCGCATAGAACATCACAATGTCCTACCAACCAATATATTCCCTCGCGGAACATAACCTCCACCTTGGCCACTCCTAAGCCACACTCCAAAACATCCCAACCACTTTGGATGTTCACACGCACCCCTTCCAAAACTAGACAAGTTCTAACTATTCATAAAATTCTCTATTTTTAGAAACTTTCTATTTATGGAAACTTTCCATTTATAGAAACCCGAGCTATTTTCCTAGACAAGTCTATTTCCATTACAGAGTCTGTTTTCGAACCATATATGCTCTAATACCAAACTGAGACAACCGCACCCGAATTCCCAATCCTCACACAGGATCCACGGGAAATGATCTCACCGGAATCCCATAATTCCGACGAGACAACCGGCGTAGAAATCGCTCCTTACAAAAATTCCCACAAACACACCAAACCCCACCTCATCTAGTTACTGATTCGCACAACTAACCACCCCTAGCGACCGAGTAACAAGAGATGTGGACTGGAATATTTGATTCCGTCCAGCCACGGACAACACTTCCCCACAAATACTCCAATTCACTATCAACTTCTATAGTGACCCAGAGGCCCACGACATCACTTCCGTCGATCTATCCTCGTCCAAATCTAACTCCAGCTTTCTTCCTATGACCCAAACACACAACAACATGTCACTAGTAAAAAATATTTGTATAGTTACTAAAAAATGTGTACGTATAACTAGATTTGCGTAGCTAAAAAAGATTTGTTACAGAGTTGAGACAAAAAAAAATTAGTAACTATTTGGTCATCGCAAAATAACCTTTTATAACAAATTATCGCAAATTGCTACAAATTAGATACACATTAATTTATCGCTATTTGCTACTAATTGTTACATTTCTCTATAACTATCAGTTACAAATTGCAACAGAGATATCAATAACTTGTAGTTATAAAAAATCACAAAATTTTGTGGCTAATTTCTTCACAAAAATCTTCAGAGTCATAAATTTGTTACAAATTGACACAAATTATCCGTAGAATGTTATATCATTATTTTTTGCTATATAAATTTAATTGAATATAGATTTGTATATTTGACCCCTGTTTTACAAAATTTATTTAATGGGATTTATATATAAAAATATTATATAAATTATGGAGAACATGCATTCCACAAAACAGATTTTACATACATAGTTATATTACATAAAATAAATAACTAATTTTTGTAACTTAAAAGTTTTGGAAGAATAACACCAGCATCCTTAACAACCTTTGATACACTCCGTGATAATGAACGTAAGTATTTCTTTTCAGCTGCTCACTGTGCTTCTAATACCTTTGAAAGTCGTCAACAAACTGCATAGTTTCCACACACACACACACTGATTCATGATACCAATTTAAGTTGAAACAAATGTATCAATAGCTACAGACTTACAGGTTTAACAAGAGTATAAGGGAAAGAATACATACCCTGAAAGTTGTGAATCATAGAAGAGTTAATTTGTCTCTTCTTTGCTCTATACCTCATGAACATGATCTAAATAAGAGAAAAACAAGTATCAGTATGAATAATAGATGGTAACTACAAGTACGACAAGCCTTGAACATGAAACTGAACATCATGAACCAGCAGGAAATCAAACAACTAACGATTCACCAATTGATGTTTCATAAAACAAACCAACTAAACAAGTTTGATGCTTAATTTCACTATCATCTATCTCTCAATGCAAAAACCTGTAACGTAGTTAAACGTTTAGAAAAAACAAGAACAATCACACTAATGTACTAACTAACCATACAAAATACTAACATGTCTTGTGATTAGAAGAAAAGAGAAGCTTCTCTATCTCTAGAACTTGGAGCACACAAGAAGATACGAAACAAAGTTCAGCAGTTTTAGAATAAAAAAGCTGCTATCCCCATTAAATGGTTTAACTTTCAAACCCAAATGAACCTAAAGAGAATCACATATCATATAAAAATTTAAAACAAGTTAAAAGGAACTTACCTCGTCAATAGTGGCAACAAAACATACACATCATCAACAGAAGCAAACATAAATATACCAACACACAAATGAAGATGAGAATGAGACTGTTGAGGGTCGAGTCTCGGATTGTCCCTGCAAAAGAGAAAACCACCATGAGTGACACAAAGAAGAAGATCAAACTTGAAGAAGAGTTCCTTTAGAGCTACACAAACAACTATTTACCGTAAGTTCGATTACCAATTACAACTTTGGCCCCCTTTTCTTTTGCACCATAAGCAAGTGCCTTGCCTGCTCCACCAGCACCAATAACCACCACTGTTTTACCAGCTAATGGCGAAGAAGAAGAAGGTTCACTGCTTGGATCACTTGAGCCTGAAAAAAAAAAAAAAAAAACAAAAAGAATAGGCTCCATTACTAAAAACTGAAACTTTTCCACAAGAAGCTACAAAAAAGGAAGAAAGCTGTGAACATAAATTTACTTCGTAGGCCATCCTCAATAGAAGAAATGGAACCAATACAATCATTGTAGTAACCTACCAACTTTCCATCGCTTTTTCTTCTTAGTATAGTGTTCACGACTCCTATAGACTTTAAGAAAATATAAATCAAGCATTCAGGGTGAAACAATATGGCTATTTATATTCTATCTAATAGTGATTAGGATTACTACCTAAATTATCTGGTGGTTATTAGGAAACCAGACTTTTGCCAATGGATCAACCTCGTCACAACATTGCAACGCAGCTTCTTTGTGCGGAATTGTACAGCTGCAGGTAAAACCGGTTTAAATCACTCCCAAATCCAAACCCAAAACTTATAAACCCTAAATTATCTGAAATTTTGATTCCTATCAGACTTAAAATCTACAAATCAACCTCAAAATTTCAACTAAGTCATCAAAATAAAAAAATCCCCAAATATAAGAAAATTGAAACAACCTGTAAAGCGCAAGAGAGAACGAGACTTACCTGGACCCAAGACGTTTTCGTGCTGAAGACAACTAGCTTGTTGAAGGGAAATCTTCAATTCGAGTTTCATAGGTGAGAAAGGCATGCATGTTAGATTGAAGGTGATTAGGGTTTGGGTGAGGTGGGTCGGAGGAGGAGATGGCCGAAGGGGAGGAGGGTGCGGGAGACGGTTCATTTAAAGCGATGGTGACGGTGGATGTGTAGATCGGAGACATCGAGTATAGAGAGAGGAGAAGAAGATGGTTGCTCGAGACCTTTTTTTTCGTTATAATTTTTTTTTGTTATTGTTTACCAAACATTGTAAAGTGAAATGTTATTGTGTTTTTTTCTCTTTTAAGTCTTGGACTTGTGCGTATTGCGAATATAAAAAGTCACAAATATTGGCGGTTTACTACCATTTGTTACATTTTGTGTTGTGTGCAATAGTGTTACAACATTTTGTATCTCTAAATTTGTAGTATTTTTGTTACAATTTATGTCTATTACTATTTGTCATTATATAGTTACGCATAGTAACCAATTAACTATGATATCAATTATTTATAATTTCGTCACTAATTTGTAATTATTTGTAATTAATATTTGTTATAATTTTTGTTATAGCAAAAAATCATAACTATATGATTAAATTTTTCTAGTATGTAGGTGTCGGCCGACATCAAGGTGGTGTCGGTCGACACCCCAACCTTACCACAAAACCATCTATCCCATACCATAATACAAACACTTGATTAAATCACAAACAACCATTAATTTCACAAACCCATCGTTGGATATGAAGCCTATAGCACCACTACGCTCTCCACCAAAATTCAGCCAAATTGGACTCCGTTTCATCCTCCAAACTTTGCCCCCGAAGTACGCATCTCGGACTAGTTCACGCTGTTCATCCGCAGGTGTTGGTGTCGACCGACACCAACCCAGAAATCACGATCGAAGCCTTCCTTCAAGCTCCTTCCCGCCGCAAATCCCTATTACGCTACACTCATTGATTCTCTACTCAATCTAACACTAAAACAACACAACTTACCTGGATAACAACCATGAGAAAGCCTCCTTGTCTCTCCCAATCCCCCCACCAAGCTCAAATCCTTCTCCTTACACATGAAGAAGATTGATCTCCTTTCTCCTCCCTTCCAAGTGAGAGCACCACAACTCTCTCTCCTTCTCTCCTTTAGAACCAGCAAAACGCATCTCTCTACTTCTCTTAACCCTCCTCAAAACCTTTTTACTCTTAGGATAAACTCCCAATCTCTCTATCTATTTTCTCTCTCAAACGGCAAAACCACCCCAAACCCTCAAGTCGATTCCCACTTAAATACTTCGATTTAGGACTTCCCAAACCGAGCCAATTCCAATTTCAACGATTTAAAACAAACCAGTCGAACTGGAAATTATTGGTTTCATTCGACACTCCCCTTGGTGTCGGTCGACACCCACCCCCAAATTACATTATTTGGTTCGCGGATGTTACCTAAGTGCTATGGAAAAAGGACAGAGGTGCTGTTGAGATATTTGATCAAGTAGGAAAGAAATTGTTCAGTGTTCGAGAAGTTAAGTTGGGAACTTACTTCATCGGAGTGTCTTGGAGTGCCACGAGATAGCAAGTCAGGAATTTGCATGCAGGTCAAGAGTGGGTATGAGGGTGCGGCTAGTGTGGGTGCCAGTTCAACGATTGTTCTGAGTGTTAAAGCAGGTTGCTTAGGCCCAGTTGATCGTATTCCAAATTTTCATACAATGCTGGTGGGAGAATATTTAATAAGATGGTTAGTTCTTATGGATTCTTGGTGTATGTTGGAGTTTAATGAGTATGCGGTGCTGGAAATGGGAATTTTTATGAATAGTTAGAACTTGTCCATTTACAGATAAGGCATGTGTAAACACCAAGAGTGGTTGGGATGTTTAGAGGTTGGCCTGATGAGTGGTCATGGTTGTGTTGATATTCCAGTGAGGGAATATGGTGGTTGGTAGGACACTGCGATGTTTTACACAAACCAAGGGAGGTAGTTCCGGTCGGGACGTGCTTATAGATGTTATGACTTGTTTGCTCATGTGGAGATGATTAGTTCTCCTAGGGAGATGAGTAGTTTTCCGGAGGAGATGATTAGTTCTCCTGAGGGGATGATTAGTTCTCCTGAGGGGATGATTAGTTCACCTGAGGGGATGATTAGTTCCTCTGGTGCACTGCGGGCTTGACGGGTTGCGACCTTGAGAGCGACAGAGGAGATGATTAGTTCAACAAAGGGATGATTAGTTCACTGGAGGGGATGAGTAGTTCCTCTGGTACTGAGACCTCGAGGGTGACGATACGAGAGTGAGATGGTATGGTTCGAGGACGACGGTCTAAGAGTGCAGGCGGTGCAGTTCGAAAGTTGCGACCTGAGAATGTATGAGTGAGAGAGCAACCAATGTCTAGGACGTGGATATGAGCATGTGACTTGATGTAGACCTTGAAGGTCGGGGGTGATCTCGGGTTTTTGGGTTATGCTGACCAGTGGGGTCAGGGTTATGGGATCGTTGGGCCACGTGGATGTGTGGACTGTTGCAACAGTTGCACGGAAAGCCTTGGTTGACGGTGTTCAGCCCGGTCGGAGGATGTGCGGGCCGTTGTGACGGTTGCACGGAGGTCCTTGGCGGAAGGACGGTGTTACGGAATTCGAGGACGAATCCTTGTTGGTGGAGGACACTAAAGGTAGTGTCGATCGACACTAGCAATTTCTGGTTCGACCTGATTGATTTAAATCGTCGAATTCAAGCGGTTTGGTTTATGTGGAATCCCAAACCATGGTATTTATGTGAGAAGTTGACCTGAGGGTTTCAGGAAAGCCACTTTTAGCCGTTCCAGAGAGAAAATAGAGAGAAAAGAGAGAAGAGAGTGTGTTCTTGGGAGATCTTGTAGATTCTATGCTTGTTTGGTGAGATATGTTCTTGTGGAGTGGAGATCTGGTGCTAGGAATGAAAAAGAAAACTTCCAAGGTGTTGGATTCGTTGTTGTGGGTCAGAAACTTATTGCAAAGAGGTGAGTGCATGACAATGAATGATCTAAGCCTTAGAATCCTTTTTTTTGCTTGATTTATGGCTCTTTGTGGTGTTTTCTTGTATGCTTTTGGTTGGGTTGTGGTTTCCAGGAGTTTCCAGGACTTTTGGGTGAGATTCGGACAATTTGTAAGAGCTGGAAACCGGTTCTTCGACTTTTGACTCGAGTAGAACGTGTTTGCGGAGTCGGTGTCAATCAACACCAAGGGCCAGTGTCGGTCGACACCAACCTTTTCAGCAGGCGACAAATACTTATTTTCCTGGTTTGTTTGTGTTTGTTTGTTGTTTGTTAAACGTTGGTTTCTCAGATGCATGTGTGTATAGCCTAGTAGATGGGAGGATTGCCTCACTAAGTATTTGTGATAATACTTACGCATCTCAATTGTTGTTTGTGGTGTGCAGGTATGTGGCGTGGAATCATGGCGATGAGGAGGAGGATAATCTAGGGTCACAGTTATGTGTTGTCGGTCTTGGTTATGTTTATTAGTGTTGGAACCTGGTTTAGTATAACATGCTAGATTGTTGGTTAGAATAGTTAGGAATGTTGTATTGTTGGTATGTTTCCGCTGTGCATATTGGTGGTTGTTGTTTTAATGAAAATTTGTGGTTTGGTGAGTTTAATTAAGTTTTATGGGATGCTTAATTATAATATATATATATATATAAAACGGATCGGATTGTTTCAATCTAATACCAAAATCACATAGTTATATTTACCATGCAGACTAAAAAGTTCTTTCAGTCGAACTTTTACAGTTCTTTTGCAAACCTAAATTACTAAATAAATTTGGTAAAAATTAGCTGTAGGACTTCAAAAAGCCGGTCATTTCGGTGACAGACTTCACTCCTATACGGGTTCATATACCATATTCTTGTTTTCGTGACATATCAAAATCAAATAATAAAAATATTAGGTTGGTACCCGCGCTACGCCACGAGTTTTTTTTAGATATTTTATTTGATTATTTTTTTGTTTTGTATTTTCTTGAAATAATATTTGTTCTTACGTTGTTTGGAATCAAATATTATAACGAGAAATTTCTCAAAATACCAAATCATAAGTCTTATGGCCGTGCACTGCATTATGATCATTGTGGAGATCGCTCCTCTCTATCTTGAACAGTTTCTAGAAGATCCGACGAATAACCTCTGTAACTGGACTAAATCATTCTTCTCAAATCATTGCTCCATCTTTGCCTCTTTCCTCCACTGAGTCACTTGCAACAACTGCAAGGTTTATAAACTCTCATTAATAAACCTATCTCTCCATGGCTCGATCTCTCCATACCTCTCTAATTTCACAAAACCAAGCAAAAAATAAAGAAAATAAATCACAATACATATTGGAAGATAACAACCAATATTGTAATCCAAAGCCTCTAGCAATGATGTTACCATATAAAACGAGCACCATAGCACGAAAGACAAAATTCTCAAGGTCATCGACCAATCCCATGAATGTACTAAAGAGAGTACTCAATTCTCTTATCACCTGCAATCTCCACACCACCAACACATAAGCACATTTAATGTTTTGCATTTTACAACACCAAAAAAAACAAACCTTTAAAACCAGAAACAAACAGGTTACAAGACAAAACTTAATCTACTAATTTCATCCAATTCTTACACGTGTTTAGTTCTCCAAATATGATGTGGGCAGCCATATATAAAGGTTTCCTTTTGTGTGGATAAGGGAGACAGGAAAGAATAGGGTTTGTTTTAGCCAAACATGGTGGCTATGGTATTTATTCTTCTTTTCTGTTTTTTAGTTTTTTTCCGTGGATTGCATTATTTGTTTTGGTTATTTTCTGTGGATTGCAATTGGGTGATTTATAAACAACCAACTGTTTTTGGTTGTAGATTGGACACTATATTTTCCAATGCGGTGAGTGGGCTTGTTCTGTGGATGGCGTTTGGAGGTTTGAGGTGGATAAGTTTCTTGTTTTGAGGGTCGTTCCCCTCTCTAAAACAAATTTGTTAGCTGAACTTGAGGATGTTGTAATACTTGAATTCGACGTTGTCTCGAATAAGGCGTGTTTCATCTTTTGTCCTCCTAACAGAATGCTTTTCACGACGGGTGAGAGAACTCCTCCTGTACTGGTTACTACCGATGTTGGCTTAGACTACTTCAAGCAATTGTTTCGGGAGAACCGTCATTTATATATGTTTATCAACATTGAAGAATAAAAAACAAGGGTACAAACAAAGATGACTTAAATACAGGGGATAGAGATTTTGATGTTTATCGTCGTGGCAATCCTCTCTCCGGTAAATCGCCTGGTTGTAGTTTTGGAACAAGCGATGATGATTTGGCACCATTAATTGATGCCGCTCTTGAAAGCCAACTGGATGATGTCGTCGTCGCTAGTCTTTCTGAATTGGAGAAAAAAAATTAAGCTTGGAGTTTGTAATGGTAGGAGTGGGAAGCGTATGTCAGCTGGCAGTTCTTCTGGTTGTAGTTTTGGAAATGGTAAGCGTGGGAAGTGTAGTTTTGGTTCCACTGACCCTTTAATTGATGTGGATGTTGCAATGGAAGCAACTGTTGGTTCCAAATCAACAATCCCCATAATACCCACCACCTAGGTTGAACATGAGATATTGGCTGAGGTGGCTGAAATAGAGTCAAAGTATTGGGAAGGAAGTTGTAATGTTGTTCACCAGGACGATAATGTTGAAGACTGGGATCATAGTTCTGAAGAAGAAGAAGACGCAGAAGAAGAAGGAGCTACTCAGGAGGTTCTCACTCCTAAAGGTTATGGTAGAGAATTTTGGGGGAACTTTGTAGGAGATCATTTTGGTCGTGCAAATCCTGTAGAAATTATGTGTACCACAAATGACTGCTTTGATCATAGGGCTGTCGTCAATGATGGAATATCATTAAAAGATGAGAAATTTGGTAAGGATACTGGTGGGTTTTTCGGTCTGAGTGTTGACCCAGCAGTCATTCAACCTGTCCAAAGTACCGTAACCGCGTGGACACATAATGGTGAACAGGAAGAGATTCCAGCTAAACCGAAATGGAGCTTAGAGGATGTTGATGATGAGGAGTTTGATATCCTCCTCTGTTTAATGACACATAATATGAGAGGGATGATATTTCTAATCTTTACATTGATGATGATGATAAAGGCATATACAAGGGCAAGGTATTCGCCAACAAAGAAGATTGCCAGATAGGTTTAGCTATATATGCAATTAAGAATATGTTCCATTTTACACAAACCCGGACGAAGCGAGACTACTTTGTTCTTAATTGTTCTGGTGAGCGATGCAACTGGAGGATTATGGCTAAAGAACGATCAATGGATACTATGAGATACGTAAAGCATGTTTGGAACACACATGCCCAGTTAAAATTACATGAAGAAGGTGACATCTCGAGTTATTGCTGTTGTCTACAAAGCAAAATTTAGTGATCCATCTAAAGCCCCAGTACCAATGGACCTGCAGCAATTGGTCCTTGAGGACCTAAAGGTGTCAGCATCATACAATAAGTGCTGGGGGGGGGGGGCTAGGGAAAAACCTACAGAGGATTTGTTTGGTACTTATGAAGAGTCATATGATAAATTGGCTGAATATTTGCATCTTTTGAACTAGCAAATCCCGATACTCTAACAGATATCAAAACAGATATTGAGGAAGATGGTAGTGAAAGGTTCCTGTACATGTTTTTGGCGTTTGGTGCATCAATACAAGGCTTTAGTAAGCTAAGACGTGTGCTTGTTATTGACGAGACACATCTAACTGGTAAGTACAAAGGAGTGTTATTTACAGCAAGTGGGCAAGATGGAAACTTTCAAGTATTCCCTCTAGCGTTTGCTGTCGTAGATAGCGATAATGATGATGCGTGGACTTGTTTATTTGAAAAACTTGAACGAATAATCGCAAACAGCAAAACTCTGACCATCATTTCTGACAGGCATCAATCCATTTACGTTGCTAACAAGAGGGTTTTCCGCTTGCTCATCATGGAGTTTGTATTGTTCGCTTAGCGAGGAATGTCAATGCCAAATTTCACAACAAAGGTCTTGCAAAACTGGTCACTAATGCTGCATATGCCTTCACAATTGGCTCTTTACGTACACTATGGACAAATTAGAGGCAAAAACATTGACTGTGCTAAATGGCTTGACAGTATCGACGCTGCTCATTGGTCACATGCATATTTTCAGGGAGACCGTTACAATCTTATGCCTAGCAACATAGCAGAAACGTTGAACAAAGCATTATGGAAGGGTAGGGCGTCACCAATAGTGGAGTTGCTTAAGTTTATTCTTGCTATGTTAACACGCTGGTTCAGTTCAAAAAGAAAAAAGTCTGCCAATCACAAAGGGTTTGTAACTCCGGAGGTTGATAAACAAATGACAAAGAACATGTCACAAGTTAACGGAAGCAAGGTTGCAACTGTTTCAAGTTGGAGTTATGAAATTGTTGGGTTTTATAACAGGAAACATCATGTCCTCCTGGATTTGAAAAAGTGCACTTGTAAACAATATGATCGAGTTAAGTCCCTTGTGGAAACGCAATGTTGCCTGCCAACTACCAAGGTATTCCACCTGCCACACTAGTAGACAAGTATTATAAGACTTCTACATGGAAAGCTACTTACGCAGGAGTAATCAATCCGGAAGCTAACCCCAATGATCTGGACATGTCCGATGAAATTGTTAGGAGGGACATAATCCCACCAAAGGTCCGCCGGCCATCTGGTAGGCCAACCAAGTCTAGAATTCCATATGTTGGTGAATATCCAGTAAGACTCTTGAAAGCTTCATCTTTTGAACAACCTGTTTCTCATTCAAGTGATCATGTATTCATTTGTATATGTTGTTTTTGCAGAAATCTTCAACTGTCAATGTGAGAGTTAATAGGTGTTCAAGATGCAAAAAGACGGGACACAACAAGAGTAGGTGTAGCAATCCCATATGATGGTCTTGCTTCTTTTGGTGAAGAATATTATGTTTTGAGGGCTCTGAGTAATTTTTTTTGCCTCATTAACCAGACTCTTACTTTTGATCATTTTGAATTGTCATATATTTTGCCTTTAAGGCTGCGGGAAACGCTATGAGTTAGGTATGTGCTGAGTAGCAATTTTTTGGTCCCTTCTAGGTAAGTGTTGGATGAGTGACTCCGGAAATATTAGGATCACTTTAGATTTTGTTTTGTCCTTACTTCATGCGGTTAATGTAAACGTTATGAGTTATGACACGTTCGACTTTATATCTCTTTTGCATAAGGATAAATCAACAAACTTAAATGTTAATTAAAGACTTATTTTCACCTGATCTTGACCAATTTTCGGTTCATAGACTGATGCCCTTTGTTCCTGACCACGAATTCATATCCATGTGTTAGAACTTGTTATCCTCTCATATTCATGTGTACCAACATAATTATATGAACACATAAGGATAACTCAACAATATAAAAAGTTGTTTAAAGACTACTTATCACCTTATGTTGACCAATTTCTTGTTCACCGTCTAGTGCCCCTTGTCAATGTCCACAAATTCGTATCCATGTGTTCAGTAATATGAAATCAATGCTAGTAACTTGTCATCTTAATCTCATATCCATGTGTACAAACATAATTATATGAACACATAAGGATAACTCAACAATATAAAAAGTTTTTTAAAGACTACTAATCACCTTATCTTGACCACTTTCTTATTCACCGTCTGGTCCCCTTGTCCTTGTCCACAAATTCATATCCATTTGTTCAGTAACATGAAATCAATTATAGAACTATTGCTTTTACTCACTAGCATACCTGTTCTAAACAACTTTCATCCCCTGGATTAATCCAACATTCGTCCTGGTTATAACAGAATTAATGTATCTCAGACGCAACAGTGTAAACCAAATGGTTACTAACTAATAATTTACCTTACTATACTCAGTCGGTGCCGACTCACTGAAAGTGTTACGTTGTATGTTCTTAGGTTTTGGTTTGTCATTGTTATGAACAAATAAGGACCTCGGGCAGGTATTCACATGATTACGCCCCTCTTCCAATATAGAATGTGCATCAGTTCCATCCTCTAGCGCTTTCTCCTACAAAAAACATCCTCCAAATTTTAATCATTGAGCTTCCTAACAAACAGCTAATAATCATTGATCATAGGCCCTCATCAATGTTTGACATCATCATCATCAACAATGTCTTATATTTTTGTATCATAGATGACATATACTTGTGCTGAATAGGATGCTCCATGTGAGTCCTGCGTCATCTAATATGGTTAGTACCATGTTTTTTCGGTTTTCCAGCTACAAAAAGGTTCCTAAAATGGTTTCTCTGAATATAAATGACTCGTTCCACTGTTTTTATAATACCTACATATATACAAAGTTTTACTATATAAAAGGTTTCTTTTTATTACCGTGTCTACAGGTTTGCTTTCATTGTCATATATTGGATTGTCACCCGGACACAACCTCTCCATGCTACTTGACTCGATCTGTATATAAGTATTTCAACCAGATGGAAAAATAGACATCGATTGAAATTTGGAAAAAGCTGAACTTTATACAAAACAGTTACCCTTTCTGGCGAAGGAGTCCTTATGCCATCCATCATATCAACAACAACCATGTCTCCCTGTTATCCAACAAAAATCAACGTATAAGGGGAGTTTCAGTTTACACGTATTTCTTAAATGTATACAAGTTTTCAAGAATACATCAATCACCTTAATAGCTGCCCCAGTACTGTACTCGAGTAGATCTCCAAACTTGAGTTCAATCCATAAGAGCCATAGACCATTAAACGAAAAAATTAAGCATATACTTGTACTGCATTAAAGCACTGTAAAAATTTAAAGGAAAAATCCAATGTAGCCCACTTGAAACTCTTCTTTCGTCTCACCGTCATTGCATTCTACATGTGTCTCTGTTTCACAGTTTCTATCCTTTGTATGGTCACAATCACTCTCAACCTGCTATTACACATCTAGGCTATCTACCACCCTAGTTGAGTTATGAATATGAAAACATAAGACAAAAAAAAAAAAAAATGGTCTCTAACCTCATTCGCATTTTCTCGAAAATCATTCTCATCATTCACATCCACCTTCAATCCCAAACACTTATACAAATGACCTCCACTCTGCTATGACACTCAATTGTGCAAGAGACACTACGGTCCGTATACTCCAAACAAAAAAAAAAGAAATTGGGATAACTTCATCCTCAAGCTTTTCCTGACATTCATTCTAAAACAATATTAAAAACCAAGAAATTTAAAAGCAAATGAAATCAGATATTACGAAGTATGAAAAAAATGTTACTAACCCCAACATGGAAATCAGCAACATATTGACGCCAATTGTGACCACCTTCAGAATATCCTCCCCACTTGGGTCCACCTCAGCTGTGCAAACATCCTCTACCCCAGCTATGATAACATCCTCTGCCCCAGCTTTTATTGGCGACTTTAAATAAGACACATTAACAACACCAACGTCATCCAGTTGTACCCCCGTCAATGAGATATCCTCGCTAGCATAAACTTTTTTGCTTTGCTTTTGTTTGGAGTCACTAACAGTTTTCCTATTGATCCGGGAAGCTTGTCGAAATTTTCTTATCCACATTCTTCTCTTTCTAAGAGCTTTTAATCTCCCTTCAATTTCCTTGTTCTGCCCCTCTAACTTCTTGAACTTCAATTCATATTCAGACCTAAGAGCAACTAACTGCTCCTCAAACCAACACTTAAGTTCAGAAACCGCATTTCCTTCAACGTCGGCCACCATTGTATGACGTTTTTTTTTTGAATTCCCTCGTTTAACGTCAAGTCTTTGCGACTTAGATCCTCAGCGGCAGATAATGTGCTTACTGGGTACAACCTTCTCTTTATTGTCTTTTATGAAAATTAAAGGCAATGACATATCCCCACCAGGCCACTCATTTTTTGAGAAATCGTGACCTTTCTTGATCTGCGACACCATATACATTATCTTCCTGTCTTTAACTTCATCATCCCACTCTCCCCAGCCCTCTTCGGGTGGATCAACAACACGATACAGATTAACTGCCAACTGTGGACAACAATAGTTAAGTCATTCTTCTATCCACGTGGTCACTGATTAGAAATTAACAAAACAATTTTTATAAAAAAACTTGACAAATCAAGACACTTACATTGCCAGCTTTATTCCGTCACATGAATGTCTCTCAAATTAAGGTTGTTTTTTCCAAACAATAATGAATCCCATCCCAAGATGGTCCTACTATCATTAGCACCTAGTATCTTCTCCACCAGCCCTGATATGTTGCTATACGCAAGTAACTGTAGTGGCAAGGGAAAACCGGACAAACAGATAGTCTTCTGCTGTAATTTCTCGGTGAATGTTGAAACCATGTAGTTTGACTTTCTTGTTAACATGTGTGATTTGCAACCTATTCTCTGGCCTCATCGACTCTATTGTCTTCAAGAAAGATTCTCGTCCCCAAGGGAAAGTGAGGAATGCATCTACGTCTTCAAGCATCTCCACATACTTGAAAGTCGGACGATGTGTCTGGGTTTTGGCTATTAGGACACCATCAACAATTAGAAGTAGTGCAAGCCGAAGTTTCTTCAACCCATCATTGAGTAATGGGTCTTCGAAGATTTTACTAACATCCGCCAATGTCAGTTTCCGATCTTCGCCAATCAACTCATCCCAGAAACATTGCTCCCCAGGTTTAGGAACAGGGTCGTATTCGGGGTCGTATTCTTTAGGGAACTCACGGCAATCAAAAGCAGTCACATCACCAAACTCAACCAATGAAAACCTAAGTGGCTGCCCACCGAACATTGTCCACATCTCATACTTCTGTTTCGATATTACATGTCTGCATAGTAGAGCGTGAAGTAACTTGCAAGATATTGGACACTCGCTAACCCGTAAACTAAACAAGGATTCCAATGGTGAATACAATATCCTATCCATTTCAGAGGTCCCTTTCAGCACATCGCGTATTACATTGAGAGTGTCGGGTTTTGAGTAGATGTTTAGCCTCGCATCTGGGTAGCGGTCGGTGGCAAATAGACGTGGGGGAAGGCGAATATCCCACTTCGAGTTACTCTTCTCCGCCGTTTCTATAATCGTTTTGGTTGGTGACGAAGGATTTTCAATTGATGGAGGTTTGAAAAAACGAGTGATACGGTGATTACCTGTCATCGATATAGATGCAACAACACTGAAGAAGCACATACAAGGGATCGAACAATAGAGACCGGTCGATATAATTGCAGATTTCATCAGAAGGCGTTCCCAAAAATTCGACGGCAGTGGATCTAGGTTTTCTAAAGTGACTCAAGTGGATAAACCATTATTTACTTCGTGGTCAAAAATATTATCAATCAAAAATCGATGTCGCTTCAAAATCTAGTTAGAATAAGAAGACCTAGTTAAAAGGTATGTGTGTCTTCTTATAGGCTAAAAATGTTCTATAGATCAAAAGTGTGTCAATTAGTTAAGTTTTTTACAAAATATGCCATTGTGCCAATCTCCCATAATTATATCGCAAATAATTTTGCAAATTATTTGAAAAGGCCTGGTCTAAACATTCTCTCATTTATTAACTTGACTCGGTTTAGTTCAATTCAAATGTTCCTCAGCAAACCGAGTGCTAATATAAAACGTCAGAACAAAAATAAAAGATATAAAGAGGATAAGGTTTCACAAATGTCATCTAGTGGTAAGACACATGCCACATGTATCTCTCTCTAGTAACCAAAAAAATCTGTAGAGTGAAATAAAATTAAAAGCCATATAATTAGTCAACCAAAAGAAAAAAAAACGTATTGGTTGGTGTTGGAAATGGCAGCCAAATTCCACATTTCCTCTCAAATCACTTCTTCCTTTAGCCACAAAACTAATGAATCCTCAACTTCATCATCTTCTTCATATTCATCGTTCCTTGTTTTGCCTAAGTTCCTCTGTCCACCATCTCCATTAGGGGTTCAACAATTCAAGCTTCACGCTAAATTAGGTACTCTTTTATCTCTTTAAAATCAGAATTTTCACATTTATTGGTAGATAATAATTTTGTTAATCCTTGGTTCTTGTTTTAAGGTGGAGGAGATGGAGAAGTGAAGCCTAAAGATAAGAAGAAGTTCATAACCAAAGAGGAAGAACCAGAACAGTTAGTTAATCTTTAGCCTTTCAATATCATATCACAGAATTGTAGAAAAAAAATCATTAAATCGAAAGATTAGATGACTAATAGAGAAAATTGTAATTTGCGGAATTACAAAAATTGATGAAAACGTTTGAAAATTAAGAAATTCAAAATTTTAGTGTCTATTGTAATGTAATGTAGTCTAGTTGTTTGTGTAAGTATATGTCACTATTTGAGTCGTCCGCATAATGCATGTTGTTGACTAAAACTCGTGCTTTGTGAGTGGCTTAACGAGTGCTAGTGTAGTGTTAAAAGAACATATTTGGTTTAGTATAAACATGCCATGCGCGCATTGGTGTTCGACGAAATGGATATGGATGAGATTTGCATTGCGATTTGTAGGTATTGGCAAAGCGTTGGTGAAAGAGAAGGAGAGAATCCGATGAAGACGCCTCTTCCTTATATCATCATCTTCGGTATGTCAACTCCATTCGTCATCTTAGCTATCGCTTTCGCTAATGGCTGGATCAAAGTTCCCATTCGTTGAGCATTTTTTCTTTTTTTGCTTCTTCTTCATCACTTGTTTAAGGCTGAATCTTTAACATGTTTCTTATCCTCTTCTTCTTCTTCGGCTGTAAAAAGAAACAAAACTATAGACTGGTATCATTATATTATAAGGTGCTCTGCTACATTTGCTTACCTCTAAGCCATCCACATTATCACTAGGTGAGTACCTCTCCCAAACGTGTTTTCTTGGTCGTGAGTTTATTTATGTTACAGATTTTCAATATAGCTACATGATAGACTCATAGAAGAAGTATGGCCTACGAATAGGCAGAGCAACTTATAAAGGCTGAATATTTAGCCGTGGCTAAATGCCGAATCTGAGGCTGAACTGGTGCAAGGTTTAGCCGTTTCTTGGTGGTCGGTGCGAAATTTTATCGGTGTTCTAACTTCTAAAGGCTATGCGCTTGAGGCCTATGAATCTACTCTAATCGCATCACTATTGTGCTGTTTGGAACACAAAAAAAAATTCACAATCATATTTGCAAACAAGAGTATCATGTTCTTAAAATTATCAACCTTAAAATTATTTTGAGTTACAAAAAGATCATCCTGGTAAAACAAAACAAAAACGGATTCGAGCAACAATCTCTTGCACAACAATGTTTTGGTAACTTTTACTAAATGAACTAATTAATCTCATTCTCATTAAAAGGATAAAATGTACATAGTATACCTTATATCCAAATTCCAACCTGGTTTACACAATACACTTAAACCAGAATAAAAAAAAGATTAGAACCGGTTTATACTATACCAGTGACTAAAACGCAGATACATTACAATAGTCCCCCTCAAGATGGGACAAAGAGATTGATCAGACCCATCTTGCCTATTAAATAGGGGAACAAAGCAGGATGGAGAGCTTTGGGGAATGGATCTACAAGTTGTTCCTCAGAACAAACATGAATTAACTGAAACCAACCTGCAAGTAACCTCTCTCTAACGCTGTGACGGTCTTTTTCTATGTGCTTTGTGCGCTCATGAAAGACTGGGTTGCGAGCAATGTGAATCACAGCTTCATTGTCACAGTAAAAGAAAGTAGGTTTTACAAGACGAACCTGAAATTCTTTGAGGAAAAACGTGAGCCACATAAGCTCATCAGAGGCAAAGGAGAGGCTTCGGTATTCAGCCTCAGCAGAGGATTTTGCAGCAACCTGTTGCTTCTTAGACTTCCAAGAGATAAGTGAACAGCCCAAGAAGAAACAATAGCCATTAGTAGACTTTCTGGAATCCAAACACGAACTGTAGTCAGCATCCGCATAACCAATAAGCTGTAATTCAGACTTGGAGGAGTAGAACAAGCCTTGACCCACTGTTCCCTTGATATACGCCAGAATAGTGTGCAAAGCTTGCCAATGATCTTTCCGAGGAGCCTTTGAATATTGACTCAGTTTATTTACTGCAAAGGTTAAGTCAGGTCTCGTGATCTGTAGATACATCAGAAGACCAATGAGACGCCGATAGGACTTAACATCAACAAAATCACCTCTTATATATTTCGAAAGCTTGATGTTAGGATCAAGAGGAACAAGAGATGGTTTGCACCCAACATACCAATATCATCCAACAGATCCAGAGCATATTTACGTTGACAATACGTGATTCCAGAAGCTGATCTTGTTATCTCCAAACCTAAGAAATATTTCAAAGGCACCAAATACGAAGCTTGAAATGAGATTGAAACTGTTGTTTCAAAACATCCACCTCTGCATCAATGTTACTCGCGATGAGTATGTCATCCACATACACCAATACACACATGAACACGGTCCCTGTGATCTTAAAAAGCAAGTATGGTCGCAATAAGAAGTAGTAAACCCCAAAGCGAGAAGAGTAGTGGAAAACTTAAGGAACCATTGCCTAGAGGCCTGCTTAAGACCATACAGAGACTTCTTTAGCTTGCAAACTGCATTAGGAGGGAAGGAATCCCCCTTACTAGATGCATAGCCACGTGGTAGCTTCATGTATATCTCTTCATCAAGATCACCATTCAAAAAAGCATTAGATATGTCAAGTTGAGTTAGACAAAAACCATGAATGGCTGAGATAGCAAGAAGCAACTTAACAGATGTGAGCTTAGCAACAGGAGAGAAAGTTTCATGAAAATCAACACCTTCCTCTTGGGTATAACCCTTAGCAATCAATCTTGCTTTATACCGCTCAACACTTCCATCAGCATGAAACTTGGTTTTGAAAATCCACTTATAGCCAATAGGAATCTTATTCGGAGGTAATGAGCAGATCTCCCAATCACTTCCAAAGCATCAATTTCAGTCCCCATGGCACCACACCAAACCTTATGTTTCTTTGCCTCAGTATAGGTTTTGGGTTCAAGTTCTTTATCAATGGAGACTAAAAAAGAATAATGAGATTTCATGTATGGTTGATGACCCTACTGAATGACAGTAGTAATCCTGAAGATAAGCAGTTGTGTTTTTGTTCTCCTGTGAGATGTTTGAGTAGAAGACTCAGTAACATCAGTTATAGGGTTAGCAGAAGGCTGAACCTCACCAGAAGGAGAAGATAGAGAAGTATCTTCACTAGATAAGTCAGATGACACAGGAGATTTTTTAATCAGATCAGGAAAAAAGTCTATATTAGCTGGAGACAAATGTGATTTGATAAAAGGAAAGAGCTCTTCGTGGAACGCCACATGTCTTGAGATAAAGATAGTGTTACTCTCAAGATCAAGAAGCTTGTATCCTTTGTATCCAGAAGGATAACCAAGGAAGACACAAGCCTTATCTCTAGGATCAAATTTATGTCTGTTCTTGGGAGAGGTAGAAGCATAACAAAGGCAACCAAAGATTTTAAGTTGACTATAATCTGGTTGTTTTCTTTGTAAGAACCTCAAAAGGACTTTTATCATCAAGAATGGGAGCAGGTAAACGATTGATAAGGTGAACTGCGGTGAGAATACAATCACCCAAGTAAGAAATGGGAATGTGAGATTGAAACAATAAAGCTCTAGCAACCTTGAGGATACGTTGGTGTTTTCTTTCCACAACAGAGTTTTGTTGTGGAGTTTCAGGACAAGAATAGAAAGATTGGATACCTTTAGATTGGAAAAAATCTTTTAAAAGAAGTTCTGGAGCATTGTCGGATCTAACCCCCTTAAGCTTAGTTTCATATTGAGTTTCTATCATCTTAACAAAGTTTGGGAAAATTTGTAAAACATCAGATTTTTGTTTAAGAAGATAAATCCAAGTTGCTCTAGAACAATCATCAACAATAGTTAGAAAGTATTTGAAACCATCATGAGTAGGAACTGAGAAAGGACCTCATGTGTCTATATGAACTATATCAATAGGTTTATCACTGATGTTATTATGAGAAATAAAAGGAATATGTTTTTGTTTTGAAAGATGACAGATTTTACAATGAGAATCTGAATTATTCTTTTGTTTAAGAATATCTAATATGTTTTGCATAGGTAACAACTTAGACATAGAGGGATGTCCTAGCCTTTTACGCCACAATTCAGGACTAGAAACAACATTTGCAAAAACAGGAACATTATTTAGAGGGATACCTGACAAAGAAAGAGAATCTATATCCAGAAAATAGAGATTTTCCACTTCTCTACCCTTCCCAATCATTAGGCTTCGAGTACGATCCTGAATTTCACAAGAATAATCATCAAACCAAACCCCATATCCTAATTGCTTAGCAAGAGAGCTGACACTGAGAAGATTAAACTTGAATTCAGGAATGAAAAGGTCTTGATCTAATGTTAGGTTACTACCCAATGTAACTGATCCTAAACCGACAATGCTCACAAGGCCGCCATTAGGTAAGGAAACAATAGTGTTTGTGAGGATAGTAAGATTAGAAAAAGAAGTTTTATCATGACAAATATGATGCGAAGCTCTGGAGTCCACAACCCAAGCGTTAATAGCAATGGCATTGCTATTAACGGAATAGACATAAGGCCTAACATTTCCGGGAAAAGAATATAGGATAGGGGGATAAAACTTACCGAAAATGGGGCAAACTGTTGAAGAAGAAGGTTTGGAAACTGAGACAGAGTGAACTTCAGGTTTGGTGATGGTGCTTGAAGATTGAAGCTTGGTGCTGAGGTATGACATGAGCTGTTGAATCTGTGTTGGAGTAAGATCATCAGACCCAATATTGAGAGTTTCTGAACTTTCACCAATAGCTACATTAGCCAAAGCAGGAGTAGAGGATCCAATATTAAGATCATCAGACCCAATATTAAGATCCTCTATGTTTTGACTTGAAATGAGCTGGATAACCAACCCTTTTGTAGCATCGCTCAGCAATGTGTCCAATTCTTCCACATAATGTGCAAATTGGCTTGTCTTTCCTATGATAAGCTGTATCACCACCATATTGTTGTCCTTGTCCTGAAGTAACTGCATTAGTTTGAACTTGAGTGTTGGATACTTGAAAAGCAGTGGGATCAACACTAGAGTGAGAAGGAAGACGAGCTGATTTCTGACTATCCTCCTGATCAAGTAAGTTGTAAACCTCAGACATAGTAGGCAGAGTTTTCTTCATCAGAATCTGACTCCTAACGGTATCGTAGTTATCATTGAGTCCCATAAGGAAATCTATGACACGATTGGTTTCTCTTTCTGCGATCAAAGCTTCAACATAGTGAGTTGTAGCTTGTAGACTGCTTAATTCTGCCCATAAAGACTGAGTGTGTGTGTGATAAGAGGAGAGAGTCATACTGCCCTGACATAAAGAGTGAATCAGCTGGCGAATTTTGTAAAGCCGTGGAAAATTTGACTTGTGAAATCGTGTGTGTAGATCCTTCCAAATATCTGATGCCTTCTTGATGTAGAGGATACTTTTATAGATCTCTGGAGTTACACTATTCATTAACCAGGATTTGACCATACTGTTACATCTAGACCAGATCTTGCAGTACGGATCATCTTCATCAGGTTTAACAATAGAGCCGTCTAAAAAATCGAGTTTGTTCTTAGCCTCTAAACTTGTAGTCATAGCCACAATCCAGATTCCATAATTAGTTCCGTCTAATAGAATAACAGTCAAAACTAATCCTGGATGATATGGGTTATGGAGATGATAAGGAATATGAATGTTATCAGGTGAATCTGATACCTTGAAGTGATGTGGAGAACCTTTGGGGAACATCGCTCGAGTTTGATTGGTTTCCTGAACATCGGAGTTGTGACGAGCTTGAATCGAACCATATGGTAGCTCGCGAGATCTCGGCTATGTGATTTGTGGTGAATCTGGTGAAACAGATCTGTACTTCGATTTGCAATTTCGCTTCCCCATCGTCGATTGTGAGAAATCGAATCAAAAGAAGAGGAAATTGACGATCGAAGCTTGAAGAACAAATTCTGAGTTGAATTTGCGGAAGAGATGAATGAGAATTTTCTGAAAAACCAAGATTTTTCTAGGAATCGATATGAGAAAGTTAGTTACGATCGTGATTTTGCTCTGATACCATTTTACTAGATGGACTAATTAATTTCATTCTCATTAAAAGGATAAAATGTTCATAGTATGCCTTATATATAAATTCCAACCTTGTTTATACAATACATTAAACCAGAATAAAAGAGATTAGAACGGGTTTATAATATACCAGTGACTAAAAGGCAAATACATTACAATAGTAACCAAAAGAAGAGAGCTATTTGTATTTGTACTAGTAAATGTTGGTGCGATTTGCATTTAGCTTTGTGGATTGGATCTGGTTAACCGGCTTTTCTACAAAAATTTCAGGAACCCATTTGATAAGTCTGACAACAGATTCGGTTAAGAGACTAGTCCCACCTTCATTTTAACTACATATTAAAGAGGCTGTGAAACAAGATTCAAATACTATAACCACAAGACTTTACTAGTCGATTTCGACCAGAATCAATATATTTTGAGGATAGAGTGGTAGCAAGAGACGAGAGTCCTTATGGTCCTTGAGACAAATGTTTGGACCCATCGTCACAAAAGTAACCTAGTGGAAATTTGCAAGTACAACTGTTTCAAAGTCAATCATAACACAAAACAAAACTATTACATAGATAAAAGAATAGTTTTTATACTTTGTCTTCATTACAAACAAATGTACGAACAAACCAAATCTTAGTAATGAGAAAAAGAAAAGAATGAGAGCTATTTGTACATGTAAATGTGGGAACTCAAATCTTGGTCTTCCCTCCACCATTGGTGTATCCCATGTGCTTCCTTGTAATCTTCAGAATTGGTCTTGTTTACTATTAGATTTGCAGATGGTATGACATGAACGGGCTCTTCTACTTCAACTGCGTTGCTCACTCCCATGGCATCCATCAGCAAACCTCCCAAAGAATGCTGCATCGCCATCCGCTCCACAATCCCAGCTCCATACCCAATCTGTTCCATTGTTCCTCGGTGCTCAAAAAACCCAATGTACTCTGAACATAGATGGTCCCCTGGATTTACATGTATGTTAGGGAGCCAAGAAGATAATGCCTCTAGTGGATCTTCAGACAAGTTTTGTAGTTGCAGTTGCTGTTGCTGCGGCTGCTGTGCTTGTTTGATGGTTCTGGACAGAGCAAGCCCTGCTGTAATGAGACTCCCCGCGAATCTAATCCCATGCCTAACCTTTTCATTTGCTATCCTCTCAATTGGGGGAGACACAAATGGAGGATTGAACAACAAGGAATTAATGTAAACACCAGTCTTTGCCATTGTTTTACCAGCGAGGAGCGCCATCGCTGCACCAAGAGAATGTCCTGTTAGCCAGAAGCTTGAAGCGCCGACAGAATCAGCCATGCTTTTCACAGCCTGCATGGCGATCTCAAAACGTGATGTTCGGTGTAGCCCGTTGCGGATGATGTGGATGTCCAACTCAATATCACGAGTTATCGAGTCCGCTTTAGTTAATGTCCCTCTAAAGGCTATGACATACCGCGGAGCTCCAGAGTCAACGGACTCTTGTTGCGGCGATTTGTATTCGTAAATGCCGCCAAAGATGGAGAAATCAGCATCGTCTTTAAGGTGATGGATCAACTTGAAGTTGAAGGACTCCCACCATGGAAGTGCAAGTGCTTCAGAGCCTTCACGTTTAAGCTGACGGTCACGCTCTACTATATATATTCCTTGAACCAAACAAGCTGCTACACAACGCTGGTGATCTTCATTTCCCCTGACCCAAAAAAAAAAGAAGACAAATTTCAAGAAACCCATTTGATAAGTCTAACCACATCTTCTGTTTAAAACTAGTAACACCTTCATTACAATTCTACATATTAACCATGCTGTGGCACAAGAACTTCAAATGCTATAAGCCTATAACCACAAAGCTTTATTTGTTGATTTTTCAACATGACTAATGGACATATGAATCAAATCCATTAACATACAAGCGAAGGATCCACAAGCTATTTATTATCACCGGTCATACACGAAAACGAATGTTACATAATAAGATCAAATCAAGAACCAAATGGTTTCAAACATACCAATCAACAGTTGTAAGATGTGAAGGGCCACACAAGTTAAACGCTTCTCTATCAGAAGCCATTGAATCTTCAATTAAGCTCCTTGCTCCAACTGCAATCCCACAAGTTTAATAACCCAACACTGAATTTGAAAGTTTCAATTTTTCTATCTGAATTTGAATTCTGGATATATATTTTTCTCTAGGCAAATCAGTGATGATCGTTCCCAAATCCAAATTCCTCATAAAAAAATGAAATCATGCAAATAATTTGGCAAAAAAAAGAAGAAGTCAAAGTATTGGATCATCTGAACAAACTCATAAAGAGATCTTCTTTATTTTTCCCCAAATCGAATGAAGATAGAACCGATTCAGCAAAAGAAAAAATGAATTGGGAAATTGAGATTTAGAGATTGATGATACCTAAAGTGGAGTTGAAGCAACAAAAATGTTATTTCGGCTACAATGTCTCTGCAAAAAATTTCTTCGTGATCGTTTTCTTTTTCTCCTTGAGAAGAAGAAGCAACCGAGACAATGATAAAGAATGATAATGATTATAAGAACTTAAGAAACGGCGCCGTCTTGTGTTTAATCGAACTTATGACAAGCGCTTTTTGTTTGTGTTTTGTCGGTAAACGCTTAGCTGTTTTATACAAAACCAAAGCACAACTTTATGTAGGAAAAAGAACATAACTCGAACTGTTTTTGTAGATTAATAAATTCTCATATTTAATAAGTTAAACCATTCATTTTAAGTTCGTTATTAGTTCAGTAGTTTTCTCTTGTTAGCAATTAGCTAAAGACATGACTAAAATTGTCTTTTTTTTTTTTATTAAAAAAATACAGAGCTTTATCCAAATAAAAATTGGATATATTTAGGCCAACACCGAGAAATTAAATAAAATTATGACAGTGATGTCAAAAATACGATATGACATTTATATAGCCTGCTGTTGGTCTTGACGGATGATAATA
Source organism: Camelina sativa (assembly GCF_030686135.1). NCBI lineage: Eukaryota > Viridiplantae > Streptophyta > Magnoliopsida > Brassicales > Brassicaceae > Camelina > Camelina sativa. The sequence continues at coordinate 15,541,793 of NC_141898.1, read as the reverse complement.
ATGGTATGATACAAATGTTTTTGAAAATCATTGAAAAAATTATTGTTCTGAATGTGTTGTACTATATATTTGTTGAAATGAGGTTCACATATAGATTATGTATGTTATAATGTTAGTGTATACGTTATACGTATAAGGTTCTAGACTTCTAGCTGCAATGTTGCAACAAAATGTTTCTCTTCACAATGTTGTCCAACATTGTGAATCTCTTTTACATACATTTGTAACTGACTAACTGCTAACTAGAACATGTGAATTGGCAAATAAAAAAATTAATCATAAATTTAATTATATCAATGATCATAAAAGAGCTACTGTTGTAGTTAGCTTATGCATACTTAAAAGAACTAGATATTGAAAAACTCTTCACAATTACAGTGAACTATAGTGGTACTAGTAAAATATAGTATACTAGTGATCTAATCACAAATTCACAATGATGGCTTTAGGCAGATATGTAATGTTATGCTCATATTTCATATATTATTGTTATGAAGCATAATGTTGTTGTTATGCGGAATGTTAGATCAATTTATGCAAGATTTACTCATTTGAGTTGCGTGTAAAGATTAAAAAGGTTAGTCGAGGCAGTTTGGCATTAGATTGTATTATTAGCTCGGATTTTAAATGCTAATAATATCCAAAATTAATCAAAATTGCTGAACTAATCATTTACAAAAAAAAAAATGGAATTGAAGTTGACTATAAATAAACTGTTATAAGATGCAATTAGTATACTAAACACAATGTTGTTATGTATAAGCTGAGAAAACATAAAATATAAAAAGGTTAAAAAAGAGAATATTCTATTTAAAATTCTACAATGAATCTTCATGAATTTGTAATAGCTGGATGGTTGAACATTAATTTTATACTATATTACTGTATTGTTTTAAATTGACTCTTTCTCTGCCTTAATAGAACTATTACTTGATAACCCATAATTATATTATTCATAAAAAGTTTAATCATTAAAATGAATATTAGACTAAAAAACTAGATCCATGTAAATAACTGGCTGTGGTTGTTTTAAAAAAGTTTCAAATTTTTAAGGATAACAAAAGGGATAAATGCAACTTGCATCATACATTTAAAAATCTTAAATTATCACATTAAAACATTTTTAATAATTATTTATTTTATTAAAGAGAAAAAAAATTAAATATGCGCACTTCTCATTACAGTGCACGATAGCATAGATCAGAGCCTCGAGAGAGAGTACTATTAACAAATTAGCACCGTTTACTTTCACTGAAAAATATATTTTACTTAATACAAAAAAAAAAAAACCCCAATTTTTATTTTATCTTTCATTTTTCTCGAAAAAAAAATTCTCGATCGCCGATCGACGGCGAAATCTCGAGCTGTTTTCCGGCGATGCTTGAATCGCCCGATTACCCTGAAAATATCTTTCGCTGAAACCCATAAACCCTAAGTTACTGTAGTCATTTAAAGCTCTTCTTGATTCCAAATCTTGCTTTTTTTTTTTCTTTCTTTCTTGATTTGAGCTGTTCAAGGTAGTTGGAAGAAGAACTTGAAGAGATCTATTTTGAAGGCTTTGATTTTTGTAAACTTCTCCAATTTGTCAGTAAGATCGCTAGCTTTATTCTCTGTTTTTGTTTATTTTTTTTTCATTTCTTGAAATTTTAGGTTTTGTGTTATTGATGAAAATTTAGCAAATCTTGAGTTGGGGATTTAAAGATGAATCCTTTTTGAGTAGGGTTTATAGTGATTTGTTGAAGAAGTTTGTAGCTTGAATCTGACGCTTGTGCTTGTTTTGGTTTCTGGGAGATTTGGTCCGAAATGGAGATTAAATTTAGCTACTTTATGACTTCTATGTGCTTAATTATTCAAATCTAGTTGAGTAATTGTATAATTCTCTATGTTTTGGTGATATAAAGTTAGCATTTTTGTCAATAAAAAACGGAACTTGGAGATTCTGGATCCCGAATCTGAAGATGGTTGGAGTAAGTTAGTAAGTGTGGTTTTGTTTACTTTTTGGTTTGAGTTAAAAAGCTAGTTTGAGAATGTTGTATGTGTGGTTGGTCAGGTATTGGTTTAAATTGCAGTTACTCATGAGAATTAATGTTATTCTTTGTGAATGTTTGCAGATAATGGTGATGATGATCTTTTGGTGGTTGAATATGGAATGTGTTTCGGCTTCTAGCTTGCGAGAACGGTGTTAGTTTCCTTTTGCAGAGCTGCTGGTTTCTTTTATATATATTGGCCTGGTTTTTTCTACATGGAAGCTTACAGAGAGGAAGCCCTCAGAGTGAAACAGATCGCTGAGAGAAGATTTGTGGAAAAAGATTTCACAGGGGCTAGGAGTTATGCGTTGAAAGCTAGGTCGTTGTTTCCTGATTTGGAAGGTTTATCTCAGATGATTGCTACGTTTGAAGTTTATTTAGCTTCTCAGTGTAGGAGTGGTGGTCAAATTGATTATTATGCGGTACTTGGACTGAAACCGTCGGCTGGGAAAAGGGAAGTGAAGAAACAGTACAAGAAGATGGTTGTATTGCTTCATCCCGACAAGAACAAATGCATTGGGGCTGATGGTGCATTCCATCTCATTTCTGAAGCCTGGGGTTTCTTGTCCAATGAGTTTAATAAAAGCACGTTTTACTACAAAAGAAAGAAGCATATCGACTCCACAGTGGTTCAGAAGCACAGCACAGAGTACATGCCTGGGACTGGGACGGCAGTATTTGATCGGTTTCCACCATCTTCAGAAAGGCTTGATACTTTCTGGACTGTATGCACCTCTTGCAAAGTTCAGTATGAGTACCTGAGGAAGTATGTGAATAAGAGGCTTTCGTGTAAGAACTGTCGTGGAGCATTTATTGCTGTAGAAACTGGTCCAGCTCCTGTTAGTGCGTCATTTCATTACACGCCTCCACCTCATGCGCCTCCATCTCATGTGCCTCCATCTCATGCGCCATCATCTCATGCGCCTCCAAGTAATGGCTATGGCACACATGGTTATGATGCTATTTCACGCATGCCCACCAATTCAACGTATTTCTTAGGCCACTATCCTGGGCAAGGACATGGATATGATTATGGTACCAATGGTTCATATGAATGGAGCTCATACTCTGGAACAACCTCCCCAGGGAATCTGGATTTGAAGCGTGTGTCCTCAGTGTCCAATGGGTATCCTTATAAGCACAGCACCTCAGTAGTCAGTGCGGGGATCAAGAAAGCCAAAGACGGTTCTAATGGGACATGTTCGATGAAAAGCTCATCTGGAGGTCTGATATATCCTAATCCGCCCCCGCCCAGTGTGTCTGCTCACGGGTCTGCAATTAAGGTCGGCAGACCTGGGAAGAAGAGCAAAGTTTTTCTGGAAGCTGCTGCTAATGGATTTGTTGAGAACCCTCTGAAACCTGTTTCAGTATCAAAGACAATGAATACGGATGGCAAAATAGATCAGGATTACAAACTTCATCTCCAAAGTTATGGCTCATCCAGACGGTGTTCTGCTGCATCAGTATTGGATACACGGAAGCCCTTACTTCAAAAGGCCAAAACAGACATTAAGAAAAGATTGGAGATCATGAGATTAGCTTCAGAAGCAGCAGCGGCTGCAGAGGATGCGACACCCCTTGATGAAAAAGCTGTTGTCTCCTGTAAGTTGGGAGATGTTACAGGACGCAAAAATAACGGACCAATAACAGTACCAGACTCTGATTTCCATGATTTTGATAAAAACAGATCGGAGGAATCCTTTGAGCCAAGGCAAATTTGGGCAATTTATGATGAAGATGATGGTATGCCACGCCTATATTGTGTGGTTAAGGAAGTACTCTCGGTTCAACCCTTTAAGATTGACATTGCTTACTTGAGCTCCAAAACGGACATTGAGTTTGGGTCAATGAAATGGGTACAATACGGGTTTACAAAGTCGTGTGGGCATTTCAGGATACGAAACTCTGACATAGTTGACCAAGTTAACATCTTTTCGCATCTTTTGAAAGGCAAGAAGACAGGGAGAGGTGGTTGTGTTCGGATCTTCCCCACAAGTGGGGAGATTTGGGCTGTCTACAAGAACTGGTCACTAAACTGGGACGGATCAACCCCGGATGAAGTGAGGCACCAATATGAAATGGTCGAGATCCTTGATGAGTATACTGAACAGTATGGTGTGTGCATTGCCCCTCTTGTTAAACTAGAGGGCTACAAAACCGTATATCACAGGAGCACGAAGGAAGACAGTAAGAAGTGGATACCAAGGTGCGAGATGTTGCGGTTCTCGCACCAAGTGCCGTCCTGGTTTCTCAAAGATGCAACCAGCGGCTTTCCCGGAAACTGTTGGGACTTAGATCCAGCTGCAATCCCCGAGGAGCTGCTTCACATCTGAGCAGGAACCAACTGATGTCAGTGACCCTGTAAGGGAAAGAGGGTTTCAGATTGAGACCAAGTGTAGTGTAAGAGTTGTTGTTGTTGTATCAGCGAAGAATGGACAAGATTGTGGAGTTTTATGAAAGACTGTTAACACGCAAAACCATTCTGTTTGGTCACTGAAGCTGTTGTATTAGGCAATGTTCAACGAGTAAGCAAAGCATAGTTGACTTTTGTTTGCTCCGTCTCTCTTTTCTTTTTTTCCGATTCTGTATTCGTTTCTTTGTTGACCTTAGTGATGACAGAATTTTTACAAGTAGAGTTATAAATGTAGCAATTATCTTTCCATTTCTTACCGCTTTTTTTAGTTATAGAATTTAGTGAATCCATTTAAAAACTTCCAGCTCCAAAATTATACCCGAGACTGTTACCCTCTGGACCCTATAGTTATAGATGTGAACCGAAGGCACTCTCATGGGTTCTAAAACCTTCAGAGTTTTAAGACTGAGAAGATGATATGAGAAACCGCAAAGAAAGCTTGGGGTCAACCAACAGAGGGGAAGGATAACATGTTCTTCGTCCATAGTGTTTGCAGCCATTTTCTCTGTCACTGGTCGATTGCACATTGTAAGGACATGATTTGCTTATTTAGCTCTCTTTATTTTTCTGAAAATTCATCTTATGATTCTTGATACATTATACCATGAAGAGGTTCTTTTGGTTAGCTACATCCAACATTCTTGACATCGATCTATGTATTAAACTCCTAATACTAAACTATTTAGTCTTAACAAAGCTTAATCAAGAAGGCGAGTACCAAAGATTCTGTATTTTCTGGTCGTCCATGGGTCAGCTTTATGAGTATAGTAGGAGAAGATACAACACTCAATCCATGGTGGATTTCTTGGAGCACCCAAGTTAGAGAATCCCCTTATTCCAAGCAACCGATTCCGTTTATTCCTCAATATCTGTGTGTCCTGAAATCCTAAACCCCAAAAGTACTCCTGCCAATAGATTAACACTAGATTAGGGTATCAGAGACAATCTCTCTTTACAGTTTAGATGCATAGACCAAAGGTGTTTTTTTACTGCTTCTTTATCGCATAAGAAAGCATCTAAAGTCGCTATTGGATCCTCCAATGTCAACAAAACTCGGTGCCGGCGATTCTCATCTGAACAGAAATCTTCTACTTGCCAAGGGTATGCAGCTACAACCCGAACAATGCATTTGTACTTGCATGTAACCTGTAATAACAGCGTAGTTGAGCACATAAAAGTATTCTTAATCTTTTCAGGTAATACAGATAAAAAGATGAGAGATTCTCAAAAATAGCACCAAAATAAGTTTTTTTTTCCAAACTTAGCACAACATCTCTAAAATTCCAAAAATAGCACCAATTAATCTTTCAAAATTAAACCATAAATTCAAAATACTAAACCCTACCCCTCAAAACTATATCCTAAATGTGAAATTGAGAACACAAATCTAAAAAAAAAAATTATAAAAATGAATTTTAAATATTTTAATGTGTTAAATAGTGCTATTTTTGGAAATTTATGGAATATGTGCTATAGTTGTCCATAAAACTTGTTTTAGTGCTATTTTAGGGTATTTCTCTAAAAAGATTCATGAATGGTGGTACTTTGGGGAATGTTATGATGTCCATCAGTGAAACAAATGGAGCACAATTGTCATCTGTCTCTGCAAGACACCGAGAATGTTAAAGAATTCAGTCTAAATGTTAACTCGAGATAGCAAAAAAGAATGTTCGTCAAGGATGATGGAGTATTGCAACCTGTTAATCCAGGAGGCGACGGAAAACTCCAATATGGAATGTGTCCCAACTTTGACGCTATTCTCTTATCATATATCCTAGTTTTGGGAACATACATAAAAATCCAAAAGTGGTAAGCGGAAAGGTCAGAAGTATATACCAAAAGAAACCTCAAAAAGTACTAACCTCATTATCTTTTCAACTAAACAATCATCTTGAGCGCGACGAACCTTTGTAGAGTTGGTAACTTTACCTACCCAAGATCCCCTATCAACTTCACAGTGTAAATGGTAAAGTTTCACCCAGTCACCAGGTTTAACCTGATGAAATAGATGACTGCTTAGAGAAACTCTCAAGATCGTTCCAAGTGTTGGAAAGCTGAGCAATGTATCTCTGGACAGAAAAGTGTTAACTGAGAGACTGCTAAATGCCTCGTCTTCTTCGACTCCCCTATCAATAGCCAACATTGTACACCAAATATAAAAATAGTAAGCGTAGAGTATGGAAAGCGGAAAGTCAATTAATCAAAAGCTCGAAAAGTTTAGATCAAAATTTTCAAGAGGTGTGATACTTGATAACAGAACAACACCAAAACCAGATTTTGGTGTTGTTCTGTTATCAATACTAACATCTAATCTCAAATGATATATTGGAAACTAATGCCACACATGACTGATAATGCCTAATACTCACGTTGCCAGAATAAATGCTGGGGGAGCATCAGTTCCATCCCATACAAAAACGGTGCTCATTTGTTCATCGGCATGGAGGATCTCCATTACAGTAAACAGCAGAATACAGGAGGGTAAGATCAGTTATCAAAAGATAAATTTTCTATAATTTATGCCAAAAGGATTTTAAGTAACCAACTACACACACGCTTCTGATATTATTTAAGAGTATAGAGCAACAAAGGTAAGAGTTAAGTCATCTTAATACCTTGCACACCAAATCAAAGCATTTTCCATTCTTGATCTCTCTCAAGAATGAAATTTTTTCTTGGGAGCAAGGTGTTACTCTGTAAATCGAACTCTGAGCTATGAACCAAAAGAGGAAATGAAAGCTTATCCAAGTTATTAATCCAGAATCCACATAACCTATCTAATGCCACTGAAAAGTTCTTGCACATCTTTACACTGCTGCAGACTCTATGACTTTAGACAGTATATATCTTGAAACAATACGAAAACTTGAGAAGACAAAACAAGCTAACATTGTTACCTTTAAGAAATCCGCTAGAACCGGCAAACACTTTGCGTAGATCATCCATGGAACTCTTGTATAGTGCTTCTTCTTCATGAAAATTCGAAGAGCATTGGTAACAAACAAAATCCTTGCCAGTACCTCCTCCTTCGAACAGCGCAAACGAAGCAACCCATCTATCACAAGCAGCATTTACTCTTTTACCACTATCAAAAGTTTGCATCTACACAAAAACAAAAATCCAAACTTTAATTCCACAAAATCAAAACACAACAAAGGAAATTGAAGAGACAAGAGTCATGTACCTTGATGCGTGTAAAGAGAATCATATCGTCGTAGTTCTTGATTTGAGGAAGTTGTTCAAGAGTGTTACTAAATACATTTACTGTAAATCCAGGACTTGGGTATGTATCATCAATTACACGAAGCGTACAAATCCAATCTAAAAATGTCAAAAAGATTCAATCTTTCAGCAGAAAGTATTCGCATTTCGATTCAAGAATCGATAAAAGTAAAGACCTTTTTTGGGGTAAAATGTTAGGGTTAGAGAGAAAAAATTGGGTTTAGAGTGAGATACCATTGTTGCGACATTGTTTAGGTTCTCTTTGTTCAATAACGATACCGATTAGACTAACGCGTTGGTTGATGAGATTAATGGCGTCTTTGATTTTGACAAGCTTGGGACTTTCTCTCTTCCTCGCCATCTCCTCTCCTTCCCCCAAAAGTACATCTCCCGCTGTACTTTTAACAAACAAATCAAAGTAGCCTTGGGCGTTTGGTTCAAACCGAACGGAGACTCCCGGTTTTGTCGGTTTACTCGGTTATGTTTTTCGGATATTCCAGTTATTCCGAATTGTTAAAAAATACTTGCTGTCTCATATATACTGATCTTTCAATAGTTTCACATATATTAAGAAAAAGTTAAGTTTTTTATTTTTAAACTAATTTATAATTATTTTATAATAGAAAGAGATAATATAACCCAATAAATATTATGTCACTTGGAATAAAATATAAAGTAAAAAAATCATTTTGATTTTTTAATATAGAAAATCAATTTTTTAGAGACAAAATTTTTTTCTCTAAAACATCAATCTATGTGAGATAGAAAGAGTACAAAACAAGGCACATTGATAAGACATAACAGTAACCGCATGTCAAACTAAAGTTCAAGTACGGTAAGATGGCTAATCTTTAGTGGAGAACGGGTAAATGTTGCTCATAAAACTAAAAAAAAAATATTATACATATTTCTTTTTTATTTATTTATTAATATATCTACCACTCAGTAAATGACACATGTCATTTTACTCTGAAAAATGTTTCTTCCGGTTCTCCACCAAGCAACGTTCCTCCGTGTTTTCTCTTCTCTCTTTCTTTTGTTATTTTTTTAATAAAAGCAATTACATAAACAACCCCACTAATGATGCCCTAAGGACTATATCCACGATTTTAAGTAATGAATTATTGATATAAAAAAGACAGATTTAGCTATTGAGATAAAAATGTCTTGGAAGTAAAAGTTTACATTTCAATCTTAAAAACAAACAATTTTGGTGTAACTTTTTATATTTTAAGAATGAAATAGTAAATACTTGCTACCACAACAAGATGATGAAATAGGTTGCTCAAACAAATCAAAAGCCAAAAGTTTTGAGGAGAGGAGTTTAAACACCAAAGTGATAAGCAGAAAAATAGTTTACCAAAGGAAATAACAGAAAGGGGAAGAGATCCAGAAGAATAAGAGATTGAGATGAAGAATCATAGAGAAGAAGAAGAAAATAACATTGTTTCAGTTGTAAAATCGATACCTTCTACAGAGAACAATGTTGGTATTTAAACAAACAAACTAGGATAAAAAGCTTAATTAGCTAGAGCCCAATAAGAGCCTAAAGGCTTCTTAACAATATCGCCCCGATGAGATCCACCATGTCCTCATGGTGGAAGGAATTGAAACTCTCCAAATGTAGTTGTCTTTCTCCCTCCAAAATTAATATGCAAGGTTCTTGTTGAAATTTGAAAAATGGAATTACTCTTGTATGTACCATAATTGATTTCGAAGAAGCAAACTGATGATTCATTTTTATTTGAAAATGTAAAGTGGACCAAAAAATCATGGAAAGAAGAATAGTATATATATCTAACATGATGAAACGCTTGCAGAAAAGATAGAAATCGAGCTGAAGATAAGATTTTTTTGAAAATGTAATTAAAAAATTACAAAGGAGATGAAAACGTATAAATACTTAAATAGACGCTGAAATTTTTTTAAAATTGTGTTTCTGTCATAATTATTTTACAGTTCTTTGTCTATATATTTTTGAGTTATTTGTATTTTTAGTATGTTTTGGAAACTAAATTAGAGAAGTAATACGTTTACTATTTGAAATTATAGAAATAGGTGTAGGACCCTATTTGTGAGATAGAATTTGTGAAAGTGTGAGAGAGGGAGAAAACGTGAGTGTGTGAGAAACAAAAACTTTTTTTTAATGTGAGCCTGTAGTTTTTTTTTTTAATAATAATCATACCCCCTCATATTTAGTAACTCAAATATTTGATAATATAATTTTTTTTTCTAATTTTTTTTCAAATACAAAAAAATCTATGTTTTTTTCTTTATAATTTGATATGCATTTTGTTTGATGATTTTATTTGATAATATTAAATATTTTTCACAAATTTTATATCTGTACAGTTTATTAATTGTACAGACATTTGAAAGCCTAAAAATTAAACAAATTACATATGTACACTTATTAATGTGTACAAATAATAATGTGTGTAAATATCTATACAGAACTATTACATATATCACTTTTGATATGAAAATATTTTTGATAATGTTAAATATTTTTTACAAATTTTGTATCCGTACAGCTTATTAACTGTACAGACATCTGAAAACTTAAGAATAAACAAATTACATCTGTACACTTAATAATGTGTACAGATGCATGTACATAACCTTTATATATATCACTTTTGATATGAAAATATATTTGAATTTACTAAAACAAAATGTGTATAAACATTTGTACATACATCTCTATCGTAATAATGTGTAAATACATCTGTACAGAACCATTGCATATATCATTTTTTATATCAAAATTTAAAATTTAATTGAAATTATTAGAACAAATGCATGTCAAATTATAAAAAATATATATTATTAATTAACAAATATTTAAGTTATTAGAGAGAAGGAGATGTGTAAAATATATATATATATATTATGTTTATTCCCTATGTCCCACTATTTTCTCTCACACACTCACACATCCATACCCCACTTCGCCACTCTTCTCTCTCACACACACCCACACATCCATATCCCACCTTCTCCCTCTCTATTACACTATAGCTATTAGACAAAAAGCATATGTAATCTTTCTCTAATTACAAATAGTAAATGTACTAAAAATCTTATTATTTTCTCAAAATGTACTAAAACTACAACATACCCTATATTTTTTACCACGATCTCACTTTTGTTAAACAATTTTTTTTTAAAAAAGTCTTGTTAACTGGATTGACTGTTTGTAATATCACTTTTTGTTTTATTTTCACTCCACCATCACTTTGAAATTTGTTTTATTTATTAACATTAAACTCATGTGTAATTTTGGAGCGAATCTTAAAATGAATGCATTCAAGTGGGTTTTAATGAGTCCAACGGTTACAATATAAATTCTTAGTCTTTTTTTTGTCAACTGGAGTTTATTATTTAACATCAAAAAGTCAGAGTACAGACTAAATTAGAGACTAAACCAAGCCGAATAAAAGTTACAACAGCTTTACCAAACAACAAGTCAAAAGTTACAACAACATAGACAAACAACCTGACAATAAAATAAACTTTTAACGAAAGATCTAAGGTAGCAAACTGAATTCAAAACAGGTCACCAAAAAGAAACCCCATTATCTGTTTCAAATTGCAGGCTCCAAAAAGTCTTGACAGAAGTTGATAAGAGTGAACTAACACTTTTTAGGAGGCTTATGAAACACTCCTACTGTGCCATCTTGAAAATTTTGTTTCTGTTTCCTATCTGATTCCTTCATGATAGGTTTCAAACTTTTGCGCTTTAAGGATTTACCAATCTCAAAGCATCTTGGTAGTACTGAATGGAAATCATCTTCAGAGCTTGGAGTGATATTATAACCAACCGAAGTATGTCTCCTCCAAATAGTAGTTTGAGGAATTGGAACTTTTAAATTTAGAGCTTCTGCAACTCTTGAGCAAGAAAAGTAAGGAGAAAGCTCCGTAATTTCTTCTAAATTAAGGTAAGCTTTTCTCAGGGTCAAAGAGTTCTTTAAGCTAGTAAGAAAACCCTTGATCAACATAAAATTGGAAACGGTTTCCTTGGATAACACTTTGGGCTATAAGAAAAGCTCCTTTATTTGAAACTCTGTTTTCACTCTGAATTTGCCAGTCTTGAATACCATCCAAACCATTTTTAATTTCTGCAACAACAAACTAAAAGGAAGGCCATGCTTGAGGTCTTTTGAAAGCCCTTACCATTTGCAAAGCTTCTGAAGCAAATAACACCTTATTAATTTTGTGACTCTTCATGCTTTCTATAGCCCACAAAATGCTCCTTAGGTTAGCTTCCTCTAAAGTTGCAATGCTTGAAAATGATCTTCTGCTATGCATCAATACCATTCCATTCTCATCTCTCAAAACCCAAAAAAACCCACCAACCTTGTTCTTCTTTGCAACACATACCAATATTGCATTTAAGCCATGATAAAGGAGGACTAATCCATTCCTTTACTTGTTTTCCTCTGTCAAAGATTTTTGAACTGTCTATCCTTTTGCCTATAGTTTGAGTTTTAAACCTGAAACAATCCGACCCGTTTTTTTTGTTTTTTAGTAAATACAATATATAATTAAGCATCCCATACTACTTAATTAAACCAACTCAAACCACGACTCATCATTAAACCAGCAATAACCATTATACACAGCGGAAACATACCAACAATACAAAACCAATACATCATCAATACAAATATGTTCCTTACCATTCTATCCATCAACCTAGCATAACTCTATCCAAGGTTCCAATAACATAACCATACATCACACAAACAAGACCCTATATCATCCTCCTTCTCATCACCATGATTCCACGTCACATACCTACACACCACAAACAACAATTGAGATGCGTAAGTATTATCAAAAATACTTATTGAGGCAATCCTCCCATCTACTAGGCTATACACACAAGCAACTGAGATTCCAATGTTTAACAAACAACACAACAAACTAGGAAAAAACGCAACGCACAAGTTGGTGTCAGTCGACACCAGAGAGGTGTCGATCGACACTGGCCACCACATGGTGTCACCGACACCCACTTGAAGTCGATCGACACCGATCCCGCAGACACGTTCTGCTCGAAGCCGATCATCAAATCTCTGTTCCCAATCATCTCCAATCCGCCCCAAACTCACCCAAAAGCTTTAGGAACCTATAAGAACCATAACACAACCACCACAAACAAGAACAACACCACAAAACACAACAAATCAAGCAAAAAAAGGATTATCAGACTTAGATAAGCCATGGTCATGCACTCACCTCTTCTGCAAGAAGATTTGATAGAGAAACCGTGGAACAACACCACAAGAAGCTTCTCCTTCGTTCCCAGCAAACACACTCCCTTCCACAGCAACAGATCTCACCCAAAACCACCAAGAACAAGCCAAAATCTCTCAAGAACACAAACTCTCACTTTTCTCTCTTTTCTCTTGCAAATGGCGACAAAACATCTAAAACCCTCGACATGGGTCGTTTCTCCCCTTATATACTCGGTTTAGACAAACCAATTAACCCAAACAACCCCAAAACCGCGAATTAAAACAATCTGGTCGAAATAAAAAAGCTGGTGGCGATCGACACCCAACCCCATATTCCACTTTTTGGTTTGCGGATGTTACAATTCTCCCCCACCAACAAGGATTCGTCCTCGAATCCCGTAGCACCATCCATCCGCCAAGTACTCCCGTGCCACCATCAACACGGCCCGCACGTCCTCCGACCGGACTGAACACCGTCAGCCAAGGTTTCCCGTGCAACTGTCGCAACAGCCCGCACACCTCCAACTGAACCCCGAGGTCTCCCTCTAGCCAATATACTCACATCCAAGATGTTATTTGTTCACAACTCAGTGCTTCTCCCGTTCGTGGTCGTAACCAACGATTCATGTCGGCTCGCTATCAGGCTAACCACCTTAGGCTACGACATCCAGGAAGTCACTCACACACACTTTCCCCGCTCTCAGTTTGCAACCCTCGAGACATACCGCACACTCCCGAGTCGCGGCTCACAGCTACGGTATCCAGGGAGTCTCAATATCCCGCTCTTGGGTCGTCACCCTAAAGCACAATCTCGGATCATCATCTGAAGTAAACATACCACTCCCACTCTCTGGCCACAAAGTCCATCGAGCTATCGGTATCACATGAGTTGGGCCCAAACGGCCTTGAGCAAACAAGTCTGATGTCATCAAGTATTTCCCGACTAGATCTACCTCAACACTTTCACAAGAAAGTCGCGATGTCCTACAGCCAACACTCACCACATAGGCTACCGAGACGTCACAAAGACCCTAAACACGTCACAAAAGCCACACCAATGTCCCGCAGGACCGCCACTAGGCCACAAAAATGTCCAAAAGAACCGCCACAAAGGCAACAAACGTCACCGGGACCACCGACATTGTATCCGACATCACTAAAACCACAACTAAGGTACAAATCCCATAGGATCATCACACTTCCCACAAAAACCTTTCTATTTTTAGAAACTTTCTAATTATGGAAACTTTCAATTATAGAAACCCGAGCTACCTCTCTTAGCACCGTGACCTCACCAATCAAAAAAAGTCCTTGAGAAATGATCATCTCATATGTGACCACTCATTCGGTCAACCTTTAACATTCCCGCCAGTCCATGCATCTCACATCCCCTTTCCAAAAATAGACAAGTCTTAACTACTCATAGAACTTTCTATTGATGAAAACTTTCCTTTTATAGCAACCTTCTATTTATGGAAACTTTCCATTTATAGAATTCCCGAGCTATTTCCTTCCCACTGGTTTCACAATCCCCAAATCCAAAGAACTCCAATTTTTATTAAAATCTCAAATGCAATAATCGTTTACAACTCCAAACGAAAATACATAATGAAAGAAAGAAACCAAAAGCTAAAACTAAGCGCCGGAATGGGCACCCGGTCCTCCCTTCGGTTGTGCCACAACCTCCATCATCTGCCTCCACTTAGGAGAAAAAGGCTTGATATGCCCCTCCTCCCCATAATGATAACACAATCGACGATACTCCTGCGAGTCACCTTTTTTTGGACAGCTTGCCAACCTGTGATTCGTGCTCCCGCACCCATAACATCCCTGACCACCTGGGTTTGCCACCGTCTTCTCTTCCCGCCTCCTCTTGCGCCTTTGCTCTGACTTGCTATCCTTTCTTGGAATGCCCGGCTCCAATGTCTCCTCTGTCTGAACTGCTGGACTGACCACCACTAACTGTGACCTCAAATCATCCTCGATCCCGGCTGCAGTCTCCACCAGCTTCGCTCTTGTAGCATAGCTTCTCACCCTGCACCGAGTCCTCAGGTCATCCCGTAGAGCCAACAAGAACCTCCTCACCTGAGCTGACTCTAGCTCCCAAGTCCGGCCTGCATACCCCACAAGCTGACTGAACTCTACATCCAACTCCCGCACTGTACGGTCCCCCTGAGTCAACCCCAAGAACCGTGCCTCCATGCGATCAAGAGCCTCTTGTGGAAAATACTTGGAGTTAAACTCCCTCACAAAATCCACCCAAGTCATATCCTGCTGCACCCTCCATGCTGTCACCGACCTCCACCACACACGTGCATCACCTGAAAATTAGTGCACTGCCAAATCCACCCTAAACTGGACGGGACACCGAAGCGACCGGAAAAGATCCTCCATCCGCTCTCTCCACTCATCCGCTACACTTGGATCTGTACCTCCCGAGAAAGACCCTGCTCCCACTCACTGCAGCTGCACCATCATCTGCACATACTGAGCGTCCACTACCTCAGCCCCCGGCTGCACACCTGCCTGCAAACCCGCCACAGGCTGCACCGCTGGAACCTGCCCACCTACCATTGGTGGCACCACTGGAACCTGCCCATCAACCACTGGCGGCACTACTGGAACCTGCCCACCAGCCACTGGCGGCACTGCTGTTGGAAGCCGTGCCAAAACCTGAGCTAGTAAGCCCATCAAGACATCTTCCCTGCCTGGAGCACCCTCCGCTGCAACCCTCACACCCAAGAAAATGCCGTGACCGACACCGGGCCCATACGCCCTACCGTCACCCAAACCAGCCTGGTCTCCAGACACACTAGGATGAACCTGTGACTATGCTACCTCCTCACTGGCCATGCTCTGGGTCACACTCTCACTGGCCTCGGAAACCTGACCCCGTCCCCGTCCCCGATCACGACCACGACCACGACCACGACCACGACCACGACCAAGAACACGACCACGACCACGACCATGACCGCGACCACGACCACGACCACGACCATGACCACGACCACGACCACGACCACGACCACGACCATGACCGCGACCAACATCATCCTCACCTCTAACCATCTGCACTACCCAGAACAGAAGGCTAAGCACAAAATTCAAAACCGCACACAAAACACACATCTTACCACAAACAAATTGACAAACTATTCCTAATCACTTCCATCACACAACATCATTCATCAGACAACAGGAAAAATAATTCCACCAATTAAATTTCCTTAAGCCACTTACAAAGCTCCCACTTTTCGACGATCAAATTCTAAAAAGGTTGATTACTTATATGAAGTAGAGTATGTGAGTGATGATATCAAAGTTCCTATTACCCAACTCCCATTACTTAATCCTTACAAAGCTTTCACTAAACCAAATTCCACTTTTCCAAAAGTCATCCGTCAAGTGTTTGTCCCTAACAAACATAATGCAAAGGAGCTCGTTCTAGCATCTCCGTTAGAACAACATCTCATTTCAGCGACAGGAACATAACAAATGATTCCTCTCAGAATCAATGAAGGCATGATACATCATTGGAGAACTTAAGGATATACCCATCTTCACTATGGAGTGATACGTTTGGCGCTAACACTCCATGGCAGAAAAGGCTTACAAGTTGTAGCATGGGTAGCTCTCCTCAACACCCGATACAAAGAATACCAGCATGCTTGTATTGCAACTATCCAGACAACACTAAACATTGGCACTGTTTTCGTTACCCTTTTCCCAAATTTCAACGTGGCATTGGAAGACCCTCAAATATATCAGAACATGCAAATCCATCTGCAAATCACAGGAGCTCCACAAATTGGAAACACATATGCAGCAACGCTTCACCATCAAATGGCGTATAGAGTCCAAAATCATGCAATGGACTTAAGTCTCCCTAGAGACACTGAAGATGCGCTACTCATACAATTGGAATCCCAGCATAGCCCGTCGTGCATCCATATTCCTAGCCAGATTCCTAGAGATGAGCTTGTCAAGTTGCTTCCAGAATCATGGGTTACCAATTACGAAAAGCTCCATGACCGTAGCACCCCAATACAATCGGTGGACTCTTCTATTCATAGGAGAAAAGATGGAGCTGTAGAGATTGCTTTTAAGCAACAAGAAGAAAAGTCAAGACCAACGGCTTTCTGCACAGAAATCAATATAATTACTCCTTTTGAAGAAGCTCAAACTTTCGAGAACAATCCACGTTTAGATGGTGTTCCAATCTCATCTTTTGATTCGCTGGGAGATCCCATTTACTCTTTTCAAGATGAAAAGAGCCACAAATTCTTTGATGTTTGTGATTGCCAACACTGCCAGATGAATAGTTCTGATGATGATGACACCCCAAGGCGAAGGAGAAAAAAGAAAACTACACAACAAATCCTCAAAGAACGATTTGAGTCTGGAGACACACAAGTTGGCCTTCTCGGAGAACCAAGTGGCAAGAATTTTGAATATTATGTATTGTATTCAGGTGGCTCAACTCCCACAACACCTGACAAAGAAGAGGTACAACTAAGTTACATGTTTGGACCCCCATCACAGCAGGATTCACCATTTCCATCCAAAGAGTTTGAAGAAAACAATATAAAACACTCATGGAAAATCCAGAATCCAAATGTTAAGAACCCAGATGGCTCAGTAAAGCAGATCAGCGCCGCAGAAGCAACTTTGAATTGGCAGTCGGAGAACGCCACAATCCAAAACTATCTCCTAAGCCAGATTGACAAAAACGTAACCATTATGGCCCTTTCCATTAAAGAACTCACCAAAAAGATAACCTCTCTCCACCAAGAACTTCTCCACCTTGCAACTACTGTCTCCATAAACTCTCCCCTCATGTCCCAAAAAGAGTCTGAGCTAAAGTCCCTTAAAGCTCAGCTAAACTCCTTACAAAACCAACCCAAAACCCAACCTCCAATGCCATATGATCTTTTCACACCATACCCCATCTACACACCACCTTACACAGCCCAAACACAACCTTTATCTTTTTCTCAAGACCCAAGTATTTTCGGAGCATCCTCTTTCTTACCAACAAAAGTTGTTTATGAACAACAGTCTACCAAAAAGAAAAAACCAACAGAAAAAAGAACAGGGAAGGAAGCCATACTTGAACCACCCAAACCTTTGACCGAGACATCAAAATCTCAAGATCAACCCGAAACCAGCAAAGCGCAATTCATGGTGGAGCGTGCTAATCCAATCACTGTTTTTCTTGAGAAGGTTGCAAAACGAGAAAAACGTTTTTCTCAAGAAAGTATGATGAAAAAGACGCCAATAAAAGATGAAAATGATGAGGTTATAATCCCACCTTTTATGATGGCCTCACCGGCTGTGGTTGAAGAAGACGTAGAAAGTGAAGGTGGAAACGTATATGAAGAAACTCAAGAAACTGGACGAAATCAGACAGAAGGAAATCTGCAGTTTAATACAGAACCACATAAGGGTTTTTCTTTTGATGATGTTCCCCCTTCAAAATGGCGCGACAAAGTAGATGAGATGCATGCATGGTAAAAGAACAACAACTCAACCCAGGAGCCAGTTTGCCTACATCGATTGATAAACTGGTGGCTAAATTCCAAGGACGTCGTAGGCAATGGTGGATAAGCTTAGGCCAATATCGACAATTACAAATCCGACAATCTCCAACAATCGATGCCTTGGTGGGACACATCCACAATGAATTTCTCGGCACATGGGATCATTATACTATCCAAGCTAGAGAAGAGTATCTTAGCATGAGATGCTGCTCCTTCAAGAGGAAGGATCTTGAAAGACATTATGAGCGAATGTCAAAGAGATTCTATGCCCTGAAGGGGATAGATGACGTCAACCTCAAGCAGGCGTACCTGAATTCACTTCCAGAACCACTTGGAAATGAAACGTCAAGGATATTGTCTCTCAAGAATATGCCTCTCAACCAAGCTTCACTTGGAGAAATATATCAAATTTCTCTGGCAGCCCTTGAAAAGCTATGCAACCACCAAAAGTTTTTCAAACAGCTTCAAGAACAAGGAAAGCTTCTAGGAAAAGCATGTGATCGGCCAGAACTCAATATCAAATGCAGAGACAAGAGATGCCATTGTTCTACAAGTCATGGAAAAGAAAAGAGCTATAGAAGCAAGTGGCAGAAGAAATATCCAAAGCTATCTTCTAGAAAGAAATGGAAATTCTTCAGGAAGAAAACTCAAAGAGGTTTCAAAAAATCAGATAGATGTTACATCTGCAAGAAGAAGGGACATTATGTGAAACAGTGTCCTAACAAGAAGAAGAGAGACAACCTCCTTGGCTACTTGGCACAAGTTGAAGATATTGATGACTCAGATATTGAATCCATCTTTTCCGTTGATGATGAACCAACTGATGATATAGTTCTTGCAATGGGTATGGAATTAGAAGATGAATCTTCATAAGAGGATACTGGAGATGAAAGCGATATAGACGACCAATTCATGTTGTTTGACCTCTACACATTCGATTTCTGCAAAGTAGAGCAATCACATCAAGAAGAATTGGTGTATCTAACCCAACCATCTCCAAATGCCAAGATCTACAAACAAGTATGATAAATAAATATCGGTCATTGCCTATTTTGACATTGGAGCTACTTCATCCATCATCATACCAGACCTCCTCCCAGCCTCACATTGGAATTCATGTTCAGTCGCTTTCAAAGCAGCCAACGGCCAGATATTTCATATCTCTCTTATCAGCAAGCCAATTTACATCCAACTTTTCCCCGGATACATGATTAAATCCAAAGGTATTTGACATCCTTCATAGTCTTCGGAGAGTTTCGTGGCACCCGAAAGGTCTTAAACAAAAAAATCAGCTGCTACCTTGGATAATGGTGTCTCATCTATACTCTATGGAGATGCTTAATCCCATAAAAGAAGAAATTGCAAAGACGTCTTGCGCCACATCTCATTCGGAGTTTCTCACAAAATGCTCATCTCCTTTATGGAAGAATCCAGATTTCTTCATATCCTTACCCTTCAAGAAGAATGAGGATATCAACCCAACTAAAGCAAGTCACCCATGAATGAACCCAGATCACTACAATCTTGCACTCGAAGAGATTGACCAATTCCAGAAAGAAGACCTCATTGAGAAGACCACTTCACCTTGGGCATGCGAAGTATTCTACGTCAACAAAGGGGCTGAACAGGTGCGAGTAAAACTCAGATTAATCATCAACTATCAACCACTCAACCATTTCCTTGCCGATGACAAGTTTCCTTTGCCAAAGAGAGAAGTGTTATTCCAAAAACTCCCGCAAGCACAAATCTTCTCCAAGTTTGACTTAAAAGCAGGATTTTGGCAGCTTGGAATCAAACCAGAGGACAGACCAAAGACGGGATTTTGTGTACCATATCGTCATTACCACTGGAAAGTCATGCCTTTTGGACAAAAGGTAGCTCCTTCATTATGCCAAAAAGCTATGATCAAGATATTCGAGCCTATCCTCCCAAATGCGCTGGTGTATCGACGATATTCTGCTATTCTCGTCAGACATAGATTTCCACACTTCATTATTGGCAAATTTCCACAGTATCATACAAAAATACGGTATTATGCTATCAGAAAAGAAGATGGTGATCGGAGAAACGGAAATTGATTTTCTGGGAATGCACATATCCAAGGGAGAATACTACCTCCAACCTCACATTGCCACCCAACTCAATGAGTTTCCAGATGAACGACTATCTTTCAAGCAAGTCCAACAGTGTCTGGGGATTGTTAATATGTCGGATTTCATTCATGGTCTTGCAAAACACAGATCGGTTCTCTCTGCTCAACTCAAGAAAGATGCCCCTCCTTGGAGCCAGAAATGCACAAAAGCAGTAAAAGAATTGAAGAAAATTTCCACAACCTTACCAGCACTAAAAATCCCAGCAAAAGGAAAAAGAATTCTGCAGACGGACGCAAGTGATTGCTATTGGGGAGCAATACTCTTAGAAGAAGATGAGAAAGGGAAAAGATATATATATGTGGCTATAAAAGTGGAGTCTTCAAAGATAGTGAAAAACACTATCATCCTACTTACAAGGAGATACTCGCTGTCAAAAGAGGAATATAAAAATTTGAGTTTCATTTGGTGGGCCAACATTTCCTCATCGGGATGGACATGTTATCCTTTCCAAAAATGATTCAGTTCAAGCAGAAGGTACTACCACAAGCTCAGTTACTCAGGTGGGCAAGTTGGTTTTCCCGGTGGAAATGCGATGTTAAACACATCAAAGGAAAAGACAACTTCCTCCCAGATTTTCTTTCAAGAACTCAGCGTCAAATCTCGACAATAGTACCCATGATATACACCCTCAGTCCAGACAATCCAACAGAAGATAACCTGCGGAAAAAGATTGCCGATATGCCGCATGGAATAAGAGAATCGTTACTCGACAATGTATTGATCTACACAGGGATTGAGACACTGCATGGTTTCCTAAAGCTTTATATACACCGGTATGGTCTTGATCAGGGTCCACTTCTTGGCCTCCCTTACCACCCGGCCTATCCCTTCGTTACCACCATCCATATGAACCCTGCTCATTATGGCCAATTTCCTATAGAAGCATACCTCCTACTTTGGTACATGGCAGATCTTTACACTATTGCAGTCCTAATCCACAAAAGTCAACTGCTCCAGTACTTGGCGAAATGTATATTGACTAGACGAAAGGCGCATTACAAATTACTATACAAGTGGCTCATATTATTCCATGATGTTACCTGGTGGCAAGAACATGTTCGTGCACAGCCTGAGTTGGATATACTTGTCACGTTCAGGATCACTACAATCCAAGAAGAACAACACGGGAAAATCATTATCCTAAAGAAATATGATGCGAACGTTGAGACAAGCTACAATAATGATGCTTTTACCTTGGGAAACTTCCATCAACGCGCAAAGAAAATTGCATTATTGAATGGATTTAATGAATCTGAAGTTGACCCTAATCTTCTTTGTCCTCACACAGCACACTGGCACAACAGACACGTCTACCCGCTAGGATTCGCTGAAGAAATACGACAAGTGTTAGCAGGATTTCATGATCAATACGCATGGCCACAATCAAATCCAGATCATCAGGTCTACAGATTTGAAGGAAAACAATACAAGATAAAGCGATACATTCCAGGCCAAAAGATCTACGTCACAGAAGTCGCCTCAGACAGTGAAGACGACGACAACATATAAGATAAACGTCGCATCTCTTTTGGAGACAGGGGGAATAAATAATAAGTGTGTGATATATGATAGTGAAGTATATGGTTATGAGAGAGTTGAATAAATGGAGGGTTGTAAAATAAAGCATAAAAATATCTTAAGGAATATTCTATGTAATATTCCCTAAAACTTGTAATATAAATACTAAGGCTTGGTGAAGAGTTTCATTCAAGCTGGAGTGAGTAAGTTTGAGTGTGAGAGTCGTAAGAGCCTTTGTAATCCTTTGAGTGTTTCAATAATAAAATATATCCCCTTGGTAAAAGATCTTTCTTATATCCTTACATAATCATATAATCATTTTCTAAAATACTTCCGAAACACTTAGCATTGATCCTAAAAACCTCCTAAGTGGTTGTACCATTGATCCTAAAAACCTCCTAAGTGGTTGTACCACTATGTGTGTGTAATTGTGGTATTCTCTTTTGGAGACAGGGGGAATAAATAATAAGTGTGTGATATATGATAGTGAAGTATATGGTTATGAGAGATTTGAATAAATGGAGGGTTGTAAAATAAAGTAGAGAGTTGAATAAATGGAGGGTTGTAAAATAAAGTATAAAAATATCTTAAGGAATATTCTATGTAAAATTCCCTAAGACTTGTAATATAAATACTAAGGCTTGGTGAAGAGTTTCATTCAAGCTGGAGTGAGTAAGTTTGAGTGTGAGAGTCTTAAGAGCCTTTGTAATTCTTTGAGTGTTTCAATAATAAAATATATCCCCTTGGTAAACCATCCATTAACCCGCCCTAGAACCGTAAGGGCTCTGATACCAAAATGAAACAACCCGACTCGTTTTTTTATATAGTAAAGACAATATATAATTAAGCATCCCATACTACTTAATTAAACAACTTTAAACCACGACTCATCATTAAACCAGCAATAACCATTATACACAGCGGAAACATACCAACAATACAAAACCAATACAAATATGTTCCTAACCATTCTATCCATCAACCTAGCATAACTTTATCCAAGGTTTCAATAACATAACCATACATCACACAAACGAGACCTTAGATCATCCTCCTTCTCATCGCCATGATTCCACGTCACATACCTGCACACCACAAACAACAATTGAGATGCGTAAGTATTATCACAAATACTTAGGCTATATACAATGGTTTTTTTTTCAACACCCTCCACCTCAACTTTTAACACTCCACATCATTTTCTCTTTCTTCCACCTAATAATTCAACACCCAAATTGATATTAACCTCTCCAATGGTTTTGTTTAATAAAATTCAACACCTTACCCCACTATTTTCACTTTATATTTTCATTTTTACTTAATTTGATAACAACAGATTTATAGTAATTTAAAATTAATAAAAGTTACATTATTATTTTTTAATTTAATTTTATATTTTTTCTTAATATTTTAATATAACAAAAATAAAAATTATTATTATTAAAACAAATAAAATTACACAAACTTCAAATTCGGAATACAAACACACAGGCATTTGTGTTTAAAAACTTCAAATTTAAAAACCTCTTTAATCACGGAACATCCCGAATTTTACCCATATGTTTTTCACTAGATCTGCTTGCAATTCATGATGGACATTTGAATCACGTAATTGACATCTAGCACGCACATGATTTGCAAAAGCAGGTAGCACCTCGATAGAGAATGGTTGTGATGTACTAGAACCACTTGCCTCAGACTGATCATAATCAGTCCAATGTTGCGCATATGTATCTCTCTCATCCTCAACAATCATATTATGTAATATAATACATGACCGCATGATCATAGCTAAATCGGCTATGTCCCACAAACGTGCTGGTTCGCGAATGATTTTAAATCGAGCTTGTAACACTCCAAATGCACGTTCGATGTCCTTCCGACATCCTTCTTGGTGTTGTGCAAATAACTTGTCTGGTTCACTTTGAGGAAGACGAATTGATTTGACAAAAGTTGGATAAGAAGGATAGATACCATCAGCTAGATAATATGCCATATCATATGGGCGTTGGTTCACAAAGAAGTTCACTTTTGGAGTATTTCCTTGTTCAACATCATCGAACAATGGTGAACGATCTAGAACATTGATATCGTTCAATGTGCCTGGACACCCAAAAAAAGCATGCCATATCCATAGATCATGAGATGCAACTGCTTCAAGAATAACAGTGGTGGTTCCCTTATCTCCTCGAGTAAATTGACCTTCCCACGCCGTAGGACAATTTTTCCATTCCCAGTGCATGCAATCAATACTTCCAATCATCCCCGGAAACCCCCGAATCTCGCTGACATGCAAAATTCTTTGGAGGTCATCTTGAGTTGGAGCTCTGAGATACACTTGCTCATACAAATGTATGATTCCTTTACAAAATCTACGCAAGCACTCGAATGCTGTAGTACCTCCGATTTTGATGTACTCATCGACCGCGTTTGCCGCCATACCATATGCTAACATTCGCATAGTTGTGGTACATTTCGCTAGTGGGGATATACCTTCTTTATTGGTTGCGTCAACTCGTTGGGTGAAGTATTTGTCACTGCTTGACAGGTCACCAACGATTCGGAGGAAAACTTGTTTTCGCATCCGGAATCGACGACGAAACATGCATCATCATATGTAGGTTGATCGGCAAAGTAGTCGTCAATCAATCTTTGGTTCGCGGCTACATGATCTCTCTTGAAGTATTTTCTCGTGATACGACGTGGATAATCTTCTTCTATTTTGTTTCGACGCTCTCTAAACCGGTTCACGATGTATCTTTCTTCAATTTCTGACTGTCGTTTGTAAGCTTCAACATCAAAAGGAAAATCAGATGGATCCATTGAGGATTGTGTTATTGATATTTTTTTAGTAAGATGTGGATTTTGTTATTGGTATACAAAAATGAAAGAATGAGGTTTCATTTATAAGAAATTGAGTGGTTGATATCATCAGATTCCAAACAAAAATTACATTTACTTAATTAATAGATATCGATTAGATTTTGTGATAAAGCCGAAAGTCATGGATTTCATTGTTGGAGAAAGAGCCAAATACACATTATTAAAGAAGAAGAAAACAAAATGGATTAGATTCTCTGATAAAAGTAGAAAGTGATGGGTTACATTGTCGGAGAAAGAGACAAACATTATTAAAGAAGAAGAAAACAAACACACATTATTAAAGAAGAAGAAAACAAGCACACATTATTAAAGAAGAATAAAACAAGCACACATTATTAAAACACAAAGAGACATACACACGTTATTAAAGCAGATCAAAACAAGCACACATTATTAAAATAGAAAATACATAACCGAACCAGACAATTGAGAATAGTTAATTTCCAAATAGATCGTGACTCAACTTCTCCAACAACTCTTTACTTCGGTCATCAAGATGCTCTTTTTCACTTAGCTTTAGATACATCTTCATCTTCTTAGCTTCAGTTCTTTCTTTCATTAATTGGTTTGCCTCCTCTTGCCTCATGGTTATTCATGTAGTTGTAATGATTTCTGCATGAAGCTACGTCGCGAGGAGGATGAAATGAGCAATGCTCATTATAGTAGTCAGCAATTTTACCCCAATAAGCTTCACTTTTTTGGTTTTTACCAACAACGTTGTCTGTTCCATATTTAATCCATTCACTCATTAACACCAAATTTTTCTCTGTTGTCTATTTGGGGCTTTTCCGGCGAGTTGAAGTTGAATCTTCTGTATCTGGAGTGGCTTCAGCACTGTTCATCCCTCCAAGAGTTACTTGCGTAGAAAATCTGTGAAATTCAATTTCTCTAACATCTTGAACACTTTCATTACCCGTTGGAGTAGAAGAATAAGGAGGTGGTTGAGATGAATATGGCATCATGGATCCATAATATGGATTATAGCTTGGAACAGATGATGGGATTGGAAAATTTGGTGGAAAGCCATAATTTGGGATATTTTGAGATTGGTTGAAATAAGGATTTGGATAATTGTTGGGATTTGCAAATGGAAAAGGGTAATTAGTAGAATTTTGGGTAGGATTGTTGTTAAGATCTATTCCCAAAAAAAAAAATTTGAAATAAACAAGAGTTTATTAGAGAAGAATTTGAAAATATAGTAGAAATGTTGGTTTTTTTTGTGTCGGAATAAAATGAACCAAGTCTCTATTTATAGAGTTTTAAAAATGATGAATTTTGATATAAAAATTATTTTATAAAAAATTATTTACTATATAATAATTGATTTTGAAATGATAAGATAAGAAAAACATCTCCAAAATCTTACTGTCCAATAAATATACGACACATGTCTCTCTCATATATTTCTTTCTTTTTCCGACAAACAAAAAAACAAAAACAAAAACAAAAATTGAATGTCGGCATGTGTCTGTGGAGCCCAAATTTTTTGATTCAACCGGTTGAATGAATTCAACAGAAATTAATCCACGTCACTTTTTTCTTTTTTCAACACCTCCATTGTTGATGTCTTAGCGAGGCAATCCTCCCATCTACTAAGCTATACACACAAGCAACTGAGATTCCAATGTTTAACAAACAACAAACAACACAACAAACCAGGAAAAACCGCAACACACAAGTTGGTGTCGATCGACACTGGCCACCACATGGTGTCGACCGACACCCACTTGGTTTCGATCGACACTGACCCCGTAGACACGTTCTGCTCGAAGCCGATCATCAAATCTCCGTTCCCAATCATTTCCAATCCGCCCCAAACTCACCCAAAAGCTTTAGGAACCTATAAGAACCATAACACAACCACCACAAACAAGAACAACACCACAAAACACAACAAATCAAGCAAACAAAGGATTCTCAGACTTAGATAAGCCATGGTCATGCACTCACCTCTTTTGCAGGAAGATTTGATTGAGAAACGGTGGAACAACACCACAAGAAGCTTCTCCTTCGTTTCCAGCAACCACACTCCCTTCCACAACAACAGATCTCACCCAAAACCACCAAAAACAAGCCAAAATCTCTCAAGAACACAAACTCTCACTTTTCTCTCTTTTCTCTTGCAAACGGCGACAAAACATCTAAAACCCTCGACCTGGGTCGTTTCTCCCCTTATATACTCGGTTTAGACAAACCAATTAACCCAAACCAACCCAAAAGCGCGAATTAAAACAATCTGGTCGAACCAGAAAAGCTGGTGTCGATCGACACCCAACCCCAAATTCCACTTTTTGGTTCGCGGATGTTACAAAACCATTCTGAGGCTTCTTCTTCTATATTCATGACCAGATCCGTTGTAGCAATTCTTTGTCCTTCAAATAGAAAACCATTTCTATTTTTCCATAAAAACCAAAGTATCCAAGGAAATTTTAGTCTAATATTTTTTGAAACTACTTGATTCTTTTCCAAAGAAAACAAGTAATGAATATTAGAGTAAAATGAGTCAGGAGAAAAACCACCATTAGGAGTAGGATAATCTGATAAAGCCCAAACTTGTCTGGCAATAGAGCAGGAAAAAAGAGCATGATTGATCGATTCTTTCTCCATACCGCAAAACTGACATCTCAAATCCTTACTCAAGCCTCTTGGTTCTAGTTTCTCTACAACTGCTAATGCTCCACTTAAAGCTCTCCATAAAAAAGTTTTGATCTTCGGAGAAGTTTGAAGAGACCAAACCTGAGACTTAAGTTCATTTAAAGAAGGTTTCATGTCCACTTCTTGAAAAAGGTCATGGTTGTTTACCTGATTTATAAGCCAATAACCTGATTTAACCGTGTAATCTCCATTCCTATTATGCATCCAACACCAATAGTTATCTTTAGAAACCACAGGCTTGTTAACCAAAATGAGACGAACATCTTTCGGATAGAAAAGCTCCTTTAATTTGACCATGTTCCAATCTCTCTTTTGAAAGTCAATCAAGTTGTCCACTTTAAGATCCAAATTGACAAATATATTCTTCATCAAAGGAGCTCGTAGACCTTCATCATAAATCCAGGGATCACACCAAACACTAGTAGAATTTCCATCGCCAATCATTTTACGAAGACCTTTGATAAGCAAATCACGCCCATGAAGGAGACTTCTCCAAACATAAGAAGGATATGAACCCAACTTTGCTGTTAAAATATCATTTTCTTCAAAGTATCTGCTCTTCATCACTTTAGCAAAAAGACAATCCGGATATTGCAGAATTCTCCAAGATTGCTTTGCCAATAAAGCTTGATTAAAACTCTGAATATCTTTGAAGCCTAATCCTCCTTTTGCCTTTGATAAACACAATTTGTCCCAGCTTAACCAATGAATCTTCTTGTGATGCTCAAGAGAACTCCACCAAAAGTTAGACATTACACTTGTTAATTTTGTACAAGTTGTTTTTGGCAATTTAAAGCAAGTCATAGCATAAACTGGAAGAGCTAATGCAACTGACTGAGATGGAGAGACAAGCTGTGGCAAAATAGGTTGCAATCTTGAAGCCAAAATTTTAGAGATGATCTTGTATAGGACTGAACACAGACTGATAGGACGAAGGTCAGTCATTAAAGTAGGATTTGTTACCTTCGGGATTAAGCATAGTTGTGTATAATTCCAATCTGATGGAAATGAGCGGTTGGTGAAGAAATTCTTAACCTCTTGTGAGACTTGAACACCAATAACATCCCAATATTTTTGAAAAAAGAGGCCAGTCATCCCATCATAGCCTAGAGCTTTTGAAGGATTAATTGAAAAAAACAGCTCTTTAATCTCATCATTAGTGACAGGTTTTATCAGGGAATCATTCATAATCTGAGTAACCTTAGGCTGAAAATCAGCAAAAAACCCCATCAAAGCTCCCTGGATGAGTGGATTTGAATAAGTTGATAAAGTAAGAAGTAGCCACCTCTCCTTTAGAAGCTTCTGATTTCTGAGCAACTCCGTTTTGATCTAATAGACTTTCAATTCTTTTCCTTGATCGATTAGCCTTGACTGAAGCGTGGAAATTTTTGTATTATTATCCCCTTCATTTAACCAAGTCTCTCGGCTTCTTTGACTCCAGAATGTTTCTTCTTCCTTATAAGCCTTCAATAATTGAAACTTGATTGTGTTAACTTGTTTAAGACGAGGAAGAATTGATGACTGTTCAAACTCTAAAGCTGCTTGGAGATGATTGATGATATATCATGGTTTTTAGGTGTTTTTAGCCATGATATAAGTCTTATTTATAGAGTCTTTTTGGTATTTTTAGAGTCTTTTGAGTCTTTATAGGATTTAGCATGGATGAGAGCATAATGAAGCTAAATAGGAGGATTTGGAGCACATTCAAGCATTGAGGCTAAGCGGTGAAGTTGGGAGACAAGTTCAGAGACTTGCATCGGTCGATGCAAGTGATGGTGTCGATCGATGCATCATCCAGCAGAAGAATCGGAAGTTTTCTCACAAGTTTTGAAGATTTACAAAGTTGCCCCAAAGTCTTCCATATTTGCATCATTAGTCCCTGGACGTTTTTAGGAATATAAATAAGATTTTTGGGTCATTATTTAGATCTAAGTTATTTTCAAGCTTTATTTTTCCTGCAACTTTTGAGAGAGAAATCCCTGAGAGATTTTAGAGAGCTTTTGGAGAGAAGAATCAAGACTCCTTCATAGAAGATTCAGAACTCCTTTTCTTCTTCTTTAATCTCTTAATGCTATCTATTTTATTCATGATTTATGTTCTTACAATCATGTCTGAGTAGATCTCTTGTTAGGTTCAGGGTTTTTCATAGGGTTTTTATAATTTATTAGATCTGTTATTTTTAGGATTCTTTATCTTTCTAGATCTTCATCTTAGGTTGTTCTTCATATTAATTCTTGATTGATCACCTAGAATTAATACCTAGGAAAATAAATTGATATGAGAATATAATTGATTTTTCTGATAAAACCTTTTGATGAGCAAAATTACTTTCTGCAAAGAGATTTGATTTAGTGATTTTGTGAACAATCTAAACTTGTTTTTAAAGTTGATTTATTACCTAGAATTTTGCAAAGAGATTTGGATTTTCTGGTTTTAAATTTAGATAATATTTGCAGTGAGAAGAGTTTAGAGTTCTAGATCTGATCTTAATTGCTTGAATACTAATTTATTGATTGATTTAATATTTCATAAATTCCTGAGAATTTCCCTAGGCCTAGCTTTTTAATTCCTGAATTTACAACACTTTTCTAATTCTGTTTCTGCATTGTTTTTAAATTAATATTTTGATTTAGCATAATTAAAAGATTAATAAGTCTATTGTGTGATCTAGAGTCCTTGTGGATATGATCCCTAAATACTACAGTGATCTCTTAATTTGAAAGAGTAGCTCTAGGGTAAATTTGAGTATATCAATTGATCTTGTCCAAAGAATTTAAACTGTTCTCCTTTTTCCATTTACTTAGAGATTTACGACATCCTCTAATCTTGTCAGAAACTGAAGATGCATTAGATGGATAGACATTTGACCAAGCTCTTGAAATGGCTTCTTTCACC
Organism: Camelina sativa; assembly: GCF_030686135.1. NCBI lineage: Eukaryota > Viridiplantae > Streptophyta > Magnoliopsida > Brassicales > Brassicaceae > Camelina > Camelina sativa. The sequence continues at coordinate 15,511,241 of NC_141898.1, read as the reverse complement.
TTAGGTTTATTTAAAAACCTTTTGTCAAACCGAAACACACCTCTGTAAGATTCACTGGATGACAAAAAATTAACCAAAATCGGCATGTGATCCGATCCTCTCTTATCCAAGAAATTCTGATTTGAAACAGGAAACAGACTGAACCATGCTTTATTCCCAAAACATCTATCCTGTTTACTCTGAATCCATAATTGTTGCCTCATTCCTCTCCAAGTAAAACTGTTACCAATAGAAGGCAATTCATCCATTCCACAAGCGCTGATCATATTGGCAAAAGGAAGAAAAGAAGATTCACTTCTTCTTGGACCACCCAGTTTCTCCCCGTTATGGAGAATTTCATTGAAATCCCCTATCATACACCAACTATCATTCCTTTCAACACCAATTCTCATAAGTTTCTCCCAAACCAAAGGTCTAGATTTGTAAAAAGGGTCATCATATACACAAGAGACAAAGAAACTAACTGCCCCAATATGCACATGAAAATCAAGCAAGTTTTTATCCACAAACTTAAAATCTACTACCACATTGCTTTTCCAAAAGAGAGCTAATCCACCACTTTTACCTATAGGGTTAATAGTGAACACTCTATCATAACCCAACCATTCTTGCAAATATACCAAAACATTCCTATTATGCATAGTCTCCATTAAAAACAACAAGTTAGGAAAGAGGGTTTTCCGAATTTTCCTGAGTCGAGGAATTGTCAAGTCTTGAGACCGCCCCAATCCTTGACAATTCCAACTCATTAGGCTCATTAAATATTGGGCAGTCCCTCATTTGGAACCGCCTCTGAAATTGAGAGCCTAGGAGATTTAGCTAATATATCTGAAGCCTTCTTCTAAACCTTGTTTTTTCCGAAGGAACAGAGGACAGTTATCTTGTTCATGAGTAAGTCTTTGACAAGAGAAGCACCGTTTCTGAACCCTTTCATAATCATAGAGAATAGAGACTACCCCTCCATCAGGTAAGTTTACCACTTTAGAATGACGAAGTGGCTTTGAGACATCAAAATTAACCTTTACCCGAACATAGTCTTTATTTTGAGGCTTTGTAGGATCAAAGTCAACTTCTATAACCTTTCCTGCAAATTCTCCAAGAGACGTTATCGCTTCCAACGTATAATGATTTACAGGAATATTCCTCAGCTGCACCCAAATCTGGATGAAGTGAAGATAATCCGGAGGAGGAGTTTCAATTGCTAGATCCCACTGATTGTAAGTAAGCACCCCTTTCTTAAGTACTTCTTCTAGATCATGTTCATATTTAAATATGAACTGAAATCTCTCTTTCGTAAGAGCAACACCTCTAACCTGGTCATATATTTGTCACTTCCTTGGCATATTGAAAACTACATCAGACACTTTCTGACAGTCCGGATTCAGGATCCTGCCAATCAAACTAAGGGAATTGGCTTTACATGAACTGAATTGTGGCAGATCCGGAAGATTAAACGGTTCATCCTCTTCTTCTGAAGATAGCTCCATGAGAATTTTGTCTATTGAGGAAGACATAGGTAGAAAACCAGAAAAGGCTAACTGAGCACCAAAACTTAAAGATAGAAAACAGTTAAAAACCAGAAGATTTTCGAAAAGTTCTTGAGAAGGAAGAAGAAACACAAAGTAACTCTCGCAATTTCTCCAAAAACAAAGCAAAGGATAAGATAACGATTGAAATTTTGCAAAAGGGAAAGTGTTTTCCATTCAAAGCTCTTTATCTAAGAAAGTCAAAGACTCTAAGAGCAAGAGAGTTCTGAGCCCAAAAGAGGGAAGCCTTTTTTTTATATTAATTCTTAGTCACTACACACAATTTAAACCAATATAAATTGTTATATTATTTTGTAACATACGTACACATAGCTTATATAATAAAGTTAGGTTTGGACAAAATCAAATGTCTGACAAGCTGCCATGTGAATCATAATCATTTGACATGTGTCATTTTATTAAATTTTAATATATAAAGTCTATTAATTTTATTATGTTGTTAATTAAAAATTCACTAAAAATTTATTTTAGAGACATAGAAAACTATTATATATTATTAAATATGAATTCACCTTCAAATTTCTTAATTTTTTATTTGTATTAATAGAGTATTTAGTATTATATAATGTATTAGATGTTTGAAAAAAGATTAAAAAAATCACATTAAAACTTGAGAATTTGTATTAAATTTTATACAAAAATACTTTTTTAATTAACTAACAAAATGCTAACCTGATAATGAAAAAGAGATGGTATGATATTTGAGAGTCAATTTTATTTTTTTATAAAAACACACATGTAAAAATATTTTACTTATGTTTTGTTTATCTTTTACATAGGTTTTGATTATTTATTTGTTAGTTTACTTTTTTTTTTCTTTAAAAAAATATATGTAAGATGTTACGTAAATGCAAAATCTTATCAATAAAATTAGTTGGAAAATTCTTAATTGTATATAATACATTTTTAGTTTTATGATGTTAGAAAACCGTTTGAAAAATTTTTTTTATAGAAAAGAGTGATATTAGATACTAAATATGTAAATTATGATGGATATATTTTATGAATTTTTAGCAACATGGAATATGTTGTGTTCATCCACTTTTTTGGAAAATAAAATGTTTCTCATAACAAGATGAACAAGATTTTATTATGAATAATAACTATATATATATATATATTCAACTTTTCAATTAACCAAAAAAAATGACTAATTTGCTGCCATATATATACAATCATCCCTGTAATTTAAATTTATATAGAATTAAATGTAAACTATACTCAATATATCAAACAATCAAATCAAATCATGTATATATATGATTATATCATAATTACAAATCAATAAAAATATATAAACAACTAAAAATAAATTATACGCATTGCATGAGCAACCATCTAGTTACTAATAAAAACGTTATTTGAGAATCTTGAAGCCATCCACATCACCTTTTGAACTTTTTCTTAGTAGCTTGTCATGTCAACATAATATTTAGAGATCCAATCGTCATAAGTAAAGTAAAAAAGAAAATTAGCATTTTATACCAAGTCTCTTCGTCTCTTTTCATAATCATTTCGATTATAACTATTTGATTAATTTGTTTTCCTATTACGCTCTGAATCATGATATATGAAAAATTCTCGGATTTGACGTCATTTCTTTTCGCCTATTGCTTCTCTATAATATTTGGATATAAATTAGGCTTCTAATAATCTCAAAAGACACACCAAAATTAAAGAGTTAAATTGTAGAATATATGTGTAGGTTATCTCCATCATGTGAAAAAACTGACATGGATAGCTTAGAGAGCCTCTAATAACTCAAATTAGAAACTATTAGGGACAATCTGGGCTACATCCGATAATAATATTAATATTTTTGTTTTATAAAAAAACAACAACTTATGTTAACACATACGAGCATGCCATCAATTGTTTAAACTACTTGAATTTATATCGAGATAAATGTTTAGACGGAAAATAATTGTGGTTCCATGTTGTGCCTATCTTATAAAATCCAAGGGGCTTGTAGTCCAAAATTTTTGAACATTATTTTGAATTTGGTCTAAAACCAATTTGGAGTACATTCTTAGTTCTTACCAACAATGAATCGTAGCACTATAGTAGAATCATGTATGGACATCACAAATACTATTTCTATAATTTGATCGGTACGACAAAAAATTGTATTTTTTTGGCATTTATTCAGATTTTTATTATTATGTATATTTTCTTAAATTTTTAGTTAGATTATAGAATAATGTTGGATATTGAATATTAAAATTCATATTATTTAAATTCAATATGAAACAGAAAATTTGTATTAGCGTCCAATGATTTGTTAATTATCTAAGAAGAGACAAATATAGAGTTCACTATAGGAATGAAAAGTTGTGAATAAGATATGATGAAAATATAAAACTCTACAATAAATATAAATAATCATATGATTTTTTAATTGTAAAAGACACAACTCTATAATGAACAATCACAACCGTACAATTTAAAAAAATATATATTAAAAAACTATTTAACGGAAAAGTATAATAAAAAAATTATAAATTTTGTTGGCATTTATTTAGATTGTTATTATTTTATAGATGAACAAAAGTTACCGTTGCATACAACATTCAATTTTTAACAACTTTGTAAACCATGTTTTTTATTGGCTTTAGGATTTAATAGTTTTATTAAAATTACCTCGTTCGTTTAGGTTTGCATTACAACAAAGTTAAGGCATTTACTAGCTTTGTCTCATATAATCATATGTTCACTATTCTTGCAAATGAATCCTTTGAACCCAGAGATCACGAAGGAACTCACTCACTCACTCACTCACTGTTAATTTGAGGTAGTGAATGGTTACCACGGACCCAGTGGTTTCGTCCGTTTGTGGTTTTGTCGACACTTTAGTTACCATTTAGCTTCTGTTTTCAGTAAAGTGGACTTAAAAAAATATATATTAAAAAGTTTAAAAAGCAAAAGTGGACAGATAAATAGAGGGACCGCAGTTAGAAGCGGTACATGCACAAAAGAGGAGTGGAGGAGTCCACTGCAAAGTGCTTTGCTTTTGACTGACCAATCAAAAAAAAAATTCTTTTGAATTTAATTTTTTTTTTGTATTTTGTCTTTATGAACTGGAAGAACTAAACTGATTCCACCATTTACTCTCATTTTGCTATAGAATTTCACTACAAACAATACACAAAAAAATCTTCTCAACATTTGTATTCTTTGTTCAGCTTGATCATTAAAAAAAAAGGTTCTAGCATTAATCAAGGTAAATAATATATATTCAAATCATGTAAATTTATCTTATATATTCACTTATTGACTCACTTTTTTTTTTTGCTTCATTATAGTGATGTCTTCTAGCAGAAGAAATACAAACAATGGATCTCAACCTTCTACACGAACACAGGTAAATTTCTATAAAAAACGAACACAGGTAAATTTCTATAAAAAATATTGTTTGATAATTTTTTTCAGAAAATTTAAAGCTTGTTAGCTTATTTTATGATACATATATGCTTTAAACTATTTAAGTAGACAAAATTTACAAATTAGTAGCCCATTTTGAATATTATATATCAATAGTTTATAAGTTTATAATTTTAAAATATTGTCAAATAATTGATTAATGGTTCAATTTTTTTTAATAAATATACCTAACACAGATTAATAAATTTTCACTTTTTGTTAAAAATTTGACATATCTAGCTTCAATATTAAAATAAAAAATTATGTTCTTTTGAATTTTTTAAATTAGTTAATTATTGTGAATTTTCATATTTAATTACTTTACAATTTCATAAATTAAAATATTGATACCATAATATTAAATAACTGATGCATATGTCTAATAATATTTCAAGTTAATATATCTAAAATGAAAAACTAGAGTTAAAACTTTTTAAAAGTGACATATCTAATATTAAAAATAACCAAATAGACTTAATGATATATATATGGAATTAATGATATAAACTATTTTAATAAATATAACTAACACAGATTAATAAATTTTTATTTTTTATTAAAAATATGACATATCTAGCTTCAATATTAAAATAAAAAATAATGTATTTTTGAATTTTTTAAATGAGTTAATTATTGTGAATTAATTGATGCATATGTCTAATAATAAGTTAATATATCTAAAATGAAAAACTAGAGTTAAAACTTTTTAAAATATGACATATCTAATATTAAAAATCAACAAATAGAATTAATGATATATATATATATATATATATATATATATATATATATGCAGAGAGCTGAACGCCGGTGGTCTCCTGATGAAGAGAAAACACTACTTAACCTATATGATGAAGCATTAGGAATGAATCAATATAGGTTTAAAGATCCTGGCCAAGCGGGTAGATCATTTATAGTTCGTAAGTTCAACGAAATCTACAGTGAAAGTGTAGTATGGAAAACGATGAAAAATAAAATTGATCAATGGAAGAAAGTGTTCAAGCTTTGGAAGCAACTACAACATTATACTGGAATTTCAGTTGATAATATTACGGAAAGATTATGGCAGAATATGGATGGTGGAATGATCATGAACATGTCCTTATTGTTTTTCAATAATTATTAAGATTCAAAATTTATAGAAAATTTTCTTACACAAATTTTTGATTTTAGGAGTTTAGCAAATTTGCACGTCTAAACCGAGAACCACCAAAAGATTGGGATACCAAGTCTCGTTGCTTTGTTGTATTAGTTGTGGGTTCGCAACGTCAGTATTCTGTGCGACAAAAAAGAGCTGAAATAAGAAATGAACAATCACATGACGATGATAACGATGAAGGTTCAGAGCCAAATGAGGTTCCAGAAACTCAACAAAATGAGGAGATGTATCGTGTGAACATTTATGATAATTCACAACCATCATATGAATTCTCACGTGAGGCTACCGAATCACAATCACCAATTCAGATACCTGATCGTAGTGGGCGACAACATTCAAGAGCTGACCCATCATCTAGTCGAAGAACTGGGTCAAAGGGACCTAGCGGAAACGAGCACCGCGTAGAAGGCAAAATTTTGAATTGACCATCCAAGAGACAATGTCGTCCATTAGAGACTTTCAAAGGGAAGCCTATGAACGACTACGTCCTGGTGCCTTTGACCGCAAAGATTATACCGAGTTTGAAAAGGCGGTCGAGATTCTTGAGTCATTAGATATTCCAAGATACAATGATTTCTACATTCAATGCCTCAAACTTCTGAAACCTGATCTATTTTGGCGTAATTACTGGATGTCATCGACTCGGTTTCAGACCAATGAGGATAGGATATTGTTAATGGCGTCTCTAACAGGATTTACAAGACATGGTGAACATATAGGAACCACTCGCCCACCGATGGATCGTCTACACCTCGATCATCTGATCCATCATCTGCAGGCAGTATGTCTACGCATACAAGCCAAAGAACTCCCAATATATGAAATTATCCACCTACTACTGGTTTTCGACAGTTTTTGGCACCAATAAATGTTGAGCAACGATCATCTCCAAGATCACAAGTAGGATCTCCGAGTATAGGGATTGGTCGATATTCTCCAGGATCAAGTTTTGGATCTCCAGGGTTAGGCTTTACACGTTATACACCAAGACCACGAGTAGGATCCCCGAGCCTAGGGTTTCTCAATAATTCTCCAACTGGTCAAATGTTTCAAACACCAGGAGCAATGGGACTATTTAACACTTTTGGACAAAACAACGCATCGACATCTCAACCTCTTCCTCGTCAATCCTTATTTGATAATGACATGAGCGAAAATGATGAGGAGTAGTTTATATAATTATGTGACAATTATGTTTGAAAAAAAAATTATGATATTTATGTCAGTTTGGTGAAGCACTTATGTTTTATTAATATGTTTTTTTTTTTTGGATATGGTATTTGTGATAGTAAAAAAAAATCTGGTGACTTATGTGATTTTAATGTTATTTCAGGCTTTTTGAATTTGTGAACTACATTCAAAAGGACTTCACAATTTATCTGATGTAGAAAGGTTTGAGTTATGGACTTTGGAAAATGAGCAAATAGAAGATCTTTTAATAAATCCAACATTGGATTATTATGAACAACATTTTCACAAAGGACCATACCAAACCGGTGGAGGGTTAGGGTGACAAAATCTTTGGAATCATATTCAAAATGACCATGCTGCATGTCTACAATTATTAAGAATGTTGTTTGCTGCCTTCACAGGACTATGCACTATTTTAAAAGAAAATTATGGATTACAACATTCACTGAATGTAAGTGTTGAAGAGAGTATCGCTATGTTTCTACGAGTGTGCGGACACAATGAAGTTCAACGAGATGTTGGCTTACGATTTGGACGAAACCAAGAAACTGTGAATAGAAAATTTGGTGAAGTGTTGCAAGCTATGGAACTTCTAGCCGCAGATTACATCAAGACACCAACAACACAAAAATTACACCGGATTCCACAACGTCTACAAGCTGATAGACGGTATTGGCCATATTTCAGTGGTTTTGTTGGAGCTATAGACGGAACTCATGTGTGTGTTAAAGTAAAGCCTGAGCTACAATCCATGTATTGGAACAGACACGATTATGCAAGCATCAACATAATGGCAATTTGTGATATGAATATGTTATTCACATATGTATGGAATGGAGCATCGGGTTCATGTCACGATACAGCTGTCCTTTCACTTACACAAAATGGTGATTCTGAATTTCCATTACCACCTACAGACAAGTATTATGTAGTTGATTATGAATATCCTAATAAGCAAGGATTTTTAGCTCCTTATAGGTCAACACGAAATAGAGTTGTGAGATATCACATGTCACAGTTCTATACTGGTCCCCTTCTGAGAAATAAGGAAGAATTGTTTAATAGGTCGCATGCATCTCTTCGATCTATCATTGAACGCACTTTTAGAGTGTGGAAGAAGAAATGGAGAATTTTAACCGATTTTCCGAGATATGATATGGATATCCAAAAGAGAGTAATATTGCAAAAATGGGTCTTCATAATTTTATTAGAGTTTCAAATTTTACAGATGCAGATTTTGTGGAAGATTTTATAGAAACTCAAACTGAGGATCAAGACAATGCATCTTATGAGCTTGATGAAGCAGAGAATGCAGATGGACAACACATGGCAAATATTCGAGAAACTATTGCAACTATGTTATAGGAAAATCATAGTATTTGATTTTATATTTGGGTTTGTAATTTTTCATATTTTCATCTTTTCTTCTTTTTAGTATGTTTTTTTTTTGACAACCATCTTTCTAGTATGTTGTATTAAGGAAATTTCAATTTTTTTAAAAAAATCATAATAATATTTATAATATAATAAAGTAGTCTAATTTGTCCGCCTTTTACCATTCGGCTCATAAAACCGCCTTTTGGGTCCACTTCAACCGCTTTGTCCGCTTTGATCGCTCCAACCGCTTTAATGCTGTTTTGTCCGCTGTGTCTGCTTCGCTTTGACCGTTGTTACCATTCAGACCATGAGTCTTATACATGCAGAACTTTTGTTGATATGAGAATATTAACCGTATATATTAACTCTTTTGAATGTTTTTTTTCGAAACATGATTACTTAGGCTTAGATACGACTTGAATAGTTGAATTATGAAAACACTTAAAAAATGTAATTAGATTTTTTTTTTTTATATTATGTTAGTTACTAATTTTAAGTTTTTAATACATTATATTTTGTATAAATTTTAATCACAAAAGAGTAATTCCCTGGAAATCATGGAGAAACTTATTCATTATCAATTAGACCATCTCCACTGGGAGTTAGTCTCAGTGGTTCTCTTGCAATTAGGCCCCAAAATTTGAATTAAAAATCTATATTTTGGTCCATTTGGCTGAGTATCAATTCTTTGGGAAGCATTTGGAGAAACTCAAGAGAAAAGGTATGTGGCTTAATTTAATATGATTGGATGATGCATAAATATAAAAGCTAATTTTTTTTTATTTCCCAATTTTTTTCTTCCTTTATTTCCCGACTCTGTCTCTCTCTTCTCTCTCGAGACAAACGGCGACACAAACGGCGACTCGATGGAAACCGGAAAATCAGTGGATTCACCGCGAACCATCAGATTTTTCCGGCTAAAACTGGAGGGTTTTGGTTGAGGAAGGCGATGCCCACTCCGATCGTCTTAAACCGGAAGATTTGACGCTTTTGTTCTCACCACGATCAACCTCCTTCTGCGACAACGACAGCGGCTTAGTCTTCTGATGGCGTAAAGCGGACGTCGAGATCCACTGGGAGACGAATCGGACAGAGAAGGTTTGTCTTCTCATCTCTTACTTATTTGCATGTTGTTAATGTTAGGGTTTAGGATTAAATATGATATGATTGTGAGAGTTGTTAATGTTTGATGTTCAATTGGTTTTGAGATTTGTTCGGCTAACTCTTAGATAGATTCTCTTGGCTAATCTTGGTTCTTGTAGATCCTAAGTTCAGAATCTTTTATATGTTCTTGCTGATTTAGGTGTTGTGATGTTTTGTTATTCATCAGAGTTTACTCGGAGGAACTCTTTTGGTGGTGAAGACAAAGAGAACGAGACCAAAGCTGTTACAACTCCATTGTTGCCAAGAACTTCATGTCAACAACAATCTCAGCAGTTTCTAAAATCAGGAAGCATTGCCAAGGAAGAGAGTGTTGGCTGATAGAAATGAGCAAACCATGGAGAACAGGCAGCAGATTGAATCTCTGTTCCAGGCGAAAGATGCGTTGGAGGCTGAGCTGACCCGTTCCGGAAAGGAGAAGACTTTGCTGAAGGAGGAGTTGTGTGGTTCGAGCGATGAGAAGTTCATGTTGAAGATTGAGTTGGATCTGTTTATGGGTTTTGTTGAGAGTCGTGTTAAGGAAATGGGTGTTGAGGTAGATGGTTTGGTTAAGGAGAAGAGTGATAGGGAGTGTGAGATTAGGGATTTGAAAAGAGAAGCTAATGTTTTGATTGGGAAGTTAGAGAGTGAGAGGGATGAGTTTAGTAGGGTTTGTGATGAGAAGGATTTGATTACGAGTGAGTTTGATTTTGCCTCTGCGATCAATCTCAAGAGAATGGGGCTCCTTTACGTATTGTCTTCTAGAATGATGATCATCATCTCTTTCTCATGGTGTGTGGTTCTTTCTGTTTTAGGTTATGGTGCTGGAGTCCCGTGACAGAATTGGTGGACGAGTTCACACTGATTACTCATTTGGTTTTCCTTTTGATCTTGGTGCATTTGGTTCCTCAAGAGTTGGTAACTAAGGTTGGCGTCACTTTTGAACATATTTTGGAAGAGGTATGTCCATCACATTTATTTATTATTCTTCTTCATATTCCGATTCTTGTTTTTCTTGATGTTCCAAATCTTTGTTTTATGCCCATCTTAACTAGATTTGTCTTTTGCAAATACAGATCAATAAAGTCAGGGATGAGCAGGATGCAGACATGTCAATTTCTAAGGCTTTCTCAATAGTCTTTACTAGGAAACCCGAGTTGAGGTTTGTATACATAATGTCCCCACTTTTTAAAATTTCTTTAGTCTATGCACTTTTGTAAGCTTGGTTTCATGATTGAATTTGAATTTCCACATCCAGGTTAGAGGGGCTTGCACACAATGTACTTCAAAGGTATGTATGTCGCATGTAAGGATGGTTTGCATAGACTAGAAAGAACCTCAAGTGAAGATGGGATTGTCTTGTGTCTTAATTTGAAACTATAACTATTCTCGTGTTGGATCGTTTAAAACATCTTTGGTTTTATATTCAATAAATTGGAACATTATACCTTGTGATATTATTTATATATGACAATCATCTTTATGAATTCAAGTACTATTTTCTTTTCTCACACTTGTCCTAACTTAATATAAACACTAACCTAAAAAGAGGTTAAATTGAACATGAGAAGAAATAAAGAACGAGATAAACAAAATTTGAATTTTCAGGACCAATGTTGGAAAGTAAAAAACCACTGTATGTTGTAAATATGAGTATCTTTAGGGGTATAATGACAAATTTCATAAATGTTTATTAGATTGTAAAATATGTTTAATATTCTGAATTTTGTAAAATATGTTAAATATTCCAAATTCTGTAAATTTTTATTGTTTTCTATTTGATGTAATATAAATAATATAAATAATTGTTTTATTCATGATAGATTAAAAAGGGATTTTAGTGAAAAATGCCATTTTTTTAATTAAAGTTATGAAAAATGCCATTTTCATTGTTTCCTTTTTTAAAATGCCACTTTCAAATTTATGCCACATAAAGAAAAGACTAAAATAACCTTTAGATTAAAAATGAGAGTAAAAGGATTTTTGTGTATTTTTAATTAATGAGGACATGTTATTGTCCGTTCTATTATAGTCCATCAAGCTATTACGATGGACAATATAAAAATTATAATAGACAATAAGTGCAGTGTTTGAAATTGTCCATCAATAGTGTAAGTTGTAAGTAATGGAACTAGTAAAACAAATAGACAAATGTCAAAATATATATAGAACAAAAGCAATTACATGTTATTACATCTGATTATGAATCATGATTAGTTGTCTATCAAAATGAAAAACATGATAGACAACAACTTAGGAAATGGACATATTAAAAGACTAGATCTAATCCATTAAAAGACAAATATCTTGTCATAGAGTAAAACTTGTCTGGAACATGGATGATGTTTTCTGGAGGTGCATTACTTATGGTTATCCTCTAATCTATCACTTGTGGCAATATATTTACACAATTGAAAACAAGTTAGAAAATAACAAATGAACATATTTTAGATCGAATCTGGTCCACCGGATCTGGTCCATCGAATCTAGTCCACTGTCTGGTCCACCGTCTCGTCCATCGAATCTGGTCCATCAGAAAATATAACAGGTCAGATTTCGGATCTAATCCATTAAAATTGTATAGAGAAGAAAACAAACATAAGAAACTCAAAGAGATATGGAGGTTTTGAGAGAGAGATGGATGAAGATGAATAGTTGAAGGTGAGAGAGATGTGATATTGTTGTTGCTCCACCATCGATAAACGCCTCTTCACTGATTCGGTTTCTACTGTTACAATCTGGTTCCTATGTTTCTCTGGTGAAATGATTTCTTTGTTATTGAAGAAAGAAATAAGGGAGAAGAAGATAGAGAGAGATAAAAGAGATCGAGATATGAGAAAAAAAGAAAGATAATATAATGGTAGTTTTGTCATTTTTAGTAGATGAAAGTGGGTCTTATGGTATTTTAGAATAGGTTAAGTTGAAAGTGGCATTTCTCTTAATGAATGATACTGTACATGGCATATTTGATAATTTAGTAAAATTTGATAATTAATTAACAAAAATTAAAAAAAATATATTATTTAAAGGATGAGCAACTTTCTTTGGATTACTCTAGTGGAGGGATGATTTTGTTTAAGTTCTAAGTAAGTTGCTTTAATTATTTTAGTATTAATTATATGATTAATTAATCCTTCAGCAACTTGAGAGGGGTGCTGGAGTAATGATGCTCTTAGAGCCCAATATGCTACAACCTTTGTCAATATGAGAATATTAACTGTATATATAGATTTTTGTGAATGTTTATTTTCACAAACACTATAACTAAAATAGAAGACAAAAAAAACAAAAAAAAAAACACTATAATTAAATTCGATCAGAGACAAAAAGAAAGAAGCTTATTCTTATGGCTGCTGGTCCACTTTATGCAACCGGACGTAATCGAAGGTTTACTTGGAACGTCGTTCTATGAGGTTTTGTGACCTAATCGAAGGTTTACGCAACTGCAACATGCCTGAGTATCAGGGAATACTGTTGGATACGGGCTTCACCCCCAACATTTTAGGAGGCCCAAACAGAAGATCCTTAAGAAGTTAAGGGACTGAAGTTATGGATCTGGCCCATCTGGTCGTAGGGGTAAAATCGTCATTTGCGGAAGTCACAGAAAGAGTCCTAGGTCGATGGCCCACTATAAATACATGATGTCAATATCAGAACTCTGGATCCAAAATCTTGGCAATCAGAGAAAAGAGAGCAATTATTCTCGTATTAACTGCGCTTAAGACTTTAATTGCATTTTCTGTAAACCCTCGTCTCAATTCTATGTAATAAAAGGACCAGCTTCGATTTCTCCTCATTAATATCCGTATTACTTACATTGTCGATTCCATGCATCAACAAAGACCATCGTAATACATCCAGCGTATGATGAACAATGTCAACCAAGGCAAAGGCTTTCCATGTAATTAATAAGAAGAATCAAAATTCTAGGATGTTTTTATATATAAAGCGACTTGTATAAGAGTTTGTTATAGTTTTATTATGAGTGAGTTACAATAGTTTCTTGAAAATACCAAGATTTTAAATAAATGTAACTTGGTAAGCTAAATACAATGCTTCAGCTTTCTTGCATTTACAATATCGAAATTTCGAATATAACAAACATAAAAGACTGAAAATGTAATGGAACGTCTTTGAACATGTACAGAATCGAAGAAGCAAACTTCTTACATGTTCTCAACTGGGAATCTTAGAAGTAAATTTAAGGAAAAGGTAGGGTTCGAGGAACTGGCATGCACTTAAGCGGATGAACCATGCTTAGGTTCATTCCTTCAAATGTCTCTTCCATGTCGACCTCACCTCCTTTGATTTTGCAGTCAAAGCACTGCACCATCACTCCAATTGCGGTTCCTACAAATATAGAAGCTAGATTACTTCCAGGACATCCTCTCCTTCCGCCGCCAAAAGGAAGGTACTTAAAAGCTTTATTAGGAGAGTTAGGAGTTACATCACATCCCGTATGTTTAGCTAAGGGATTATTTACTTTCCATAAACTCTGTTGTATATTCTTAGCGATCTGTCGTATTTATGTTTGGGGATACGCTCTCATGTATATAGGTTTGTATATTCCTCTATCAATCATATACAGAAATCGATTCAATCCTTTGTTTCTTACATGGTATCAGAGCCTACACACGCTGGCCCGTTAACTAGTCCAGCCCGGATAGAGGCCCGATCACCCATTAATTGATGGCCCAAAGGAAGGCCCAATTCCATCGAGATAGCTAAAAAAAAAAAGAGAGCATTATCTCGAGGGGGAGTGATGGATTCTGTCGAAAATTTTCAAGTTTGATCATGGCTGGTACGAACCCCCCGAACCCGACCTCGAACAACACAAACTCGACGACCCCGACTCAAGCCACTATGGAGGTAAGACGTACCATCTCTCCATATGACTTGACTGCTGCCGACAACCCAGGCGCTGTGATATCTCATCCGCTGTTGAAAGGGATGAACTACGAAGAATGGGCGCGAGGAATGAAGACTGCGCTTTGTTCTCGCAAAAAGTTTGGTTTTCTTGACGGAACTATTGCTCGACCCGAAGAAGGATCATCCGATCTTGAAGACTGGTGGACGATTCAAGCATTGCTGATCTCCTGGATTCGCATGACTATTGATCCTGTGTTGCGTTCCAACATTTCTCATCGAGATGTTGCCAAGGATTTATGGGAACACTTGAAAAAGCGTTTCTCCGTTACAAATGGTCCACGCATTCAGCAACTCAAAGCGGAGCTCGCTTCTTGCAAGCAACGTGGACTTACGATAGAGAGCTACTATGGTAAGTTGAACAAGATTTGGGATAGCATGGCTAATCACAGGCCACTGCGTCTTTGCAAATGTGGGAGGTGTGAGTGCAATCTTAACACATTGCAGGAGCAAGATCGAGAGAATGACAAGGTCCATGATTTCCTTTCTGGTCTTGATGATGCTTATCACACAGTGAGATTGACTCTGGTTTCTCGTATACCGATTCAATCTTTGGAGGAAGTGTATAATGTTGTTCTTCAAGAGGAAGATTTGAGGAACAATGTTAAAAAGGAGGATATTTCAGCTGACGTGATTGCATATGCGGTTCATCAACGAGGTCGTGTCTCCTCGTCCGTACGTATTGACGATGTGAAATCTGTATGTACCCACTGTCATCGAAGTGGTCATTCATCCGATCGTTGTTTTGCTGTTGTGGGTTACCCCGAGTGGTGGGGTGATCGTCCAAGGAGCCGTATGGTACAAGGACGAGTTCGTGGTGGGTATATTGGTGGTGCATCGAGTGGTCGCGGTCGTAACATGACGTATGCCAATGTTGTTCACGTGCCTCCAATGCAGCCTCAGGAACACGTTAATTACGTGATCACGGACAAAGACCGCGATGGCGTTAGCGGCCTTGACAACAAGCAATGGGAGCGTCTTATAAAGCTTCTCAATGCTGGTGGCAATGGTGGAGCAAGTTCCAGTCACGAAAAAGTTTCGGGTAAGTATTCTACTCCTTCTTGGGTATTAGACAGCGGGGCATCTCATCATTTGACGGGTAACTTTGATATACTCACAAATGTGCGACATATGGAGCCTGTGCTGGTTATTTTAGCTGATGGGAGGGAGAGAATATCTAGTCAAGAAGGAACAGTTGTTTTGGGATCCAATCTGATTTTGAAATCTGTTTTTTATGTTGAAGAATTTCAGTCTGATCTCATTTCAGTAGGCCAGCTCATGGATGAGAATAGATGTGTAGTACAGATGGCTGATCAGTTTCTTGTGATCCAGGACCGTGCTTCGAGGATGATGATTGGTGCGGGTAAACGGGATTGTGGAACATTTCGCTTTTGTAGAACGGAGGTGGGAGCGTTTGTGACGGACAAAGATACAAAGGCGTACGAGTTATGGCACAATAGGATGGGTCATCCGTCTCCAAAAGTCGTTGGTTCTCTTCCAAATGTTTCTGTTGCTGTTGTTTCTGAATTATCGAATAAGGTGTGTGATGTATGCTTGCGTGCCAAGCAAACAAGATCTTCTTTTCCCATTAGTGAGAATAAAACGTTATCTGTTTTTGAGCTTCTTCACGTTGATCTTTGGGGACCATATCGCACTCCTTCTTCCTCTGGTGCTCGATATTTTCTTACTGTTGTTGATGATTTTTCAAGAAATGTGTGGATTTATCTTCAACACGACAAAACCGAAACATCCACGAATCTGAAAAGTTTGATTTCCTTGGCTGCACGACAATTTCAAAAACAAGTTAAACGTATAAGAAGCGATAACGGAACAGAGTTTACAAGTATGAGTGGTTACTTTCGCACAGAAGGGATCATCCATGAAACTTCTTGTGTGGGCACACCACAACAAAACGGCAGAGTTGAGAGAAAGCACCGTCACATTTTAAATGTTGCTCGTGCTTTGCGTTTTCAGTCAAGCTTGCCGATCACTTTTTGGGGGGAATGTATATTGACTGCTGGTTATTTGATCAATAGAACTCCTAGTTCGGTGATTGGTGGAGTCACGCCGTATGAGAAGCTACATGGTACTCCTCCAATTTACGATCATGTGAAGGTGTTTGGTAGTCTTTGTTATGTACAAAATCAAACACACAAAGGGGATAAATTTGCTCCAAGAAGTCGCAAGTGTGTATTCGTGGGCTATCCCTATGGCAAAAAGGCTTGGAGACTTTATGATCTTGACAAACAAGAATTTTTCTCTTCACGAGATGTGGTTTTCAGCGAAACAGAGTTCCCCTTTGCAACCTCTGTTCTCGAAAACGAAAATGAAAACGATGAGGAAGACATTGAGCTATGGGCCACATCCTTATTGGGCCCAATTGTCGAAGAACCAACCAAGCCTGTTGGCCCATTACCCAATTCAAGTCCAATTGATGTTTTAGACCCGATACCTTCAACACTCGACTTATCTCCTTCGTCCTCATCTCCGGTGTCGCCATCCCCTGTTGCTCCGAGTCCGTCATCATCCTCCGCCTCCGTTGCTCTGTCTGAATCCTCGACCCCATCTCCTATCATACCCTCTTCGTCATCACCATCTCCTTCTCCTGCTAACGACGACGTTCATCAACCGGTCGCTGTTGAACTACGGCGAGGTCTCCGGTCGCGAAATCCACCACTGAAATTGCAGGACTATAAGACATACACAGCACAGACACGACTTCTGGGTAATTCTGCTTCTTTGTATCCACTTTCGAAATATGTTGGCTCCACTCGTTTCTCTTCGACACATCGAGCATATTTGATGGCGATCACCTCTGCTGTTGAACCAAAGACATATAAACAAGCAGCACAGAGCAAAGTCTGGAACAATGCTATGGGGTCTGAAATTACTGCTCTCGAAGAAAATGAAACTTGGACACTTGAAGATTTGCCTCCTGGTAAGAAAGCGATTGGCTCGAAATGGGTTTATAAAATTAAGCACAATTCTGATGGTTCAATTGAAAGATACAAGGCGCGTTTGGTGGCTCTTGGTAATAAACAGGTCGAGGGTGTTGATTACGGCGAAACGTTTTCCCCAGTGGCACGAATGCAAACGGTTCGACTGTTTTTACAAGTTGCTGTTGGAAACAATTGGCCAGTGCATCAGATGGATGTGCACAATGCTTTCCTCCATGGTGATCTTGTTGAGGAAGTCTATATGAAGCCTCCGCCTGGTTATGTTACCAATGATGAGACAAAGGTATGTAAATTGCGCAAGTCCTTATACGGTTTGAAACAAGCTCCTAGATGCTGGTTCGACAAGTTAACAAAGGCTTTGCGTGCCTATGGTTTTGTTCAATCTCTCTCTGATTATTCGTTGTTCTCGTTTGATAAGGGTGGTATACGGATCAATATTTTGATTTATGTTGATGACATGATTGTCTCAAGTAACTCTGATGAAGCCTTACATCTCTTTAAAGGATACTTGGCTTCTTGTTTCAGAATGAAGGATCTTGGTCCTTTAAAATACTTTTTGGGTATTGAGGTTTCTCGCAGCATCAAGGGTTTTTATTTAAATCAGAGAAAGTACACTTTGGACCTTCTGGATGAAGCTGGACTTTTAGGTTGTAAACCTGTGGACTTCCCTCTCGATCAGAATCATAAGCTGGGGCTTTCCACCTCTCCTTTGCTTCCACATCCCGATCAGTATCGTCGTCTCGTTGGGAAGTTGATCTACTTAGCAGCTACGCGACCAGATTTAGCATTTTGTGTTCATGTCTTATCGCGATTTATGAAAGCTCCACGACATGATCACTGGCATGCAGCTTTACGAGTTCTTCACTATTTAAAAGGCAATCCAGGACAAGGTATCCTCTTACGATCTCAGAAAAATTTTCAAATCACAGGATGGTGTGATTCTGATTGGTCAGGTTGCCCCCTTTCTCGCTGGTCTGTCAGTGGCTATCTTGTTCAAGTAGGTGCTTCTCCAATCTCTTGGAAGACAAAGAAGCAAGATACAGTTAGTATGTCACCTACAGAAGCGGAATATAGAGCAATGGCCTACATAACCAAAGAACTTCTTTGGCTGAAACGTGTTCTTCGTGATCTTGGGGTGAATCACGATCAACCGATGCGTCTCTGCTGTGATAGTAAATCCGCAATCTACATTGCTACGAATCCTGTTTTCCATGAACAGACGAAACATATTGAAAATGACTGCCACTTCATTCGAGACGAGATTCAGCGCGGTGTTCTTCTGCCAGTTCACATTCCGAGCAACTCTCAGCTAGCCGACATTTTTACAAAACCACTTGGTCAACCGGCATTTGAAGGCTTTCGTTCCAAACTGGGCATCTTAAATCTCCATGCTCCAGTTTGAGGGGGGGTATTAGGAGAGTTAAGAGTTACATCACATCCCGTATGTTTAGCTAAGGGATTATTTACTTTCCATAAACTCTGTTGTATATTCTTAGCGATCTGTCGTATTTATGTTTGGGGATACGCTCTCATGTATATAGGTTTGTATATTCCTCTATCAATCATATACAGAAATCGAGTCAATCCTTTGTTCCTTACAAGCTTGCTCTTTCTCGCCTTCTTGCCCACTTAAAGAACTTAAAAACCTCTCCTGCTTAAACTCGTCAGGATCTTCCCAAGAACTAGGATCTCTCATCACAGCATAAGCGTTAACAATGAGTGTTGTCTTTTCCGGTATGTAGAAACCTTTGATCTCGCATCTTTCTTGGAACGTCCTTACCAAGAGAGGCCCAGGCGGATGCAATCTTAGCCCTTCTTTTACTACCGCTTGCAAGTAAGGGAGGTTCGGTAGATCAGTTTCTTGTATCAACCTTGTTTTCCCTACAACGGAATCAATTTCTTCCCTTACTCTCTCAAGAACGTTAGGGTTGTTAATGATCTCTGCCATTGTCCATTGTGTTGTTTGCACTGAGGTATCAGTGCCTCCAACGAAAAGCTCCTGCAGTGAGAAGATACAAAATATTTTATAAGTAAGTTTCGTTTGGATTTTTAAATAAAAATCGACATAATGAGGAACACTTGCCACAAAAAACGACTTGATATGATTCCTAGTGATCTTATACTCTGCGTTTTCATCTCCATAAGTTGCCAATAACACATCCATCATGTCCGTACCTTGATACCCCTCTTGCAGTTTCTCTTCGTGTTCCACAAGAATTCTCTCGAGCAACTCATCGAATTTGTTGGAAACTCCCATTATCTCCTTCACGAACAGTGGGATCCGAAACATCTTAAGCGGTCTGCGCAATAAAGTAACCAAGAACATCTTCTTGGTCAAGGCATAAGATTCATCCACCAATCCTCTGACTTTCTCTGCCTCACCGTTCTCCTCTGAAAAACTCCTTCCCATGCTCATCCTGCACAAGGTGTTGTTCACAAGCTTCATTGCTTCCTTACTGATCTCAACGCTCTCGTTCAACCTCGCCTTATCGAGAAGGCTGTTGTAAAATCGCATCAGCTCTTCACCGCGAATACCTCGTGACCTCTCAATCGACTGTGGTCGGAGCAGCTTAGTGGCGATGAGCTTCTTCATGAACTTCCAGTAATCTCCATGCGGAGCGTTGATGATACCAGAAGATCCAAACACGAGGGACTCATCGATGGCAGCAACACTGCGAGAGGAAACGTTCACGTCATGGCCTTGAAGATCTCGCTGGCCACTGAGGCTGAAGAGACGAGGATGATGGGGACGTGAAAGATCCGTAGATGGAGAAGAGGTCCATACTTGGAGGAGAGTTTCTGAAGAGACTTGTGGGCTAGTGCAGAGAGGAGAAGGTGAAGATGACCAATGATTGGAAGAGAAGGAGGGTCGGAGGCCGATCAAAGCCTCTCGAGTTCTTCGGTTTCTTGAAGAAGAGAGAGTAACAAAAGAGTGAGAAGAGGCATAGGAGGATGAAGATGAAACAGTTCTGAAAGTCAACGGTGATAATTGCTGCCATTATTGCTCAAAGTGAAGAGGGAGCTCAGAGCAGAAACATAATCAAGAATCAGTTTATCTATGATTTGTTAATTACTTAAAAAAAAAGGTTTTCTATTTGGAACAACATGAATTAATGGACAGCTAGAACCTTAATTTTAAAATAATATAAACTCCTGATCACATTGATCACATCGAAAAAGTAAATACTCCCTAGGTGACTCATCTTCAATTTCTTGCATAGCTCCTTGATAGTTCGAGATATTTGAACCGTTTCGTGAATTTGTAATCATCATCGTCATCAAGGAGTACAATAAGTTCGCCTCGTCATATTTTCAGGTCGAATCTATGTGAGCTACTACCTCTATGCTTTTTAAAGGATC
This sequence comes from Camelina sativa, assembly GCF_030686135.1. Lineage (NCBI taxonomy): Eukaryota > Viridiplantae > Streptophyta > Magnoliopsida > Brassicales > Brassicaceae > Camelina > Camelina sativa. The sequence continues at coordinate 15,490,164 of NC_141898.1, read as the reverse complement.
ACAATAAGCACTTTACTGCTTCGAGCTTCTCGAGGATATTAACGGAATCAACGTAAACCCGAATGATTGATCTGATGACCCAAGTGGAAGTTTCTGTACTTGTTCAAAACGACAAAACTAAGACCAATAACTCTAATTTTTTGCCAATACAGAATCTCCACACGGGAAGCAAGGAAAAAAAAAAACCGAAAACTGTCTCTACCGCCTTTTGAAAACCCAAAAAAAACTCACCTGTTCCAGCCATGGTTTAATACTCAACTTCCAATAAGATCTCAAGGGAAAGCTAAACTGCTGGAAACCCTAATCATAGCTAAAACAGAATCAAAGGAGACAAACGAACCATTGAATCAGAGAGTGGAGATGCATGTGTTCGATGGTGGGAACGCCAATAGCTGAGTCTTACAAATTGCCCAATATTAACTCACAGCCAAGTCTTAAGATTTGCCCCGTATTTCTCGTAAGCAGAAAAATTGGACGCTGTGAAAAGAATATGCTTTATTACTTGATAGATATCTAAATTTTTTGTGTCGCATAATGAACCGGAGTCAGAATTTGAGCAAGTTTTAAGAAATTGATCAAATGAGCAAGTCGTTTACCAGAACGATTAACCAAATTCAAAGCAAACACCACAACATATTTACTTTAAACATTCTCCTTTAAGTTATGGAGTTCCAAAGATTTAAAAAAACGCAAACATACACACAAAAACATTTTATAACTTGTTCATATATATGCATGGTATCCTTACAGTATTTCAGAAATGCAAACAGGAAAAAGCATTGAGCCTGTCCCAACTTCACTAGCAACTCACTCTTATACAATATCTAAGCCGATAAAGTAGATTCAAAGGATACCTCACATTCACAGATACACAGATGCCATACAGTTCATGCCTGCCTCACTTTGAGATGTTTAGCCACCAATCCCTGAACAGACAAGATCAATATATGAGAAAATATATCTCCCAAATTATCTTTATTTTGTAATTAGATGCTCTCATTTGACTTGATTTCAACAAAGTAGAAAAGGGAAAACTTTTGAGTTATTTGCAATGAGCTTAGTAGTTACCCCCAGGCGTGAAGAGAATCAAGATGTTGCATCACTAGTTTTGCTGATGATTCCTTTCCCAAAGTACTCTGCAATCACAGAAAACCCGTCTTTCGAGCCTTTCACTTGTTGGAAAAACAGATCTTGGTCATTCGAGTTCTGCTCCAAACTTCTCTTCATTTCCATCACAGATCTGTACTCGGGAGCACACTCGGGGCATTCTTTTTCATTGTCACCAAGGCAGCGTTGATGAAATGAGTGCATACACATGAAATGGACTGCTGGGATATCCAATGTGAAAGTGCAAGCAGTGCACTTGCTAAGTTGAAATATTCTGGCATTCGTCCTGAGGTCTTCAATCTCTTTTCTCATGTTTTTTGTCGTTTCCTGCACCGTTCATATACAAAAGGCTTTTGGATCAGAAGTAGGGTCGGCATTACCAGAAAAGATTTTCTAGTTGACTTGAAAGGTCAGACTAGATGAACAAATAAAAAAATGTATTGATGATGAAACTACCAACCTGATACTTCTCTACTGCACGCCGGTCCTCTTCAATTATCTTTGATTCTTGTTCAAGTTTCCGGGCTATATAGTCTTTGATGACAGAGAGTGTAAGGCATGGATTCTTTGCCAAGGTCTGAAGAACAATGATAGGAGGTAAGATATCATCTCGTTCAATATAAGTAAGAACCTCCTTCACCTCTTTGGTGCAGTCTTCTCCAATTTCACCAAAATACTTGAGAAGATCTGCCCAAAGAGACGGATCCCCTCCCTTGCCAGAATCACCTAATCTTTTGCAGCACGCAATCAGTCCCTCATGATCATGATTCTGCATGTAGCAAGCAATAACCTCCTTGTAAAGTTTCATCTTTTCATACAGATACAGAAGTCCCTCCTTGAACGAATTCATCTCGCAAAGAATTATAGCAAGGTCAACATCATAGACGGGTTGCTCCAGGTCTGACGGCCATGCCATTTTAAGCAACTCCAGTCCCTTATGTTGTCTTTCTGTACAATCCTTCTCCATTGCATCCTTTGAATCAGCATTTGTCCTCTTTTCAGGATGAGCTTTAGACGCCGCAGCTGCTACTGAATGATCTGTTAAGTCCTGATCTAGACCATTTTCAGATAGAGAGATTGATGGAAAATTCAAGTCCCTGGACAAGTATAACTCCAAGAGTGTGTTATTGATTTCAGCTTGAGCAGGTGAATCCTTCACTATCTCAGCATATCTCTCGAGAAAATGCATTAATGAATGTGGATGCTGAACAAACACATTGATAAAGTCCACAGGTGATGGCAACATGGACAGGTACACACCATTAGAAGTCCCTTGCTCAGTGCATAGTCGCATGAGTATATCAATAGTCTCTTTTGGCTTGTGCTCAATAAGAATCTTACCATACTCTTTTATTGTAACCCCAGCTTGACTGGGTTCAAGACCTGAAACATATTGCAGCGCTTCGTCGTAGTTTCCAAGATCTTCAAGCAAAATTTTCAAATACCACTCATGTTTTCCTGCCTTTTTTGCAACATACATTGCATGCTCGTGGTAATTGGCAGCACGACAGACCCTAATGGCTGTTTCCACATCGAACTTCAGTTCGCCGATGCCATCTTCTTTTCTAATGAATGTGTTCAGCTTTTCTACATCCTTCAACTTAGTGTAACAGTTTAGCAAAAGAGTTGTGTGGTCTTTTGATGCTAGACCTTTCTCATGCAACTTCTCCAGGTAATTCGTAAGATTGTAGATCCTCTGTGCATCCAGAAACTTTTGTATCACAAATGATGGTTCAAGGTAACCAATTGTGTTGATGTACTGAGACATAGCTTCGTCAAAGTCCTGTTTGCCATATAAATGATCTCCATACTTCCTCATCACATTGGCAGTAGCAGCAGCATCGGCATGCTGACTCTGGACAAGATTAATGGCTACTGTGTACAGGTTTTTCTTGAACAGCATATCTAACTTGCTTTCCATATCCTTCTCGGTAATGCACAGTAATGATTTGTCAGCCGTTATAAGTATTACGTTTCCCCATTCGCAGAGCATATTCGAGACTTTATCAACGACTATGCTATATGCTATAAGCCGGTTCTTAAGGTCGTAGACATTGAAAACATTCTTCCCAGTTTTAGGGTCAGCAATGACACATAAAAGATAGCCTCGGAACCACCCCATGAATTTCTTCTCTCCTTCAAAAGCCCAGCAAGGACCACGTCCATCAACTTCATAGAAATAAACAGCCTCAGGTCGACCAATTATTAGTTCCTGTAGAGCACAACATACTTTCAACTGACTAGAAGAAAAGAAGAACATGCACTTAAAACCAAAGTAGAGAAGTATGTACCGAGCGGTCACTCATTGTAACAGTATTCACACTGCCACCAATATGATCCAAGGTCTGCAGTTTAGGTGGCTGCGCCAGCATACTGAACAAGTTCACAGAGTCAGGAGTTACGGCAAATAAAAGAAGCGCTTGACCATCCATCCTGAACCCCAAGCCAGTAATAGGGGATCGTCCATCCACTTGAAGCTTAAACCGAGTGATACGCTCTCGTGCAATGTCTCCTTTGACACAATAAACACAGCCATTATCTAAACCAATGGCTATAAGCAATATTGGTGGAACTTCCTCAAGGACTAGAAAAGAAGTAATCTGCAATTGCACATAACTTTCCCATCAACAAACCTCATTCCATATGTTACGCATTAGAATGGAGAAGAGATCATTATAACTAGTGTCTACCTTAGCTTCAGGAAACTGATTGGTGAATATTCTTAGAATACCAATGCACTCGGGAGTCGAAGAACTAGTGCTCTCTTCCTGCACTTTGTCAAGGTCAAACACCTTGAGACATATCCCTGACTGCTGCGGCGATATTTGTTCATCTTCTCCGACGGTAACGAGGAAGTTCCTTTGCTATATTAATTATACCAAAACAACAACAAAAATCAACTGGAATTGTAAAATCGATGAGAAAGGATCAATCAAAATCACAACCAAATTGAAGCTAAAATCGAGGGATCAAAGAAGAGAGAGAGAGAGAGAGAGAGAGAGACCTTGAGGTGTTGAAGGAAGAGGACGGAGGAAGAGTGAGCATGGAAACCGGAATCGAACTTGATGCCGCGATCGAGGAAGCTGACGGATCCGTCGTTAGAGCCGATGACGACTTTGCCACGGCCACTGGAACAACATTGTATATCTCCGGTCACATCATCGGGTATCTTACCTCCGTATTTCTCTTCGAAGAAGTCGAATTTTCTCCACTGGTACATTGAATCGAATCGAGGATTTGAATTTTTAGGGTTTTCTTGTTGTGTTTTTTTTTTCTGATCAGATCAGCCCAATTTGGTCTTGAATGAGAAAGGAGGAGGACTATAATGTTAAAGAAGCCTCAATGTGTCCACGTCAGATAATTGAAATCAACAAAATATTTGGATGAGAAAAATGTTCAGAAAAAAAGCTTATATAGCCTTCAAGTTGTGTAGATTCAAAATCTTCAACTTTCAAAATGTACTTTGAACATTTTTTCACAAAATTGGAAATAAAGTAGGTTTTTTCAAACATTTGTCCATCTATTTTTTTTTTTAAGATTGTCATTTGTAACGAAAATACCTCTACTAATAGATATAAGGAAGTTTTTAGAAGTTTAAACCAAAAAACTAATAGAAAACACATGTGAGTAAACAACTGTGTAAAAAAAATCAGTTTGTAAATTGATGATTTCTGGTCTAAATTGTTCAGAAAAAATTTTCTACGATTTTTTCAAGTTCTGAAACATTTAGATTATTCATTCTACAGTTTGTACATGTTCTACGCAATTTAGACGGAAAATTTGTTCTAAAAACTTCAGAACCTGAATTTTGCATGTTCTACAAAATTAAGAATTTGTATTCTACATTTTTCTTCATCTACATCAAATCAGAATATATTTTCCACATTTTACCTTGTATACTAAAAGAAGTAGAAGATATATCATAGATATTTTAGAATTTATAATCTGTAAAACTTAGAATATCATAGAAATAGAAAGAAAATAAATTAAATAAGGAAAGTGAATATTTTTTGAATAATCTTAATTTATGGTTTAGGATTATGTATTTATTGTTTAGATATGTTCTAATATATTTTAGAATGTGTATTCTTAATTATTTAGAAGAAAGACAAATACAAAAAAATCGACATTCTACATTACTTAATCTAACGTGATCGGTTGTTTACCCTCTCTTCCATCTTCCACGAAATTTTCATTTACCTGATTATGATGCAAAACTACGTTACTTGTGGTGTTTTCATACACGATGTTTTTTTTTACGACTTAAAAGATGAGAAACAAAAAAAGGGTTTTGATGGTTGTAGAAGTCTCTCAATCAATTAGAGGTTTAGGTTTCTTATTTTGTTTTCTTATTTTCGGAAATAAATACACTTTCAAAATATATTTATATTTTACCTATTTTGGTTTTTTAAAAATGAGGGTAAAACTGGGTTAAAAAGCATATTAAAACCTATGACCAAACCTACAAAAATAAAGCGTAGATGGACAAAAGTTTTTAAAAAGATTCTTTTTTCCAATTTTTCCAAAAATCAAACCATAAAAAATAAAAAATGGAACCGAACCGTAAACGACAAGATATCGAAATGGATTCTAAAATTCTATACCCAAAATTATGTATGTGTACGTTATAGTTTTAATGAATATATATGATTTTGGTTCGTGATCGATTATTACATGATGTCATATGCATTTATGAAAAGTTATGAATGGATGATGAAATCATGAAAATAGTTATGTAAAGAGATTTAGATTACGGAATGAATTAATTCCTGATTATGATTGGTAATTGTGATAAGTTATAAGATTGGACTCGTTATGACGACCAAGATATGTTGTATCATGATTTGATGGTCATGATGAGTGAAATGTGTCAAATACGAATTTGAGGGTCATGATGGTGAGATATGTCATTTTATGATACCAGTAGAATAAGAGGCTGTTATTGGAGAGATAATTTCTAAATCTATAGAATTATAAATTCTAAAAATCCAAACACATAGATTTTGAAATAACATGTTTTATCCTTGGATTTGAATCCTTCTATTTTACATTTTCAAATCCATTCAAATTCATCTAAAACATAATATGGATTTTGAAATCCAAAAACAAATCATTAAATGAATAACATATGATTTTAATAAGTATTTGTAAATCATTTAACCAATAATACATCATTTTAATAAGTATTTTAAAATCAATGATTGAATAACACATGATTTTTTTCTGGATTTCCAAATCCATTAAAATCATAGAACCAATAACCTCCTCTAAGAATCGAGAGAGAAAGATGAATAAACTCAGATTCTCATTCTACTGATATATGACTTTGTAAAGTTGTGGTTTGGAACTAAATATGTTAATGACTAAGAAATAGTATGTAGATGTTTGAGAATAAGATCAGATTCGGCTTGGAATTTGGAGTTTCACTTTACGAGGCTACAAGCGAGTGAAAAAATAGGCCGCATAACTTTTATCTATATAATGACTAGTGACTCAACTATTGGCGTTTGAACAACTATGAATAAATGTATTCTGAATTATTTTTTTAAAAAAGCATTAACTTATGTAAATTAGAAACACTATACTTTTGATACCTTGTTAAGATTTTGATAATTTGTAATCAAAAAAGGAAAAAAATCGGTTGATATCATGATTTAAGCTTCTTCATTATTTAAATGTTAAACAGTTCTTAATATATTATATAAGTAATGTGTTGAAAAATAAAAGAAAAATAATTAAAAAAGCAACTATAATGAGTATATCTTGACTGAAGAATATTTCATTCTAGATAGTTAGCACATGGAAATGTATATATAGTTCTCGTACTATACATTTTATAATCTTTTACATTTCATTTACTTAGTTTAATACTCTGATTTCAACCCGTTTTGGCTACATGATACAATGTTCAAATTTGTGAATCATATAAATTTGGTAAAATCCTAAAAATAAAACAAAACGTGTATTGAAGCAGTCATGTTTTGAAATCTAGATTTAACTTTTTGATTTATTTTTTAGTTATATATATTATATTAAATAAAATATAATATTTGTGATTTTTTAGATTTTAATATAATGTCTATGCGTCGATGTGAAGTGCAAAACAATATTTAATAAATTAGATATAATATTTTATATTTTAAAAATATAAGCAATGTTGTATCTTAGTTTTAAAATATGTATGTCATTATTAAACAATTTAGGGATGCATATATTTAATCTTAGTTTTATAAATAAAATAAAGTTTTATAATTGTTTAAAATAGTTTATTATTGTTTCCTAAGAATTCTGAAACAATAAATGAAATCTGGTAAAATAAATTTATTAAAAATTTTCAAAAATATTGGGCTATAATTTCATTAAATATTTTTTATTTTTCTAAAATATTGTTGTTAAAATATTTATAATGTATTTTCACGTAAATATTTATTGTTCAAGATTTTTTTCTGATTTTATAAGATTTTTTGAGTTAAAAATAAAAAGAAAACAATTAACAAACACTAAAAAAATAATATTTACCTGAATTTGTTTTCTTTTAATAACTATGTTAATAAAAAATCTGTTTTCTGGTTACAACAATTTTAATATTAAGATGAGGTTATTATATTTGGTAATTAAATACAGTGGCATTTTGTGTAATATACCATATGGGAGTAGGATTATTTGTTTAAAGGGTTGCTTAAATAATATAATAGAGATATTATATTCAATCATAAATATATTTGAACCCAAAATTAAAATTAAGAATCCTAAATATTCTTATTTTGGTATACTGTACACGTAAAGACTATTGAGATGAATCCCAACTAGATTTATATTTGTTTCGGTTTTTCCAAAAAATGGAGTGAGGCCTTACGATCCGGTCCGTTTAGACCGTGTTCAGCCCAAACCATAACCTCTTGCTATGAAACCGTAACCGTTGAAACCACACCATGAGTACCTTATGTTTATATTAAACGGTCACAGTTGTAACTTGTATGAATAATCCTTATCCAAAAGACAACAACAACATGGATCCATAACTAATAACTCTAGATTCAAAACATCGAAAAGTCTTCTTGATCGTATTCGTTAATTATTAATTTACGTATCGTGATTAGAATTAACTTAATTAAAAATAATTATAAAAGTCTCCAGGTTTTTTTCTAACTGAGTTCCGATATTTGCTGTAACAATATAAAATTGAACGAGTTGTCAAACCAAAATTAATTAATTTTTTTATTTTAACAATATTCTTCGCAACAAGAAACTATTTGTTTTGTTGTTAATTTAATAATTTAACCTAGGACTTATCGTTTTCCTTCTCCACCATCCAAGATTCTCTGAGATCTTATCTGTTTTACAGTTACTAAAACTCCTCAAATATATTCAAAAAAAAATTGCACGATCTTTCAAAACTTTTTTATTTTACATTTGTTTTTCATCACTCTGCCTCTTCTCTATTTCGTTTTGTGTTTGTGGTTCTCACGCTCTTGTGTCTTTGATTAATTCAAACAATGAAACTATCAATGTGAGCTGTTTTTCTTGATTTATTTTAGTGCAATTCTTGTTTTTCTTAGTCTATGATGACAGTTTCTTTCTTTCTTCTTCTTCTTTTATTTTTTTTTTTTTCAGAAAAAAAATCGATAGGTTTGAAGAATTGAGTTGCATGCTTTACGATTGTCGTCAACACCACTGAGATAGATTCGTCTAGATTCTCTCAAAATTTTCACTCAAAGATCTGTTATTTCGATGATTAGTCATTATGGTTAATCCTTCTCGGATTATCATCTGCTGAGGTAAAATTTTCAGTTTTTTTCTTTCTTTCATAGATCCTCTCTCTAATCATTAACTTCTCGGATTATGATTAGTGTTTTAATTGTTTCCATGTCAAAAATATTTTACTCAATAAAAAAAGAAACAAAAACATTTTTTCTTCAAGACAAATGTACTTAAATATCATGTTCGAGTTTTTGAAATATCATATTGTTTTTTCACATGGACAAAGATCAATAACATTGTTTGGATTTGCGTTAAAGTGTCTAAGAGATGATATATATATATATATATATATATATATATTTTTTTTTTTTTCCAAACGGGAGTTTTTGTGAAATTGTTGTTTTGATTGTGTGTAATCGTGACTCAGATCTTGGTCATTGTTCTCTTATCCATAACATTTGCATATTTTGTTTGACTTACAATGCAAATCCCTTTTTTTTTTTTGGGTATAAATTATGAACATGTGGGGATCATGAGTGAGTCTCACTCTTCTACCTCTTTTGGTTACAACTTGTTGTTTATGTGACTTTTTTGATTCATATCCAAAGAGTTTGACTAAATCTTGTGGAATTAATATTAATGAAAGTTTGTGTAATTTTGCTTTGCAGAGAGGCTTTTGAGTTAGAAGAAGTTTTTTGGAGATGGATTTCACAGAATCAATGAACGTTGTGCACAATAGAATCCAAGCACTTGAACCGGATAATGCATCCAAGATCATTGGTTATCTCTTGTTGATGCAAGACAATGGCAACCGCGACATGATCCGTCTTGCTTTCAGTCCTGATTCTGTGATGCGTTCTGTCATCAATTGTGTTAAATACGAATTAGCTAAAAATGCTCATCACTACCACACAACTCCTTCTGATCACATTCCTACTCACAAATTCGCATCATTCACCGGTTCATCGTCTCTTTTGGTTTCGGTTTCTCCTCCCATGAAAACCGGTTTTTGGGAGAATTCAAGCGAGATGGATTCCTTGCAGAACAATGTTCAGTTGTTGAATTTTGATGATTCATTGACAAGCCCTGAATTCTCTAACGGTTTCTTCTCTCAAGAACGTCAATGTTTGCCTCTGAGAACGAGCAGGAGATCGCCGAGTTTACCCGAGTTCCCGGTCAAGATCTGCCATTACTTCAACAAAGGGTTCTGCAAACACGGCAACAACTGTAGGTACTTCCACGGGCAGATTATACCGGAGAGGGAGAGCTTTGCTCAGATGTTTAATCCTCACAGCAACTTAAGTGACGACGAGCATGTTGTTTCCCCTGGATCACTTGAGAAGCTAGAAGGAGAGATCATCGAGTTGCTCAAATCTAGAAGAGGTGTTCCAATTTCCATAGCTTCATTGCCGATGATGTACTACGAAAAGTACGGCAGGACTCTTCAAGCTGAAGGGTATCTCACAGAGTCACAAAGACATGGCAAAGCTGGCTATAGCCTCACTAAGCTTCTTGCTCGCTTGAAGAACACCATCCGCCTCATCGACAGGTTTGTTAGTTAATACTCCTTCTATTTCAATATAAGTATTTTCTCAAAATCTCAATGAACATATTTCTTATTAAATGGTCTTTGAATTTGTAGGCCGCATGGGCAGCATTCGGTTATACTAGCTGAAGATGCATCAAAGTTTGTGGAATACACGGGAGAGAGAAACGAACATGGAGCAATCCTTGCTGGTTCTAGACAGATTTACTTAACGTTTCCGGCAGAGAGTAGTTTCACTGAACATGATGTCTCAAACTACTTCTCCAAATTCGGACATGTCGAAGATGTTAGGATACCTTGCCAGCAGAAAAGAATGTTTGGTTTTGTAACATTTCCTTACACGGAAACCGCCAAACTCATTCTTGCTAAAGGCAATCCTCATTTCATTTGCGGTGCTCGTGTTCTCGTCAAGCCTTACCGGGAAAAATCACACTCTAGTAACAAGCCTCTACAAGGCATGAGATATGGCTCTCAATTCATTGACAGAGACATAGATATGAACACATGTAAGTAATTAACGAAATCAAATTTTTATATATGTTAAATCATTGTTTTATAATTTCATTATAAGTGTTTATACTTTTGTAATGTTCTAAGTGCCACCGCGGGTTAGTGAGAGCTCGAGAATAATGAGGAAGCCATTTGTTAGTGAACATGAACAATCAGTTTCTAAGTCCTTACCTACTAATTGCTCCTACCTTGGCTTCTCTTCAGATGACTTCAAGCTAACATCAAATGGTATGTATACCTTTATAACTTATACCAGATATATAATCGTAGCTTCAGAATTAATTGCTTGACTTTCTTAATTTGTAGCTGGGCAAGAGGAACAAGACGAACGGTTGAGCTATCTGTTGGACTATTTGAACACCGAAGATAATGTCATGAACATAACCACTAACTACAGAGACAATGATCGGTATGCTATGATCTTTAACAAACACATTAATTAAGTTTGAGATATTTATCTTGACTTGATCATATGATGCTTTATATTCAGGAGAAGTACTCATTGTGAAGCGCTGGACAGTCAAGTCCTGAATCTACCCGAGAGTCCGTTTTCTTCCCTTTCGGGGAAGGAGATTTCAACGGTTACATAGTCAGAGAGAAAGACAGATACCTAACCAAAAAGGAGAGAAGAACATAGGAGCATAAAGGTTAGAGGGAATCCCCAAAGATCTAATCAATTATCCGTCGGGAAAAAAAAAAGATTCGTTTATTTCATTATTTTCTTTAGGTTTTCGACTGATCGATGGCATGGAGACATTAGGTTTCTTAGCAATAAAACCACAAAAAGAAGTGACAGAGAAACACACAACAAATAGCCTGTTTGCTTCAAAGTTAAAATAACAGCCGAACAGTTTGAGAAACATAAAGTTAAATGGGTATAATAATGATATAATTATTGGAACGTTTATGAAGTGTTTATCTTCTATTTATATTTGTGTTGTTTCTTTTCAACTTTTTTTTTTTTTTATGCTGTTGGATCATATATCTCACTGTACCATATGGTGATCCTTCCTAGTTTTAAGCAAGAAGGTTTAGTGTATATATTAACAACTATGCAAACGTCTATAAGAATTTCAAAGAGGTAAAAGTCATATTGTTCTCAAGTTCAAGTATTACTACACTCTAGCTATGCATCACATTGTGTGGAAACATACTTTCTAATCACTTAACTTTGGATATATGAATTGTTAAACACTACTACAGTCCACCACGAAAGCAAGTTAAACTGGGATTGATACAGTTTCAGTGAACCACATACGCAAACTTGATCGAAATAGTCAAATAATCAGAACCTAGAATGTTGTTAATATAACATTAAGTTTACAGAATAGAGACTAAACTGGGGAAATAACAACCAAGGGTTGCCCAAAGTTTAGATGTGTAAGCCAATTCATAAGATTTGTTTTGGGATCATGGGTTACAAGCGCATCCCCATATTCACGATTATAAAGGAACAGCTTGTCCTTGTCCACAAGTGCTAGCGGCGAGAGCGCGAATTTGTGATTCTTTCAAAACCAAGAAGAAGTTATATTGAGATCTATCGAACAATTGCATTCCACGTCTTGTGGTCAGAATCGAACAACCATATGGATTGGTTGGGCCACCTTTTCTCGGATACGGACAAACGATCATTGAGGTTGCACATAAAGATATGAGATATCTAAAGGAGCGACATGGAGGAAAGGAGGTTTTGAGATGACTTGGAATGTTTGGTGTGAAGATCCAAAGACAATACGTTGGTTTCGCCGCCGTTGTCCGAAGAGGCAGAGGTGAACCAATGAAGCGAGCCATCTAAATACACAGGAGCTTGGATGTGAAGAATTTGATATGGGGACACTTCACAAGTAGTAGCCTCATGGTTTAAGCCTAACTCAGCCGAATTATACAACCAGATAGGCTTGTATGTGCCAGTGATTTTGTCTTTACCAAATCCAGGACAAGGGTATGGGACTGGACTGACCATGGGTGTCTCTGTCTCACCACGCTTAAAATCAACTTGTTGGAAGTTATAGGGAGGGAAAGTCCGAAGCCATCGAGTGGTGGGATTAAACACAACACTGGGCTGATCACAGAGCTCGTAGATGCATATAAGACCGTCACAACTACTATTGCAAATTTGGTATAACTTGTTCTCCTTATCCCAAGGAGTAGAGATCTTAGCAGAAACTGATGATCGCCTACGTGGGATAACAATTCTTCCATGCTTCTTTTCTCTGTGAAGCAAGAGAGGAGTCCTCTAGCACGCACAAAGTACCATTGTAGTTAACTTATAGGATAAAATCTCTCAAAATATATCTATGAGATTTGACCGCAGTCGGCGATCACGACGGGCTTGCAAGGTTCCGTCTCAGATGATAACTTTTGCAACTCCTCCTCAATATTCTTCATCACATCCAATCCTTCCACAACTTTGCTGAACACGACTAGCTCACCGTTGGCGCCTCACACATGAGGATCTGGAATAGAGATCTGTTGGAGTCTCGAGCACTGTTGGCCATGGAGAGGATGCCAAGTATAACTATCAATTGGGCGGGTCACCCGTGGGCTTGTCCAGTCCAAATACAAACGGACGGGCGAATGATAGATTTAGTCCGCGGACCAAATGGGCAGAGACCAAATAGATATTGGGCCTGCCTAAATTTCTAAAATTCTAGGGTTTTAAAATTTGGGGAAAACAGAGACTTATCTCTAATTTCTTATTTCTTCGTCTCTTCTTCATCTTCGAATCGCTCCAATCTTCATCTCAATTCCGACATCTGTTAAGGCATATAGAAATGTGTAATACTTGATTAAAGAGTTTGTGGGTTCATTGGCCGCTGGGATCGTTTCGCTTGAGCATCGCTTGATCAAGTATGTTTCTTGCTTTCTCTTCTCTTCACTTCACTCCTATCGAATTTGGTTTAATGGGTCATTCATTTCTTGTCTCAAATGCCTTTTGTGTTCAATTTCTTATGGAAAAGATGTGACATTTTTGTGTGTTTCTAGTTAAAAATTCTCTGATTGTTGGATCCATGGTTTTGAATTTAGCAAGTATGTGTATTATTCTAGTTTTTGTGACCTCTTAAGTGAAGTGTTTCCAGTAATTCTAGTTTCTGAGTTTTGTTGGAGCCTTGAGTGACAATTTGTTGGAGCCTTGAGTGATCGGATTTGAAAATTGGGTTTTCATCATTCTCTTTGTTTCTTATCCAGAATCTGATAGTGAGCCTTGAGTGTTCTCTTGTCTTATAGTTGTTCTATGGTGTTTTCTGGTGTTGCAACACTGATATGATATTCTTGTGTTTCAGATTGATTCCAGAATTTTGCTGAAAGAGCAAGGAGACATTACTCTTCTGTTTGCTTGTAGACATGGTACTTTACTAATTGAGCATTGAGTTGGACAGAATTAATACTTTACTAATTGAGCATCCGTAAGTCTTATCGGTTTTTTTCTGCTACTTGCAGGTCAGGGTAATGGATTTGGATACTCAAAGCTTGGTTGATGAATACAACTTGGCTGATGAACACAACTTGGTTGATGAAGACAACTTGTGTCGTGAAGATGAAGATATGCCTCTAGCAACTCTTAGTGAGAATGAGACCGTACCTCAGTAAATTGCTTCTTCTAGGACTGCTGAGAAACAAGGTACAAGTAGTTCAAAACATTCTAGTAGACGTCATGCTAAATGTTGGAAGAACTTCACACTAGGAAAGAAATATGTTGATGGACCTAATGTTGGTAAACATGATGTTACATGCAAACATTGTAAGAGGAATTATTGTTTGAATATGCGTCAAAATGGAACTAACACCATGAATCGTGTAACGCCCGTGAACTGAGTTCCAGTTTCAGAGGTTGGTGTCGACCAACACCATATTGTTTTAAGGTTGTCAGTTTGATTCGTTCTCCGGTTTTGTGTGGTTTAGTTTTTTTAGAGAAACCCTTAAGTTCCCTATAAAAGGGAAGACGCTTTGTTCGGTTGAGGGATTCGTTCTCTTCCCAGCTGTTTTCCTGCCCTAGAGAAGAGAAGAGGGTTTTTTTGGGTATACTTGGAGTTTAGGGAGTTGAGGAGATGGTTTTGGAGATGGGAATGAAGGATAGTGGCGATGATGTGGCGTGGAGGAGAACAGGGGAGCATTGGTGGTGGTGAGTTGCTGCTCCTTCCTCAGATTTCGTCCATAAACCAAGGTAAGTGGCTAATGTTAGGCTTATATAGGGTTTTGGAATGATTCTGATGGATTTGTGATGGGTAAGATGGAGGTAAGATGGATTGAGAATAATCCATGGGTTGTTTTCCTTGGTTGTTGCCTTGTGAGGCTATTTTGTTTGTGATTATTCATATGGGAAGCGAGTATTATGGAGAGTTAGGGTTTTGCCGCCAAAAGAGGCTGAAGGAGAAGTCTAGCTCGTGGTTGCAGGCTTGGTGTCGCTCGATACCATGGTGGTGTCGGTCGACAGCAACACCCACATACGGATAGCGGGAACTGGTTCGAGATGGCTACTTCGGAGCAACGTTTGGAGGATAAAACGGAGTCCGATTTGGCTGAAATTTTGGAAGGTAGCTTCGTGGTGCTACAAGCTTCATATCCAACGGTGGGTTTATGAAATGAACGGTTAGTTTGTGTTTTAGGTAAGTGTTTGTATTGTGGTCTGGCATAGACGGTATTGTGGTAATGGTGGGGTGTTGAGCGACACCATCATGTTGTCGTGTGTTTGGGTCTTAGGAAGACATTTGGAGTTAGGTTTGGATGAGGAGAGATCGACGGAAGTGATGCCGTGAGCATTGATGTGTGTGTTGGTTCGCAAGTGGTGCGATGGGTGACGTTCGACACCAGGTGGAGGTGTCGTTTGACACTAGAGGAGTTGATAGTGAATTGGAGTATTCGTGGGGAAGTGTTGTCCGTGGCTGGACAGAATCAAATATTCCAGCCCACCTCTCTTGTTACTCGGTTGCTAGGGGTGGTTGGTTGTGCGACTAAGTAACTAGATGAGGTGGGATTTGGGTGTATTTGTAGGATTTTGTAAGGAGTGATTTCTACGCCGGTTGTCTCATCGGAATTATGGGGTTCCAGTGAGATTGTTTCCCGGGATCCTGTGTGAAGATTGGAAATCCGGGTGCGGTCGTTTCAAATCATCATATGCGATCTTGTTCAAAGACTCATGAGAGTACACCTAGCATTAATAGGAAGTTGGATATGATGGTCTTTAGAGAAAAAATTGCAGTGGCTTTAATTCAACATAATCTTCTATATTCGTTTGTTGAATATGAAAAGATTAGGGAGGCTTTTACTTATGCTAATCCTTCTATAGAGTTTTGGAGTAGAAATACCGCAACATCAGATTGTTTCAAGATTTTTTAGAATGAGAAAAGTAAGCTTAAGACAGTTTTAAGTAGAGTTTCGGGTAGGATTTGTTTGACAACAGATCTTTGGAGAGCTATAACTATTGAAGGTTATATTTGCTTAGCAACTCACTATGTTGATGTGAACTTTTGCAACCGTTTGCTGAGCTTACAAATATGATTTCTGGTTCATCATATCCGACAGCTAACTTGTATTTCATGCAAGTGTGGGCAATTAAATGTTGGCTGAGAGATCATGAGGATTCTAGTGATCTAGTTATTTGTGATATGGTTGAGGATATGAATGAAATATATGAGAAATATTGGGAAGAATTCAGTGACATACTTGCAATTGCGGCAGTTTTTGATCCAAGATTGAAGTTTGCATTTCTAGAATTTTGTTACAATATCTTGGATCCATCAACCAGCAAGTCAAAGTTGGCTCATGTGCGTAAAAAAATGGATCAACTCTTTGGAGGTTATAAGAAAGACACAAGCAATGTTGCATCCACTTCACAATTTTCAAGAAGGAACGTTCCATTTGGATATGATGTAAGTATATTTTTTTTGTCTCTCATTGTTGATTCTTTGATTTGAATGTAAAACTGTGACTTACTTTGAGCTTGTTGATTCTTATGTCAGGGATCTTATACTTACTTTTCACAAAAGAATGGAACTAATGGAAAATGTATCTAGAGGAGCCAGGGTTAGATATGGTTCAGTTTAGAAGTTTGAATCTGCTCTCATATTGGAAAGAAAATTCAGGTCGTTTTAAGGAGTTAGCCTTAATGGCTTGTGATGTTCTTAGTATACCTCTTACAACAAAGCAACAAAACTTTGAAAAAGTAGATTTTATTAGGGAAAACAACAAAACAAAATTCAGATTTTATAAGGGAAAACAACAAAATAGAATTCAAATTTTAAAAGAGAAACAAAAAAAATAAAATCCAGATTTTATAAAAGAAAACAACAAAATAAAATTTAGATTTTATAAGAGAAAACAACAAAACAATATTCAGATTTTATAAGAGAAAACAACAAATTTTTTTTTTCTTTTGAACAAACATATGGTTTCATTCATTCAAATTCAACCAGTACAAGAGTAAGGGATCATAATCCCATAGTTTAAAAGATTACAAAGAAGGGCTTTCCCCAAAGCCTTACACAAAGAAACATAAAACATCAAGTAATAATCCATGAGAGCTTTGAAACAAGTACTTAAAAGTAGCTTGGGACATGTGAGATCATGGTTGCTTGGGTGATCATCTTCGAAGGACCCGAAAGACGACAAGGTAGTCATGGTCCTAAGACTTTTTAACTTTGGATAGAGAATCGGAGTCAAGTGTCTCACCATCGTGAGGTGCAAGAGCAAAAGCCATGCATTGACAGGGATTTGGTAGGTAGTAGACTGGGTGGTGGTGATGATGCT
Organism: Camelina sativa; assembly: GCF_030686135.1. Classification (NCBI taxonomy): domain Eukaryota; kingdom Viridiplantae; phylum Streptophyta; class Magnoliopsida; order Brassicales; family Brassicaceae; genus Camelina; species Camelina sativa. Next base: position 15,472,553 of record NC_141898.1, on the reverse strand, counting down.
GAAACTTGGTTGCCTAGCTTCGTCGAATGAGGACCTTAGCGTACCAGGCGAAAGACCAAAGGGCTGCAGACCAAAACAATCATACCAAACAAAGGAACCAAAAGCCAGAGATTGCCAAAAAGATTTATCAATCTGTAACGATGCAGGTGGGTCCTCTCTCAGATGGCTCCCATAGCCAAAGAGATAAAGGAATCCACACAAAGCAGGTAGTGGAGTGACAATGAAGAATAAGCAACAAGCATGGGCTTTTGGGATATTGGTATTACAGGCAGGATGTGGTTACTGGAGGTGGCGCTGAAGGGAGTTTGCTTTGCTTCATCGAATGAGCATTTTGGGGTACAGGGCATAAGACCATAGAGATGCAGAACTTTACAAACAGACCAAAACAAGGAAGGGTAAACTAGAGCAAGCCAGGGAAGTATGACAAAAAGTAACGATGCAGGTGGGCTCTCTCTCAGATGGCGCCCTTTTGCAAAGAGATAAAGAATTCCACACAAAGCATGTAATCGGATTGTCAATGAAAGAGTTGAAGCAGACTTGTTCATATGGGTTGGTGGTAGAATAAACAGGGATTGGTTTAGGGGTTTAGGTTGAAAGCTGGATGCAATAGCTGGTTCAGAAATCAAAGAGCCTTGGTTTATCCAGTTAAGCAGGGCCACACGTTGAGCAACAACCAGGTATCTAGCATAAACTCTGAATATCCAAGACACTCTAGGACAATGGAATCTACAATGCAGTCTTCGAACAAAGAGATCAACCAATAACCCTAGGAAGTGTTTCTCGGATAACAAGGGAATAGATAGAGGTAACATGGATTTTGGAGATTTGGGCAGCAACACTTGGGATGCTTGCAGACCGAGAGTAGATAAATGGTTCGTCCCTACAGATCTTAGAGATACTGTGAGAGACCCAGGAGATGGAGACGCTCGGCGGTTGCCTGAAGAGAGTGAAAGGAGCTTCAAACTCTCTGTTGAAAGCATGCTCTGTTCTGCCAAGCTCAATGGGTGACTTGTGTGTGTGTGTGAGGCGGGAGTCGAGTAACGGAGGCGAGTCGTATCTCTGTAGAAACCTTTGTTATCCCTCGGTGCCGTCTTCGTCTCGCAAGACTCAGGAGGCGAAAGAGAGGAGGTTTCTACCATGACGACCACCTATTCAGATCGAGAGTTGAGAGGGCAATTGGACTCTGGTGCCGCCAGCAGAGAGGCTGAGACAGAGAAACCCGGAGAGGGTCTAGCCAAATCCCGGCTCCTTTTAGAACAGATGTTAAGCAAGCCTTCACTGCAGTTTGGGTTAATTGAGACGGTTTGGTAACGATTCAAAAGAGGAAACAAAAAGGGGAAAAAAGAATGAGACTTTGCTCTAGGATAGTACAAGGAACTAAACAGAGGGTTAAAGGACGGGAAATCCCGACGCCGACAGTCAGAAAACCCACCGGCGTCGAAGAATGGTGGTGTTAACGGCGCCTCGATATTTGTGTCTGGAAGAGAAAACTAGGACGAACAGCAAATCGCCTAAAAGTTTTCAGAGAAAACAACAAAATAATATTCATATTTTATAAGTAAAAGTAACTAAAATAAAAAGATTGTCGAATGGGCATGTCCATTTATATGGACATATTTTGGACCACTGTCCATTATGGACCGTCTAAATATAGCTTATATATAGAAACACCCGTATGGACACACCCATTGGACAATGAACAGCCCAATTGACAGTTATAACAGTTATAATGCCAGGACCGTCGTTCTTGAGATCCAAATTTTCGTCTTCGAAGAGACCTCCATAGACCAAATAGCGGACAAATAACGTCTCGTCAATGTAATTTTCTCCACACCATATGACTCCTGGGTCCACATAGGGGATTCATGTTCCCTTGTAGCAGGGACAGTAAAAATATCACAAAAATTGTTATGGTCCTTGTTCAATTTTAGAAAATTGGCCTTAGTTACATATAATTTTTTTTGAAATTTTTTTTGGGCCTTAAAATATATTATTTTTATGTTAATTTAAAGTGATTCTAGTGCAAATGCACACCTTGCACCCCTTATCGTTGGCCCTGCCTTGTAGCATAACCTACCATCTTTATCGTTGCCTCTCTCGCCGGTACAGAAAGAATGGAAGTTCTCCAGGGTCTTGTCGGCGAAGCGCTCAAACACGATCCGACCAAACGGCTTGTCGTCAAAGGTCATAATACGACCGTCAAATCAAAGAATACCTTAGGTTTTGCCATTTTCAAAAAACAGAATCTAGGGTTTTCTGGCTGATAAATAATCTGTATCCAAACGGCAGAGCATGAATATATATATAGTAAAAATGTCACTGACCGTCGTTCACTCAACATCCCAATATCAATGTCAATACATGGCCGCCAAACTATATAGACAATTTCTATTTCTTCTTTATTATTGATTTTATAATGATTACGGTATATCGCAGGGCAATTTTTTAATTTTTTTTAATGTACTATTTTAATACTAATTTTGTTAATATAATCTTTTGTTAATTTTAGTGATTTAGTATATAATTCGTGGTATACCGCACAACAATTTTTTTAATATTATCTTAATTAAATCAGTTTGATTCGACATATTTTATATTGGTGTTGTTAAAATAGTAAAATAAGGATTTAACCTGTATTGAAGTATCATATTAATGATATTTTATTTTTTAGTATTATCAATTCAATCATGTAATATCATATAACCTGTCATGTTATATAACTCGTTTGTGTTAATTTGAAAATTTAATATGTTTAAATATTCATAATTTTAAATTTTTTATTAAGTTTAGATATATCAGTTATAAATTATAAATTCTATAATTTACTATATACGATAAATTTACGACATATGTATGTTGAACACACATTTTTTATATTAATTGAGTAATATATGTTCATTTGAAAAAAAATTCAAATCACAATATATGCAGGAAAAATATACATTTTTATCAATTTTATGTATTATATGATGATTCACTACATTTAAATTTTAAAATAAAAAAAGGATGATAGGAGAATATTTGTTTTTAATATGGAATAAATCTTCTAAATATCTATATTAATTATAGAATATTATATATATGAATATTTAAAATATTTTAATTCTGTTTGGTTATAAAGATAGTAGAGAGAATTAACTAAACTTGTTAAGATATGAATATAAGTATTAAATGTAAAAACTTTCAATTGTACTTAACGTAACTGCTGAAAAATACTAGTATAAATATCTTTTGACAAAAAATAATAATAATAATAATTTATATCTATATTATTCACGTGGGCCGAACACAGAGCCCAAATAAAAAATATTGTAGTACCCAAAATCCTAAACCGAACCGGTCATGAAATTTCGAACCCGATTTTGACCGAACCAATTTGACATCATCGCCGAATCTTTCACCTTCTCCGATTCAAAAACTTTCTCGCACCCTTCTTCTTCTTCTTCATCTTCACATAAACCCTAAACCCCTTTTCTCGTTCTCTTCCTGGGTAAAATGTTCTCTCCATTGACGAAGAGAGCTAAGCAGAGCTCTCGTAATGACAGAACTCCACGAAATCGAGCCGCTCCGCCAGATTCTCCAGTAACTCCGGCAACTCAAAATCGGAACACTAATTTCATCTCAGATCGTCCAGCCACTGGAACTCCTGCTCCTTGGGCTCCTCGTTTATCTGTTCTCGCTAGGTATATCATTCTCCCTGTGACGAATTTTGCTTACATTTCTACTTTTTGTTTTTTTTTTATTCCTTCGATTTGGCGTATTGATTTTATCTGTTCATGGTCGTTAAGAGTTTCTCCTGTAAACAATGGTGAAAGAGGAGATGATACAGATCAATTGAAGCCTGTATTCGTCGGAGAGTTTCCTCAATTGTTGCGAGATGAACAAAGTTATCCTGGTTAGTATTTCTTTGCCTTTAAGATAGAAGTAGGAACAGTTTCTTTGAGGAATGTTACTTAGTTTGTGGTTTTCAATCTTCTCCAGGTGATGCTTGTGTCTCCGGTGGTATGGATTCAGAAACTTGTCTTTCTTGGTTTATCACTGGAAGTAAACTTTTTGTTTGGAGTCATTTGACGACCCTACCGTCGAGAAAATGCGTTGTTCTCGAGCTTCCGTCTGGTGTTTTGGCTAATGAAGAGTCTGGTAGTGGTTTACAAGATGGTAAAAGCTGGTTGGTTAGTGTTGTCCCTTGGGATACCTCTGCTGGTGCAGCAAGTAGGGCTGCTCGATCTCGTAGCCCTGTTGGTATTGTCATGTGTAACAGGAAAACTCGAGCTGTTGTGTATTGGTCGGACATCTTTTCTGGTCAGGAAGCTGCCCCTGTTACTAGTATTGGATCTTCTGATGAACATGTTGTTTATCGTTCACCTACAGGCAGAATAAGCTCATCATTCATTAAGCGACAAAGCAATGGGGTTAGAAGCGGCAGAGCAGAATATAGCGATCTCAACTCTTTGATTACTACTGCAGTAGCTGCAGCTGAACGCCTTTGTATTGCTATTGCTTGCAGTTCTAATGGTGAGCTATGGCAATATACTTGTAGTCCTACAGGTGTTAAAAGTAATCAAGTAGAGTTGAACATTAGCTCTTCCTCCGTAAGTGAGGGGTATCCAAGGTCCTTAATCTGGCGTTTTTCACAAGGATTGGCAAGAGAGTCTTGTTGGCAGTTTTTCATGTTGACAGATTGTGACATACATTGTTTTACTATTGAACCTTATCCTGATTTAACTGTTTCAAAAGTCTGGCAACATGAGATTGTTGGCAGTGATGGTGATTCAGGTATCAAGAAAGATATAGCTAGTCAAAAGCAAATTTGGCCTCTAGATCTGCAGGTAGATGATCAGGGTAAAGTGATTACTGTTCTTGTTGCCACTATCTGCATGGACCGTGCCAGCAGTTCTAGCTATACACAATATTCGCTTTTGACTTTGCAACATAAATCTGAGATGAGATTTGCAGATGGGAGAAAGGAAAGGTTCCTGGAGAAACAAGGTCCAATCCAAGTCATAATCCCAAAAGCAAGAGTGGAGGATAAAGATTTTTTATTCTCTATGAAACTCAGAGTTGGTGGCAGACCCCCAGGGTCAGCTATAATTCTTTCAGGTGATGGAACAGCCACAGTTTGCTACTGTCATGGAAGTTCTACCCGGCTCTACAAGTTTGATTTACCTTATGATGCTGGCAAGGTCTTGGATGCTTCAGTTCTTTCCTCAACTGATGAACATGAATATGGTGCATGGACTGTGCTAACTGAGAAAGCAGGAGTATGGGCAATTCCAGAGAAAGCAGTTGTGCTTGGTGGAGTTGAACCTCCAGAGAGAAGTTTGTCACGCAAAAATAGTTCCAATGAGAGGTCTACACGAGACGAGACAAGGATGACACCATATGGCATTGATAGAACTGCCGGAAAGGAGATTTCTGACATACAGAATAGTGGAGATAAAGGAAACCCTAAAATGGGATTTACTCGTCAAACAGCCCGTGAGGAAGAATCAGAAGCTTTGCTTGGCCAGCTCTTTGAGAATTTTCTGTTATCTGGGAAAGTTGATGGATCCTTGGAGAAGCTTAGTCAATCTGGTGCATTTGATAGAGATGGAGAGACCAATGTTTTTGCTCGCAAAAGCAAATCTATAGTTGACACATTAGCTAAGCATTGGACAACAACTAGAGGGGCTGAGATAGTAGCTATGACTGTTATATCTTCACAATTGGTTGAGAAACAACAGAAGCATGAGAATTTTCTACACTTTCTTGCTCTATCCAAATGCCATGAGGAGCTGTGCTCTAAACAGAGTATTCACTTTTATCTCTCACTTGTTTTTTCTTCCTACTGTAGCATGATTCTACATCATTTTTGCATACATGATCAAACACTGAATTTTAATGCTTTAGATGAAACTCTAAATTATAGTAATTTCTCCCCCAAGAATAGATGGTACTTCATAAAAAAAGCTTAGCGTATTGTTAACTGGTTCTGGTTGGCTTAAAAAATTGACCGCTGAGCTAATACGTATCTTTTATGGCAGGACATTCTTTGCAAATAATTCTGGAAAATGGTGAAAAACTTGCTGCCATGATTCAACTCCGGGAACTGCAAAATTTGATTAACCAGAATCGCTCAGCCAGATTTGGCTCTCCGCATGCTGGCTCAGAGGATCAAGTTTCATGTGCCCTTTGGGATCTTATTCAATTTGTAGGGGAGAGAGCTCGGAGAAATACCGTTCTCTTGATGGACAGAGATAATTCTGAAGTTTTCTACAGCAAGGTATCTGAACTTGAGGAAGTATTTTATTGTCTAAACAGGCAATTAGAGTACATAATCAGAGCTGACCAACCACTAGGAACGCAAGTGCAGAGAGCCTGCGAACTCTCAAATGCATGTGCTACAATTCTTCAGACTGCCTTAGATTACAAAAATGAGCATCAAATGTGGTATCCACCACTTGAAGGTTTAATACCTTGGCACTCTCAGCCTGTTGTATGTAATGGACTGTGGTGCATTGCGTCCTTTATGCTTCATCTGTTAACTGAGGGATCTAGGATTGATATATCTGCTAAATCAGATATATACATGCATCTGGAAGTACTTACTGAAGTTTTACTTGAGGCTTATGCCGGTTCTACCTTTGCAAAATTGGAGATGGAAGACGAAAAGAAAGGTCGGCGTAATGAGTACTGGACTCGGCGAGATACCATTTTTAACTCCCTTTATCAACAAGCTAAAGATTTTATGGAAGCAGAAATCCAGGTTAGCACTTCTTTGCATGTGGTGCACTGCATATCATTTTTGAGTTAAATTACACCATGAATTGGTTTTGTATCTGTAGGGCATCAGAGAAAGAACTGAAAGGACAAATGAAGATATCTTCAGAAACCGTTGCTCAAATTTGCTATCGATTGCAAAGCGACATGCAGGCTATAACATTATGTGGAGGATATGTTATGATCTTAATGATACAGGGGTGCTCAAAAACTTAATGGTATGAGCTCAGGCTTCTACTTTCCTTAGTAATCCCAAAAACGTTGGATTTTTTGGGTTTATTATGCTTATAAAATATACTCTTGAGATTGCACGTCAGACAATTTGTTGTATGATTTTTGTGTGTGGCAGTTTTTGGACTTCTTTTTCTTGTTCCTACTTAGCTAATACCCATAAAAAATTGTTGTGCAGCATGAGGGTGTGGGACAACAAGGAGGATTCAGTTACTTTGTATTCCAGCAACTCTATGATATGAAACAGTTCTCTAAACTTCTACGGCTTGGAGAAGAATTCCAGGACGAGCTACTGATATTTCTAAAGCGTCATTCTGATCTGCTGTGGCTTCATCAGGCGTTTCTTCATCAATTCTCATCTGCTTCTGACACTCTTCATACATTGGCTCTAGCACAAGATGAAGAGTCTATGACAACTATTGAAGAAAGAGCGGTGCCAGAACCTGAAGATGTACAAACAACATTCGCAGACCGCAAGAGGTTTCTGAACCTTTCAAAGATAGCCTATGTGGCAGGTATAATATATATATTTTTTGGTGGTATGTCCTTTCCACATGTTATTGTTTTTTTTTTTTGTCTTTCTTTCTGAACTTCATATTAATTGTCACATTGCAGATAAGGATGCTGATTCCGAATCGAAAGTGAAGCGCATTGAAGCTGATATCCAGTTACTGAAGCTGCAGGTATATATTCAGCTATATTAATATTTCTCCTGTATAGCATGATGGTAAAACTCAGCTATGTAAAAACTCTCTATAACCGGTGAAACCGTAATATCTGGCAGGAAGAAATAACAAAAGCCTTGCCAAATGGAGAAGCTAAAAACAAGCTGTTCAGACCCGAGGAGCTTATTGAAATTTGTCTCACTATCCAGGGCCGATGGACAGCTATAAAAGCTTTTGAGGTGTTTGCATGGACGAGCTGTTCATTCCGTGAGAATCATAGCAGTCTTTTGGAAGAATGCTGGAGAAATGCTGCGGATCAAGATGACTGGGACAGGCTCCATCAAGCCTCTACTAATGAAGGTTGGAGCGACAAAGAAACATTACAGAATCTAAGTAACACTGCCCTTTTCCAGGCTTCCCAAAGGTGTTACGGACCAACCCGAGTCAAAACTTTTGATGGGGATTTTGCACAAGTCCTTTCCCTGAGAAGAGAGAACCCTGAGGATTCAACCTCTTCCGTAGAGGAAGTGTTGATGAGCCACAAAGATTTCGCCGAGGCAGGGAAACTTATGCTAACTGCAATCATGCTGGGTTGTGTAGAAGAAGAGGGTATTGTAGCAGAAGAGTTCTTATCTCCTATGGAGTAAGTTAAATTTTCTTTCGAGTTAGAAGTGACAAATGTAAATGATTTTAAGGGGATGCCATTGATTTGAAGATGATTGCACTGCACCTTGTTTTATGAGTTACTTATTTGACTGAGATGTTTGTAAGATTTCAAGTTTTCCATTTTATGATTAAAACCAGTATTAACAACGGTTTAAAATAAAAGATAAAAGAAACACAAAACCAAGATATGAAATATCATCATGAGTCATCACAAAGAATAAGCCAATAAAACCAATCCAATAAAAATCAGTGTGAAATACTATCCTATCACTGAACCACAAGATCTTCGCACTGCCAGGTGCCACCATTACAGCCACTACCAATCTCCTCTTAGGACCAAGGAAATCTCAATTAAACTCTTTAAGAAAAAAACAATTTGGATTTGGTCCAAACCTATCCATAATATAGTTTAACAAATTTTGTTTAGTAAGCCATTGTTTTACAAATTGACTCAAATATTGTTGAACCGTACCAAACTTAAATTACCCACATTGTGAAAGTTGTTTGTTTAAACCGATCTAATCGAGTAATACAACCACGGTTTACAAAAAAAGATAACGCAGTCCAAAGATGAGATATATCATCATCACATAGAATAAGCCAATAAACCAATCCAATAAAAATCAGTGTGAAGCACTATCCTCTCACTGAACCACAACATCTTCCACCGCCAGGTGGCACCACCACAACCACTTACCAATGTTCTCTTCGGACCAAGGAAATCTAACTTAAACTCTCTCGACCAATCAGAACTCGCTTACGTGTACATATGATAATCCCCTAAGATAAACACGACCTCTGTTATAAAACTCAAATTGGTTTCAACATCTCATCTCAACTCAACTCATAACTCTCTCTTCAATCCTTCTTCTTTCATTGTAGTTGAAAACAAAGATTACGGTAATGGCTACATCAGCTATCCAGCAATCCTCCTTCGCCGGCCAAACGGCCCTCAAGCCTTCCAACGACCTCCTCCGCAAGGTTGGTGTCTCCAGTGGTGGCCGTGTGACTATGCGTCGTACCGTCAAGTCTACTCCTCAGAGCATCTGGTACTAAATTCAATCTCTCTTTCCCTCTTATTTGTTTGATCTTTGAATCTTCAGATCTGTCTAATCACCGAATACAATCTGATGTTGTAACAGGTATGGACCAGACCGTCCCAAGTACTTGGGTCCATTCTCGGAGAACACACCGTCGTACCTAACCGGAGAGTACCCAGGAGACTACGGCTGGGACACCGCTTGACTCTCGGCTGACCCTGAGACATTCGCTAAGAACCGTGAGCTTGAAGTGATCCACAGCAGATGGGCCATGTTGGGCGCTCTCGGCTGCACATTCCCTGAGATCCTCTCCAAGAACGGTGTCAAATTCGGAGAAGCCGTTTGGTTCAAAGCAGGCTCTCAGATCTTCTCAGAAGGAGGTCTTGATTACCTCGGAAACCCTAACTTGATCCACGCGCAAAGCATCTTAGCCATCTGGGCTTGTCAAGTTGTGCTCATGGGTTTCATCGAAGGCTACAGAATCGGAGGTGGACCACTCGGAGAAGGTCTTGACCCGCTTTACCCCGGAGGTGCCTTCGACCCATTGAACTTGGCAGAGGATCCAGAGGCCTTCTCTGAGCTGAAGGTGAAGGAGCTCAAGAACGGCCGTCTTGCCATGTTCTCCATGTTTGGATTCTTTGTCCAAGCCATTGTCACTGGTAAAGGTCCCATTGAGAACTTGTTTGATCACTTGGCTGATCCTGTGGCTAACAACGCCTGGTCTTACGCTACTAACTTTGCCCCCGGACAGTAATTATCATTTGTATTTGCTTCATAATCTCTCTACCTTTGTAACCTCGTGAATGTATTATGTGAACTTGTCAATTTAATGAGGTTTCTTTTGTGGGCACTTGTTTCTTGATTGATTCATACATTTGGGCTTTGGCAAGTGCCAAGATCACATGACAGGTTCATAAGAGCCGTATCTTAGTATAATTATCGGACCATACAAGAAAAATAACCAAACTACATAAATTCTCAAAGCAAACATCAAACTACATGTACCGAAGACCTTCAAGGTTATATTAAAGAATCTTAATCAAAAGCAAAACTAGGTGTCCAGGGTCTTGCTAGACTCATGAACTTTTCAATTCCCCACTAGTCTCTCCACCACCAATATTACACCTAAGTTGCGAAAGCCTGAGCTCAATTTTCTCCAACTCTAGTGTTATATCATTAGAATTATTACTCTTCACAAGAGGCGGCTCTGTGATCTTATTGACATCTCCACGCAAGTAGCAATGCCTCAACAGTGTAAAAGCGTTTTTTCTCTTGTCAGTCTCCGCGGCGAAGCAAGTCATTAAAAAGAGTTTTGCATCACAAGGAAGGTCTTTAGGAATCAAAGGCATGTAACCCTTCTTGAGATCTTCCAAGTCATAGTTTTTGCCCCACCAAGATCTCTTTCCTGTGTACATTTCCAACACTACACATCCCAACGACCATAAATCCAAACCTCTCCTAGTCTCGCCGTTGGAAACAGATTGTGGTGACATATATATAGGTGTTCCCGCAAAAGGATACTGAAGAGTCCACCAGTTTGTGTCACCCTCTCTTTTGGACAACCCGAAATCGGAAATCTTTAACTCGAAACCCGGGAAAACGAGGATGTTTTCGGGTTTGAGATCGCAGTGAACATAGCCGTGTCCATGAATTATCGCTAAACCTTCGAGAACCATACGCGTAAACCTTCTGATCAAAGGATCAGGCAGTTTCATGTCCTTGAATCTGTTCATAAAATTTCTTAAGCTTCCTCCAGATGCGTACTCCATGATAATCTTGAACTCCACGTCACCTTCGTTGTTGATACTCTCTTGCACTTTGGTCCCGTAGCATTGGACGATTCTGGAACATCCTCTGAATTCGGACAGGATCTGAAACTCTTTGTGGAGAGAGTCGGCGTGAATTACGTTGGAGCTTTTTACGGCTGCGTAAATCATTTCACCGTCGCGTCGTCCCTTGTACTTGATGAGACTCACCGAACCGGACGAACCTTTCCCAAGAAGCTTGTTGAGTTCTAACTCTACTCCTACCTTTGGAACAGAAAGATCGATTCTCATAATTACTACTTTTGCACCAAGCTTAGCAAAACCTAGGTGAAATTGAAATATGAGAATTAGCATAAATTTGGGGGAAGTCTTAGCTAATAAATAAATTAATTTACACCAAACAAAGAAACAAAATCTGTAAACAATTTCTTTTATTTAGAAAATTCAGTATTTTGATTTATTATATTATGGAAATTTATAAAATTTTGTTCTCTAATTATTATAATTATTTTTCCTGTAAATGAGTATGCATTAATTTACCAAGAAAAAGGTAATTTACGAAAAAATCAATTAATCATTGAATAATAAGTATGTCGTTGCTTCCACCCGTGGATCCTAACTAAAGCGAAGCCTTGTTGGTTGTGTATAGGCAACCTGGTTTAGCTCAGGATCTTTTAGGGTTATGAGACGTTGGGACAATGGGAATTCTTGGAGAGTGATAAAGATTGTCCTCCTGAATCTCTTGATATATTCATTGTTGGTTTGGTGTGTTGTACATTATACTAGAGAGCACTTTCTTGCCTGAGATCCGAGGTTAGTTTTCACGTGAGGTCTACAGTCTCTAGATATCTTCTCTGGTCAGGTTGAGAATTTAATGTTTCTCTAAAGAGCGCTCAGTCGGGTTGAGAATCATGTTTCTCTAAACGTATAATGAACAGTTGAATTTTGTGAGCATCATCATCTGTTGAAATGATATTCAAACAATTTGGTAAAATATATAAATCGCCTAGCACCCCCGTTTTAAGAATCTCCGTCTAGCACCGATTACATCAAGCAAAATCGCTAGACCCAAAAATGGCGAACTGCTGGTTCCCTTCGGACCGTACTTCCTCTCTAATTCCTCCTTCAACCTTGGTTGAAGGCAGCACCAATCGCCCCCCTCCTTTCCCTCCGGACCCTCAGACCAAAGCCCTCTCCCCTCCCTTCCTTCCCTTTCTGATTTCCCCCCTCTCTCCCCTATCTCTCCCAACTATGCATTCCAGTCCTCAGCTCAAACTGCTTACTTGGAGCCTGAGCGAGTGATTCTAGCACTTCCTGTTCATCACAAATCCACTCCTGTGGTGGTTAATCCCCAAGCTCAAGATATCCTCAACTCTTATTAAAAAAATTTGGGTCACAACCCTAGATCTGAAAATGCTACAGTACTAGAAAGTAAAATTTCACCATTCTCCCAAACTGATGGTTTACTCTCCACACCTCAGCCGAAGGTAGCTCGCCGCTACATAAAAGGCCTCTCGACATCACGTAACTCACTTGTGCAAGTGGCGGACTCAGCGAGTCAAGGGTGTGCAATCTCTTTGCAGCAAAATACTCCCTCTCACCCTATCATCCCAACCCCTCCCCCCTCCCTCCCCTCCTCTCATCCTCTCCATCCTCCTACCCTTCCAACCCCCCATACCTCAATTTCTGATTCTCACCCTCCCTCCCTCTCCTCCTCTCACCCTCCCTCTCTCCCACTATCTCCCCCATCTCTCCCATATGCTACTTCCGCTCACTCTCCAATTGCAATCCCCGCAAACCCCAGTACTGTTGTGCGTCCAGCTGAGGCATCAACAAAGCAAGTACCTGCGACAAACCAAACTACTCACCAAGCCAAAACTCTAGCGCAAAAGCTAAAAAATGCAGCGGATAGATCACTTACGCGACTAGCCCCAATGGAGATTTCTCCTGAAGGAAAGCCTAGAGTCCTTATCCTGGATGCAGTGTTTCAAGAAGGCGCGGATATTCACAGAGACTTCATAATTGGGAGATTCAAAGGCCGCTTGCCAACTTACAAACACATCCAGAGTGCTCTAAGCCATATTTGGGGTCGAGGGCAACAGCTTGAAATTCATCTCAATCATGCTAATAACTCCATGCTAGTGAGGATCCCAAATGAGCATCTGCGAGCCAAGATTCTTGAAAAGAAAATGTGGTACATTGGCGAATGTATGTTCTTGGTAACTCAATGGGATGCCTCAGGTGGTGAAAATACTGATCTGGAAGCAATTCCAATCTGGGCACATCTTAAAGGAATGCCTTTTGACCTAATGCATCATAAAGGCATTAGTTTTGTAGCAGGACTTGTGGGTGAACCGAAAGAAATGGACGAGTTTACGAAGAATCTAGTAAGCTTATCTGTTGCGCATGTTAAAGTTGAACGCAATCTGAATGAACCGCTGCCTTCGTCAGTTGAAGTGGTCCGGGAGAATGGTGAAATTATAACCATTGATGTCGAGTACCCTTGGGTTCCTCCCACGTGCTCTCATTGCAAAGAGATTGGACACGTCATTTGCTTCTGTCCTGCTGTTACACCATCATGGACACAGACGAAGAAAGCAAAAGAAACAAAAGAAATTGAGTCAAACGCAGATAAAGAAGCAGTATCTACTAAGATCAAAGGCAAAGGCAAGTCTGACCCTGCTCTAGTTGCAACAAACCATGACTCCTGCTCTCCACCTTCCTCCTCTGCTCCTACCATTCCTGGCCACCAAAATTCAAGCCACCCTTCACAACAAACCAAAACCGTTAAACAGACAAAACAATCACAAGTTGCTCCCTCTCTTCTGCCAACCCCAACTATCAAAACCTCTAACCCATTTGATGCCCTCGTACCCTCTAACCAACCCCCTGAACCCACCCCTGAGGTCAACACCACTAACACCCCACCTTCCGAACCCAACAACACTACCAGCTTACCTTCTGATATGGTTATTGACCCGCCTCTTTGTATAATCTCTGGAGATACTCCTTCTGCTAAAGAAGGAGTTCCCCATAGTTCCTAACCTCTTACTTGTTCCTATGTATATAAAACATTTTTGTTGGAATGTTCGAGGTCTGAATGACCCGGCTAAGCATCGACCTTTTGCATCCTGGCTAGCTATTAATAAGCCTACTTTTGGTGCTCTTTTAGAAACCCATGTTAAGGAACCAAACTTGAACCGTGTTATGACTCAAACCTGTCCTGGTTGGAATTATGTCTCAAATCATAACTCTGATGAAGATGGACGCGTTGTGCTAATCTGGAAAGCCCCGGCAGATGTGACTGTCCTTCATCAGTCAAAGCATCTCCTCACCTGTGAAATCACAATACAAGGTGGACATCGATTCTTCTTCACGGCTGTGTATGCACCGAATTTGAGTGAAGAGAGAACTGACCTCTGGTGTGAACTCTTGCGGTTACATCAAAGCTTGATGCTTGACAACTTACCTTGGGCTCTTTGTGGAGATTTTAATCAGATAATACACCCCGCAGAGCACTCTAACCCGAGCATCAACCACTTCACTTCTCGAATGCTAGAGCTGAGAGACTGTCTTTTGCAGTTAGAGGTTTTTGACCTGCGGTTCCAAGGGCCTCTGTTCACCTGGACAAACAAGAACAGTACAAATCCGATAGCGAAGAAGCTGGAAAGAGTCCTTGTAAACAACCACTGGCTCACCTGCTATCCTGATAGTGTGGTCTCTTTCCTAGCTCCAGATTTCTCTGACCACTCCCCCAGTCTCATTAACCTCCATACACCCCTTCCCACCTCAGGCACCAAACCCTTCAAATTTTCCAACTTCCTCACCAAACACCCTAAATTTCTTCCCCTGATTGGAACTGCTTGGAATCGAATTGGAAGTACATCTCCTCTGGAGCCCTGTTTGTCCGCACTGAGCGCAAAACAAAAAACACTTAAAAGAGAGTTAAAAACACTTGCGAGAGAAAAAATTTCTGATATCCAAAATAGAGTTTGTGAGACTAACCGTTTGTTGCAATCTTTGCAGGTTCAGGCATTGACAACTCCATCACCCGCTCTATATGAACAAGAGAAGGAAATGCATACTAAGTGGATGTTTCTCAGAACTATTGAAGAGGCGTACTTCAGGCAAAGATCAAGAATAAACTGGCTAAAGGAGGGTGATCTTAACACTACTTACTTCCACAGAGTAATGCAGATGAGAAATGCGTTTAATGCCATCCGTTCTTTCACTTCTCTTTCGGGTTCTGTGATTGACGACCCTCTAGAAATGAGCTCCCTCGCGGTAAACCACTTCAAGGCGCTGCTTGCACCAATAGTCCTGCAACCTGTGACTGTGCCCCTTGACTGGATTCAGAATACGATTGCTTATCGCTGCTCTCCAGACCTGAAGCAAGCAATGACAAAGTTACCAACACCTGAAGAGATAAGGCGGACCATGTTTAAACTTAATTCTAACAAAGCTCCGGGACCAGACAGATTTACCTCAGCCTTCTACAAAGCATCTTGGGATAAACTTGGTGCCGAAGTAACGTCCAGCATCCTCCAATTCTTTCACTCTTCTTTCCTTCCCTCCGCAACCAATGCAAATATCCTTGCTCTAATTCCCAAAGTTCCTGGAGCCTCTATCATTTCGGATTTTCGTCCCATCTCGTGTCTCAATACTTTGTACAAGGTCGTTTCTAAGTTGCTAGTAGCAAGATTGAAGCCCATTCTCCCTGACCTGGTACAAAAGAATCAGACAGCTTTCATTAAAGGTCGTTTGTTAGTGGAGAATACTCTGTTAGTTGCAGAGCTGGTAAATGGCTATCATCACGAAAAAGGGCCTAAAAGAATAACCATCAAAGTGGATATCGCTAAGGCGTTTGATACGGTGAGATGGGAGTTTATTTTTAGCTGCCTTAGAGGCATTGAAGTACCGGAGACTTACCAGCGCTGGCTCAAAGCTTGCATCTGCACTCCTTCCTTCTCGGTAGGCTTCAACGGGCATGTACACGGCTACTTCAAAGGACTCCGGGGACTTCGCCAGGGAGACCCCCTCTCGCCTTATCTGTTTGTTCTAGCCATGAACTGCCTGTCAGCTTGCTTGGATAAAGCAGCAGAAGAGGGAAAAATTGGCTATCACCACAAATGCAAGGACATGAAACTTACGCACCTTTGTTTTGCAGATGATTTGCTTATATTCACAGATGGGGAGGCATCCTCTGTACGCAATGTAATTCAAGTTCTGAAGGAGTTTGAAGCAGTCTCGGGTCTTGCCATTAGTATACCAAAGACGAGTTTTTTCACCTCTGGTCTCTCTCAACCTGAAACAGACCAAATAACTGCTATTACGGGAATAGCTCATGGCCAGCTGCCTATCAGATACTTAGGACTACCATTGTGCACAAAGAAGCTCACCTTGTTGGATTGTGCGCCATTAATTCAGCGTGTCAAGAGCCGGTTCAACGCTTGGTCAACTAGATCGCTCTCTTTTGCAGGTCGTCTCCAACTTTTGAACTCAATTATTGCAGGGATATCAAACTTCTGGTGTTCTGGATTTGTCCAGCCAAAAAAGTGTATTAGAACAATTAACTCTCTGTCAAGTGCATTCCTATGGAAGGGGTCAACAGAGGGACATCATTCTGCAAGGGTCGCATGGGAGGTGGTAACACTAACTAAACAGGAGGGTGGCCTAGGGATCAGGGATCTACAAACTTGGAATACTGCATGTATGATAAAACTTATCTGGCTAATCTTCTTTCAATCTGGCTCCGTTTGGGTGGCGTGGTTCAGGCGGGTCGTTCTCTCTGGCAGCCTTAGCAGCTTCTGGACCAGAAAGTCAAACAGCAAACACTCTTGGTTAACCAAAAAGTTATTCAAGATTCGGGAAATGGCTTATGATTGGATTAAGATAAAACCAGGTAATGGGAGATCATGTTTGTTTTGGACTGACAACTGGAGCCAACTGGGAAAAATGACTACTTACCTCCAAGGAGATGGAATCTATCAGGTGGGCACCAACTTGGAACAATCTCTCTCTCTCTTACACTTGTGGTTCTCAGGAAGAGGAACGGCGATACAAACAACTTCACAAACCTAATTTCTTGTCGTGATTCAGGTGCATAGAATGGCTTTTCATCTGTCTCCAGAAAAATAATGGAGACTGGTTTGAGGCGGTTATTCTCAACCGACAGTCTGGTCATTTTCAACAACTAGTTCAACACTTGGTTCTATTTTAACTATGGGTTTGTAATTTATTTTCTTATCGGGCTTCCGAATTGGGCTTAGGCCACGTAAAACATTTGCTATCCTGCATTTTAAATTGAAAGCATCTTAACAAAAAAAAATCGCTAGACCCATCCTCTCTACCTTGATTAATGACTTTCTGCTTAATTTTGTATATACCGATTATTTTTGAAGCCAAATATAAATCATATATATATATTTTTGTTATTTAGACATTTAAATTAAGAGTTTATGATGTTTCACAATAACTAATGTACAAAATTTTACTGAAAATCATAAAATTTTCTTTTAAAATTATGTTTTTATGTATTTACCGTAATTTTAAAGATAATACTATAGTTTATATTTTATTGATAGTTTTTAACATAAACAGAATTATTCATATATTTAATACTATATATTTGTATTTTATTATTAAGTTAATAAAGTAACTCTAAAACTAATCCCCGATTAATTTTTGTTTTTTCTTGCTAGGCGCTAAGTCCATTCCGACCGACTAGCGTCTAGCGCCTAACGATTTTTAAAACAAGGTTTAACACATTCATTGATCAGGTTAAAAAAAAATAATAATCATAAAAATTAATTTAAAATATTAAAATGATGAATTTAGCAAAAATACGCTAATAAAAGAAAAATAAGTATGTGTTGTCAAAAAAATTAAAAAAAAAAGAAAAGAAAAATAATTATGTGTTAAGAAAAAAAAGCAAAACTTCGGCTCCCACAGGGGAACAAAAGCGACCGTTTCTGCTCATCCTCCTAGTAGCCGCCGTCAAATTTGATCGGTAAAATATTTTTTTGCCGACGTTTCTAGAAACTTCCGAGTCATGCTCTGCTTCTCTAGACGCTCTCTCTCTTCTCTTCTCCGATCAAGTTTCCATCTCCGCGGCGATGCTACGGCGGCGGTAGCTGTCTCCTGTTCCTCTCCCTTCTCTGACCTGGTACTTCCACTCAAAAATTTCAAATTTTCTCACCCCAATCGATTCTCTTGTAAACCCATTGATAATAGAATCGAATGCGTTTTCGTCAGATAGAGAGATTGATTAGGGTTTAGTTTTTTTTTGTCCTGAATCGTAATTTGAGTTTATTGAACCTTTGGATCTTACTGTTTGAATTGGATTAAGTGACGGTGTTGTTGTTTTACGTAGGTCGATGGGATCAAGAACTTGCATTCTCGAGCTGGAAATGCAATCTTGTGGAGAAGTAGTCAGCTTTGTTGTTCTCAAGGAAGGTTTTTTGAACGAGAGCAAGTGTCATTTTCTCTGTTTCGATGCTTCAGCGGTGGCAATGATAATGTTCCTCAATTGGATCGGAATTTTTTGGTTCAGCTATGGGTTTTAGAGAAGAGAAAGTTAAAGGCTTTGGAAAAGAGATATCGGATAGTTTCTAAGCATAGGAGGAATTATTCTGAACCTACACTGCAGCAACCACCAGTTAGCCAGTCTATGTCTGGTCTTCTCGAGCCTAAAACTTCTGAGGAGGTGACTCATTTATCTTTCCTTTGGCTATTAAACCATGATATAGTTAAAAAATGGTTTCTTTTTAGGTTTGGCTTTAGATTATCTTCATCTATGTATGAATGCCTGTAACTTGCAATTTGAGTTATTGGTTTAAGCGGGTGTAAAAGCATTTTCAAGTATCTTTTTTAAGGTGTCATATTAATTTGTGACAGTAGTGTAGTCTAAAACTGAACAAATGAAATCTTACTCTGTCAACTCGTATAGATGGAACCAGGTATGGAAAACTTACCACAGTAGATTCATTCATTGCACTCTTGTTTTCTCTGAGTTCAGGAGTTGGAAATCATAATCTTATTCACTTTCTTTTTAGGTCAAAATTGCTACTCTGCTTGCACGATCTAATTTGCTGGTTACAAGGGACATTGAATGGGCAAATTTGGTTCTTGGTTTTGAACAGGTATTTTTTCTGCCAGTGCTGATTTCTAAATCCCTTAAAATTCCTACCCTTTTATCTGATTTCTCTCCATGTGTAGCTGATATACTCGTGTAATCTTCTCTTCTTATTGCAGGAAAATCGCTATATTGTAGTAGATGTTTGCTATCCTCAGGCAGTAAGTCATAACATAAATTTTGGGTGTTTGCTTACTGAAGTTTTATGTCTGAAGGGCACTACTATTATATAAGACCTTGAGTTGATATCAAATTTTCCGAATTTCAAATCTCTCTTTCCTCACTTTCTTGACAGCCTGTGGGGTCTATCCGGGAACAAAGCAATCTAATTGCGCGTCAGGTTACATTCTCACTCTGAAATGTTCTTTCTTCATACCTCAACTAATATCATTATGTCTTAATAGTTCATACCCTAAATTGGCTGTCACCAATGAGCAGTGTTTTAAGTTTTGACATGTTACAACACAATTCATTGCTATTGCTAACCAATTGTGAGTATCCTTGGGTAGCCTGTCTGCACTCTAGTTCTTATATGAGGATAGGAATGGCCAGGCTTGAACTTTCTTTACTAATTGATTGTCTAGGCTTAAATTTGATTGTCGAGGCTTCACTCTTTTTTCTCACGCGTTAAATTCTCCAGCAGAAAATTTTGGATTTGTTGTTTGAACCAGGAATTTGAACATCTGTTGCTAGCTATCAATTTTTCCTCAATTGCATCTGCTATTTCGTTTTTATTATCTAGTTATCGAGTCTTTTTTTCCTCTTTTTATGTTTGGACGAAGTGTGCTGAAATTGCAACTTATCAAGGAATGATAAGTTTGCTGAAAGAACCATGTGTTTGAGTCTTCATAATAGAAAATGTAACATTACTCACTAAAAGCTTGTGTCGCCTCTATCAATTATCCCCATGCACTTAGACTAGATCTGTTTCTATTCTTCTGCTAGCTCAGAGATGTTGTATCCTGTCAATTAGATATCATGTTGGCAGTAAATTTCATATGTCAACTGTCTACCAAAATAACTAAAACCATTTCCCAATGATATCAAAAATATTTGCAGCTTCTTCGTACCCGGCGCCCATTTGTTGCTTCCATAACTGATGCTTTGGGTAATGATCTTTTCCGGGTGAGGTTCTCTTGGATTCTGCTGTTCGAAAGTTTTCGGCATGAGAACTCTTTACTTCGTTTGAGCTGAAATAATTCCTCTACATCATTTAGGTGCGCAGACCTTTCTGGTGGATCACAAGTTCAATATATGCTGAGATTGATGGAGAGGTACACTTGTGTAGGGTTTCAAGCCTTACAAAGCAGTAACTAAATGTTAAGTTGTTAACTGTTCGATTTGGGCTCATTCCCGTGTCTGGTACTGTTGTAGGAAATTGGTGTAGTTCACCGACGATGGCATCTATGGAGAAGAATTTATGATTTATACCTGGGGTAACCTTTGTTTCGAAGCATTTTTTCTTATTGGTATTCTTGAATGCTTGATTGACCTATCCAAATATCTTTTCGTTGTTATTCGGGAGAACAAAACCATGTGTGTTTGCCTCGTATAGCAATTAAGAATGGCACAGACTTACAGAGCACAGCTTATCAGTTCATAGAATCAACACGTGTTCTGCTCTTCGTTAAACTGACTAACATCTTGGAACGAACCAAATTTGTGACATTTGATGTTTGCAGGAACACCCAATTTGCAGTGGTAGAAAATCCTGGGTTCTGGAATTGGACATTTACAGTGAAGGATGCAGATGGGGAAGTGTTAGCCCAAATAGATCGTGATTGGAGGGGTTTTGGCTTTGAGGTTTGTGTTCTTTAACTTTTGTACTTCTATTGTTGCTAAAGTATACTTAAGATCTAAAATTCTAAATGTGTAGTTTATTGTGTAACACATATAGTTCATTGTGGTGACAGTAAAATTTTGTAAATGTTTTCAGTGCAATCTATGTAAGACTAGAAGACACATTGTAGATATAAAAATCTAAAACCTTTTCTTGTATATATGATACAGATATTCACAGATGCTGGGCAGTATGTGATCCGATTTGGAAAAGCTGATGCTGCTGCCAAAACCGGCCCTGCGACAATGGTATGTTTACTCCTGTGTCGTGGACTCTAGTATTTTTTGGTTTTGGTTGTTTACATTAACAGTAGACATTGACTGAGCTTTTTTTATGCAACACATGACAGATAGAAGAGCTAGAAGTGAAACGGCCATTGACTTTGTCAGAAAGAGCTGTTGTCCTCACGCTTGCTATTTCACTAGACAATGATTATTTTTCAAGACATGGTGGCTGGTAAGTTTTCCTTATAACGATCTCTCTTGTATGAAATTTTTTGGCTTATTCAGTCTCTTAATAACTACAACACTGAGAGATTTTATCTGAAAAATCATGGTCCTGGTTGTTGTTGGCAGGGGAATCCCATTCATGGCGGTGGGTGAGTAGTAGGTAGGATTCAGTTTTTTCACAATCTCTGTTTCAGGTAATGATTCGTATGGCTATCTGAAAACTCGAGCCTTGTGCTGTGTTTCTCTATGTCTCATTTCAACTCTTACGAATATGCAGAGTAGATGTAAGTGTAACTTTAAATTATTTGACATAACTCTGTTTATATAACGATGATTATTTTTGCATGATGACCAATGTGTCGAAAGAGTATTTATGATACATGTGTGCTGGGAAAAGAACTTGATCTGTCTCTGAAGTGATAGAATATACCATCTTCGTTGCAAGAACAAGATCCTCGCCATGTTTTTGACCAATGCAAATACTGCATATTATATTGACTCTCATAGTATAAGAGTTTCCTAAACTATAATGAATGCAAATATATAAATTATCTAAATAACAAATATTGAATATATTGTTCTTAATCATGTGATCTTCTAGATCTCTCTATAGTTCTGTCCTCGAAGCGTATAATACAACCAACATCCTCTCTAAGAGGTAATTTAAGCTCGCTGCCACACGTCTTGGCTGAGTAAGGGCGATGATGACCCCGGACTATTTGTAGCCATGTCGATCAATTATGTGAGAGAGCTAAGTACTCTTACCCGAACCAGTTTCTCCAATTACAACTACCACTGTTTCAACGATCTCCTCCAGATTGATGGATCGGAAGATTCACCAGCAGAAGAGTCGAAGATATAACAAAGAGCTAGCTCCCGAAAAAGGAAACGTAGCAGCAAGTAGGCAATAATGGTCGATTGCTAGAATAAAGCCAGTCAGATTCAGAGTTCCTATATTTCCATAATCAAGTCAGTCAGATTCAGAGTTCCTATATTTCCATAATCAAGTCAGTCAGATTCAGAGTTCCTATATTCCCATAATCTAGTGACGGTGTTTCTCTATAAAGACAAGAGCTTTAATTTAGTCAAACTAGGGCTTTAATTTCTGTCCATCAGAATGTTCATAGTTTCTCTCTTTTTTCCATTTTTATATTTGATATTAATCATCTTCGTAGTTAAACAAAAGTCGTCGGAACAAGAAGCCAACAGTCTAAATATCAACGAGTCCTCCTCTTCTACGTTTACCATGGAATCTGCATGCGCTGCAAATCAACAGTGCACAAAAGCCAAGGCCGAGCATTCAATTATATTCGCGAAGGCTTCCAGGTGAGCCACAAAGCTGTGGCGTTAAACAAATCCTTTGAAACAATATCTTGTCTCAAGGAGAAGAAGCTTCACCTTGTTCTTGACTTGGACCACACGCTTCTCCACACTAGAAAAGTTTCACAGCTCTCCAAAGCAGAGATGTATCTAACTCAAGTAGCGGGTTCAACAACGAGGGAAAATCTATGGCAAATCAAAGTCATGGGAGATGATCCCTTGGATCATCGCTTGGTAAAGCTACGACCTTTTCTCCGCTTCTTCTTGATAGAAGCCAGCGAGATGTTCACAATGATTGTTTACACAATGGGTAGTCGCAGTTACGCTAAAGCCATGTTGGAGCTGATTGATCCGAATAAACTTTATTTTGGTAATAGAGTGATTACAAATGACGACAGTCCTCAACTCCTCATGAGAAGACGCTTGATTTGGTTTGGCTGAGGAGCGTGGGGTGGTGATTGCTGATGATACGTGTGATATTTGGTCCGGTCGCCACAAGGATAACCTAATAGAGATTAGTAAGTACCAATATTTCAGAGTCAGTGGCCAAAAGTCAAATTCTTACTCTGAGGAGAAGACAGACGAGGGTGTAATGGATGGTGGTTTGGCAAATGTTTTAAAATTGCTCAAAGATGTTCACAGTAGATTCTTCATGTCGAGGAGGAGGAGCTGGAGTCAATGGACGTCAGGTCACTGTTACAAGAGACTTTGAACTCAATGAAGAATCTGTAGAATGATGATCTCTTTCTCTGTCTTTCAAATTCTTTAGAAACTATAAAATCTTTTTTGAGAATTTTTTTGTGTGTTTTGAGATCACTGAGCATATATAGTACTTCTCCCTTTGGTCAGGCTCTCAAGAAATTTCTTCCCTTGCATTAATATATATATACATATATATATATATATATATATATATATATATTTTTTCTCTACTCTGGCGTTTTCGGACATTGAGTTAAACAACATGATTAGCAGTGTGTCTTCCAGCCACGAGAATATGCTAATGCTTTTCTGTTTTATGGTAATTAGGAGCTTCAAAAATATTTTAATGGTGATTTCTGACAACCATAGTTGGACTCTTACCTTAATAGCACATACTGTATGTACATTCCTCACAGAACTTAAACACTAATGCAGGTTAAAGAGTCTTTTTCATTCTAGCTGATTCCCAAAAGAACCAAATTAAAGAGCCATCTAATTTGGGGATATTTAGGATTGACATCGAGAAGAAGAAGACACACTAACAGACTGTTAACGTTGTAGTTCAGAATAATAAAAATTACATGAATAAGTAATAGTTCACAAGAAGACACTCTAACATACTGTTTAGAGTCTTCTTCACATCTTTCTGATGCATGGTTAATCATAGTAACAAGTTCATATACAATCAACTTGTTACTTCCCATCAACACCTCTAGTTTTGGAGTTCATAAATTTTACGAACTCGTAAAAGCTTGAAGCACAAATTATTAAAAAATCTGCTGTAGCACATTGGTTTAAACAGAGATTGGATGAAATGGATAGCAATCCCCTTCATCTAGATGAGTTCTGGGTTCAAACCCAGGCAGCGGAACATTGTTTTTTAACCTTAAAACTCTTTATATTATACATGTTATTCGTTGGACCGGTGATAATTGTAAACCCTAATTACACGTTTTATTGAAAAAGAAAAAAACACTCTTGCAAAGCTGCAGCAATGTCTACGGCTCTCAAAGCTCTAATATATATATATATATATGTATGTATAAATTATTCAAAAATCCGCTGTAGCACATTTGTTTGAACCCAGACTGGATGAAACGGATAATAGTACCCTTCATTTAGATGAGTTCCAATTTCAAACCTCCGCAGCGGAACATTCTTTTTTAACATGACAATTCTTTATATTATAAATATTATTCGTTGGATCGGTGATAATTATAAACCCAAATTACACATTTTATTGGAAAAAAAGAAACATTCTTGCAAAGCTGCAGCAATGTGTACAGCTGTCAAAGCTCTAAAATATATATATATATATATATATATATATGTATTTATGTATAAATTATTCAAAAATCCACTGTAGCACATTGGTTTAAACACAAATTGGATGAAATGGATAATAATCCTCGTCATCTAGACCCCGACGGCGGAACATTTTTTTTTAACCTAAATACTTTTTATATTATTAATATTATTCGTTGGATCGGTGATAATCATAAACCTAATTACATATTTTATTGAAAAAAAAAACACTCTTGCAAAGCTGCAGCAATGTGTACGGCTCCCAAAGCTCTAATATATATATATGTATGTATAAATTATTCAAAAAGCTGCAGTAGCACATTGGTTTGAACACATATTCGATGAAACGGATAATATTCCCCTTCATCTAAATGAGTTCCGGGTTCGAACCCCGACAGCGGAACATTTTTTTTAACCTTACAAATTTTTATATTATACATATTATTCGTTGGACCGGTGATAATTGTAAACCCTAATTACATGTTTTATGGAAAAAAAAAAGAAACACTCTTGCAAAGCTGCAGCAATGTTTACGGCTCTCAAAGCTCCAAAATATATATATATATATATATATATATATATATATTTATATATGTATTTATGTATATTTATATATGTATTTATGTATAAATTATTAAAAAATCCGCTGTAGCACATTGGTTTAAACAGAGATTGGATGAAATGGATAGCAATCCCCTTCATTTAGATGAGTTCCGGGTACAAACCCAGGCAGCGGAACATTGTGTTTTAACCTTCAAACTCTTTATATTATACATATTATTCGTTGGACCGGTATTACTTGTAAACCCTAATTACACGTTTTATTGAAAAAGAAAAAAACACTCTTGCAAAGCTGCAGCAATGTCTACGGCTCTCAAAGCTCTAAAATATATATGTATGTATGTATATGTATATATGTATAAATTATTCAAAAATCTGCTGTAGCACATTGGTTTAAACACAAATTGGATGAAATTGATAATAATCCCCTTAATCTAGATGAATTCCGGGTTCAAACCCCGGCAGCGGAACATTGTTTTTTAATCTTACAACTCTTTATATTATACATATTATTCGTTGGACCGGTAATAATTGTAAACCCTGATTACACGTTTTATTGGAAAAAAAGAAACACTCGTGCAAAGCTGCAGCAATGTTTACAGTTCTCAAAGTTCTAATATATATATATATATATGTATGTATGTATAAATTATTTAAAAATCTGTTGTAGCACATTAGTTTAAACACAGATTGGATGAAATGGATAACAATCCCCTTCATCTAGATGAAGTCCGCGTTCAAACTCCAGCAGCGGAACATTGTTTTTTAATCTTACAACTCTTTATATTATACATATTATTCGTTGGACCGGTAATAATTGTAAACCCTAATTACACGTTTTATTGAAAAAGAAAAAAAAACACTCTTGCAAAGCTGCAGCAATGTCTACGACTCTCAAAGCTCTAATATATATATATATGTATTTATGTTTAAATTATTCAAAAATCCGCTGTAGCACATTGGTGTAAACACAGATTGGAAGAAATGGATAAGAATCCTCTTCATCTAGATGAGTTCCGGGTTCAAATCCCGGCAGCGGAACATTTTTTTTTAACCTTTCAACTTTTCATATTATAAATATTATTCGTTGGATCGGTGATAACTATAAACCCTAATTACACATTTTATTGAAAAAAAAAGAAACACTCTTGCAAAGCTGCAGCAATGTGTACGGCTCTCAAAGCTCTAAAATATATATATATGTATGTACAAATTATTCAAAAATCCACTGTAGCACATTCGTTTAAACACAGATTGGATGAAATGGATAGCAATCCCCTTCATCTAGATGAGTTCCGGGTTCAAACCCCGGCAGTGGAACATTATTTTTTAACCTTACAATTTTTTATATTATAAATATTATTCGTTGGATCGGTGATAATTATAAACCCTAATTACACATTTTATTGAAAAAAAAGAAACACTCTTGCAAAGCTGCAGCAATGTGTACGGCTCTCAAAGCTCTAATATATATATATATATATATATATATACATATATATATATATGTATGTATAAATTATTCAAGAATCTGCAGTAGCACATTGGTTTAAACACAGATTGGATGAAATGGATAGCAATCCCCTTCATCTAGATGAGTTCTGGGTTCAAACCCCATCATCGGAACATTGTTTTTTAACCTTACAACTCTTTATATTATACATATTATTCGTTGGACCGGTGATAATTGTAAACCCTAATTACACGTTTTATTGAAAAAGAAAAAAACACTCTTGCAAAGCTGCAGCAATGTCTACGGCTCTCAAAGCTCTAATATATATATATATATGTATGTATGTATAAATAATTCAAAAATCCGCTGTAGCACATTGGTTTAAACACAAATTGGATAAAACGGATAATAATCCCCTTCATCTAGATGAGTTCCGGGTTCAAACCTCGACAGCGGAACATTCTTTTTTAACCTTACAATTTTTTATATTATAAATATCATTCGTTGGATCGGTGATAATTATAAACCCTAATTACACATTTTATTGAAAAAAAAGAAACATTCTTGCAAAGCTGCAGCAATGTGTACAGCTCTCAAAGCTCTAAAAAATATATATATATATATATATATTTATATATCTATATATATATGTATATATGTATAAATTATTCAAAAATCCACTGTAGCACATTGGTTTAAACACATATTGGATGAAATGGATAATAATCCTCTTCATCTAGATGAGTTCCGGGTTCAAACCCCGGCAGCGGAACATTTTTTTTAACCTTACAACTCTTCATATTATACATATTATTCGTTGGACCGGTGATAATTGTAAACACTAATTACACGTTTTATTGAAAAAGAAAAAAATACTCTTGTAAAGCTGCAGCAATGTCTACGGCTCTCAAAGCTCTAATATATATATATATATATATATATATATATATATATATATATATATATGTATGTATGTATAAATAATTCAAAAATCTGCTGTAGCACATTGGTTTAAACATAGATCGGATGAAACAGATAATAATCCCCTTCATCTAGATGAGTTCCGGGTTCAAACCCCGGCAGCGGAACATTCTTTTTTAACCTTACAATTTTTTATATTATAAATATTATTCGCTGGATGGGTGATAATTATAAACCCTGATTACACATTTTATTGGAAAAAAAGAAACATTC